>NC_080593.1:6770551-7401489 GCF_027887145.1 Ammospiza caudacuta
ACAAGGGTGTCAGCTAATATCTGATGTTTAAGGCATGGAGATGGATTCTCAGGGAGCTGCAAAGGCACAGAAGTGACAGAAGAAAAGAATTAGGACAGAGGAAATGCTATTTACCTCGGTCGGCTGTTCTAGGACTTTCCTCCACCCCTTCTCCAAGCATGAATTTCACAACTAAACCACTGAAAAGATAAAAACAATAGCTACTTTCCAGAGGCACTACTGAAATATGCAGCCTTGGAGCACATGAACAGGAAGGGAAATGTGAAGAGTGACTTTTAACCATCTAGGAACATGTGCACGCTGTGGGCCAGCTATTCAGCTGTGCTAAATTGGTGCAGTCATGCTAAATAAATGTGATTGAACTCTCTGGCTTGCTTGATGAGCCAGTTCTGCACCAGGCTCCTAAAGCAGCCGGTGTCCCTCTGGGACAGGCTGCAGGAGCCAAGGCACAGCTCTGGGCCTGCCCTAATTCCCACTAATTGCACTGAGTGCCTTCAGTGCTGGGTAATCACCCAGTGCTGCCGGGAAATCAGAGCGTCCCCGGCACTGCTGCACCCAGCAGAAGGCAAGAACAGCAAAGGGCTGCCAGTGACAACTCCTGACACACGTTTGGGTCCTTTCCATACGAGCTAAAATGCTCTGCTGTGTCTTTCAAGGGGGGATTTGAACCTTAATGGAAAAATCACTGATTAGAATGTTTTTATTATTGTTGTTGTTACTATTATTCATACTATTGTTATTCTGTCTTACTTGGGAGGTTGGGGAAGGAAAAACTCCTGAAATAAATCAGTGCAAGCTTTGAGAAGCTGGTAACCTCTGTCCCCCCCTGGAGCTTCCATCATCTTGACAGCAAGTTTGTGCTGAGCAGTCAAATACCAAATTAAAAGAAAAAGAAAAAGGAAAAAAAAAATAAACAAAGAACTAGAACAAGGGAAACTCTGTCTGGTACTTCTTTCCAGGCAAAGAACCCTTTAATAACAAACTATTAGAAAAATCCCAGGCCTGGGGGGTTGTTACAAAAATTTTGGATTCCTACCAGAGTTTTTTTTTTTGTGTTTCCAAACCTGTATTGTCTAATGCAGCTGAAAAGAAGAATAATTCAGTATAAGCAGAAGTATTTCCAGTGTTGTGGAAGCCCCTGGTTCTGATGGGGTGTGCGATGTTTAATTGTCAAAGAAGATGACTATTAAATATAATTTATTAATAAGTTCTAAGAAGAGAAGTCTGAAACCTTTGAAAGGCTGATTGTCAACTCTATAGAGAGATCTGAACACAAATGATAAATTCCAGAAGTCAAAATGGTGTTTGCCTGGGTTTTTTCCTCTCTTTTTAGAAGGGAGAGGACAAATTAATCTGGCCCCAACCCTCAGTGAAAAAAAAGAGGCTCTATTATTTTCAGAAGAATCATTTCGAAGGGCAAGTCAATAACAGGAAGACTCACACTAAATAAAACCTTTGAAATCCTATTATTATTATTATTATTATTACTATTATTATTGGTTCATATGACTCAAATGTTATTGTTTTCTTCTTGCATTACCAGCCAAGAAAACCAAAGACAACCACACAAAGTTTTGCAAATCTCAGCAATTTTGATCCCCACTTACATTGCTGGAGCAGCTGTTGCCCTCACAGAGTTTAGCAGGTCAGCTCTGTGTGTGGAGTGGCCCACACTGTGCTTTGTCTTCCTGAAAACTTGATTTAAGAGCAGGATTTCTGTACAGCCTGCCCTGCAGAACTAAAGGAGGCTCACAATGTTGGGTGTTCTGTGTCAGACAGGGCTCAGTTGTGTGCAGGACTCTGTAGCACTGGGTAAGGGACTGGTTTTAGTGGTGGCCACCTTCAGCAAAGCGTGCAAGGAAGAGGTCTGTCCCATGAACAGTCTTTTGCTATTTCTCTCTAAGCTCTTGGTTTCCAGCAGCACAAAAAAAAAAAAAAAAAAAAAAAAAAAAAAAAAAAAAAAAAAAAAAAAAAAAAAAAAAAAAAAAAAGCAAGGGTAAGGTCAGCTGAAACCACAGAGTTTTGCCCATCTATGAGTCAGGATCATTCACCCACCTCCTCACCACCACAATCACAGGGCAGACACGTCAAAGCTTAAAAGCACCTCTCCCAAAACATGAACAAACCTGTGCTGACCATGAGCCTTGCCTGCTGTGGTGTCTTGCAGGGAAGGAGTTGCACTGCTCACTTACCCCATCACAGATGATGAGCGGCACTGGTGGCCACCAATAAATACTTACATGAGAAAAGAGCTTAGTTTATGTCAGGCTAAACAAACTGTCTGGCAGCATACCAGAACTGCTGCAATGAGTTAACAAAATATTTTTTAAATTGCATTTTTTTCCATGGACTAGCAGGGACTGATTCTTCACCATCCCAAACTCCCTAGCAGGAGCACATAAAACCATTCTGACTGAGAGGCAGCATTCAGTGCTTTTTGGACTGTGTGAGTGCAGGTGCAAATGCCTGCAGGACATGTGGATTTACTGCAATCCACTAGAGATCATCATATTCAAAGCAGGAATTTACATTAACAATTTCTGTACCATTTCATGTTTACTTCACAGACAATTTGACTGAATACACTGGTACATTCCTCCATATGTTCACATGCTTAAACCAGGACAGCTTGACTTGATTACAAACTGTCTCATTCTGAATCATGTAAAGATGGTCAGCTGCCCATGGAAAACCTGGTACACTACTTGCTCTTTCTTCAGTGCTCCATGGAAAATTAATATTTGTTTTATTTCTGTCCTTTTCCACTCTTTTCCATGTGTGTTTGGTTTCTGCCACACAGCCACCAGTAAATGTGGGAATAGCTCAATTTGTGTGGGATGTTATTGCACCTCCTCTGCTGACTGAAGGGCGACTCTTGGAAGAAAAAAGGCTACATGAGTCTCAACCACTGAAGGTTGATTTAACTGTGCTTAACCTCTCCAATAAACCAGATTATTTAAAATTAAAACCCCAAACAAATCATCATTTGCAATGTTGATGATGCTGACCAGATTACGCAGATATTATCTGGTTCAGGTCTTGTTAAGTTTATCAGATTTACTCCTGGACAAGGGTTTGAGCCCATGGATAGTAAAAATTTCAAGCCAAATGTGTTTTCACTCAAGTTAATTTTCCCTTGACTTCAATACAACATTGAAGAAAATGTGTAAAGAAAAGAAAGTGAAAACCGAACTAGATGAAGCACGGGAGCCAGAATATCTGTCAATGGTCCCAAGTATTATACAATCACAGAATGGGTGAATGAGCTCCAGGAATCACTGGAGCTCATCTGCTCCAACCTTCCTGCTCAAGCAGGGTCCCCCGGTGCACATTATTCAGGACTGTGTCCAAAGAGATTTTAAATATCTCCAGGGAAGGAGGCCCCCCAACCTCTCATGCCAACCTCTTCCAGAGCCCAGTTACTCTGTTCTCTTTACATTTTTACCCTGCCATTTCTTAGGCTTTAACAATGACCAGGGCTCTCCTCCTGGTGCCAGACTTCAGAGAGACCTTTTGAAGCTCTTCATTTCCTTTCTGCACTCAGTCAAAGAGGTCACTGTTGAGCCAGACTTCCTACTTAAAGAAGTAATAAAACAGCTCTAGCAGACACCAAGGAGTGAATTAATTTCTACCAGGTCCAGAGAGGTGTCTCTGGAGGAGGAGAGAAAAAAGCCCAGGAAGGTGTGAGCGTGGGGCAGCCTCAATAGCAGGATAACACCTCTTTGATTCCACAGGGGAGGTGGTGGCTGTGCAGCCCTTTTGCCTCTGTTAGCAGTGAGGAGAGATTGATTTGAACATGACAACATCACACATGCCAACAGTGCATCAGTAGGCAGCTTCCTCCTTACCTTCACTATATGTGCATGTGCCAAGCAGTACAGCAAGGCAAAAGCACTGCAACTCCTCAGATATCTTCCAAGGATTCATTTGAAAGAGATATTCCATCACATTTGCACATTATCCAGCTACAGAGAAAGGATGTTCGTGTGTGCAGGCATTCTGGCAGGAGCTATTTGCTTCGGGGCCAGATGTAATTCAAAGTTATTCTGAATATTACACTGCAGCAGCTTAGCCAAGCACAGTAATGCTGATTATTATTAGGGTTTTCCTGGTTTTCCAGATGGAGCTGATTTCATTTGGTTCTCTCTCTTGTAATTAATAACTTGTCCCTTTTGTTCACTTTGAATCTTTGTTTCATCTTCAGCATTTTGTGGAACAGTTTCCAATTTCCTTAATCCATTGCTTGCCTGCTCTGTTCACCAGCAGAGCTCATTCAGCCATACAGTTTAACAACGTGCAGCTCAAACCTCTGCTGCACAATCTCACATCCACTTCACATCGAGCTGGCATTTCTGTCATTTATATTTTATACTCTATAAACTCACAAATCATTTCATACTAGAGCAATGTCAATAACCACTTTTTTTTTTTTAGGGGAAAAAAGCACCAACAAACCACCAGCGAGCATATGGGATCTGTATGTTCTGTCCTTTGAACAAGTGCAGATTTAGCAAGGAGGGGGAGGGAAAAGGAAGAGAACGAGAACCACGTCCCCCCACTGCCAACGCAATGCATGTTCCTGCAGCATCACTGTTTGGATTGGGCCCATGGCCACCCTACTTAGGCTTCAAATAAGCAAAAAATAGATGGAATTCAACTCCCTGCTGCCAGTTTTTAGCGAGAATAGGCTTGTGCACACAGAGGAATTTTTTTTAATAGCCTTCACATGGGACCAGCTTTTTGCATTGGGAGTGTGCTCATAAATGGGATATCAGATGTCAATAAATGATGAGTGTTTACTCTGTAGGCATATTACAGACTTGTGTAAAATGTGCTATAGGTAGCTAAACGCTCGCTGGTTACAAACAGGGTTCCACACAACAGCACAGATTAACAGACTGTGTTTTTTGTGCTTTTAACTCCTAGCACAAGGCATGGCTCAGCCCAGGACTGGGATCCTAAGTATACTCCCACAATTTAAGCAGCAAATATTAATCTACTAGAGCATATAAACAAATAATTAGTTTGAAGTGTATAGATGAAGTGGGCTTGCACAGAGTGGCTGGATGCTGGAGTCAGCCTGTACAGCTGTGTGTACGTGCACAGTCCCACGCCCCCACTGGGGACGGGCAGGGATGTCAGGATGGGTCCCTCTAAAGCTGCTCTGCACGCAGGGGAGTTCAACCACTGACCACTGGGAGCCACAGAGCAGAGTGTCTGTGATGTCACAGCTCTGACCCCAACACCAGTGGGACAGTCACCTCCCCTGGCTGTGTGCACTGAGTGTTGACAAACCCAGATGTGGGGGTGTCTGGGCTTATGCTCTTCTTCCCAGGGGAATGTGGGTGGATGGTTGTTCTCTGTTTTCTTTTTTTTTGTCCCCCAAATACTTGGAGCATCTGGGACTCCAGTTATTGTATATTTTAAAGCCTTTGTTTCTTTATCCTTCATGCTGCACTGTGACATTGAATGTGTTTCAGATGAATGAAAAGCCTCCTTTAAAGCTCATCACAATTCGATGCTTGTCTTTCTCTGGGACCACTTTGGGGTTTTTTTTAACAGATTAATGTCCAGGAGGTCACAACAGAGAGCACTGCATATGACTGAATATTAACTTTTAATAGAGTGCATTTTGCTCAGGAGCCGATTACAGCCTTCATGAGGCAAGAGCAATGCTAATCCTGGAAGGACTCTAAAATCTTTCATAAGCTGCATCTAATTAAAAGAAAATGAAATACGCAAGAGTTGATGCACGAGTTGTACATTTGTGCATCCCACTCAATGAATGAATCATTTCCCTGCCTTCTCTGACACAGAAATACCTTGCAACCCATTAAAGATCTTAAATATTTTTACAGCTCTAATGGATCATGTCACCACAAGCCACCCAGGACTCAGCTCTGGACGGCCACTGAAGTCCAGAGCTGAGCTGGTGTAAGTGCTGCTGTGATGATTTTCATGGAGGATACATCCAGACAACAGGCTGTCTACAAGAGGACACGATTGTCTGTATCACTGCTAAGGCACGCCAAACTGCCTTAACCCAAACTGCTGTTAAATTCACAAGGTGGAATTTTTTTTGCATTTCCATACCCCCTCATAACACATTATTCAGCATGTGTGCAGCTGGGGCAAATCTCAATCGATGCAACTCTACCAACAGTGTCACTTCATCAGGGGACCAGCACATGTCCTCACTCAGGCCCAGCTGTTACCAGTGACCCCAGTCCTGGTACTGGTGGAGAGCCACAGGGAGCCAGGATCCAGGTGGCTGAGTGTGAGTTGGTGGAATGGCAGGCAGGTCCAGTGCCAGCCTGGGATGCAGCAGGGACCCAGCAGCCCCAGGCACAGAGCACAGCCCTGCTCCTCCCCATCGCTCAGGGAAGGGCAGATTCCCAGGGCAGACCTGCAAAGCAGAGCAGCCCTGAGGGCACACACACCTCACACTCCAGCGTGCTGGGGAGCTGTCAGCCTCACTCATGTCCCTTCAGAGGGCTGGGGCTGGGGTTAGATCAGCAGCCTTCCCACTGGATTAGCACAGAGCTTTGCAGCTCTGCCGGCACCATGCCTGTCAGGATCTATCAGACAGCCAAGGCTTAACAGCTAATAGAGTAACAGAGTGAAGAGAATGAAGTTACCCCTTTCTGAAATAGCCAGAAACATGCTGAACACAGATTATGATTTTACAGGAAGGAGGCTACTGCACTGTTGGGGCTTCATGCCAGGGGAAGCCTGGCTGCAGTGGACAGTCCATAGCTGAAGGGGTGGAGTGGTTCCCATCTCAACTGCCAACCATGGAATGGGATTTGGGGACACTGAAACAATGGACCAGGTACACTGAAGGGGCAGAAAGATGAGAAGAGGGTTGTGAAATAAATGACAGTGCAGTGGCTGTTTTCCCCTGCTGCTGATCCCTCAAAATGTCATTATCATGAAGGGTTGGGAACAAAAAGAACGTTGCTCAGGTTTTGTGTCTTCAGGCTTGGGGGTTTTTTAATATATATTTTTAATGCGTGCTGATCTAAGGTTAAAGTAACTCAGGATGAATGGTGGCTTTCACCTTTTTACAAAGACCAGCATGCCCTGCTCAGACAGACCTCACAAGTCACCCAGCTCCTGCTGTGATCCTCACATGTGTCCTCACATGGCTCCCAGTGGCTCAGAGTCTGTGCTCCCCACCCATGTGTGCATCCATGTGGCCCCCTCCAGGCACCAGGGGTCAGCTGGGGCCATCACATGGTGGCCCTGGTCGGGGCAGAGAGAACATGTGCCAGACCACAACCACAAGGGTGGGCATGTTCCTAGATCTGTGTGTCACCACCAGTTCTGGCCCCTCCTCATAAACCACTGCAGAACAAGAGAGCAAACTCACAGCTTGATGTAAATCAAGCTTAGAAAGATTACGAGCCTCTTCTCTTATAAACTCATGTCAGTTATATAAAAAAACCTGCTTAGAGCCAACAGCTGGTGTTTAACAATTTATTCCGGGGGTCAGTGGGTGGGGAGGAGGGCGATGCTCAGTCTCAGCAGGCCATGGCTGGCAGGGGGGAAGCCCAGCTAGAAGTAGTTGACGACTCTGCGGATGGACTGGACGCTGGCGCTGCGCGCCTGCCACTCGCTGAAGCTGCCGAACTCGCCGCGCTCCACCACGTACATGCGGCCCCGGTAGTTGGGCTCCTCGTACAGCACCCACCTGGGCACAAAGGGGGGGTCACCTGGGCCCAGCACCCTGCTCCTGCACCAGGGCCGCTCCAGGGGGCTGCATTTAGGCACTGCCGCACTGCAAACCACAGGGCCGGATTCCCAGTCCCACCCCGCACATGGAAATGCTCCTGGTGGAGTTCACTGTGGGCGCCTCCCCCAGCGTGGCCTGGCAAGCACACAAAGCCAAACTGGACCTTGCCTTTGGAAGATGTTTTGGGTTAACCAGCAATAAAACCCGGGCCCAAGGGCTCCCTGCTTCACATTCACATGAGCTTCACCATGTGCAACAGAAACAATTTAATAGCATTTATAGAGCTAAAGAAGGACATGAGTCCCCTCAGCCCCTGCATAAACCCCTTTTTTAGGAACTGTCCCTTTTTTAGGGACTGTAAGGAGAAACATGAAATGCTTGATGGATATTTTGTCTCTTTGAACTTATTCATTAACTATAATGGGAACCATATTTAGTAATTTCTCTCTTTGTTAATAATTCCTAATGGCGTCTTTGATGCTTTCCAACAGAGAGCAGGGCTTGGCTTGGTTATCTTTATCTCTACATCCAGAATTAATGACAATTTTCCCTTGGAATGCAGTCAAATGGATACAACATTCAATAACCTTGGTGACTTTGGCATGCCTGACTTCTTCACCTGGCTTGGCTACATCGTTCTCCATCACCCTGCCTTGTGACATGTCTTTCTCCATCTGAAGGTCGAGTCAGGAGCAATTCTGATGGTCAAGAAGGACAATTTTGCTGCTTTTCTCCACTTCACATGCTCTTTCTGTGGCCACAAATGTTACCCCTGTCCTCTATGTGAGTCTGTCATGCTTCATAACCAAATTTTGCCATTGCTCTGACAGTTTTATGGTCAGGTTACCACCCTGACATTACTGAGCTGTTCATCTCTGCCTCTTTCCTCTTTTCCCCATATTTTTAAAGATTTTATGAGTATCTCAGCTGCTTTTCCTGTTTATGTGCTCAACAATGACAGCAAGGCAGAAATGCAATCCTCCAAATAATTTGGTTTCTGTGGTCTGTCTTTGCAGGAATTCAGCTGGGACATTGGGGTTGGGACCTACTGAGTGTGGGATTTCCAGGGAGAAACTTCTTCAAGAACTGGAGGGGTCAAAGACTGCTGGGCCTTAAGGGTCAGGCAACAGCTGGTGAACTCAGATCTGTCTAACCCAAAGCAAAAAAGCTGGAGGCTTTGGAAAAATTGTTTATAAAAGCAGCCACGGGCATTATTTAAAAAACAAAACAAGAAAAGTTTGGGGTATTTACCCAAGGCACCTTACATGTTCTTTGACATATTTGTTTTGTATTTCTGAGAGGATATGGGGTGGGACTGTGGTGGTCCCTTCTCCCAGAGCCTGTGCAGGACCAGCATGTGGACACCAGCATGGAATATTGTGCTTTGATTTTGGGAAAGAGCATCCTGCAGTATCAGAGCCCTGTGCTGACATGTGGTTCCTGCAAACAAACCTCATTCTCTGGCACTTGTTGCAGCCATTTTATATCCAAACTGGAATTACAAAATCATCCCCAGTCTTTTCCTTTGGTGCTCCCTTTGCAGCACGTGGGGAAGGCTGCTCACTGCTCACCTGTGAGTGTAGTGTTCCCCCACCACATATCCCAGTGTGCAGTGACAGAAAGTGTCTCTTTCCTCTTTCTTTTCAGCTCTTCTGCTCTAAGACATGTTTCAACAACAGGTGGACCCTGGGGAACAGAGCAGGGGGAAGAGCAGCCCCTCACTGTCTTGTCTTTCCCAAATTTCTGTCCAAACACATGGTTGATGTGTCTGCCCCATTACCTGGAGGGAATGGGACAGGCTTTGGTGTAGAGAGAAGCAGTGAGTGACCTGGTGTGGTGATAAGAACCCCCACTGACTTGTCCCTCTGCTTAAAGGAAGGCTGAAAAAACCCAAAAAGCAAAGGAATAAAAGGAATAGCAGAAAGATGGGAGTGAAGTGTGCTGGCAAGTGCAAGGTGATGAGTGAAGGACTGTATGGCTCACTTAGCTGCTCCTTTATTGCCTGAAATTTACGTTCTCTGGGACCATCAGTGAGAGGGGAAATCAAGTCAGTCAGGAGCCCAGAAAAGAAAAAAGAAAGAGATGATCTTGTCCTCAAGCCCAGCATGGGAGAGCTGATCCAGGCACATAGCACACAGCCCTCAAACAGCTCAGTGCTGTGTTTCATTAGCACATCATCCCAGCGGACACGGGAATAAAATGCTCATGGAACCAACTCAAACTCTATAAGCCAACACTGGCTGCTCACACTGAAAAACGAGGAGGGGAATGCTGTAGCATCAGCCTGAACCAAGCAGGAAGCTTTCAGTGGAGCTCAAAGTCACTTATTTAACTCCATGTAGGACTTGAGCAGTGCCATGGGCAGGTATCACCTTTGTTGAGAAATATGTGATGTTCATTGGGCAGCAGCATTTGGGTACATGTTCTGCTTTGTATTTCACAACCTGACTGCAGAACAGCTACCAAGCACTCATGAATGGTTCAGTAGAATAAATGGTTGGTCTGATTCCTTCAAGTTATTCCACTGTAGTGTGAAAAGCTCTTTTTGGATATTCTCTCCTGGGCTGCAAACCAAATTCAGCTTTTTAAAATTGCAGTTTCCAGGCTGTCCTCAGTGGAGTGGCTGAGGCACAAAGGAGGACAAGAACCCCACATCTTCATCTGAAATCAGATGATCCCATCTGTGATACTGGAGTTCACCACAAACCTGCAGCAGCTTCCGAGGGGGCGGTGACACCTCAAAACTGCTCCAAAATAGCAATTCATTGCCAGCGTGCCTTAATCAGCTTTGCCATCACCCTTCTGGCTGTGGGGACAGCAATTGCCTGCCCCAGAAAGGCAGCAGGGAAGGTGCTGGCCCCCTCAGGCTCACCATGCACTGTGCCAAAGGCTGATGTTTGTCTCCATTGCCATGTTTCCAGATGATCCATCATCGCTTCCCGCGGGCACAGCCACCTCCACAAAGCGCAGGCAGCAGCTTTTTATCAGCACATGACACCATCCATGGGTTTTGAAATGAAAACAAATATTTCTGTATCCAACAGATGTTGTGTTGTGGGAATTGAGGGTGAAAATCACAGAGGGATGCTGTGGCTGAAACTGCCTTTGTCTCCACTGACCCCATCTCCTCTGCTCCCCAGACATCCAAGGATGAGTCCTGGGACAGCTTTGCCAGGTTATGCCCAGCACCATCTGCACCTGCAGCACCTCTGGAGGCACCTGGGTTTAGAAGATCCATCCAAAGGAGAAAAGTGGTGCTATTGAGTCTCTTTCTCTCCCATCCTAAGGTGAAAAGTGGTGCTATAGGGTCCCTTTCTCTCCCTGCTCTCACTTCTCTGCAGTGGTGTCTCATCTTTCCCTCCATCCTCCTGCAGCCCAGGACAGCAGGTCCCTCTGCATTGTCCTGCCTTTAATTGCCTCTACAGACCTTTCCAAGCATGTCCAACACTGCTCTTCCCAGGACCTGAATGTAATGCTACAAACCTCAGCAAGTTTCCTCACCATGCTCCTCTCCGTGCTTTATTTTTTTCTATTTTTCTCACTACTCATAGACCTTGAGAAGTCCTGTAATGTTAACCCTAACAATCCAGACTCTCATGTGAGGGAGAGCAAGCCTTGGGCCTTTTCTGTATTTTGAGGGGGAAAATCAATCTGAAAAATTCAAGTGCTTGAAAGTTTCCGGGCAGCTTCCCAATTTTCCAAGCTCCAGGCTCTGCTGCAGGGACCCAAGCAGTAAATTGGCCCTGAAGCTCTTGCCAGAGTACTCAGAGGCTCCCTTGTGGCTTGTGGTGTTGGTACTCAAATGCTCAGCACTAACAGGGTCCCTGGGGAGCTCCAGCCATTTCCTCCCATCAGGAGTGGGTAGCTCTGCTCCTTAATGAGCTGCCATTGCCAAATTGGATTTTTGAAAGTGGAGAGGCCTTGGCTGGATCAGAAAGGCTCCTGCAGGACACTTGCTGCTGTCAGGATATCTTGATGGCAACAACCTTTCTCTATTCTTAGGGGAAAAAATGGACACAAAGGGTCCAGCATCTCACACCAGGTGTCTGTGAGCTGCACACATCCAGGACAGGTGAAGAACAAGGAATCTGTGCTCCCTCCTCTGCCCCAGGGCCTCCCTCCAGCCTCCCTCTGCCTGGCTCTGGGAAGGTGTTGTGGCATTCCCCAGCCCCCAGCAGGCTTGCAGTGAAAACACAATTGTCAGACAGAGGAAAGGGGAGACAGACAGAGAACAGCCGGTCTGACAAGAAGAGGAAAGAAACCACAAAAAGGACCAACACCACTGAGAAAATACAAACTGCCACCAAATGTCACAGAAAAGGCAAAACTGACATCCTGCCCAGGCTCCCTGAGAGCTTCAGCATGGATTGAAAGAGGAAGGGAAGGGAAGGGAAGGGAAGGGAAGGGAAGGGAAGGGAAGGGAAGGGAAGGGAAGGGAAGGGAAGGGAAGGGAAGGGAAGGGAAGGGAAGGGAAGGGAAGGGAAGGGAAGGGAAGGGAAGGGAAGGGAAGGGAAGGGAAGGGAAGGGAAGGGAAGGGAAGGGAAGGGAAGGGAAGGGAAGGGAAGGGAAGGGAAGGGAAGGGAAGGGAAGGGAAGGGAAGGGAAGGGAAGGGAAGGGAAGGGAAGGGAAGGGAAGGGAAGGGAAGGGAAGGGAAGGGAAGGGAAGGGAAGGGAGATGGTTTTAGGCTTCTTTCATACACCTTAAAATGGTGTCTCAGAGTTCTTGTAATTCGTGCTTAGCTGCCACCCTCCAGAAATCACACCCCTTTGATGCAGCTCACAGTGGGCAGTGACCAACATTCACCTTTAACCAAAGGCTTGACAAATATTTTTAGGCTTTCTCCAAGTGTCCCCAGCACTGGGAGGGTTTTCCATGAGGGAGGGGTGTCTGCAGCCCCTGCAGTGCCCGGGGCAGGAGTGGCAGTGGCTGGTGTGGAGTTACTTACGCGCCGTCGCCGTACACTTTGAGGGCATTGATGCAGGTCTTGTCCCAGCCCTGTCCCTGCAGGAAGGAGCAATCCTCTGTCAGCTCCAGGCTGGGACCCCTAAAATGGCTCCCCTCGAATATTTCGATCCTGTAGTGCTCGCCGTGCTGGGGACAAAGGGATTGGAGTCAACAGCAACACCCAAACAGCCCAACAAATCATTCCTCTGGCTTGTATCAGACAGAGAGGGAGACAGAAGGGTGCTTTGGAAAGGGAATGTGAAAAGCGATGCAAGACCACTGGTGCCAGCATGAACAGAGCTCGCACAAACTTGTGCTGCCTCCCAGCACACCAACCATGAAAGCAGCCAAAAATCCCTCAAACCTGTGCCCAGCTGCACCTTCCTGTGCTGCTGTGCCTTCCTGTGCTGCTGTGCCCATGCTAACACATCATAGGATGCCAGTGCTCAGGGACACACAGCCCCTCATCCATCTGCAGATCCCCCCACAAACCCACAACCCCTCCATCCCAAATGCAGCAACAGCTTCAGCCCCAAAACTCTGCACACCCAAACAGGAAAAAAGAAACATATCCTGAGTGTACAAATATGTTGGATTATTCCCCTAAACTAACTTGTATTGCCTCCAGTTTCATGAATAGCTGCTGTTCCTCATGAGAGATATTGTGCCTTTCTTTCAGGAAAATAAAAACAGGGGGGAGAAAAGGAAACTTTCCCAGCATCATCATTGCTGTGTGAGCCCTCGATGGTCACGTGTCACAAATCACTGTGGGGACATCCCTGTAGCCTGTGGCAGAGCTATGTGGGACAGAGCGAGCTCAAAGGATATTTTTAAGCCAAATTCAAAGAATACCTAAAGGCATTTTTCAAATAAACAGCGTCAGCACACGAGAAGCTGGGCTGCCACGCCAAACCCTCAGCAGCCAGGCGGACACCGGGCCTGAGCAAACATTCCTCAGGGAATCTGCACTGCACAAACCCCTCCAGGCCCTCTCTGGCACCTCTCAGGAACATCTTGGGCCAGGAAAGGAGGAGCACATCCTTGTGCTGGCCAGGGTCCAGGGTCTGGGCCAGAGCATCCCTCCACAAATGGATCATGGAGGTGCTTTGGGAATGATGTTACAGACCTGAAACAGATCTGCTGCTGTGCCAAAAGCAGTTTCAGGGCCAGTGAGAAATCCCAGCAGCTCCAGCTGGGCTCATCATTGCCCCAGAGGCCCTCAGTGGTACAAGAATCAATGTGAAGACCCAACCCATACTCATTTCTCTTTGCTACTTTTAAATCTTCCCATTTAAAACCTTCCTCTGGACAGTGCTTTTAAAAGCTTGATAAGGGGAAGGGAAAATAATGGGTTTAGTTTAGGATTACCAGGGTCGGAGGGTGGTTTTGCAACAGCAGAGAATTCAACTAAAATTTGCTAGGAGCAGCCCTGTGGCCTGGTTAGGAAGCCCTTGGGCTGCCCTCTCCCCCTTTGGGTACGTGGGGAGATGGAGCAGCTGCAGCTCAAACTTGCCTCGGGCAATGAATCTCCTTCTGAATTCCCCCTTGAATATCTCACAGCAGCTTACATTAAAAGGAAAAGCACATGGTACCAGCAGGACCTTGCCATCTCATCTGGAAAACCTCATCCTCTTAAAGGCACTGTGTTTCACTGTGAGAGGAAGAAGATGCATCTTCCTCCTGCCTGAGGATACAGGAAACTGTCTTGGCTTTGTGGCCTGCTGTTTTGGGGAGATAAACAAAACTCGACAACTTTTGTGAAAGTTGTAAAGCTGGTGTGTTTATTACAGCCCTGGACATGTGTGGGAATCGTTCTCCTAAAATGACAGGTGTACTTCTGGGGACTTCAGGGCTCTTTTTATCCCCTTCTCAAATACATATGCATACAAATTCACAATAGGTTCATACATATTCATTTTTATGAATTTCGTGTCACATTTGCTGCTAGTTCTTCTTTATCAGAAAGAATTCCTAGGTCAGGTTGACCTGCTCTCACAGCATTCTCTGTCTCTCTGTCACTCTCTGTCTCCCCTCCCCTTATCTCTGTCTTTCTCTGAAGCAGTTTCTCTGAGCCTAGGCTAGCCAGACTACACAGCAAGCTACATACTTAACTCAAAGATGTACATTCTACTTAAACCAAAACGGATTTTTACTTTGGAAAATTTCTACTTTGGAAAATTTCTACTTTGCCTCACTGCACAGACTGCTCTGAACAGGGACAAACCCACCCAGGAAACTCAATGGGACACCCTACTCCTAAAGAACACACATTTTTATGGCAATTTTCACATAATTGGCTCCAGTGACCAGGATAAACTAAACCCAGAGGTGCTCCAGCTGGGAGAGCAACAGCAGCAGCAGATCCCACTCACCATGCCGATGGGGCGGCAGGAGCCCAGGTGGTCGCTGCGCCCGTTCCAGCGGTAGAAGTCGGGATATTCTCCGTGCTCCAGGATGTACTGCTGCCCTCGGAAGTCAGGGTGGTCAAAGCAGACCCAAGCCCCGCTCTGGACACAGATGGAATTGACCCTGTTGAGGAAACCTTGGTCCTGGAAGCTGTTGCAGCTGCCACAGACGTCCAGCTTCCTGCCTGTGAAGCATCTGCCTTCGTAGAAAGTGATCTGGGGGGAGGAGGAGAAAGGGCCTGCATTGAGGAGCAGGGACATGGCCGGATTCCCATTCCAAGCAGATGGGAATCTCTTGCAGATGCATCATTTCAGGGTGGTTTGGGTTATTTTAGCTGCTTTCCAGCAAAAGCATCACTGGCATTTTTTCCTAAGCAGCGTATTTGTTTTTCTGGGAATGCAGCGCGTCCTGCATTTGTGACACTTCTCGCCGCCTCGTGCTCACTCACACATATTTCCAACAGGAATGTTTAAACGGGAAATTCAGCTCCCGAAATGCAGCTCCTTCTGCCACACCCTCCCCATCCCTGCTACCAGATTTGCTCCCAGGATCACCACTCACACCACTGCTGGCTCTGTTATCCTCATCCTCATCCTCCACCCGGAGGATGCTCCAGCCCCAGGCTGAAAGGGAAGGGTCGGGTCGTTACTTACTTTTCCTGAGTATTGGGACATTTTCTGCTGGCTGCTATCCCAGAGCAAGAGCGGGAGCCAGCAGAGCTGCGATGGACAGACCATTGGACAGGGCGCTATATAGGGGCGGCCGGGGGGGCCGGCCCGGTCAGGGCTCTGTAACAAAGCCGCGGAACCGGGGCTTTGCCCGTCCTGCTTCGTAGGCAGAACCGCCGGTAACGGGGCTGCTGAGTCCGGGCTTTTCATTTTGGGCAGATGATCTGACAAAAGATTTGCTTGGCAGGGCTTTGGTCGATTAGCAGTGCACATTTACTGCTCCTTTTTGGAGGACTTCTTTTTTTTTTTAAACACTTTTTTCATCTTTATTTCTATTTCTTGTTTACTTCCCCCCTCTGTTTTCCCCTATTTTTTCTTTTCTTTTTTCCCGTCCTTTTTCCTCAGCAGCATCTCTAAGCATGGCACATAATTTCTCTATGTCTATGTTTGCTTTTTCCCAGCTTCTTCCCACCTCCTGCAGTGTGGCAGCCAAGAGAGGGTGTCCTTGAAGACTCCCCACCAACAAACATTGCACTCCATCTGTCAAACCAATGGTTTCTCATTCAACCTTTGAACCTCTCTAAATGGCACCTCCAAAATCCAAGGATCTGATCCCCTCCAAAGCACAGAGGTTGGGCTCCCAAACCCACTGATGTTACTCACGAGCATCATTCTCAGGAATGTTTTGATCCTCCAGCACTGAAGCCCTGACTCACAGCTGTAAGTCAGGATTAGAGGAACGTTTGGACCATAAATTTACCCTATTAAAGTAACTTAAATTGCAGCTATATGGTGCCATAAAGTCCTCATCTCTATTATAAGGATATCCAGAGATTTAAACTGTGATATTCCCAGGACAAACAGCAAAGGAAGCTCCCAGACCATAAATCCCATCAGTTCATACTAATGAGCCAGGCTAGGAAGAGGTAGAGGCAGATGTGTGGGGGTGGCCCATGGAGCAGCATGCAGAGATGTACCAAAGGGCCACATTAAAAGGAGATTTGTGCTTTTATGCTTTTTAATAGCTCTGGAAGAGACTTCACACACAGCTCCTGCTCATTGAATCCTCCTCCTCACTCGCCGGCCCTCCATCACCTCCCCTTGCTGCTGCCTCCATCCCTGCACCATCAGGCACATGTTTCAAATCAAACCCTGAAACCTCCTTTCTTGGCAGGCTGCTCCCATCCTCAGGTGTGCCAGCAGCCCCACTCTGCTGCCTTGGCTCACTGCTTTATCTGGACATTAAAGACTGCTTCAGCAGAAGGGATGTCATTATTAGGGCTCAAACATGTGCCACCCTCTCAATTAAGATGTAAAAGTTAATGAGCACATGTGCAGACACACGTAGGCTGAGCTGGAGGATGTCACTGACTGGGATGAAGGAGAGAGGTGGCACTTTGTGCTGGGAGAGGAAACACATCCTCCAGCTGATGCGGGCAAATCTGCTCTGGCATCACAGGAACACGGCCCACACGTGTGTGTTGTGCTGTGAGGCAGGAAACAATGAAAAATAAAAACATAAAAAATGAAAAATAAAAAAAAACAACCCTGCCCAAAACCTCTTTGAAACACCAGTGCTAATTTTAAGGTGTTAGATTAATCACCAGATGGTGCAGGGAAAAGTAACAGCAGAAAATCCCACTTGGGAGAGCTGCAGCCAAGACGGGGGGCATCAGTGGTGCTCCCAAAAACCCAAAACCAGCCACTCCCTGTGGCAGTCAGTGCCCTGGGAGGGAAGGAGAAGTGTCCCTCTTCTGAGCCATGGCTGGGAGCACGAGGACAATGGGGTGGCACCATTGCTGGCTCTGGGACCCAACTCTCCACCCATTGGGGTCACAGCTCAGGCACTCTGCACTGGCCATGAGCTGTGGGTGCCTGGAGGGGAAAACCCATGGCAAACTGCCCCAAAGCACCCAGGAAAGGAAACTCTGCCTCAGGAGATTTTTATGGAACCACAAAAGCCTGGTTTCCTCTGGCTCTGTCTCATGAGGGGATTTTCCTGTTTGTCTCAATGTGTGACATTTAATTCCATGAGCAACAGCTTGATGAATCTGAGACTTGTGCCCAGCTGTCAAATTTCTTAGAAATTGTCCAACAGGTTCAAAAGCTAGGAGAGATGGAAAGAGGTTGTGGCAATTTTATCCTCATTTCTTTCATAAATCACCTTAAAGATATGAAATAAGAAATGACCCATCTCTAGAAAAAAAGCAAAATGATGGGGAAAAAAGAATATGGAAGAATGGCAAACCATAATTCCTGGACAAAGCCCCTTAACTCCTTGCCAAAGATGAAAAAGCTGCCAATGGAAGAGAGAAAAGAGCAGCCTGAGGAGCCTGTGGCCACTAGGAGTGTTTCAGGCAAATGATGCTGGGGCTGCCTCACCTCCTGCTCGTGCCCAGGTCCATCTGACCATGAGCCACACAGCAAAAGAGTTCTGGGCAGCTCCTCCACTGTGGCTGCTTAAAGGATGAAGCATTGGAAATGAACTTGTAAGTTTGAGTATTTGGCTTCAACAGCCAGAACCCAAAAATCTGAGATTCTTTTGTGGGCTTGGTTTAGAGGAAGGAATTGGGTTTGATGTCCAACCAGGGCAGCTCCAGGCTGTGCTATCTCTGCTGGCCTTTGCTGCCACAGGGCTGAGGACTGAAGTGGAGAGACAATTTGCTCTCCAAATTGCCCAGGCCAGAGGCAGGGGAGCTGAGCTGAGCCAGGGTGTGACTCCTGGAGGTGAATCTTTGGGAGTGACCTCACTTACGTGAATGGAACATTCCCTGTCAGAGGATGAGCATTCTGCTCACAGGCTCCTCCTACAGCTGGCACAGCCCCACACAAATCACCAGCAATGGAGCAGCAGCCAAGGACTTGCTCCACATCCTCTGAAAGGGCCACACTTCAGCTTCTGGAGGAGCCTGGAATATTTACAAAGCAGTGTTAAGACCTGGAATGGAAAATCCCTAGCTCAGGGCTTTCAAAACACCATCTTGCTTTGAAAAGCTCATAGATTTTTCACATACCTCAGTATGAGATACTTTGAGCTCATTAAATGTGAAACAACCATGAGTTTTGCTCCTTCTCACTGAAAAATTTTTGCCTTGCTGCTGGGAATGATGAGCACATCTTGTGGGACTCCTCAGAGCAGCAACAGACCTGAGTGAGAAACCATCTCTTGACTCAGAGTGGAGTTTCTGTGTGAAATACACATTGCCTGTCAAAGACCTGGCCCTCCTCAGCCCAAAGTCCCAATTTCTGCTGGTGATGAACGCACCCCTGTACCTGAGGGCAGCACGTGCTGCCCCCCAGAGCTGCCAGGGGCCTGGGCACACTGACTGCAGAACATCTCTGCAAAACATCCAGCCCACACCCTCACTGGCAGAACACATCACTGCTGCTGGAAATGGGAATCAGCTCCCAGGCAATGGTTTGGGGTTCAATGTGTTGCCCTCAGCATGGATGGACTAGGACATAAAAATCTCTGGAATATCTCTGTCTACCAAGGGTGGTCATCTCACACCCTGACCCACCACACATCCCACGTCAGCAACACCTCGTGTCACCCATGTGGGGTAAGGACTCCAAATAACCTCCTCACACTCAGTAAATTCTGCCACAAAATGATGGATCTGGCCAGATTCCTATTAGGAAAAACAGCTTCTCACCTTGGAGAGGAGACTTGGTGGTCAGGTTTAGCCAATTACAGCCTTGTTTCCAGTAATATTCTGTCCAGGGATCATCACACACCTCAGCATCTTACTGAGATGGGACCTGGGTTTCACTTTGGAAAGCATCAGAAAGCCTGGGGGGTGAAATCCTTTCAGTTTCAACTGTATTTCAAAAAAGTAAAAGTTCCGGTAAGGAAACAGGATATCCAAGGAAAAGTTGGATGCTAAGGACACCCATCACTCACACCAGTTTAGCCACATTTCTGCATACTCCCAATAGCTGAAGGCATCTGTGCAAAGGTTTTCACTCCCCCTCCCCACTTTTTGAAGGGGAGCAATGCTGACTTTTTAGATGAAGTTGTGAAGATACCCAGTATCAGCAAAAGGCTCTGAAGATGAGCACTCCAGATTACACAAGGGCTAATTAGAAGCTGTTGATTTCTCCTTCTGGAGAGGCTCAGCAGTGTTAATTAGCAGGGTAAGCCCAGCAAGCCTGGGCACATCACATCATCAGCACCTGCACCACCTCACACAGCACCTGGGACATCTGCACCTCATCCAGATTCAACAGCAGAGCTTCTGCAGGCACACAGGAACAATGGAAACACTTTTCCAGCTTTTTTCTTCTCCAGCATGGACCCACCAACCCTCTACAGAAGCTGGGAAGAAGCACTACAGACCCATAGATGACTCCCCTGTCATGGAGCTAAGCAGGCAGGGACAAACTTTGTTAGGCATGGAAACAACAGGAAAAAGAAAGCTCCATTTAGCACCTGCAGTCCATCCTGCCCTGCTGAGCTCACCTGCCCCACTGCCCTGCTCATCCTCAGCATTTGCAGGCTGGGAGATGGGCAGCTCCAGCCCTGGCTCCCAGGATTATTCACACAGCAAAGCCAGGAGCTGGACAGGGGCACAAGCAAGGCAGGAGTCACTTCCAAACCAGGGCATTATAAATCCACACAAGTCAGTGATAACTTAACATGACTTAGAGTAGTCAATCCTCACATAACCACAGAATGGCTGGGGTCAGCAGGGACCCCTGGAGGACCCCTGGCCCAAGCCCTGTTCAAGCAGGGTCACCCAGAGCTGGTGGCTTGGGACTGTGTCCAAGTGGCTTTTGAGTATGTCCAAGGTGGGAACTGGTGGACGGTGTTCAACCTCACATGAAAAAATTTTGCTCATTTCTCTCAACAGGAAAATGATCTTTGCACTTTCACCTTTGCAAATGATCATCCCTTAATGAAGTTATTAAGTCTACTTAATTCTTTTCCTAGCCTGGATCAGAGAACTTTAACAAGTCTGTAAAAATTCATCAACTCCAGGAAAGCAGCAGTTTGCTACAAAAGCAGGATTTTGTTTCTGTACATAACAGGACTGTCCCAATTGCCCATCCCCACCTTCAGGGCTCTCAAGGTGAAGAACCCAACCTGTGCCACCTCAGGAAGCACAAGGCTGCCACAGCCTCTGTTAGACTCCAGCTGCTGAAGGTGCCACCCTGAGAAACCAAGTGAAATCTGTACAGCCAAGGACGAGGAGGAATTCACTGATCACACTTGACTACACATTTCAGCAGAACTGCAAGACTATTGCACATGGTTGGTCTTTAGATCTTATTAGCAGAGAAAGGCTTGGGTGAGCCGAATAATTTCCATTTTTTACTGGATGAAGCAGAAAGAGGAAGAAGGGAATAACATATGTGGATGAGTTCAAATTTTCAGCTATTATGGCAAATGCAAGAGCACTACACATCTCTCAGCATTGAGTGCATGAATTGCTTGGGCTGGGAGGGACCCAAAAGCCCATCCAGTTCCAACCCCCTGCCATGGGCAGGTTCACCTTCTGCAGGTTCACCATCCAACCTGGCTTTGTGGAGCATCCATAAACTCTGAGCAGCCTGTTCCAGTCTGTCACTGCCCTGAAGAATTTCTTCCTATCAATTATTCTAAACCTACTCTCGTGCAGTTTGAAGCCATTGCCCCTTGTCCTTCAATACATGGCCTTGTGAAATGGCCCTTTCAAATCTCAGAAAGTCCCAGCACAAATCATCCAGAGAATCTGCACTTGTCTTTGAGCCCTTCTGGGAAGCCTCACCACTGGCAGGCAGGACCTCAGTTATCCCAGACTGTTAAACTGCACATACCCTCATGCATCTCCTGTAAAACTCTTAGCAGCTGGCACACCTCAAGAGGCAATGCAGCAGCTATTATGGGGGTTAGACTGATGCCAGTACACCTGCAGCCAGTTTGACCAAAAAATGGAGCAGATGTGGTCACTGAGGTTTGCGTTACTCCAGAATTTCCACCCTGTGAACGTCATGCAATGTCACAGCCTCGGGTCATGCAAGAGCTCAGCCCAGTCCTGGGGATGGGGCACTGAAGGCTCACAGTGACTGACACACCCTGTGCTGAGCTCCTCAGGCCATGCTCTGCATCCTCAGCCCAATCCTGGGGATGGGGCACTGAAGGCTCACAGTGACTGACACACCCTGTGCTGAGCTCCTCAGGCCATGCTCTGCACCCTCAGCCTTTCCACTGCCAGCCAAGCAGCCCTCACTGCAATGCTGCAGGTTCTTGGGCAGGGAACAGCCCCAGCTCAGTCTGGGTCCAAAATCAAAGCATGGACTCGTTTCCCTGAACAAGCTCTCAGCTGAACTCCAGCAATCCATCAGGCAGAACAATCATCAACCTGTGCTTGGCACAAGGTGTGTGAATTCATGGAAAATGGGTTTTCAGAAACACTGGAAAATATCCTAAGTGGAGAAAAAGGGCATATTTTTAAACCAGTTGCTCTCATGATGACCAAAGAAAACCCCAAGCTTACCAATGTATACTGTTGAGAGGTTTAGACCATTTTTATATCATATGAGGGAACAACTCCACAAAGAAAATAAAGGAACAAAATGCTTCATTTGTATCTTTCAGCACAGACTGGAAGGTAAAAGCTAATTCTGGTTGCAAATACGTTCCAACTTTCCCTTCCTATCTACTCCTGTCAGAAATTTAAGTTTTCAAATGAACACAAAAGTGCAGGCAAAATATTTCATTTAATTAGCTCATCCCCGAATCAGCCTTGTTTGTTTTTACTGTTTTGGGTTTTGTTCTGCTTTTCAATACAAAGTAGGTCAACTCAAATTTTTTAAATATATAGTTGTAAGGAGTTTATTTCCAAGATTAGAGCTTGCTAAGCCTCCAGTCCAAAAGGCAAGGAAAAGCCTGGAGCTGGTCAGGAAAGCTGAGCAGGACCCCTGAACTCTGCATGGCCAGGCAGCAGGAGGCCGCTCACCTCTACCAGGAGCACAGGAATTCACAACAAACAGCCCACACCGATTTGTTCAGGACGTGCAATTTATTTTAAATGACATTTTTGTTCTCTTAACAAGTCTAAGCTTGTGACCTGGATAAATCCACTCCATCCTGACAGCACTCCCAGCCACCAGCCTGCGTGCACAGTCCGTAGCGCAGGAACTCGGGGCGGCTCTGCGCAGCCTTCACTCAGCGGTTACAGAGGAAAACACAGAGCAGGTTCTGACTGAAACCCAGCACTTCCCTTCCAAATAAAGCTGGCACTTGTCCCTCCTTCCTGTGACTGGGCACAAAGCAAAGCAGAGCTGCTTGGCCAGCCTGGAGTTCCAGTAGCAAAAACGTTTGGGATCACTCGCAAACAACTTCCCGAGCAATAGTCAAACAATCCATTGGCTCCAAGGATCTCAGGCCTTCTCTTAAGGTCAGCAGGTGAACATTTTTCACAAAAAAAACAAAAAAAAAGTTGATATGGAGTAATCAACGAAAAATTATAAACAGAACATTTAAGGTTTGCAGCTATTTTATTTACAAGTATACATTTAACACAAAGAAACACTGATATCCAAGCCTAGTTAATAGTAGTGTAACAATATGCATCATTTTGATGATTATTCTAACCAACAAACTACACTGAAAAATTAATGCCAGTAAAATTCTTGGTCATAATATTAAGAAATACAATATATAAATTGAAAATATGATTGCTTAAAATTTGAAAATGGAAGTGAAGCCATTTGCACAGGAGTCAGAGTTTAACATAATCTGAAGGGAAAGGCTCCAAACCAACTGTTTATATTTCAGGTTAACAGAAGAAAAAAAAATTTGAAAAAAAAAAGAAAAAAAAAAAAAAAAAAGAAGCATAGTTTATCCTTAAAGATAATGGGCAGTTTCGCTTCTTCAGGTAGAATGTATTCCCAGTGTTTTCAGGTTCTGCAGTGGAATTACATTACTGAGCATGAAGACTTCCCTTGTGAAGCTGCCCCATCGATTTTTTCTGCCTCCAAAATTATCCTCTTAAAAACATCAACGGCAGTCTGCAAAGAGAGAGCACAAGTTTAGGAGGGAAGGTGGGGCTGCCCACTTACTGAAACAATAACAAAAAACATGAGCAGTTTTATCAACTACACCAGCAGATAAACACACATCCAATGCTTATTCCAAAAGTGAGGAGGGCAAACACAGTAATTTCAGTTTTAAAGGGAAGTGCTAACCCCCATCCCCAGCAATCCTCAGCAGGGAGGGCAGGCACAAACTGAGCCAGATTCACAACAAAGCTAATAACTGTAATCACCTTGCTTTGCATGGTGAGCCTGTCTTGAGTGACTGACAGCACAGAAGGTCTGGATGCTGTGCTGCTTTGGAGAATAAACCAATCAGTTTGCTCTCAGGAATCTTTAAGATAATGAATTTTTTCAGCTCTCAACGCTGACTTTGCACAGCTCGGTATGAGGGATGACTTTACTACTCCTGATTTTCTCACTGTCCCTGTAAGATCTGTATTACACACAGTGCAAGGACACCAGCAGAAAGCACAAGCTGAACTGTCACAAATATTGAGCAATATCCTTTGATAAAGTCCTCTTGAGAGAAAAGGGGTTACATTTTAAATAGCCTGAACTGCATGACTAGAGCTTCAGGGTGTGAATCTTCAGCTTGGAAATGGTCTCCTGACCATCTGAGACTGACATTTGATCCAACCTCTGGCCATCCACTTCAGGAATTCCCAGCACAGTAAAGTATATTCATTATAGAAAGAGGATAAAAAGGGGGTTTTGTTGGTTTTAATCAGCAGGCTGAAGAGCACCCTATGATTTATGGCTACATATTCTGATTTAACAGATGTTTTTCCACCTCCACAAGATGTAATTCTTAACTGGATCACTTCCAAATTAATCTCATTGACTGAAGCCCCACAGCAATCTTAACAAGATTAGACTTAATGTTAGTTTCCTACATTTATACTGTTTGTGCACAGTACAATCTCTAGAACTATTTAAAGTACTTCACCAGCTGGAAAATAGGGTATTCCTCCATATAATGGAGTTTCCTGGAATCCCAACAGAACCTGGCAGCAGAGGCTTGTTTAGTTCAGTAATGATACAACACATTTCCTGGGCAAATTAAGGCTTTAAGAGAACCATGGCCAGGACTGCAATTGCTATCAAACTGCTTCCACTAATGAAGAGCTTCCTTTAATCTAAACCTGGTGATGCACTGATTTACAAACATACTGCACCCCTGTTTCCTTAGAGCTGAAATTTTCAATGGCTTCAATTTAATACACAAAGTCTTTTTGCCCACGCTTCACAGCACCCATTAAAAAACCTCCACAACTTACTCTGTCAACCAAAAAGCTCCACATTGCCTGTCAGAGATGTGCTGTTCGAAGCACTAAGATGTAGGTGTTCACAGGGTTTGTTAATTCATTTCACAGAAAATACATATTCACTGGCAAGGTTTAATTACTGTCCTACAGCCTTGGAATTTGGCATTCAGCTCAAATGTGCTGAGGAGTTTTAGACTGAGCCTTTAAACAACACAAGGAGATGTTTTGTGACAAGGAATAAAGGATGCAGCCAGACTTTATATGCATCTGCCTCCATATGGTCCAATTCTGGAATGTGGGTCACACCTAGCCCACAGGAAGGCATCTGGCTTTTCCCTTTCCCTCTGTCCCCAAGCAAAGCAGAGATGCCAGCCTGGGCAGCACCTGCTGCCCACAGGGACACCAGAGGCTCAGCTGCTGCTGCAGATGTGCCCTCAGTGGGAGCAGGACACAGCTCAGGAGGCAGATCCTGCACAGGCAGGGAGCTGGGAATGTGCTGCCAGGAGGCAGCAGGAAGGTGCAACCACCCAAATCCAGCCCACCAGATTTGCCAGAGTCACCCTTTGGCAGCTGATTTATTATTTCAAAGAAGAAACCCTCAGCTGCTCACACTACTGGTTTATCCTAGCACAGAACTGGGCACAGGAATTTGAATAATAGCCAGTTAAAAGAGGGTTGTTTCCCCCCATCCTTTGCCAGTTCAAACATGTCAGATCTCTGGATTCCAAACTACTCTGAAGCATTTACTAAGCAGAGCATCTTCTGAACTCCAAGATGAAGCTGCCCTTGAAAAAAGCAGCACAACCAAGAAACTGCTTTTTAAGAGAGCTCCATTTTGGTATGAAGCAAATTTTTTTCCTACTTCCTTGCTCCTTTTGTAATTTATCTAATGCATGCTGCATAACTGGATGGACACAATTTAGTTGCTTGTTACTTCCTAAATTCTTCCAGTAGAAGTTGGGTCCCAGCTTCACCTGGGTTTAAGACCACTTTGGATTCTGGTTGTATTTCCAAGAGTGATGTTATTGCACTGGGATTAAGATGAAGCACTCTACCACAGCCTAGGTGACACTGCATAGGGAATTCCACAAGAAAGGACTTGAAGTTCCTGAAGTTAGCAGTGCACCATGGCTGGTAATAATTAAGCAGCTTGAGAAGACATGACAGTACCAGCCCAGCAGTCATCTCAGAGAGGTCTGTTCCACTGTCAGGATTGCCTTCCCAAAGCCCAGGGATTTCCCTTGATGACTGATGTGCTGGTGATATGCAGGCTCCTCCCAAAGTCCTACCAGGTCACCCAGCTCTGCAGGAGCTGGCACATACTCAATTCTATCTGACCTTGAGAACTCCTGCCAGCCACTATCATTGATCATCAACAGAGCTTTAATCTTTGCCTCTCTCACTTTCCATCTACTCCAAGTCATGCCACTTCTGGGACATGTTATCTTTTGATAACTCTTGGCAGAATATGCATAGTTTGTTTAAGTTAATCTATAGAACTATTTTAATTGCCCAGTATAATTGAGTTATGCTCCTTGGACTCTCACAGATGCTCCAAAAACGATTTCTGGGGGGCTGGGGGGGGGCAAAGCAGGAACATAGAAAAGGGGGGAAAGAGTCTTTGCCATCAGGGACTCCCTCTCCTCACCACTGTGAAGAACATCATGTACACATCCCATCTCAGACCAGACACCAGAAATTGTTACATTTCTGCTCCAACTCCTCCAAGTACACATGGGCTTGGTTTCAGAGAGAATTGACAGATATACCCCCAGTCAAGAAGCTTTGACTCTCTGCTCAAGTTCCAAATCCCTCATCCAGTTTAGCTCATGCCTTAAGCATAAACCAACTTTCTGTTAAGCAAACAGAAGCTGAGGCACTTTTGGAAGGAGTTTGGAATTAATCTGAATAGTCAAGTTACATCTGCAGTACCAAGCCAGTACAGGTGATTATTTGGATGAACCTCAATGCACAAAGGGCCAACAGTCTTCTCTTTCCAGTAATGTTGGCTTACATAAGGTGAACACTCAGTACCAGGAAAATGACAACACAGCTTGTTACCAAATGCAAAACAAACCCTTTTCCCCCACCCCCAGACAAGACACAGCTTCAGAGGAAGAGAAGATGCCCTGTCCTGACAGAAGTCTATGTATCAGCTCTTTTGGTCCTGTCACATTGGGATTTGGAGGAGAAAACCCAAATGAGTTCAGAAGTGCTCCTGGTCCAGCTCACAGGGAGGGATGCTACAATGCCTGCTGTCTCCTCTTTCCCCAGCACCCCACAGCTCCAGACTCCACACTTGGCTCTCTAAACTCAATCTTCCACCTCTTCAGAGCTGGAGATGTGTGAGAAGACTGAGGCAGCTGTGCCAGTGTTGGGCTCCTCCACACTTTACTCCACACATCCCCAGCCTCAAAAGGAAACACCCAGAGAGCAGCAGGATGGTCACATGCTGCAGGCACCCATCTCAGAAGTGACATCTGATCTGCCAGACTTCTGAACATGGGCAAATTTACCAAGTGTATTATAGAGCAGGCATGGAGCAGGAATTGTGTTCAGGCACCTGCCCCTAACAACCTGCTGCTAAAGGCAGAGGGATGGAATTCACAGTGACCTGTGATCACTGTTCTGAAGGGTCCTGCAGAAAGAACTTTGACAGCCAGAATGTACAGGACTTCTGAATTCTTCTGGTGGGATTTGTACAGATTTTGAGTATCTGACATACAATTCCCATTTTGACTTCCCTGAAAGGTACCATGTTTGATATATAAACTCCAGCTGGCAGCTTAACTGAATACAGGAGCACAAATACATGGCAGTACAGGGGACATTGTCCCTGCAGCAAATTAACACACAGGGCATACCAAGCATCCTACAGAGCTTGTAGCTGATTTAAATACATAAACATGACTTTTTTCTTCTTGGTTCAAGAGCAATAAAAACTCCAGAAAATTTATCAGTAAGATATTCTTTTGCTGGATATGAATTGCTGTGGTGTTGCACATTGTGAACATATGCCAAATGAAAAAAAAAGCACAGGCAACAGCTTTGCCTAATCCAGAAGTTATTTAAAATAAAGAGGTGGAAAAAAAGATCAGACATTTTTAACAGGTTTATTCTTTACACTGTCAGTTTATTTGGTATGCATTTGAAGCTCTCCAGCATACAGAGAAGATATTGTGAAATTTCATGCTTCCATAATGCCAGTTTTGACAGGGTTAATCCAAGTCTTAGCCAGAAACAGAAATACTGATAAACTAACTCCAAGTGTTCCATATCAGGTGGCAAAATATAATCCAAGTTTTTCTTTCAGGGGAAAAAATCCAACTTTACTCAAGTAACTTGCAGAATTGTTGACCACAAACATCAGACAAAATGATTATTGCCCCATTAGAGAGACTGAGCCTGCCCAGCACCTTAAACATGAGGTTTATCCTCTTACACCAACCCACTGCTCTGGCAGCAGTGACTCCTGGTTGAGGTAACAGACCCTGTTCCACCCACCCTGTGGATGTGAGTTTTAATTTGTCACTAAGTGTTCTGACATGTGCATTGAAGCTGAACTTTCAGTTCTTCACTTCCTCCTCCCATTGACAGTTGCAGGGAAAAACTTGTGTACATAAAGCTGAGTGCAGACAGCCATTCTGCTTCCCTCTCCACAAAATATCTGTGCAGTGCATGCAAATATTTCAGCTTCCTTTATTTAGTGGAACTCTGAGTCATCCATTACACTGTTATTTGAATAAAGTGACTCTTAAATCCATTACCTGATTTTCTTTAGCAGAAGATTCCAAGAAAGCTGCGTTCCAGGATTCTGCTAAAGCTTTCCCTTCTTCATAGCTGATCACCCTGATCAGAGAAAGAAAAATATGTTTCTTATAACTTGCAGAAGAATTGGAATCTGATATATCAAGAAATACCTAAAGAGTACCAAAGCACTTAAGTGCACTGTAATAGGAATTCTTGTGAAGTCTGATCCAAAGCATTTGCTTTTGGCTGCTGTCAAATGCACTTCTGGGCCAGGTAAAACTGCTCTGTGACCCAGAAGAGCAGTTGTCCCAAAGCAATGCTTTGTTTTCACAATCTGTAATATCATCTGGTATTGCTGCTGTGACAAATACACTTCTGTTACTTACTTTGAAAAAACAGAGTGTTAAATGACTGTCCCTGGAATCTCACAGCAAAAGTCAACATTACAACAGAAGTTCATGGTTCGTAGTTCACATTCTGGACACAACTCCTTTGCCAGTAACTTATTTTAACCTACAATTTGATTTTAGCTCTGGAAAGCCAAGAACAAACCCAGTGTGTGCAGCCACAGGAATGCAGGCTGCTGCCTTGCATTTCTCACATTCTGGAGTTCACATACCGTTCCATATGCAGGTCTTTTTTATTTCCAACCAGCATAATGGGTATTCTGTGAAAGAAAGTTCAGAACTTCAGAACAGTTACAGTATACTGAACAAAGCACTAGCAACATGCCTGCAATGAAATGAGATGAAAGTGTCACTACTTACTGGACTTTTCCCACCATATCCAATAACTTGCCATGGATAACTTTTATCACTTCAAAACTGCAAAATAAAGGGATGAAGTCACACATGCACTCTGATGTTTATCCTCAATACCCAATACACAAGCAATTAAATGCACATGTAGGTTGTGTTTAAAACTTACTCTATGTATGCACAACTACACAGATGCTGAAAGTCTTACCCGTTTGTGCAACAACAGCAAACTGGTCCCAGCAGCAAGAGACCAGCCTGAGCCTACCCTTACACCTCCCCAGTTATGGTATTTGCAGAAATAAATAACATTACCCAGGACTGATGCAGCTAACACAGAATCACCCCAAGTCCCTCCCACCTCTCATCTGGTTTGTATCTGCAGTGAGAAATTTAACTGCTGCAGTCCAACAATCCTGGATGAGTATGTCAAATTAAAGCAAATTGGAAGAAAAAGTAATTAGTTAGGCAAGCTCCATCATTGTTTTGAACAAACATTTAGTTCATACATAATTACTAAGTTTTATTTATGTAAAAACAAAAGGAGCCAAAATTCTAATTTTCTGTGAAAAGTGATTAAAGTGATCTGCAAGATGGCACTGAAACAGTGATTATTCAAATACTCTTTGTCTGTTCCCCTACCACACAGGAGAAGTTTGGATGGCAGGACTGTAGGATATCAAATCAAAAACCTCACTAACAAAATCCACTGCATTTGACATTCAGTACTTCTGAGAACAAGCTATAAACAGGGTTGAAGAGCAGATGTTGCACTCCTCTGATTACACTATGGAAAAAATGCTGGTACGTGAAGTGCACAACTTGGATTTAAGAGAGGCAGAGGCTCAGGGATGAGACACAACTAGACAGCAGAAAAGGGACCAAAAACTTCCCAGTTTCCAAGGTTGCTAGCTACAGGCAGTGTCTTGACTTGCACTGCATTTCAATTACAATTGAAACCCTTAAAAATAGAGCAGCAATCAAACACACTTCCAGCTCAGAGCAATCAAAGACCTGGTGCCTAAAAACACCATTCAAAGCAGCAAAACTTCTCCCTTCTGGAACAATAAGCTCTACCACGTTTAAGATGGATATTCTGTCAAGCAGGTCAATTTGTCTGACTGCAGCAATAATATTTGAGGCTGTGTGGAACACAAAGCTTCCCCATGCTCAGCTAATAGTTTCAGTGTATCCTATCAAGAAAATGAGTTCTTTGTAAATAGAAGTGTGAGTTAGTCTGGCACAAATTGCTACTGGTAACTCAAGTAGGATACTACAAATTACACTGGGGAAAATGTGGAATCAATGAAAAATGTGAAATCAATGAAAGGATTTTAGGGACATAAGGAGCTTATGCTGAAAGAGTATTACTGAAATTCTAGTCTTGAGAACTCATCTTGGATGATGATAGCTATTAAGAAAATAAGAGTTAAATGGAGCTTGGCTGCGACAGAGTTGAGAGGCATCAGTACACACAGATCTACATGACCCTGCAAAATGAAAGAATAAAAATGGTACCAAAAACCTATGTGCTACAGACCACAAAAGTGTTTATCAGTCAGAAGCAACAAGAAAAATCCTAGCACCCTACCCACAGGCTAACTGAATCCCTGGGACAGTACAATCACTGCTTCCTTTCCCCAGTTAGGTGTGCTGCTTCCAGCTAAGCCAGAAAAACACCACAGCACAGCACCCTGGTCCTTGCCTGAGGCTCCCCTGTACAATGCTGCCAGGTGCTCTTGAACCTGGGCTCTCCATGGCCCCACTTTGGGTACCTATCTGCTTGTCTGAGATTGTTCACAACCTTCCTTTCTTAGTGAAAATACTACAAATAAAAAGCTGATCCTTGTTAACACACCAAGATGGAAGCCACAGGAGAAGTGCTACGTAAACTGCAACACAATTCTGACACAGAAACAAGTTGCTAAGAACTGCCAGGAATTAAATTGGCTCAACCAATTAATGTTCTAGAAAGCTTTCCAAATTAATAATGCTGAAAGGAGCAAGGACAAAAAAGGAGCAAGGACTGACCAATCCAAAAATAGCACCATCACATCAAGCTGTGAAACTGAGAGATTTGGAGACTGTAAGAGGTCCCTTCTAGTTCTGTCAAGCAAATGGGTTACAGCAAACAACTCAATGTGTGAAATACAAAAAAAAACCCATTACTAGCTGTCAGATAAATGTGTTACACAAAATCATGGAACCTAGCAAGATACAAAATTGGAATTTAATTAAGCTGAACTAGAGCAAAAGCCTTCCAGTAACCTTGCTGCTGAGAGCCTGGCAATATGAAAAATGTAGGGCATTAGCTTTCATTCAAGTCCTATTTAAACTTCCCACTGGAGGTTAGCAGGGAAGCTGATAACTTTAAAAAGAGCACTTCTGTTAAGTCTGCTGTCAAAGCTCTCACCCAGCTGGATCAATATTTGCATCAATATACACACTTTGACAGAAGTCAGAACAGATGAAGACTGTGATCCCATTGTCAGGGCAAGTCATCAAAGCTACAGAGTTACTGTGGAAGACCTTCCTATCACCTAAACACATTCTTGATACACAACATCAAGAATTGAACAAGACAGGATCATGGACACTGAAATTTTAAGGAAGAAACAACAATAACAACAAACTTGGAATAAACTGACCAAGAATAAATACTGATGAAAAGATTTTTGACCTACAGCCTTAACCTAGTCTGTCCTGTTTGTATTTTTACCATAACTTGGTGTAACTGATTGAATGCACCCAACGAAAACATGTTCATTCTTCACCTGGTGAGCTCAAGACATCATGAGGCAACAACTGGAGTGCCTGAGAAAGAACAAACCCTTTAGCTGCCAAACAGGGAACAGCACAGGTTGCAGAATCCCCTGAGGGATGTACACTGGTTTCAGTCAAAGGCAATTCTGTCCTCACAGCACTCATTTATCAGTGAACTTCTCTGTATTTGCTTTAGGAGTGAAGCATTGTCTACTCAGGCAGAGAATACTGACTCCTATTTCATACAAGTTACCCAGCACCAGCACTGAACCTCTCACAGAAAAGCTCAGACCCAGAGAGAGTTTGGTAGTTTAGTATCTCTAGACACACATAAAAGCCTAACACGTGCTTGCCCTTCTCTACTTCAGAACTGAAGATGAAAAGCAAGAATGAAGAACTGTGAAATCTGTTCAACATTAAAGACCTTGCAAGCAGCAGAAGTTTGTAACCAGACTGTATCCTTCCTTTGAGAAGGAAAAAGAGCCAACAGGCAAGTTGCTTTACCTGTATTTTATGATAGTCTATCAAAGAGCTGGAAATGACCGGTTTTGTTTGATTCAGAGAAAAATATATGAAACACTTCAGCACTTGTAAAAAGCTCATCAACTGCCTTGAAAATAGAAAGGAAGCATCAACTTCTCCTACTTGATGAGACTGAAAGGTCTAAGGTCTTAATCACTTTCTTCAAACAAAAATTTCAGAAAATACTCAGCTGACCTAATAAAGATGTTGTGCAATATTAGAAAACCAACAGCTACTCAAGGATAAGCAGTATTTAAACAAAGGAAGATGTCCAGAGGAAGGGAGAAAATAACAGAGGATGGCAAAGCCACACAGAGGCTGATGTGTCCTGCATGACTCCAGGTAAGATGGACTCTGGACAGGGAACAGCAAGGACAAGAGGGACACTCTGGGACAACCTCTAGGGAGGATTATTTGCTGCAGCATGCCAGGAGAGGGTTTACAGTCCAAAAGCCATCTATTACTGTTTATATGAGTATTTCTATGGTTAATTCAATACAAGAAGTCAAAGGAATCTCAGTACTATAAAAAGCCACAGAGCTGAAGGAGGGATCGAGCAACTACTTGGGTACTTCACCTAAATGTACAGTGCCTTCAGCTTTGTATTTATGTCTGCCTTTCTATCTGATGCAAGAGCAATGAACTCATTTCTGAAATTATCCTTTGTACTTCTTACACCTCAAAACAATGTAGTTTAACACTGTCTCATTTCTTACATGGTACCTTGCACATGAGTCTGCAAAGTGTCTGTGACATTTGGGTCCGAGGGGACATTTCTGAAAAAACATTAATATTCACTCCTACTATACTTATAAAGGAGAAAGACTAATTGAAATAATTACACAAAATACAGCAGAGGCAGTACCTAAACCCAGAAACTATTTAAAGAGAAGAACACAAACAGATTTTATTACCTTTTTATTGATGTGACTGAGTAAACAAGAATGTAGCCATTGATGTCTATGGAGTATGTCTGAGGAAATATGGAGTATTCATCCTGTGGAAGGAATATTGCAGTTAAATTAAGGGTGACACAGTCCAGACCTTGATGCCATTAGATTAACATCAGTTAAGTTGGTCACATCTCTAAGACATTTTGTATAGGAAGTACATTCAGAATTTTTTATCATAATGTCACAAGCAGCATCTTAACCAAACCTAGAGAAGGCTAAAAGTCTATCTGTATACCCTACAATTTAATCTAAAGCTTTTATGGTTTATTCCCTCTAAGACTATGGATGAGCTGAAGCTCTTCTCAATCCTCTTATCCTGCTTAATTATCTGTTTGTATTAGTACAAAACATCCACTCTGTCCCACCACTAATTAGCAATTATGCCTCTTATCTTGCTGGTGATACATTTCAAAATCTTAATTTCAACAGCTGACAACAGGATCTAGCAGTTTGTAATTTCAAATGACACTGATCACATCTAAATTACCAAAGGAATCTGGTAGGAAGTGAATAATTGTGGCTAACTTATGCTTATCAAATGCAAAAAGTACAGTTATTAGTTGCATTATGACAACTGTAAGTTTACATTATAGGACAAGTGTTTACATAAATAGAAAACCAGACAAAACCACCAGAAATTTACTCAGTGAATTTATTACCCCTCTAGAAAAGGGACTGACCAAATAGGCAAACAAACCAGACTGATATATTGCAAATAATGCAACACAAATACTATGAATCCAACGTTAAAAACCTGTTCCAACAAACATTCCCAGGAAACATTTCCATTTTGACAAGAGCCATACTTCCTAATGTATGAGTTCTCAAATTGTTAAACCTATGCTTTTGAAGATGTTAATTTTAGCTGAAGATCAAATAACCTCTCTGTTATTGTCATGGCTGAACAGATGGAGCAGAGCAATCACATAGCTTAAATCTAAGACACCCAAAAGGAATCAAACTTCCCTCACTGGCAGAAGAGGAAAAACTCTTTATAAATCAACTTCACAGATCCAGCCAAAAAAAGTTTGAAAGAATAACACTTGGCAAAAGCTGCCTTTATTTGCCTTTATTGCTACACACTGAGGGCAGCCCTCCCCCATGTTCTCTGAAATGCCAAAGTGCCACTCCAGCTGGACATGAAATCCCAAAGTCAATACTCAGAAGGGATCTGAGCTAAGTCTGTGTAAAAAAGGTGAAAGTGCCAATTCTGCAGTGGCTTGACTTTACCTGGAAATTCCCAGGACTGCCCCAGCTGGAATTTGGTGTTAGGTAAGATTTCCTTTTACCCCCCTCTTCTGTGACCCTGTATCAAGACCCATTTTGGACTGAACTGCACAAAGTTCAGTAAATAACCAGAAAAGTAAAGAGGCACACGACAGAGGATGAATACCAAGAAAAACAAGTGCCATAATCTCAACTGTTCCTAATTCATGACTTTATTTTTAGCTTGTTAGGAGATGGAAGGCAAGCTGCTATGCTCACTGAAACTCATGGGTCAAATTAAGAAGTCTGTCAAGTGATAAAACAACATTGCTACAACTTTTCAGGCCATAGCCAGGTTTTCAAAAGTATTTAACAAATCTGCAATACAATTCTTGCTGTGTTGTATGCACATGAGAACTCCCTATGGGCCATTTAACAAGACAGACTTGAGAAAGAAATCTGTCCAAGCCACGCCTTCCAAAACCCAACACCATCTCCCCCCTCTAAGCCTGTGTGCCAGAAATCAAAGTCCAAATCATTCCATTGAAGAATTAAATCTGAAAATAACCACAGGCTGGGAAAGAAGCTATTTAGGTTCCACAATACTGTATAACATGAAATCAATCCTCAGCACTAGAGGTATGTTAGTGGTGAGTCACACTGCCTTCCCAGAAGGCAACTTCCTCCTCCAAGAGGAATTTGTCTCTTATCACTACGTGACACAATCAGAGCTGTAATGCAAGTGCACTTACAATGGCACTGAGTGACACCTATGGGGCTGCTGCTGCTGCTCACACTGCTCAGCCTGCCCCTCTCACCCTCTGCTCTGCAGAGCATTCCCCACCCAGCAATGCTGTGCTCAGACACCTCTGAGTGATTACACATGCTGCTGATGAGCACCAAGGGCTGACACCTTATAAATACAGCATGGCTATTCCCCAGTGACACAGCTCTCTTCCAAGAAAGCAATCAAACATATCTAGAGAGTTACAACCCCTCTGAACATCCCAGCTAGGAGCAGGTATCCTTTAAAGCCTTAAGTACTGGCAGCATATTTTACAACACTAACATTGTTTAATACTACTCATAGCTTGGAAAAACCCAAAGGCATTGTATGAGATCATGGAAAACAAGAGCATGTAAGCAAAAAAAAAAAAAAAAAAAAAAAATTTAGGATAACAATACAGTCTAATTAGTGGTCCCTGATGAGTTTTTTCCCTCATATAGAGTCTCTCAACAGACACTGCACTCTGGTGCACGGGTTCAGCCAAGCAGCAGTGTGTAATGAACCCCTGGACCTGTAAATAATGAAGAGCTGCCCTTGCCAGAGCTCCCAGCAGGCTGCGGGACACGCTGCAGGGACATGTGCTCCCTGCTCCTCACCCCCTCCCTGTCATTACAGACACACACATGAACCACCACGTTAGAATGCAGCCAAACTGCAGCAGTTCATTGCTAACTCAGTGAGTACCACCTACATGATCTGTCTGCTCCCCATGACTGCTCCATGGATACAAGTCATGGTGGTGGAGCTGGAGCAGACAAATACTAAAAAGCCATGAAAAATTTCCCCATGATTTACTGAAGCACCCTTTTTCATCTGAAGCAAGACTGCTCATTTACTCTGTAAATATTACTCAAGCTACTGATGAACTTATGGACATCAGAGTTAAGGTAGTTTCCCCTCCCCTTTTTTAGGTACTCATTCAATAGATAGGGGGAAAAAGAACTCAACCCAGTAACAAAACACAAACCAAAGCCTTTAAATAAACACTACAGAAGAAGTTCTTCAGTGACTAAACAACAAGTCAGGATAATTTTAAGTTAACTTTCACCTCTGAATGCACAGTCACTACCAACTTAGCCTAACAGGAATATCAATACCTGCTGTCATAACTTAGGAGAAAGATTCAAAGAAAGGTAACTTACCTGGCCAGCAGTGTCAACCAGCTGAAGATGATATTCTTGGCCATTTACTGTGATCAGTTTTGTAAAAGCTACAACAAGAAATAAATAAACAGGTCAGAATTACACACAAGGAAGAGATCAGAAATCACTCCTTTGTGCTATCATCAGCCAAGGCAGGAAGTAAAGAACTCCAGTTACAGTTTCTAAGTAGCAATAAAAGGCTAATCAGATGCTGTACTTATAACTAGTCTATTGCAGGTAGCAAAATTCAGAAATTGAATTTCAGATTTCAGATGATTCTCACTCTGGATGCAGCAGCTTATTTCTTGCTCTCTTAAGTAAAAGAGGGAATAAGAGGAATAAAAAGGAGGATTTACATGCATTTCTACAAGATCCAGACAATCACTATTTGTGGTAACACAAGACACTTAAATTCAATTGGCATCAAAGCTAAGTTTGAGCTTATTATAGGGTCTTGTCCTTGGTTTCCAAACAGTTTAGCAAGATCAATTTCCTAAAAGTAAATACCATGAGTAAGTGACCTGGACTGAAAAAAGGAAAAATCTTTGGGGCTAAAACACACAGAACTTATGATTATAATGATGACAATTAGCTAAGTTCACCATGTTACTTTCACATTTGCTGCAGCTAGCAGCCCATGCAGTCCCCAGCACAAAGTACATTCAGTCTCTAGAAGTGATGAGAATTGCTGCTCTTCCTCAGAGTCATGAAATGCCAACACGCTGTGAGCCAAGGAATCCTACCCAGAGTTTGTGTTATGCAACTGCAAAAGCAAACAGTGCCACAGCTCCTGCAGGAGTAATGTCCCAAGCAGAGCACACAAACCTGGCTCTGGATGTCTCATGTGGCCTTTGAGACACACTCCAATCACCACTGCTGGACAGTGCTAACACACTGAGTAAAGTCTGTGTTATCCTCTAGTTGGGGTGGTTTCCCAACTAGTAGCAGTCCTCAGAAACCTCATCTGCCCCTGCAGTGATAAGAAACAGAGTGAGATGAACAGGTCACTCAGGTGAGCTGAGTTGGCCAAGAGCTTCCCAAAGCTGCACAGCTGAATGTTCCTAACCCTGCTGTGCAGTCCCTGCCCACGCCTGGAGTAGATGGAATTGGCCAGCTTTCCTCCTCCCAGCCCAAGCCTGCCCCTCTGTCAAGTCCCCACAATGTGAGCATTATCTTGAGTAAGTGGGCTGAAATAGCTGAAACTGGAGGTTTCAACCCACCTCATAAATCCAATCCTCGAAAAAAAGGAGCAATTCAAACAGCAAAGCCAACCTAACAATGTCTAAATCAACAGTGTCAAGTGTACCTATAGTTTCCATTACAAAATCAGCAAATGATATTTGAAATGGAGCCTCAAAGAGAGTTCCTGCCTTACCCTTGTTATCCCCTAAGAAAGCTGCTTTAGCACATGTGCTGCCACAAAACCAGTCTGGATGCTGCTGTGACTGCTGCCCACAACTAGAAGTTTTAGGTTATGAAACACAGATCCACAGTGGCTCTTTGCCTTGGATGAATGCTGTGATGGGGACAAACTGAGGCAGTGTTGCTATAGACAATATCCCTGCCTGGAGTCAGAGGGAAAACAGGCTCCTCTGGAGACACACTGCATTTACAGGTGTGCAGTAACAGCTCTCCAGTCTCCTGACACTGCACATACACATCAAAGCATCTGCACTCAAAGTAACTTCAAGGGCATCATGAAGTTAATATTTAAAAAGGGACAGACAGCAGTTTTTTCAGACTGTTCTAGAAGCCAGCAATGATGTCATTACCATCATTACAGAAAGAACAGTGTGACAGAGACAGGAGAAGGGGAACAGTGAAGGAGTCAGCACAGCCTGGTGAGGAGAGCTGCTAGTGCAGTGCAGAGCCTTGCAGCACCAAGCACAACCACTGTGTGAAGATAAATCTGTCTCAATGAAGTCACAACTAATGACTTCCATTTCTTTGCTGAAGCTTTTTAAAACCATTCCTAGTTAAGAATTTAATTTTGTGAAAAACCTGATCCCCTTGATCCAGCCAAAGTCTTCATTTCCAATTCCATCACCTATCATCCTAGGATTTCTGCTGTGCTTGTGCACAAGACAAACAACAATACAAACCACAATCCCTGCACAATTTGGCTCTTCCTTGGTAGGCCAAGGACACTTTTCAGCAGACTTGACCTCACATTAAATCATAATGTGAGCATCACCAAAACACTGCTCATTAACTGGAACATGGATTTTGGAACAGGACACTCTTTCACCTTGCAACATATAACTCCAGTGATCATCACTACCTGAAGATGAAGCACATTGCAATTAGACCAGCAGGAATGAATTTATTTGCATGTGCAGCTCCATGACAGCGGCTGTGGAAACAAGCCATTCTGCTAGGAAAAAAAAACCCAAACAAACAGTAACAGGCAAAGAAATGCAGCCCTTAGATCCATAGTGATACTGAAGGAAGGTACAAGGGTGCTGTAACACGATTGCCACAACATGGCTGGTAGCTAAATACAATCACCTCCCAAGCTTTCCTTGGTTACCACCTCCTGCATCTCTTTCTATTTGCCTGCATTCCAAAGTCAATGCCTGCCACTAATCCACCAGGACATCTTTCACAACACTGAGATGTGTGATGCAAGAGAGCTATTTTTAGTTTTCCTCAGAAGCCTCACTTGTACCCCTTAGAAGGCTGCTCACCAGTGGCTCCAGAGAAACACAGCTCACCCTTCCAGTGCAGTTGCCAAGGCATGGGCAGAAGTTTAGCCTTGAAGATTATCTATCAGACCCATCTAAACCTATACTAGTAGGGGTCCTCCAGCCCTTTGCCCCTTCCTAATATGCTTTTACTCACATTTGTATTAAAAAACATGGGATGGAGGCAGGAAGCATGGGGGAAGATGTTCCTTTCCTTAGGGAGCTAGTGAAGCGACGTAGGGAAGAAAGGAAGACACAGAGCTGTGAAACAGTGCTAGAAGGCCCTCAATAACTGCAACAAAAACAAAAAGCAGCCAGGCAGGCTTTGGGGGACGCATTTGAGACCTGGGCACTCAAGTAATTTTACTTGCAACACAAGACACCCCTGCAAAGATGATGTGGGTGGAGTTAAGTGCACATCTTCATTACCTGATCTTTCTGACCTATTTGAGTTTCAAATTCAGCTTCTAGTTTTCATTCCTGTAAAATTGTTGCACTTTAATTTGCACTGCTCTTGGTTGATGTGAGCTGATCTGCCTGCAGAGCCCCATCCAGCCCAGTGCCCACACAGACTCCCTGCACACACTCCTGCTCTCCAGGGATCTTTTTTCTCTTTCCAACACCCCTGCAAGCAGCAGCTCCACTCGTTTCTCAACCTGGCTGTCTCAGGAATAGCCATCCATTGAGATGTCACTCCTGTTGGGACATTCACACAGGGAAAGTCTCTTCCCAAAGCAATTATCTCTCACCTCCACTGCTGCCACAAAAGGATACAAGTTACTCTTCCTGACACACAAGTTTGGTAGAAGGAACAGAAATAAACTAACTTCTGGTGCTGATGTAATATAAGCAAAGGAAAATGTAGCAGAGAAGCTGTCCTAACCTTCATAAACAATAAAGAAAATCTGATGTACCTTATTTTCCTTTTATCACTTCCAAAGGCAGAGATTCTCACACTTAAAACCTGATGTTTCTACAATATTAGGTTTTACTCCTATTGCTCAAGGCTTATAAATGACACAACTTGTTCCTGTAAGAGTTTGATTACAGCTTGCCTTACATACAGTTTAGCTTTGCAGGTCAACATTTTGTGCAAGTTTTATTATTTGAGGATAAAAATTATAAAAAGTGTATTACCAGCAGTACTGCAGCTTCCTATAATTTCCTCATTGCTGATAGAATACTGTAACAAATTATCAAGAACAATTTCTGGAGACAAAACAGAAATCACACAGGCCAGACTATCCTTTGCTATGTATGCTTTTCATGTCCAAGTTTTGTTACATGTGTAGACCCAACCACCAGATGAAACTGAAAGGTTTTACACCTTACTACAATGCCCTGGAAAAACCAACATTCTCCAACACTGTCCATAGTATAAGAACCTGGACTTTTCAACCCTTTTTGCCAACACCATCCACCAAATCTCAAATCACAAGCCAGGAAAAGTCTAAGAGTTGTTCATGTACTTTGTATCTTTTGACCCTACACAGAATCAGAAACACAGCTGGGAGTGTTCAAAGACTTCGCTAAACAAAGATTTCTATTTAGGAAAAAAAAAAAAGTACTACATTCTTAAGTCAAAAGAATGATTTTTTACTTAACCCATCAAACCCAGTTTCACATATGTCTTAAAAAAATTTTCAGTAAGTTTTGAATGTTAGTGTTAAATTACAATGTGTTCTCTTGTCTGTTCTTCACAGAAGCATTTTTGACATTATCAGACCTTCTGGGACTTAAAGATGGGACAGATTTCCCACTGTTTTGAGCCCCAGGGCATAACTTTTATCTTTTTAACCTTTATTTCCCAGCAACAATTTCTGATGTCAGAAGGACCCTTCAACTCTCTACCTTTCAGAAAGCAAACTCCCCCAGCCATGCCACAGATCACAAGACTTACACCAAATGAATAATGTTTATTTTCCAAACAAGAAAGAAACCAACTGAAAAGTTAAGGCTTTTCAAGATGCCCCCTCCCAACAAATCTTCACAATTCAGATCAAGCACACAGTGCAGACCAGGAGAGTCAAATAAGAGCAAAATTCACCAGCAGGCTACTTTTGTATGGTTCAGAAATGCTGAAGTTGTGACACACACAGAGTTACAAACAGCAGCTACAGACAACAAGTTAAGGATGAAACAAAACAAATCTTGTACCAATGTGTCAAAATCCTAAAACAAGACACAGATTCAGTATTTTGCAAAGACTTTGACTCCATGTCTCTCAGTCTTTCTTCATTCACATGCAGCTGCATATAACTAAAAGATTACTTTAAATAATTTGCATTTATATGGCACAGACAGTGAAAAATAACCTGCCCCAAATGAATTAAGATTATAAACACAGAAACTCAAACCCCAGTATTTTGCTAGCAGCCTTAATTCAAGACATACCTGACTTATAATTCAAATAAAGTAGAAAAGGATGATGGAAAGTATTAGTATTAATATCTGTATAAGAGCTAACATTCAGACCAAGGGCCAAATTATCCAGTCTGACTTAAAATATAAAGCAAATATAGAGTTTCTCAAAAAGTAGCATTTGAATTTTAGTTCTAAGCAATAAAATCATTCCAAGTAAAATATCCTGATAGCTACTGATTTGTAATTATGTACCACATATATATATATTTAAAAAAAACCCTTGTTCTGCTGATTGCTTCATTCAAACTTCCAGAGTATCATTACACAGGCTTAACATCCTACTGAAGAAGTTCAAAACACTAAAAATGTGTGCTACACAAGTCATTAAAACACAAGAACCCCAGAGCTATGGTCATGAAACCACTTTCATTTGCCTCATGACTAAAGTAAGCCAACATGATCAAATTACTCAGCCCAGCACTGCAGTTGTTCAAGTACTTTATGGGCACTGCTAGCTCAGAAAGAGGTGGCTGGATTGTAATGAACGCCAGGTAACCTCTGAAATGACTTTTTCCTCTTGGCAGCATTTTAGCATTAGTGTCTTTACTCACCTGCTATGCCAGCTACTCACAAAGGTACTAAAATTATGTTTAAAAGAACTGCTAAGAGGAAAAAAAACACTTGAGAAGTCAAATACCCAGTATTTGCAGCAAGCTGATTGTGTAGCAGCCTTGTTATCCAGCTGCTGGAAAGGAGGAATTGAAAAGATTATCATGCTATCATAGCCTACCTTCTAAGTGGTTTAATCCTGATGGGTATTGCTGGCTTTCTGTTCATCTGGGTGTACTGACCTTATGTGAGACGCTGGAATTTTTGTATTTGTATTTGGTGGCACATTTTCATATAGTGTGATGTAAAGATTTAAAGTGCCACAAGTACATTAGGGGAAGCAGATGCTCAACAACACACAAAACATAGGGAGGTGCATTTTAGCCAGATTCATTAGGTATCTCTTCATTTAATGTTAAAAGTTCAGCTGTTTGGAGAAATGTGCACACAGTGATTTCCATGGTGCAGCAATGTAGTATTGGTTCAAAGAATAATAAAACTTCTGTGGTAATTAATGGACTTTAATGTTAATATGTAAATACCCACACAAGTAATATGTATAACCCCAATGGTTTCTGATATAAATTAGTTTGGTGCAGAAGAGGAGCTTGGCAGTTATTTACTTACTGTTCTCTATGGTTGGATCATATGAATCAACAAACTGTCCTTCCACAAACTGGATCGTCAGTGAAGATTTTCCTGTAAAGCAAAGGAAAGAAAAATCTGGAATGAAACAAAATCATCTGCTTGTTATCACTTCACTGCTTTCCAGTAGATACACCAATTTTTTATCTATCCAATGTGAGCTCTGCGTGGTTCATTTAAACTATCTATACATGACAACTGACCTATTTTTAATTTAAGTGCCTATTTCTAGTAACTGGGTCTCCTGAACATATAAAAAGCACTGCAAAAGCTACTCAGCATATGTTCTGCTTTTGTTTTAACAGGGCATAATTTAAATTATTCCTCCAGTTTAAAAGGAATCTAAAAGCAGCACTGCACGATCCTCATAGAACTAAATTTAACAAACTGATATACTTGGAACGTTTTTCTGTCAAGACGCAAGTAAAATTCAAAATAATTTTCAGTAACCACAGAGAAAACTTGGATCGAATTAGCCAAATTTGGTTTTACTAGGAGACTGGACAGATTTCCCATGACAAAAGGATGATCTCAAAATTCTTGAGACCAATATACTCTCCTATTAATCTCCCACTGCCACACCACAACAGGCCAGTGGATGCTGTATTTTAAGCAGTGACTGAAGTGACATAATTGGATTTTTCTTTAAAGCCATTTAACTGCTACTTTAGAAGACAACATTCCCCATTTCACTTCAAGAGTAATGCAAAGCACTGAACTTCGTAGCAAACTGAAAAAATGGGAATTCATTTAGTCTTGAAATATTTTATAAGATGGCGAATCACATACATTGACCATAAAAAGCACCTTTAAAGCTCTGCAACTGAAGACTTCTCAAAGCATTACTGAAGCCTTAACACAATTTCCATTACAGCACATCATGTACATCTGGGAATCTCCTAGATCCTATTACATTATGTTTACTGGACAAATACCCTCTTACAGAGATTGCCAAGTGCATTAGCTGCTTTGGACACGAGCACATTCTTCATGCTCCTTTATACTCTTTTCACCATCAAGAAGCACAAACATAATACAACCTCAAGTTAAAATTTTGACTCAAAACCACCCGACTCAGTGGAAACCTCTCAATGACCTCTCAAGTAAGCAACATTGTGGTGGAAATATACAGTATCATTGTTTAAAAGAATAAATTGCTTTGGGTAAAAAAACTGCCCACTTCCAGAACTCCGAAAATGTTCTTTCCTAAGCATTCCTTCAGGAGATATTAAAAAAACTGTCTTCCATTTCATTCTCTGCCATGTTTACCCCTTTGCTCTCTCCTATCAATCATCAGCTTATTCAAGAAACAACGCTAAAAAGATTTCCAGACAAACCCCACAAAGACCAACCATCACCAAGATTTTATCAAGTTGCTTTTTCTAACATCAAGTTCTTAAGATACATTTCCTGGTCTTCTTATCATGAAAGTGTCATCCTCACAATGCACGAGTTGACAGAGGACATTTCACTTTAAATTTCACTTGCGTTCCCCCAGCAAGGGACACACACCCTACCCCCAAATCATCCCAATAAAATCAGATTAAGGACTGAAACTGTGCCTCCCAGGAACTTTCTGAAACTGTGTATTTTGGACACCATTTAGAAAGTGAGCAAACTTCCAAGCTATTTCTCCTTTAGCTATAAACTTATGAAGTTGCTACCCACAGTTCATGCTCCCAGATTCTTTGCCAATACCAGCACATTAAGCACTCCATTTAAAAAAGAAAAGGTTAACTACCCCTATATTAGGCTGTTAGATCCTCAAGGTAAGAGAACTAAATTCAGTAAAGATTATAAGTGAACTTTTTTCCTCCTAAGAAGGATTCTGAACTAACTGAAAGACTTGACTGCTGCCTTCTGTCTGTGCTAAGCCTGGAAACTGAATAGCAGAAAGAAGTCAGAGCCAACAGAAAATGCTGCATTTCACACCCAGCTGTATTAATTACTGCTTTCCTCCTAACAGTGACAGAAGAGGAAACAGATAAAACCCGTGTTCCAACACTCTCCTCCTAAATTCCTCCAAGCTTTATAACAAGCTTTGCAGTAATGATGTGTTCATGATCACGAGGCACAGGGAAACTCTCCAGTCTGGGATTCAGCACCTACCCCTCGGGGAAGTGCAGGCAACTGTATCCCACTGAACCAAGGCTTCCATGGACACAGAAATCTAAACCATGAGTCATTAACACCCCGTGTCTCAGCCCATGAGCAAGCAGCAGGCAGAACCTGTGACCAACAGCTTGGCTTGAACTTTGCCCCACAGGTTTTATTCCAGGTCTTTGACCTATGCTCATGGACAGAGTGGAAAATCGAGCTGACAGTTTAGCTCCTATCTGCTCTTGCCCCAGAGAGATCAGGCAAGGCTTTCAGCAAGGATTGCAACACAAACACAACTGCCCTGCCAATTGCCAACTCCATCTGGGGGCACAGCAGGGAACACAGGCTGTCTGCATCTGCAGGCACCACGGGCACATTCAGCCTCAGCAGCACCAGCGAGTCTGACACCAGCAGCAGAGGCTTCATTAGCTGATTTCTCAAGGGTGCACACCTCAAAGAGGCTCAGCTCTAACATTCTCCTTTGGAATGCAGCCACACATTTTTGCAGTTTGCTAAGCTTCTCCTTGTAGCATCCTCCATGCTGGTAAATTCAAGATATCCACTGTATTTGAGTTTCAAGAAAATAAATATCCATTGATAGCAAAGGGAGAAGTGATATGAGCTGAAGCAAGGCTGGAAGCTGGGTGCAGAGCTTTGCTACAGGAACTCAAAGTCCCAGGTACTCCATGGCAGAGTTGTAAGCAAAATCCTCCAAGTTTACTGACTCTCCCTGAAAGAACGGCACAGAAGGGAAGGGCTGCAAGAAATGGGTTTCAGGAAAGTTTAGAATATGAGTCCCAGGTAACTGAAAACTCAGCTTAAGCTGTCCAGAAGTACCCAAAGTGTATTTGCATACACAATTCATTATTTATGGTATTATGTGAGAGTGGTAAAGAAAAGAGTTTTCCACTGTCAAAACAGAAAAGGAGCAGATTTTCAGACAGAAATCCAGTTCAAAAACTAAAGCTGTTGTGTTTCTGTTCATACACTAGACCACTTGCACCATAAAGAGGATGCATAAGCACTCTGACTAGTGCCATCATAGCACATCAGTTTCAAATGCCATTGCAATTGTCAAGGCAAAACAATTGCCAAATTGCGTTTTACTCATCTTTTTACTACTTGGACAAGAGCTGTGGTATTTATAATCTAGCCTTAAAATTCAAGCTTTACAACACTAGGCAGTTTACCAAGGAGATGAGCAACAGAGCCTGGGTGGGCTCAGGACAGCTGGCCTCCCCAAAGAGGTCATGCCCCCCTTCTGTGCACCACCACCTGCCTGCTGTCCCCATCTCACACCCTGCCCTCCTTGCAACAGACATAGGGAAAGCCCAGATTAAACCCTCATCGGCAGCCAAACTTCTCCCCAAGCCCAGGAGACAGAAATGATGCAAGCAGGCAGCGAATCAGTCAAACAACAGCTCCACAAGCAGGGCATTGTGCAAGCAGGGCAGCACAGAGCAGCTTATCTCAACAGGAAGGGTTTCTCAATCCCTGCAACTGCCCACACAAGCCATCAGTAAACAGTTTGTCCTGCTCAAGAACAACAGCTACTGAGGAGCTGCAGCTCTGTTGGCAGTGTACATGCAGTTTCTTTAACCCATCTTTTGCTATTAAAATGCATAGTTATGTGGTTTGCATAATCATTCAACACTGAACAGCTGCCAGCATCTCATCTACTCCTACCACAAGCACAGCACCTTACCCAAGCTAGTCTCTAGACCAGCTTAGTAACTAGACTTACCTAGTTAGTCTCCTTAGGTCTACCCAGTCTTCCTACAAAACAAACTACTTTAGGCTTTGTCACAAAAAGCACACAACAAATTTCATAATGAAATGTTGTCAGTCACATCAAATTAGGTAAATCTGGCAGCACATTCAACTTACTGCACTGCACAGAGATCAAATTTTCATACCAAAAGATACACCTGATTTAACTTGAATGTTGGGATCTTTATCTTCTTTGATTCACAATCCCAAGATGCACAAAATGGAGACACTGGCACTTCCATAGTGCAGATGATCCATCCTCAGAGCACAGAGTGGGACTGAACGACTTCCTGGAGCTAAGGGAGATTGACTGGGTTGCAAGAGGATTTACAGCATCTCTCTCTGACAAAGATCCTCTCACAAGATTGCAGACTATCTCAGAACCCATCACTAGCTCATCATTCATCTCAGGCCACATCGTTAGCAACTTTCTATAGTTAATTAAGACACCCCCCCAGGTACTAATTATGGCTGTGTAGTTCCTGTTTTGCTGATCATTGCTTTGTATTTGGTGAATTAGTCTAATGACTATAAAAATGATCCATCTGGGTCAATAACGAATTCTGTTTCTAAATCTCTGGAGACAGAAATACAATGAGTAGTTTGTGTTTTACTCAGATGCAACTAAATTCTATTAGACTTTTAATTGTGAGGAATTAAATAAACATCTACAGCGAGCTGTAGTTTTATACATTTTTGTAGTGATTCCCTCGTGATGTCAGCATTATAGTAACAGGATTAGAAAAATATTTTCTGATGCTTAGAGACAAAACTCTTCCTCAATTCCTGCACTTGCTCATGGTACTCGTGCTTGATTTGCAACAGAGTGGTAGTTGGTAGCTCTCCTCTCTCAACATGCCCTCTGAGCTTTCTGGAGGACAGACTAAAGGTTGTAGTTCTGAAGGAGTGAAAGTTGCAGGACCTCAATGACACATCTTCTGGTGATGTGATAAGGAGCTTCAAACACTGCAGAACCCTTTATGACAAACCAAAGAGCAGATGAGCTTTTCAGAACAACCAAAGTTCTTCTTTACCTTCTTTGGCACTCTATCTTGTTGCTACAACTCTTCCCTGCCTTCTCCTGCTCTATTTTTTTTAAATTAGCATCTAAGGAAATACATTTGAAGTCTAAAGCAAGGTTTTGTAGCAAGAACTACTTCTGCTGTAAAGGAGGAGTTTCTCATGATGGTCTGTAACACCCCAGAGCATGAGCCTGCTGGGAGATGCTTGTTTCCCTTCCATCTGCATTGCACAATCTTCTTGAGGTTTATCAAAGGTATTCCTCTGCAAGCCAGAGGAAATCTGAGAGCAGCCATTTAGAAACAAAGCCACATGGCTTCCTTTATTTTCTTCAGATTTCAAAGCAATCAGCCACACTCACAGGAGTACTTGCAGGCCTTTGCTAGGTCAGCAGCCTTCTGAACACAAGCCAAGGGTTCTAATGCTATCTAGATCATATTTCCTGTAAAGAAAGCAAGAAGAGAGCATGTGCTTTATTCCCTGATATTTAGCAGCAGGCTTGTTCCATCCTACAGCAGTGCTCATCCCTCAGTGCTCACTTAAACTGTGTTGCAATGTATCACATGTCCAAGCAAGTATGTGGGGAAAAATTCCGTTGCATTCCTGCAATGGCTTACACTTCCAGGCAGTCCATTTTGTCTCTAATAAAGTCAGTAACTACAGCAAAGAACTGTCAAGAAATCTTTTAGTCATTTTAGCACACAGTCCAGTTACCTCTGCTTGCTACCCTTGCTGGCAGGAAAGCACCAGGCTGCAGCTTTCCTCCTGTTTCCCTTTGTATAAGTTACAGGAATTTTAATTCCATGTGTTTACTGTCAGTTGTCAAAGATGGGAAAAGGTGTTACAAAGCTTCCAAAAAAACCCAAAAACCAAAACAACCTCTGTGGCATATACCTCACCAGGCCATGGAATACATGCTTCAAACAGGTCAGGGGAGCTGCATTCTGGTGTTCCTTAACTGCAAAGGAAATTCAGACATTCCTACCCCAGACAGTCAACCTGTATTTCTCAGATAAATATCATCCTCTGTATCCCTTTCAGACTTCCTGCAGAAACTGTGCATCCCTGCAGCACCTTCCCACAGCACAAGGCTTAAAATATCTCAGGTGGCAGCAGAAATTCAATGGCATTGGTAGGTGGGTGGTGAGCAACTGCTTTGTGCATCACTTGTATATTTTGCTACCATTACTATCATTTACCTTTCCTTTTCCGTCCTGTTAAAATGTCTTTATCCCAATTCCATTTTATCTTTTTCCCCAGCTGTGTCCCCAGTCCCACTGTGGAGGTGAATGAAGGGCTGTGTGGTGTTCAGCTGCCCAATGGGTTAAACCCTAACAACTCCTAAAGGGAAGTTTATTAAGCTTAAAGATCAGACCCTAACATTGCAGTTTATGACACACCTAAAGGTAAAGAGCCTGAAATTTGTGCTGACTTCCTCTCCAAAGGGGCAAAATTCAACTTCTGCTGCTGGGTAGAACCCAAGTCCTCTCTCCCTGTACACACTTCAAGCAGGTCATAAGGTGTTTGAATAAACTTGACCTTTCCTTGGATCATTGGGTATGTACAACATGAAATGAAATGTCTTTGAAAGATCCTGTCAGGAATTGCCATCGTTTCATCATTAAATCATTTTTAAATGCTATATCATGAGAAATCACACATCTATCTTGCTTTAATACATTCCATGCATTTCCCTTTTCTATCTTCAAGGTTTTGGTCTCCACACAAGGGATCAAACTCTCAAATTCCAGTCACTTCCTTTTTGCAGCTAAAGATTTCTGGGATGTACAACTTAAACTGCCATTCTTTTTTCAAGAGGATCCTTCCAGCTGCAGTCACAGCACCAGCTCTCCACCCTCTGCACAGACATGGCCTGTTCAACTTTCAAATTCTGTTAGGAAACAGGATGAACCCTTCCTTCCACAAATCTCACTTGCATTTTCAGACCAGTAAGAGAGAAAGAGAAGCCTTCCCAAGATGAAAGACCTCAGTTCCACTGACATGCAGGTCTTCCCTAAAAAGGACCTTGAGGGCTGGAGCCATAGGATTCACAGCTGCCACCACACACCAATTCCTGCTCACAGCCATCACCAAGCAGAGGGCCAAGGCTTTGAAAACATCACTAAACCTTTCCTGGCATCATTTACAAACACAAGTCTAGGAACATGACCCTGAGCATACTGTAACACCCAGTAATACCAAAAGCAGCTGAAATGGGTGAAGAATAGACCATCTTGGCAGTACTACTGAAATGCATATGACCAGAGAGTTTCCTGGAATTGTAAGAATAGTAGGAGATGTATTTCTCTTTTCCTTGTTATAAGATGGCAGAAGGCAAGTTCCTGACAAAATTCTGACAGGAGAGTAGTGGTATTATTCCCTCTCTTGGTAGCATTATCCAATCAAATCATGTGATGCACACTCTGTAGCTACTGCTAAGAAGTTTCAGCCTTACTCTGCAGGAAGTTCACAGAGCTCTCCACCAACTGCAGCAAAAGCTGGAAGATACAATTGATTTGAGCCCACAAGTGCAGGCCACTTGTACAACAGATTATAATAATACATAAATCAAGCTGCATAATAACCACTAGAAGATCTTGGCAACAACAGACAGCCCCACTCTGCAGCAGTGTGTAACTGCTGGGTGGTCAGTCAATGTTTCAGGCTCTTTGTGTCACCACTGATGGTCCAAGGTCTGACAAACCCAATACCAGCAATGCACGTGGCCAATAAACCCTGACACTGATGGACAGCTGCCAGCAGCACCATTCACCTGCTATTCCTACACAGGAGGAGCCCCCAAGGCTGCATCAAGCATCAGGCACTGCAGCACCAACCCTGCAGCACCAAAACCTCTTAGCACAGAACAGGGACGGTCTTTGGGGATACTGACAAAGAGTTGTGTTGACTCCTCCTTCCTCCAGCAGAGCAAGACATGGTCAACTGTTGTCATCTTATTGCAGGGGATCCATACAGTTGTCTTCTTATCACAAAAGTTTGAGACCTTCTTTCTCATGGGCAGCTCCTCAGAGCATTGACATTGACTCTTTCTTCTTCACAAAGCAGCCAGCTGACTCCAGTCCCCTTCTCAACACCACCCCACTCTTTTATAGCACTCTGCTTCTCACTGGTTACAGCTGTGGCCTGTTAAAGTCAGGCCTGTTCCTGATCTTTGCTAACTGGCCCAGCTGCAACTTCTCAGGGGTAAGATTACTTTCTACACTATCTTTATTTTCTTATATTTTATCCCCCTAGAGTCAACTCCATCACATCTCTGTCCACACCTGGTAGACACAGAGTTTTGATTAATGTTCATATTGTTGAGCCTTGACTATTTCTTGTGTGCTACCCCAGTGGATCTACACATGACCACACCAACATAAAACCCAGTGTGTGCCTGAGCTGCTCTCTCCACACCACCAGGTTCTGATGGCTTTTTGCTGTTACTGTTGTCTCTTCTCCATTTCAGCTCTAGATCTCCTCTGAATTAACTGCACAGGCACCTTCCATGTCACTTCTGCTGATCAGGGAAGCTCCTCCCCTCTATTTATCAGGGTTGAAGAAGGCACAATCTGTTAAATGCCATCTTCACAGCCTTGCACTTCACCCAGCTGCAGTTAGTCATCAACCCCTCCCCAGCAAGGCTGGCTGCAAGCCTCCTGCAGTTACACACTTCCCATCCACCCAAGGGTGGCTGCTGAATGCACAGGACAATCTGTCAACAGCAAGGGAGGTTTAAAGCAATAACATACCAAAATCTCTGCCTGATGCACATGGGTTAAACAGCAGGGCAAAAATAAGACTCCAGGGTAAGAATAACACTGTGTAGAATACCAGAAGAATCATTAAAGCCCCCAACCTTAGGAAATGTGAAGGGAATTTAAGCCAAAGATCTGTCAGATATGACATGACATGGTTGATTTTGCCACAGGGCAGAGAAGATAGAATAGGTAACCCTTGTTTGCTGTATCTTACTATCAAATTCTTGCCTGCCATGGCAGCCAGCTGGCTTTACCTTCCCAACCAGCATGTATCCATCTGTTGGCTCAATAGATGCTTCAAATTAAGAGATTTTGGATAAGAATCATACTTGCCTATTCCCGGTTTTCATTTTATGTAGTACTAAAAGATCACAATACAGAATTCTGACCTTTGCAGGGAAGGAGAAAAACACAGAACAAATCAAAAAAACCTCACCCCTGCCACCTCATTCCCATCCTCCCTCAACCCCTCTGAAAGTATCCCAGGAGGATAAATGAGGATGACGCCTGCAACCTGAAAATAAATTATTTTTCCACTTTTTCACAAGTCAAGCAGTCCAGCCCCACCTGAGGAAGCCCTTGAGAACACAAGCTGGATACTTCACTTCCCAGGGCTCCTCTGACACAACCACACAGCTTGGACAAGCAGCTGAGCATTGAACTGCAGCTGAAGAGAGCCTAAAGTCAGCTCAGGCTTCAGGAGACACAGCAGAACATTCTATTTGTCTGTCTGCACACCAACCCAACAGCTCTGCAAGTTTCACATTAGCTCCTCCTCTGTCCCATCACCACACTTGGGGATAAAAATAATAAAAATGTGCAGTTGTAGAAGGAGAAGCAGAAAAAAGGCTGAGGTGCCCTAAGACTCCTATACACTCTGTATAAGGAACAAGATTTTGTAACATTCAAACAACTTATTCTTTCTGCTTTCACTGCCCAGAAAAACTTGCATTACCTTCCAGCTGAACCATTTTTATACTTAAGTTTAGCAACTTCAAAAGGTTTATGAAGAGTTTTGATGTTTTTTTCTCAAAATATGAAGGTTGAAACAGCACAACCAACACCTTCCTTTTGAATTTATTCACCAGGGTCAAACCATACAAAAGAAGCAAACACCATTTCCAAGAAAGCAATGAAGGTACTTCAGCACACTAAGAAACATGGTGCTTGTTTATATGCACATTTCAAAGCAGAAACTTCCAATTCTAATTAAAAAATGCTAATTTTGAAACAGATTTCAGAAGACCAAAAATTTGTTATTGATGGAATAACAAGCCTTGAAGCAAAATACACTTTACTGCATTAATGTCAAGTGCTTGATTGTTTTGACAGTTTTTAGGGCAGATTTAATGGAGTTTTCCTACATATTATGCATCCCAGCTCTTTTGCATACAGCAAGAGTACCTTTAAAGGAGGTCATACATATTGAATGAAGTTTTGGCAATACAATCTGACAAGTTGTTGAAGCTAGACAGATGTATCCCACTAACTCTGGAGACAACGTTGTCAAGAGACACTTTCACATCCTAATTTTGTGTTACACTTGCACATGTTTACATCCACACACTGAGGACCACTTACATATTCCATCTTTTTCCAAATTAAAATTAATTTAACTCCATATCCCACAGAACACAACTAGGTTTGGCACACACAGTGTTCTGGTTCCTGTAATCTAAAACACCCAACAACACTGACAACCATCCCAGAAATACTGACTCCTCAATCTTTGAGATTTTAGTGTCATATTTAAAACAGTGTTGAAAGAAAAAAAAAAATTTAAGTATAATCTATCAGGGAATTGTGATTTCTGCAGCTGATATCTATTTAACACAAACCACAACTTTTCTGAACTAACCCTCCAAGTGTCACAGAGGATTTTTCATTCCTTAAAAGCCCTTCAGAAATCGTGCACTCAGTCTTATGCCTCATAACCTTTGGGCATTACCCACAAACTCCTGATGATTCCACCCAAATCAAACTGCTGTACATTTCCTCCTTTTGATCAAGCCCCAAGTTCTCTAATTCACACAAGAACTCCCATAAGAAATTCTTGCAGACTTCCCTTTTGCAGAAGGCCCCAAGGCTCAAGCTGGTCCTTTGCTTGTCCTAACTTCATCTTGTGGAATACTGTGCTTCATAATGCAAAATCTGCACTTTCAGAAGCTGTGGAAACCCAGGGCACTGGGAATATTTCTCTGTCTGCTCTGGGGTGCCCTGACCCCCAGGGGAGCACTGGCTTTGACCCTCATTCATGGAGAAAATTTCCCAGACTTCAAGATAGACCAGAATCCACAAGAGCAGTGTAGGTGTATCACTTGGTGAGAAATTGAGGGTTTGGGATTTTTAGTGTGTTGTGGATGGAAGCAAGATGGAGGGCACAGGGTGTTGTCCTGGGTTTCTCCTTCATGCTTCTCCTTCCTCCTTCTCCATGGGTTTGGGTGGCATTTTGTAATTGGGTAGAAAAGTCCCATTGCAGCTCTGTGGGATCAGTTATTGGGTTAAAAGGAAAATAATCCAGGTGTCAGTTCTTAATTGGATAGTTTAGCTTTAAAAGACCTTGGAACAAGAGACTGTTGGCCATTTTGTGCCTTGCTAATGAAGACCTGCCGAACTCATGGTTGTGAGACTGTTTTATTTATAATAATAAACACTTGAGTCTGCCATGAACTAGTGTCTCAAGTGCCTTCAATCCAGACCCAGAAAAACCAACAACTACAAGAACCTGTGTAATCTGTTTGACCAATGCTTCATTCACCACTGTCTCATCCAGCATCCTTCATTTCTTAAAGTGTGCATGCCCAGCAATCAACATCTGTATGGTAAACTGAGGAAAACCAGAGCATTTCAACAATGAAGTAGCTGTGATTCATCCCTGGGCTCCAAATGCTGATAAACAACCAAAGGAGGAGTCAGCCAGGTTGAGGGGTCAACCAGTAATTGCCAGAAACAGATACTTTCAAAGGTATCCTACCAAAGGCAGAAGATAAAGCTGAAAAGCAACACAGTTTAGAGTTGTTTCCACTGGTTTTCCACCTAGGAAGGAAATCAGTGACTCCAAATCCTTTCATTTGTTGGACAGGCTGTAGCCTTTCACATCCCTTGGACAGGCTGTAGCCAAGTGGGAAGTCAGCCTCATCTCCCAAATAACAATCAATAGGACAAGAGAAAACAGTTGTGCCAGGAGAGGTTTAGATTAGATGACAGGAAAAATTTCTTCACAGAAAGTGCTGTCAAGCATTGGAACAGCTGACCAGGGAACCAGGTGAGCCACCAGCCCTGGAGGTATTTAAAAGTTGGGCGGATATGGTTTAGTGGTGGGCCTGGCAGTGCTGGGTTAAGGGTTGGATTCTATGTTCTTACAGGTCTTTTCCTGAAGATTTGGCTTTGATTCATTTCAACATCTTTACTAGCATGTGCTTCCAGAAAATTCCAGATTGTGTCACTTGAGGCACCATCTCAATTTAAACTTTTAGAACAAGGTCTAAGTTTACGCAAGGTGAAGCAATTTTTTCCTCAATTCTGCATGAATTGATTAGATTAGATTCTGTAGATTAAATAACCTACAGAAGGTTATTTAAACAAGAACCTTCAAGAATTTTATTTCCTCATGGCTCCGTAGCACACATCTCACCCCCTGCACAAGGCCATCTTTTTCCATCAAGAGAACAGGTCCAGTTCAGAGGTTCCACTGCTGAAAGCTGACCAAAAGGCATCCATGCCTGTCTCAGGTGGTGGAGCAAAACACTTACACATGTGGTTCCATAGCAAGTCTGACTGAAGGGAAATCTGCACTGCCACAAAGAGCCTACACCACCTTCCCCCAAAATCCTGTGCTCCTGACCCCACTCCCCCGTCAGGCTGCACTCGCTGAGCTGACCAGCTGAATGATACAAAAACTTTCCCTTCTTTTGCTTTACTTTTTAAATAAATCAATTCCCTGAACTGGTGGACAGCCTCCATCACACCCCTGGGTGGGAGTAGCAAGGTCCAACTTCCAGCCACAGTTTGGGGTTAACTCAACTTGGGCCAAGAGGTGCCCCACCCTACAGAATTAATTTGCATCTGCCTTCCTTATGTGGCAATTAAAAAAGAAAGTGGCTTGGATGTCTCTTGAGAAAAGCTGCACCTGAAGTCCTGTTTTGGCACTTTGTTCAAAAATTGCCTCAGTTTCCTTCCTTGTGACAAGTTCAATACAAGCAACTTTACCCCACACAAAACCCAATTCAGCATCCACCATACTTTGTATTTCTCCAAAAGGAAATGCAACCTGTAATGGTCCCTATTAATATGCTTTTAGTAAACTTAATCTGAAATCTTGTTAAAAGGTCTGCTAGGCAACATAAAACATGGATTTTGTCCACACTTCCCTTTTCCCCCATCCTACATACCCTCATTTACAGGAGAGCTGCCCTCAATGGGCAGGAACCACAGGGTAATGCCAATATCCTGACCAAGACTGGAAGAGAGAAATTTTAAGGAACAACCATCCCCAAACACAGGAGGCAGATTTTGTTTTTTACACTATCAAATTCACAACAAATCTTCCATTCACTTCAAATACAAACCTTGGAAAACCAAAGGAAACCTCTCAAATCCTTAAGGAGACCAATTCACGACTGGCAAGGACCACTTTGTGTTTTTACACACCACACTCCCTGTCTGCAGCTTCTGATTTAGGAGAATTTGAGATGACACCAACCAATTGACTCATGCAGCACTCACAGAGCCCGAGTGCATTATGAACATCCCACAGAGAAGCTGTTTCGATTTTGGATGGAATACACAATGAAGTTGAGCAGTTTTTAAAGCACGCCCTTGGATGTCACCTTCAGGAGAGCTACAGGAAATTCATCAGAATGGCATTTATCACTTTTTAGCCTGCTCTGCTAATCCCGGCTGCGTGGTCACACAGCCTGTACTGCAGAGGGGGCAGCCTCAGCCAGAGCCTACACTCCAGGCACTGGAGTACATCTAAATGAAGAGCTCCAACTTTATAGAGCTTATAAATTACAGGAGCTACATTTCATTTGGCTTTTCCTGTCGATGTTAACTTCAAGTTGTGTAATCAAACACCAAAACGCCCCCGTACATACAAGCAAAGCGTGCAAGTGTTACCATTGACAGATCAGAGCAGGCAATGTAAGAGTTAATCCTCGAGCAGTGTCCTCAAATAACCCCACGGTGGCTCGATATTACAGCTGAACACGCAGCCTCTAGTGCTTCCAGCTACTGCTACCAAACGCTCCGTAGCAACTTTCCCTGCTGCAGCCACTATGGCAGCACTAACACGGAAATGCAATTAAAGCTGGCATTTCCAGCCTCAGCCCGTCCCCTGGGAGCTGCAGCCTTGCCTCCTGCAGCACTGCCGCACCCTGGCACCGCCAACCGCGGCCCCGGCCCCGCCAACCGCGGCCCTGGCACCGCCAACTGCAGCACCGCCAACCGCGGCCCCGGCCCCGCCAACCGCAGCACCGCCAACTGCGGCCCCGGCACCGCCAACTGCAGCACCGCCAACCGAGGCCCTGGCACCGCCAACCGCGGCCCCGGCCCCGCCAACTGCAGCACCGCCAACCGCGGCCCCGGCACCGCCAACCGCGGCCCTGGCACCGCCAACTGCAGCACCGCCAACCGAGGCCCTGGCACCGCCAACCGAGGCCCCGGCGAGGGAAGGGCCCTGGAGTCATCCTGGCACTTTACAGGGGACAGCAAAATGTAACCTTACACATCAGCTGGCTCCCGAACCGCTCAATTTCCCCGCTCAATCTCAGGCTTGCCCGTGTTGCGGCCACAGCCGGTTGTGTAAACCAAATTACAGCACACGACAGCGGTAATTTCTCCGTTCCTCCTCTGTTGACATTTACACGGGCAATTTATCGCCTGCTAAAATTACCACTTCCCATCCAATCCCAGAGGGATCCCTGCTCGGGGCGGAACGCTGCTGTGAAAGCAGATGCCATCTTTCAGGCACCACAGCAAAGCCCCAGCTCCATTTTACCCTGCTAACCTCCTAATACTCACACAACTCCTCTTTTCAAACCACCTTTTGCCATAACAATTATTTTTACTATTTACAGGTCCATATTGAAGTTACTGCTTTTTCTGCCTTCCTGCTTTCCAAGCAAACTGGAGAGGGCAGAGGCATTTTTTTAGCTGAATACAATCACCTGGAAGCCTTTCCATACAAATCTAATCCTGACAGATGATTTTGTTCCATCACATTTTTTTTTTTTGGTACCTGCATGCCGCAGTCAGACCATGACTCCTTCTGCCTGCAGCATGGTCTGCTCTATACCTACTCACACAAAAGAAGTTGATTTATTTATCCAGGGAAGAAAATAGGTAAGTTCCCTATTATTACCTGGATTTTCCCCTCAGAGCCATAAACTGCCCAGGACAGCATTTTCAGATGACCAGTCCAAACATGTAAAATTCAGAAAGAGAATTCCTGTTTCTGCAAGTACATCTGTAAAACCAGCAGCACAACTTACCCAAACAGCACAAAAGAAATCAGGCTGAGATAAAGACCTACAACTGAAGCAGCTGATCCAAACAATACCTTCCTGCTTATCTTAAATCCATCCATTCAATAGAACACAGAGCATCCCAGTAATAAGGTGTTTTACAAGATGATCTAAGAAACTTCTTCTTTCCTACAGGCATTTGTGGTCTGAATTTGCACATCTGTTCTATAAACAGAAAGAGAATGAAACTAAACACAAAGCATTTTTGGCAACTCTACCCTGCTTCTTAGAGAGGCTGTTACTCTAAAAAGATTCAGAAAATCTTAGTCCTGCTTGATTTATTTCCAAGCAAATCCATTATTTCCAATTATATGTGGGATATTAAGTTATGAACAAAACACAAATACGAAAATTCTTTTTAGTGAAGGCAGTAACTTTATAAAATTTTATGCTTCATCATGCACAAGATAGATTTCTTCCAGAATCAAATCTCAAATAGCTGATCCACTCTGCTCACTTCCCAACTAACAGTAATGGAAGTCAAGTTCCTCTGCTGTGAAACTCAGACCCTGGGATGAAATCCATCTGATTTCTACTCAGAACCTTGCTGAGACAAGCACAATTACATAATGGAATTGAACTTTCTTAGACCAATTTAAGCCTGAGCAAAACCCAACAGAGACATTCTTGTGTGATTTTGTCTCACGTCATGCCACGACCTGCATGCTGTATCCACAGATAATCAGTCTTCCTCACCAAAAAACACCCTGGCAAATACTCTGTCTGCATCTCAGAAAGTATGACTGCCTGGGAATTCACGAGGCTTCCACTGTGATCTCTCCCATCAGCAAAGAATAAAAGTTCCACATATGAAAGGCTTGATGGCGGTGTTGAAAGATAGAGGGAGTGTATTCAAACAAGCAGACTCCTGAATTTTCTATTCTCAGAACTATTATACCAGAATACCACTCCCAAGCTCCAGTTTACCTGACAACAGCACCAGGATAAGATTAAATTTTAATGTAATGAAACAAACAAGGCCTTAGCAGGAATCCAGTACAATTTTCAGCCCCTGTTTCACAAATCCCCAGGGAGGGCGTGCCCACCCTTCACCGCACACACTTGTAACCTGAGAGACCCACGGGGTTGTTCCATCAACAGCTGTGGGGAAAAGCTCCCTGCTTGACAAACATCATCATCAAAACCTGGTTATTTCAGCACCTAACTGAGAGACACTTGGGAAAAACAGCTCCTCATTTTATGACAGCTTCATTTCAAACACTGCAGTTCCAGGGGGAGCACCCAACTTCCCAGAGCAGGCCCCCTAAGCATTTAGGGCTAGCCTATAAAACTGCAAGCATTTTACAACTCACCAAAGTTAACCTCCCTAATTCCAGAGGCAAGATTAATGTTAATGGCAAAACAATGTTGTTCCCGAATTACAAAAGGAAATGTAGAAAGCATTTCCTTCAGATTCTGGAATTATTCCCCACTTTAATGAGCATTACCTCTATACAATGCAGCATTTCCTCCAAAAGAAACGTACTTCCTTTTCTGCCACCCAAACACTTGTCCTAAAATGAGATTATATCCTTTCTTACCCAGGGTCCAAGTGATATTCTTGCCATCATAATACAAAGCAAGACTTAATCAAAAGTTTCCCTGAAGCCAAACTCAGCCCCCATCCTACCACACTTTAGGAGGCACATTTGGGGAAGCAGAGGACAATCTAAATCTCACAGGTTAACCTTCCTGCTTCTCTAACAGCTTCACAAGATGGAAGGAGAACCTCAATGGCCCGTTTCTACTGCTTGAACCTTTACCTAAGTATTTGCCAAGAAACTTAATGAAAACGAAAGCAAATTCCAGATTTTCCCCTTCCTCTTAATTCTATGTTCCTACAACTTGTAGCTCTCCTAATAAAATTGGTCTTGTCCTATCCAGCCCAATTCAACACTAATCCCAGAAAACTTTAACTAAAGTTCAGCAGTAGGTCTTAACAGTTAGGTAACATTTTGGCCATCCTTTCCACGAGCACTACTGCTCACATCACCAACCAAATAGCAACATTACACTACTTCTCTATTTCTCCTCAACTGGTTCTACACCCCACTAATATCTGATTTTCTGACTGCTGCTTGTCAGCGTCAACAGATGAAGGACCAAAGCTCAACAGTACACTCAGTCCCCACCACAGACTTCCTAAGAACAGAATTTCAAGCATTTCCCCTTCCCACTTACACTGCCCATTGCGTTGCTCCCACCAGTGCTCAAAGAAGAAAGAAAACATAACAACAAGACAATGAACAGACTTCAACAAGTGATGTCATACAGACCGTGTAAACTGTTCAATCTACTACTCACTGTTCTGTTTAAGGGCTGGACAAATTCATCAAACAAATTCAAACATCAAGCTGCATGGCTGCAGCTATGCGGAAAAAAAAAGCTCTCCTTATTTAGCCTTTTTTATATTTAAAAATGCTTTTTTAAAGGGTTCTTTATGATGTGCGCCATGGAAAACAAATCATGCTTTCAATGTAAAATCCCCATTTATATCAGAGTAGTATCACTCTGTAGCATCTTTTTTTCCCCAACCACACATTATCTTCCACATTGATCTATGCTTTTAAGTTTGATCGATTAGCACCGCCTGTACTACAGCTTGCTCCCCTCTGCTTCAAGAACCCGAACGCTGAAACATCCGAAACCGTTCTCCAGCAAACGCAGGACAGAGGATCACACTTTTATACGGAACAAAACCCTCTATCAGCTGCTATGGACTCGTGCTGGACGCTTCCAGGCAGTTCGTCCCAGCGGCGGGGCCCGCTCTGGGCTGCCCCGGCGGCGCCGTGCCGGGCACAGCCCGGAGCCGAGGCGGCCCCCCGGGAACAGCGGCTGCGCTGCTGCTGCCGCCTCACGAACACCTCCATGGGGGCAGGAACGGGCCAGGCACGGGCAACACACCCGCCCGGCCTCCCCAGGGTTCAAACTGGCTCAAATCACAGAACCACCGAGGCTGCAAAAGTGCTCTGGAGTAGGGACCCAACATCACCGTGTCACCCGCGGCACTGAGTGCCACGTCCAGTCTTTGCTTACACAGCTCCAGGGACGGTGACTCCACCATCCCCCTGGGCTGCCCGTTCCAGGGTCCGATCACTCTTTCTGAGAATAAATTTTTCCTGGTGACCAACCCAACCCTCCCCCGGCGCAGCTGAAGACCATGTCCTCATGTGCTACCCGCTGGTTGCCCGGGAGCAGAGCCCGACTCGCACCTGGCGGCAGCTCCTGTCAGGGACTTGTGCAGAGCGATGAGGCCTCCCCTGAGCCTCCTGTTCCCCGGGCCGAGCTCCTCACAGAACACGCGCTCCAGACCCGTCCCCAGCTCCGCTGCCCTTCTCCGGGCTCGCTCCATACGGAGCCTGCATGGAGCTGGACTCCAGCGCAGCCAAGCCGGCGGGGAGGGACCCTCTCCGCAGCTGCCCCGATCCCGTTTATCCGGGCTGCGTTCGGCGAGTGCGGGGGGCGAAACTTCCTATTAAGGGCACGGCGGCCGCGGGCCCGCAGCTCTGCGGCGCCGCCATGGCGGGGCCTCCCTCGCTCCCTCCCTCGGGCCGCGGCTGCGCGCTCGGGGCGGCGGGAAGCGCCGCTGCCTCCGCTGCACCTGCCGCCGCCGCCGCGGGGGAGGGCGATGCGGCGGCACCCGGGGCACCCCGCCCGCACCCCCGCCGCGAAACCCGCGCCGCGCTCACCCACGCTCCGGTAGCCCAGGATCGCGATCTTGCGGGACTTGGACGGCGGCATCTTCTCCCCCGCCCGGCCCCGAACCACATCAAGGGCGTCGGCGGTGGCGGCTGCGGCGGAGGGCGGCGGCGGGCGGCTGTGGGGGCGCGGGGCGCGGCGCCAGCGACATGCGGGGGGCGCGGGGGGAGCGGCGGCGGCCGGAGCGCGCTCGGGACGCGCGGCGCTGGCAGCGGCGGGGCCGCACCACGTGACCGCCGCCGCCGCGCGCCGGCCCCGCGTACGCACCTGCGCGTCACAGGAAAAAACTCCCTGCGTCACCCCCGCCTGGCGCGCGCGTCGCCCCCACCCGCCGCACGCCCATTGGCCGGCGGGGCGGCGGCGGCGGGCGGGGATTGGCCGGGGAGCGGCAACGGCCGCGTTCGAAGGGGAGGGGGCGGGGCCGGGGCCGGGCGGGCAAGGGCGAGCGGGGACGAGGTGGGGGGGGGAGAAAGGGAGGGGGGAAAGGCGCGCGCCAAGGGCCCGCGCGCGTGCGCGCGCAGCGTGCGGCGGTTGGTGCGTCCCGCGCGCGCGGCCCCGCCCCGGCCCCGAGCTCCGTCACCTTGGTCAGCGCGATCCCTGTCCCTGTCCCTGATCCCTGTCCTGCTCCCTATCCCCGCCCCGGCCCCGAGCCCTGTCCCTGATCCCTGTCCTGCTCCCTATCCCCGTCCCGGCCCCGAGCCCGAGCTCCGTCACCTTCATCAACCCGATCCCTGTCCCTGTCCTGCTCCCTATCCCTGCCCCGAGCCCGAGCTCCGTCACCTTGGTCAGCGCGATCCCTGTCCCTGTCCCTTATCCCTGTCCTGCTCCCTATCCCCGCCCCGGCCCCGAGCTCCGTCACCTTGGTCAGCCCGATCCCTGTCCCTGATCCCTGTCCTGCTCCCTATCCCCGCCCCGCCCCGGCCCCGAGCTCCGTCACCTTCATCAGCCCGATCCCCGTCCCTATGCCCGTCCCAGTCCTGCCCGCAGCCCCTTTCCCGATCTCCGTCACCTTCGTCATCCCGATCCCCGTCCCTTATCCGTGTCCTGGTCTCTATGCCCGTCCCAGTCCCGGCCCCGGCCCTTCCCCGATCTCCATCACCTTAGTTATCCCAGTCCTCGTCCCTATCCCTGTCCCTATCCTGATCTCTATCCCCGTCCCAGTCCTGTCCCCGGCCCCAGCCCAATTTCGTCCCTGTCTCCATTCCTGTCCCCGTCTCCTTCCTCCTCCCTTCCCCATCCCCATCTCAGCCCCCATCCCCGTGCCCATCCCTGTTCCTATCCCCATCCCTTCCTATCCATGTCTCTATCCCTGTCCCCGTTCCTCTCCCCATCCCTATCCCTGTCCCCATCTCCTTCCTCATCCCTTCCCCATCGCATTCCCCATCCCCGTTCCCATTCCAGGGTCTCCTCCCCGGGCAGGGGGATTTATCGCTGCCCCTCTCCTGTCCCGCAGGCTCCCGGCTCCGGTGCCGGGAGGGGCCGTTCGGCTGGGCTGCTGTTTGAATAAATAAATAAACAAACAAATAAATAAATAGATAGAATTTATCTCCGAGCGTTCCCCGTGCACGCTGATTGATGGAGAAACGTCGGGTCCCGGCGTCGATAAAGTGCTGGGAATTGCATGGAAGGGAAGGCGGGGTTTGGGAGCCTGGGAATGGTGAACAGCGAGATCCAAGCGCTGGAGAGTTCTCAGCTGTGGAAAGAGAGCTGCGGGTTCTGGTGGTGACTGCAGCACTTGATGGATGCAGAATTTAAGGGAGAAAGACACTAAGACAGGAAAGTCGTATTTCCCCCCTCTACTACAGATTTTGAACACTTTGGGTTAGTATCTACCCTTTACACATTTACTTGAAAAATGAATGTTAGAATTATTTTTTTTAAGTGCATCTTGTCATTTTGGGGAACATTGACCTAACATGCAATTATGCCGGGACACAACAAACCAACCTAACAGCTGGGTGATGTTAAGGGACATAGATTGGCTGCTCCCTGATCTCACCCATCCCCTCCCACATATTCATCCAACCTGGGGAGAGAGCTGGGAACTAAAGCAAAAGAAAGCCATTTATACACAAAAGTGATTCACTCCTGGAGGAGCAGACAGGCTTTTAGGAGACACCTGCATTTTTTGGGATAGTCTAATTATACCTTTAGTCTTCTGGATTATGGAGTTTTACAGGATAAGTGCTGGTAACCTGTTAAACAGCAGGAGTATCAGCTTTCAGTGAATAGGTACATGATGGAGGGATAGTTATTTCCTGAGGAAACAGGGGGTTTTGTACTTTCTCAGTGATGGCTGTGGTGATACAACTCTGCATGCTCATTCCCTGTGTCCAGCCTTCTTTTCCACTCCCTACAGCAGATTCCCACCTCATCACAGCCCTGAGGATGGGATTGGTGGGATCTGGGGAGCCTGCAAAAAAGCAGCAGCCTGGAAATCCAGTGTTTGTGAGCAGGGATCCTGCTCAAAGCTCCCCAGGAGGTGCAGAGGGACAGCCCTGCCTGATGTGCAGCACCAGACTCCTCCTTGTTCATGTTTGTGACAGACACAATTGTCCATGAAGCACATGAGGACTGCAGTAGCCATGATCCTGAAGGGCCAACCCTTGGAGCTGTGCCATCATCTTTACATTCACTCCCTCTGGAACCATGCTATGGTCCAAAATTTTGGCTTTTTACTGAGCGAGAGGACTGAGATAAGAAATACCTTCCAATGCCATACATGGATTTGGAAAAATAGCTGAAGTTTGTAGTAGTGATGCTTTCAGTTTCTATCTCCTTACAGTTCTTATTACTTGCCTGTCATATTCCAGCACTGGGCTTTTCACTCTGTTAAAACTTAAATTGTATTTTCAGGATATATGTCCATACTCCTCCACATGGTCAGAGTGGGGAGCATCAGCTTTTTTTTTCATTTGTGGGAGTTTCTGGTTTTGTTCCTTCCACTTCTTTTGATTAGGTCTTTTCCCTTACTCTCTTATCCCATTCTCCCTTTGGAGCAGTGTCTATTTATTTATCTGGTTTCTGTTCCCTTGCCCCTGGCTCACTCTGTACTTGTTTAGGGGAGTTCACCACTGCAGGGTTTCTGTTCTTCCCTCTTTTTTTGCTTTATTGGCCCAAATTGCAATGGAATTGTCTCACCTTAGGATGCTTGTCAGCAGCAACACAGAACTCATCCATCCTGGGCATGGATTTATTTTGAAGAAAAACCTTTAACTTCCTTTTCTTCCACTGCTCCTTTGGAGGGAGTTGCCTAATAATCCTGATCCTGTAAGTGCTTCATTTTGTCTTGGCTGGGGCACTGGGAATACAGGGAATTCCAGAGCTTTTAGGGAAGTTTGTTGCTTTTCCATGCTCTAGGGCTGGGTGGCACTGCTGATGGCCTTTGGCAGCACTCTGGGGTGCTGCTACTCAAGAGGCAGCAGCTTAAGCAGAGCTGAGGATCTGGACTGTGGCAAGGTGTTCCTGCATTTCTCCTGTTCAGGTGAAATCTCAACACTTCTGGAGTGCTGTGAGCAGGGGGACAGCACATCTGTGGCTGTGAATGTCCAATCCAGGCACTGTGCATTATCTGAACTCCTGTTGTTTATACATTTAGGGCTGAACAGCCCCACACACCAAGGAGCCCTTTGCTGAAATCCTCTCTCCCTGTAGCAACCCAGGTGTGATGCTCAGGTTGTGTTTTCCCAGGGCAGCATTCCACAGCATCACTGCATGAGGAATTGGGGCTGTGCCTGTGCATTCCCTCCTCCTGCTGCAGCCTCCTCACCGCTGCAGTGTTTGCAAACTGAGCTCCCAAGGAGTTCAGAGGGCTGTGGGACAAGTGACACCCCCTGTGTGCCTCTGCCCTGACTGTGCTCCAGGCCTACCCCCATCTCCCTCTGCCAGGCTCTCCCTCAAATCAAGCACAGCCTTGGGATCAGTTCAGATGATAAATGACATTAATGACAAATAAGATAACGTGTCACAGACACATTTTATGAAAAATCCTTTCCTTGGGATTTTTTCTCCTGAGAAGCTGAGAGACCTCAGGAACAAAATGCAAACATTGATTATCTGCTGCTGTGGAATGCAACAGGGGCATCTGTGATTGGTCTCATGTGGTTGTTTCTAATTAATGGCCAATCACAGTCAGCTGGCTCGGACTCTCTGAGACACAAACCTTTGTTATTCATTCCTTCTTTTTCTATTCTTAGCTTAGCTAGCCTACTGATGAAATCCTTTCTTCTATTCTTTTAGTATAGTTTTACTATAACATATATCATAAAATAATAAATCAGGCCTTCTGAAACATGGAGTCAGTTCCTCATCTTTTCCCTCTTCCTTGGACCCCTGTGAACACCATCACAAACACGCTCAAAGAATGCAACACATCAGATGTGGCTCTGAAAGACAAGACACCAAGGGGGAAAACAGCAAGGCAGGGCTGGGGTGAGTGTCTGTGGGGAGATCAGGCTGGACAAACAGTGCATGGCTATTACAGAGACTTGTTGAAGGTCTCTATGGTGAGAGAAGGACGTGAATCTTGTTTCTTGATCAGAAGGCTGGATTTATTGATATATGATATATAATACATTATGACTATACTAAATAGAATAAAGAGAGAAGTAGAGAGAAGTTTGCAGATGCTGCTAGCTACGCTAAGAATAGAAAGAAAGAATTTATAACAAAGTTGTGTCTAGGGACTCTGTCCCCAGCTTGCTCCTGTGATTGGCCTTTAATTATAAACATAGAAACATGAGCCAATCAAGGTGCATCTCATTGTATTCTACAGCAGCTGATAACAATTGTTTACATTCTCTTTCTGGGGGCCCTCAGCTTCCCAGAAAACGCAGAAATCTGAAAGAAAGGATTTCTGTGAAAAAATGTCTGCGACACATGGCTCCCTTTTGCTGCCTGTACCTACTTTTTCTGATGGAGAAAGAATCACAACAGATTCCAGGTAGTAAAGGTAACTCAAGACCAAGTATTTTTACACTGATCCAGCCCATGCAAACGCACAGCCACCCCCTCCCAAGTGCAGAACAGCTCTGACTTGTACCTTCAGTTCCTGCAGCAGCAATTAGCAGCACAATTACCTGCCCTGTCCTTCAGCAAAGCAGGACCTTCCCAAGGAGTGTTTTGAAGTATGTCCAGTGTTTGCTCTGGGCGTGCTTCCACAGGCACAGCACAGCCCTTGCTGCTGCAGAGGTTACAAAGTACATCCAGCTCAGCCTTGCTCTTGTTTCTGCTCCCTCCTGCCTCCTCACAGGGATTGCAGCTTGCAAGATTCACACAGAAACGCTGGAAAAATGTTGGTAGAAGCAAATTAAGGGATTAATCCAGTCCAGAGGGGTACTGACACCAGGGGTGGGTGCCCTGCAGGTGCTGGTGTGCAGTGGCAGGGACACAAGTCCCACAGGGCTGTTTCTGAAGGAATCAGTTTGATGTGTGAGTACAGGTCACCTCCTGCCCATTCACTTCAGCAGGAACAGGTCTGACTGCAACCACCAGAAAAACAAATGAGTACCAAGAAAGTGACTTTCAAAACCACATTTAAATGAAGTCCTGAAGAGTAAAGAGCAGTGTCTGCAGAACATTCCTTTTGCATAAATGCATTATGTGGCTACAAGGGCAGCATTAAATTTTCCGGAATGGCATTTTCCTCTGGAAATTACCCTTAATAAGTGTTCAATATGGGTGAAAGTTCACAGAAACTTTAGAAGTAAACTGGTTACTCCTAAAGCTGCCTGGAGAGCTCAGTGGGAGCAGCTACAGGGCCTACTGTGAGACAGGATTAAGCACGTGTGGTTTCACTTCTACTTGGACCCAAACTGAAAAGCTCCAACTCACCCTGTGCTCCCTCCAAAAATGGCCAGAAGGGTTCTCCATGTCTTGGAACTGCTTCAGTCAGATTCCTCCTGTCTGCCATGAGCACAAGAGCTCAGGCCTTGGAAATCAAGGCTTGTTCTTTCTGTTTTACTCCAACATTCATTCCCAGCACCACAGTATCCCTCAACAAAAGATGAATAGGCCTCAGATACACAACAAGTGATTTCACTTCCTAGCAAATAGTAAATATCAGCTGATCTCAGACCCTCTACCTAAAGGATTCCAGAAATAAAACACGAAAATGTTTTTCATCAATGTCAGCAAAGGGGGATTTTTCCTCAGTTCAGAGCATCTCTGAAAAATACTGAGGGCTGAAGTCTACTAAGAAACATTTTCTTACACCTAAGCAGTTAAAAATATCCAGAGTAGGTAAAAACCCTTCCAAGACAAGCCCTTCAGAATAATTATCTTTCACAGACATCTTGCTGTGCAAGGAAATGCACAGGAAAGCAGAGGCATCAATCAGAAGTTATTACAGTCCTGCTGGTTAAAATAGAACCCATTTCTGCACCTGCACTGCTGAACAGGCTTTCAGGAGTCACAGGGGACATTTACTGACCCCTCCATCTGCAGCATGGTCCTGGCTGTGAAAGAAAAGGAGCTTCTGGAGCTGTTGCTGTGGCCTCAGATCTGTAAGCACTGCTTGCTGCCAGTCCAGAGGGGAGAATGCACAAGAACTGGAGTCTAATGACATTTTATTAATTCTTTTTCATGGCTGAGACCTCTAATGAGCCACATGAAGGGCCCTAGAGCGCAGCTTTAGTTACACTATGCCTTTAATCTGGAACATGCTGCAGTGCTGCTGAGTCACCCCTCCTCTCCCCACCCTCATTTACTTACTCCTGTCCCTCCCTTATGCTGGAACAAGCATTTTTCTAGCTCTGTAGAAAACTGATCTGTATTAAAAACGACAAGATTTCTTTAGTTTTGTTTACAAGTGCCAGCACAAGCAGAGTGTGTTTTGGTGGCACTGCTGTTCATTGGTGCTGGTGGGGTCACATCGTGGTCCTGCCACTCACAAATGCACACTTCAGAGCTGAATTCCAGAAAGAAAGGGTGGAAATTCTCTAAACACAGTTTTGTGCTACTGAGGAGGATTTTCTCCCTATTTTTGCTAGTCCTGTGTCCACAACATGTGAACAGCAGTTGTAATAATGTGAAAATGGGAAGCTTGAATGTGGTTATGTGAAAACTGCAAATTCATTCTGGCTTTCTGCACCCTGCAGCACGCAGGCAGGCCCACAGCATCTGCATGAACAGGGACAGAATTTGTGCTATAAAACAGATATTAAAAAATTACCAGTGGTTGAACCCTTATCTCTAAAAATACCTTGGCCAGAGGGCTGAAGGATGCACCCGTGCAGACGAGTGATAGGGAGATGCCAGGATGCTTTTGGGCACCTCCCTGCCACCCCATCTCCCAGAGGAGGCTGCAGTGCCTGGGCTGGAGCAAACTTTGCTTTCCAAAGCTTCATCCATGTGGTTTCTGGGGCATTTGCAAGTAGCACTACTGCCCACTTCATCAGTTTCCTACCAGATTCTCTATGAGGAATGAGAGCCACTGTTTGTAGTTTGAATCACTCTCCCACATGAGGACAATCAGAGCTGGGCTGGTGGCAGCTCTGATGGCAGCAACCAGCACCAGGTTGTTGCTCTCGGGACAAAGCAGCTGCTCCAGTTCAGTATCACCTGGAATTGCAGGGAACAGAGTCAATATTTACCCAGTCAGGAAAGGTGCTGACAGTGTTTTTCACAAGGTAAGAAAGTGGAAGAAAGTCTAAGTGAACAGTTTCCATCATGTACTAAGGGAATATTTTTAGTCATGAAAGATACCTGTAAGAAGGAAGTTTTCACACATTTAGTTCAGAATTTAAATTCTTGTAGAAAGGAGAAAAGTTCTGAAGAAAGTTTTTCCTTACTATTATATTTTATTAGGAAACTGTTCACCTTTTACCTCCATATTTATAAATGAAAAAATATTGTATCCCATTCCTGCATTATTCCAGTGCAGTATTCAGGCTGGAAACACAGTACAGAAGTCCTACTTCCAGTATTCCATCAGCATGAGCCACCTTTAAATTCAGAGGAAAATAAGAATGCTCCTGGTTTGCACTAATCCCAATGCATGTACATTCATACCTGTGAAAGAACATGGCACGAACTGCTAAAACCAAACTGATGTTGTAGGGTTTAATTTCTTCCATCTACAAGAATCTACAATTATAAAAGTCTCATCTTCAAACTTTACAGTACATTTACATTAGCAAATACCCCACAGCTTCCCTCACTCCTCCGCTTCTGTACAAATCATATACAATAAAAAGTTTTGGGTTTTCGTTGTACAAACATCATTTTACACTTTAATACAGGTGAAAACATTGTCCTCTGGCACCTCATTTCCTCCATGGTGCCTGTGTATGACAGGACAGAGCACTTTCAATCCATGCTTCCGAAATCTTCAGCTCAAGTAACAGACTGGTGAACAGGGCACAGCTTCTGCAACTCCAAAGTTGTAAATAATGAGAAAAATCTCCCACTTGTTTGTATAACAATCAACAGTTTATTAATGGATATGGTGAAATTTTAGCTATCCACCAAAGATGTGTAAAAAATTGTCATGAAAGTAAAAATAAATAAAGCTGTTTTTAAATCAGTCTTGTTTTACATTTCAGTTCAGAATGCAACATTGAACACAAAACTGTCATTGAAGTTTTAAAGAAGTCTACCGATACCCAAATTACAGCTTTTATGACAAATCTAATGAGAACTGAAACTGATTTGGTTTTAGGTTTAAAGACTTTCACATTCAAATACAGTGTCTTGTTTAGCACAACACTTCCTTTGACAGTGATGGGCGACAGTGATGACATATTGCTGTATTTTGACATAAGGCACTATGATATGAATATGCCATACACTTGCCTTATGCCACATATATCCATTGCTGACCAGTGACTTCTGTCAAATACAAAATGAAAAAGTTTCAGAATACAGTGCATTTTAATGAAGGACATCATGTGAAGTCTTCCAGCAAATGTTTTGAAGACATTTTGAAATATGAGCCTACATTTTAACATAAGCTTTTGTCATGCTGCTTTTTTTGCGACACCACTGGGGGGAAGAGACTCATCATCCATCACTAAGTCCCAAAACACATTCTCAGCCATCCTGCTCTGTTCCACAGCAGTCACTGCTCTTGAGACAAACGACCCAGAAACTCTGTTCAAGTTCTCCTACAAATGTTTACATTCACAGCAGTCATTCGCTCTCGCTCTCCTTTTGTTTGGCACCTGGAACAGAAGAGGAAAGCAGCTGTCACTGCCTTGGCCACACAGCTGGAGCAGCTTATTCCAACTGCTGCAGCTTCCCCTGATCACATCACCAAAATCACACTCCTAAACACAACATTTTTAGAGAATAAACTGCAGGATTGCTCAATGCCAAGAGGCTCGAGACCATCACTGCTTTAATTTCACTGCTAAGTTGAAGAAACCCTTCTGGGAAGTTACTCCAAATGCCTTTGAAGATTCTCCCCAGCACATAAAAAAAATTTGTTTAAAAACTTCCAACTAAAAACCCACAGCCCAAACCTGTCCCTCAGCTTAGAGCCAAGCCTAATCATCCTAAGAGCCCCCAGAAAATGAGTCCTGCTCAAGCACAAACGATGGAAGGACTTAGTTTAACTACACTTTGTTGATGGAGCCATTTTTCCTGGCTCAGAGGCAGATTTTGCTTACAGCAGGGATCTGGGAGACCTGTCCAGCAGGACTGTGCAGCATCTCACCTCTTCTCCAGATACTCAAACATGCTGGGCAATGACTGAAGCCTGTGGTGAGCTTGGATTCAGCATCCAACTCTATAGAGTAATAATCTCTTGCCAGAAACCTGGAGTTGCTACTTGTAATGTATTATCAAACACTGAAAGATTCATTGAATGTTTTCACATCACAACTGTTAATTTTTTCCCAAACACAGGCTGGTTTTAATTCCTGCCAGTCAATAAATTTTCCTTTCCATCTGTAAGGAGAACTGGACAAGTGATTTATCTGGTGTTGTCAGGAGCAAAGTCACACTTCATACTCTACAAATCAGATTTACATGGCAGACATCCTCCCTGCATGAGACAAATTCTAGTCTAAAATTGGGCAGTTGCCTGTGGAAATGCAATCTGATGCTTAACTGCTCCCCAAAAAACCTTCCCTCACTTCCTCTCTTGCAGGGGTATAATCCTGCCCTCTGTGTTGCTCTAACCCCTGTACCAGACTGTTCTGTGGGCAGGCTCAGAGTGCCAGGCTCACTAAAATGCAGCTTTTCTGCTGGCTCAGTGAGTTACAGCAGCTCAGGGATCCCAGAGCATGCTGCTGCCCAGAGTGGGAGCAGGAACTGCCCTCTGCAATAATTCCAGAGCACTTTTAGCTCAGCTCAGAGTTCCAGGTATCCACGAGACACCAGTACAACAAAGCTCTTGGTTTGTCAGCACCCAAATTCATCTTTTCTGTCTGAACTTTGCACCATTAGCACTAAAATCTGCTCTGGATCCTTCTACCCTCCAGGCATGGATGAAACTCCCTCCTCTGCCAACACTGCCTGCTTGTCTTTACACCTCCCTCTTCTTTCCCCAGGCAAGGATTCCATCTGCCCCAGACCTCTGGGCTGGCTTCTCATCCCTGCTTTCATAGAGAGATGGGCTCCTTGCTCTGCTCTTGCTCTTCCAGGTCATTAAAAGGAACCAGATGTACTGACACAACCCCTCCAGCAGTGAGGCTGATTGCTGCTCTTCAGAACAGAAATATTTCTATTTAAATAAGGTATACATTACCTTTTTTTTAAAGTCTACAGAGGAAAAACCATTTTTATATAATTATGTTTTCTATCAGGGCAGGTAAGAGATTTCACAGATTTGAAGAGTTTTCGTTAAGCTCACATATTGGCTTTTTTGGATTTATTTGAAGTATGTATCTGCTCTATTTGTCTGATTTTTTTTTTTTTGAGGCAAAATGGTAATAATCTTTAAGACATTTTGCCTTCCTCACAGTGCCAAAAACAGGGCTTTGCTTTAGTTCTTGTGACACTAAAATAATTTATGAGATGAAAGTGAAGTTACAATGAAAAACATAAAGCAGGTTAAGAAATTGGGCAAAACTTAAAACCAAAACCAAACTAAACCAAGCCAAACCAAACCCTCACAACCAAGATAAAAGTAGCAGAAATAAACCCACTGCTGGATACTTTCATTAAAAGGAACCTGGTCATGTTTAGATTGATCACTAGAGATTTACCCTGATCACAAGGGAGTTTTATAGTAGAAGAGTTCTGGTGGGCTGAGGTTCCATCTCTGACTTAAGCTGTGCCAGTCAAGCACAGCTGGACAACAGCAAGGCTCTAAAAAGTGATTTTTTTTAGTGGAAATCACAGCTGCGACCACACTTGGCCAGAGTACTGAAACTCAGAAGGTGCCCTGTTGTAATGCTGTCTATACATCCAGCTTCATCCACTTAAAATATTAATCAATTTTTTTTTTCCCCCCTAGAAAAGATACATGAACAGCAGGGACATTCATGAAGCTTCTGTATATTCCCAGTGAACAGGAGACTGGCAATTAATATTCTGCCAGCTTTTTTCCTGAAATTACTTATGTATTTAAGAACTATAATCAGAAAATCAGACATTTATCACTGTGAATAACTGAAACCCAGCAGGGTGTGCCCACCCCCATGGCAAGGGCAGATCCATACCTGCAGGTGTGAGTACCAGAGCTTGTAGGATGTCAGAGAGGGAGATGATCCCCACAATGCTATCAGCTTCATTCACCACCACCAAACGATGAACCTGCCAGCAGGAGAAGAGTCTCAGATATATTGACCTGATTTAAAGTTGGCAAAGCAAAGAAAAACAAACAAAGAAACAAACAAAGCCCCTAAAGTAAAGTGAAGCATGAAGACAAGAAGGAAAAAACAACCCAAAATGGTTCAAAATGTCAGGAATAGCAATTCCCTCACAGCAACACAGCCATGCTTGCCCTACATAAATGAAAATAGTGCATGGTTAAAAGGAACACAGCTGGCTGACTGAACAGCATCTGATGTGAAGTGACAGGTAAGTCTAGATCTAGGTCTTGAAAATACTTCTGGTCTCAAAATGTGGCACTCACATCAAAGACTTTTCCCCAAGTTACAGCCTCTGCCCAGCTCAGCCTGTGGTCTCCAAAAATTCAGACACAGTAATAAAATGAGGATTCCTTCTGAAAAATACTACCTAACTTCTTCAGCAGAGAGACACAACACTAAAACTTGTTGTATTTTGACACCTCTGAGGTGGTTTTAACTTGATTTTTCTCACAGGGATACACAATGGAAAGTGAGTGCCAGATTTGTTTTAAACAGATTGTTTAAGGCAGAAAAAGGATTCAATTTATCTATGCAAATAAACACAAGGACACAACTTGGAAGAAAGATTTATCAACAGTAAGACCATATTTTCAAACAATGATCTCATCCTTACAAACCTCTCCTATGGAACATTTTACACCACAAAACTTTTGTGCTAACTGCAGGGAAATTAGGTGGATACTCCAGTATCCTTATTGGGCAGAGCAAACTGAGAAAAGCCACTGCAGAACCAGGGAAGTGTCTGTCCTAAGTTCAGAGCCTACCATGTGTTTACTTTTACCCAGGTGAATTTTCTCACTTCACTATTAAGTTGAGAGAAAATATTTTATTTTTGATAAAACTACACTGGTGATATTTTAAACAGGTTTATTTGTTTCTGCATATGCACATATTTAATAATTTTATTCCACTCTCAGTGTAATGAAAATGCACAATGTTTCATTTGTTTAATTGCTTGTAAGATCAAGCAGTTGTGTGGCAGCTAAAAATAGCTGTGTAGTAGTTTTGACTGACTCATTTTTACATGTAAGCTCACTGTGTTTAGACTGAAAGAGAGGGTAGGAGTTGTTCTTAAAACACAAATGTCTAAAGCTTCTGAAGATAGTAATAAAATGATCCAAGTTTCAAATCTGTGTATCAGGAATGCTAAAATTATTCAGTTCAGGAGGAAGCTCAAGCAAATGCTGAAAGTTACAAGTGGAAATTGCCAAATGAGGTTCTAAGGGCTTCTTAACAAAGTGGAACTTTTCCTCATGTCAAGCATATGACTGGTTACAACCCTAAAAAATAAATAAATCTTGTAATTGATGAAGTTAAAGCATCTAAATGGAGCTGATCACACCTCACAGATGACTGAAATTGGGAATATTGATTTTCTCCTGCAGAGAAGCCTTACAAGGGAGGAAGACCTACAAACCCATTCACCTCTGCATGTAAGGAAGTTCCCAGTACTAACAAACAAGACAAACAGCACCAAAAGAATGGACAGCACAGAGATAAACATTTACAGGAGCAGTTGGTGAAGGCTTCTTCACAAGAATTTACTTTATGGCCCTGTTTGACTGCATTTCTATGAGAGCAGTGCAGGATTCCATCATGCATCAAAACAATTTGCACCCAATAAATTTCCTGAGCCAAGCTATAAACTGAGAGTTTAACAAACTATCTGTCTGCAAAACTTATGACAGGCTTGGAAGAAACTTGGGTATTATCATTAAATAATATAATATAATACAATATAATACAATACAATATAATATAATTATTATATTATAATATAATATTACTATATTATTATAATATTAATATTGTTACTAATATTTATTAACTAAACTGAAAGCTTTGCATTCAGTTTAGTTAATAAAACAGAAATAAAAATAACTGAATATCATTATAGGTATACTCTGAAATATTTTACACATCCCTATAAACATCTAAAACCTGAATCTGTAGAGCAGACTGAGTTAAATATTAATTATTATAATTATTAAAAGGTAATTAGATAATTTAAAAATATTTAACATAATATATATTATATTATTAAAACATAATTGTTAAAAATACTTTCACCAAGCAATCAAAACAACTTAAAGAGCATAAATTTGTACTGTTTATCAGTTTGATAACACAAATTGCAGCTTCTTATGCAGGGACTCACCTCAGCCTTCACTATTCTATCCACAATGGTCTCCAGTGTTTCCAGCATACTGCACTTTACAACACCTTCAAAATACTGAGAGCGGTGCTGCAGGGCTTGTGTCACTGTGATATCTAAGTTATTATATGTTTTTTCAGCAGCAAGATTCTGCAAAAAAACAAACCCAGGCCCCATCAGACAGCTCAGTACTTAGTAACAAAGCACGCCATAAAGTAAATATTTTGGCATTGAGCAGACAGGCATTTCTGGTCTAAGCTGAGTCCATTCCAAGTAACACATTAAACAAAGCAGATGCTCTTCAGATTCTGGGAGCTGTCGAGCACACAGATGATGCTGGACACCATCTGACACCCTGGGTTCATTGATAAAACTGGGGAAATGCATCAGGCCAGTGAAAATCCTACTCTGTGGCTCATCTTTGGCTTGGTGTCACCCCGTTGTTGCCACGAGCAGCAAATGTAAAGGTGAAGCTCTTCAGATTTCACACCACACAGAATATACAATTCTTTGTTGTTTGTTTTTCATAGGGCTGGGGAAGGCACCAACTGTTCTGAACACCACCCACAGAGCTGTCAGGGGCTGAGAGCTAAGTGGAGAGCAAATTCATTCTTCACCTTCCTGATTTGTGGGATCAAACTCCCTCTCCTGGACTCAGCTGGTGCTGTCATTCAGTGACACTTTGTGTGTCTGGGTGTATTTTAATAAGTACTGTAAGAATAATAACAATAAAACCCCATCTCCAGCACTAAAAGGAAGAGATTAAAAGAATTTGAAAGCTGACATTTTTCACTTTCATTCTAAGAACAGGATCATGCCTGCAGTGAGAGGGCTCTGTCCAGACCTGCAGAAGCTTTCTGTAGGTGAGACCATTGTGGTATTTCAGAAGTGCTGGCACACCCTGGCCTACTGATTTTGCTGCTGAGGCACTGAAGGAAGAACAAAGGGAGAGCTTTTAAATGAAAGCACTGGACCAAGCAATAAAATTAAATTAAATTTTGGCTAGAAGATACTTGGGCCAAGGTTTTTGATTGAACTACACCAAACGTGACAAGACAGGTTCAAGGTGATCATGAAGATAAAAACAATTTTAGTTAATTAATTTAACCAGGGCCTAATGAAGGATATTGAGAGGACATAAAAAGCCTCTGCAAACTGAAGTCACCCTACACACAATAACTGATGCAATATGAAGCTCTTCCTAGACATCATTCCATTCCCAGGCTTCCCCAATCAAGAACCTAAAAACTAATTCAGAACTCTTAAAATGAAAGAAAATCTATTAACCTTAGCCAGCTGTACACACAGTCATAGCTTCAACCACCAAGCAAGGACACTAGCCACATGGTTAAAAGTTAAAAAAGTTAAAAATCACTATCTTGGAAATTTTATGTTTATTGGAAGATCAGATCCATACACTTCAGATTACAATTTTTTCCTTCTTTTAAAGCTAAAGATCAGGCTGAAGCATCCTGATGGAATCTGGAAGCTCAGAGGTGATTATCTTTTAAAATAGAATATTTTAGATTCTTATCTAGAATTTAGATTTATTTAGAAAGCTAATAAGCTAACTAGGACATGTGAGGAAAACTCCAATAATAACCCCAATCAATAGATGCCCTAATTCCTTCCCATGTTACTAGCTGTGTGCAAACAATTATATCCTACAAATATCTTTGTGGTGTGGAGTGTTTATCCAATTCCCAATATATATTTTTTTCCCCAGGTAAATGATGCAACATCTCTAAAAATCCAATTTGTTGCCTCATCACTTAAAATGAGAAAAGAAGTGACAAACATAAGAAGCCCTCTTCCTTTTGGTGTCTTTTTGAAGAAGAATGGGAAATGAAGGAAACACGTCCTGTCTCAAAATCTAACACAGTTACAAAATAAACTGAAACACTGAATCCACCAGCTGGGAAATTTCATTGTCTTTGATACATCAGGTAATTCTCTCTACAGCTACTGCCCACTCTCTGAAAAGCTTTTATGCAGAACAGGATCTTACACAGTTGAGAATCCTAAATAATAAAGACAAATGCCTTGAAATGGCAGGCAAGAGCAGTGACCTCACAGAATTTTCAGTATTAAGAACAATGTTTGCAGCAAGAGATTTTTATAAGCTTGAAGTATTTCCACTTGGTGCTATTCTCCATTTTACTGAATTCCTTCTAGGCAGTGTTTCAAACATCTGGATTCTTCATTAGTGCAGCTGGTTGGTGGCAACCTGGGCAGTGAAGCCTCTAGAAAATAATGCAGTTGTCAGATGCTGCCCTTAGAAAGCAGGTGCACACAGCTGGGAGGGGACAGGATAAAAAAAAATGTATTTCAAGTTTCTGAAAGCCATGAGAATGAAAAAGCCCTTGTGTGACAGTGTTCACAGGGGTCCCAGGATGAGGGAAGAGATGAGGATCTGACTCCATGTTTCAGAAGGCTGATTTATTATTTTATTATATATATTATATTAAAACTATACTAAAAGAATTGAAGAAAGGATTCCATCAGAAGGCTAGCTAAGAGTAGAAAAGGAAAGAATGAAAAACAAAAGCTTGTATCTTTGACAGAGAGTCTGAGCCAGCTGACTGTGATTGGCCATTAATTAGAAACAACCACATGAGACCAATCCCAGATGCACCTGTTGCATTCCACAGCAGCAGATAACCATTGTTTACATTTTGTTCTTGAGGCCTCTCAGCTTCTCAGGAGGAAAAATCCTAAGGAAAGGATTTTTCAGAAAATATCATGGCTACACCCTTGCTCTTAGAGGCTGGTAAATCATGGCATGAATCTGAGTATGCAACTGGAATCTTGAGGAAAATCCTGGATTACATCTAAAGCAGAAGGAACACAGATGCAAGACTCTGGAGTCAGAGACACTAAAGAATGGGCCAAGTAGTTTTTACATCACTGAGGAGGGGAGGTCAAGCTGTACAAAGTACTCAGACTGCACAGAGAAATCTGCATTGTCTCTGAGAGCAGACTGGAGTGGCAGCAGCTGGAAAAAAAAAGGAAATCCTCACTGAGAAACAGAAACCAACAAGAACAGAAGAGTTCAGCTGTGAGGGAACTGCAGTGATCACCTGGTCCAAGTGCCTGATGCTGCAGGGAGGAAGAAAAGCTGAGGCATTTATTTTCTTCAGGGCACTGCCCGAGTGCCCCTTGAGCACTGACAGCCCTGGGGCATTGCCCTCCTCTCTGGGAAGGCTGCTCAGTGTTCAGCCACCTCCTGGCAAAGAAAGGCTTCCTAAAGCCCCATCTGGACCCTGCAGGGTGGCTCTGGACCATTCCCACATGTCCTGACACTGGATCCCAGGGAGAAGAGCTCAGCACCTCATTCTCCATTTCTGCTCCTCAGGAAGCCCCAGGAACCCAACACCCCAGAGCCTCCTTTTCTCCTCACCAGACAAAGGCAGAGTCCTCAGATATTCCTCACAGAACATCCCTTCCAGCCTTTTAGAACCCAACACCCCAGAGCCTCCTTTTCTCCTCACCAGACAAAGGCAGAGTCCTCAGATATTCCTCACAGAACATCCCTTCCAGCCTTTTCCCCACCTTTGATCCCCTCCTCTGGATTATGCCCAGCCAGATCTTATTCTGTGTAACATCCAGAACAATAAAACCCTGTGTGCAAACAGCACTACTAAGGATAACTTAAATAAAAATAGTAATTAAAAAATTATGTGCAGGTTGAATTGGATCTCTTTCATTCAGTTTGTTAGTTACAGCCAAAGGAACAAAATAAAGCTTTCATATTAACAAATTAATTTGCCACCTTGCTTACTACATGTATTACAAACATACTACAAACTTAGTACATATATTACATATACTACCAACTTGCAAATATGCTTACTACATATAAAATATTTAAGAGAATTTAAGAGATATACTTACTATTACATCAAATTTGGAATAAATATCTACAACTTTTCCTAAAAAGAAAATAAAAACGAAAGTTAACAAAAAGAAAAACAGAAGTTAACACAGTGCTTAAAATACAGTATCAGTTTTCTTGCTTCCTGCTTTCATCTGTTATAATTACAAGAAAGAAATGATAGGTCAAGAAGAAAAGACTGAAAAAATCCCAAAAACCAAACAACCTATCAAAAAATAAAATTCTTCCAAGCCCATTAAACTACATTTTGCATAAATATTTCTTTATATTTATTTTCTTCGCCTTTTAAATTATTTTTTAAAATTTAAATTATTATAAATTATTTTAATTTTGATTTTATTTAAAATATTTACCTAATTAATTATTAAATTATATTATTTATATTGCCTTTTAAATTTTTTTTTTTTTTTTTTACTTTTTCTTGTGTTTTCCCCTCTTTCCCAGCACCAGTCCAGGGCCCAGCAGCATTTCCCTCCCCACTTTTGCACCCACCTGACTCATCCACCACAGGCAAGGCCGATATCCTTCGCTCTACAAATATATTCAAGGCTTTAATGATAGGAGTGTCTGGATGTATGAAGGCAATGTTGTGATAAGTTCCTATTCCAAGTTCATCCAGATTCTTCTTCATAAAGGCAGGCTTTGGCATCTCTGACATCTAGGGGAGTCAGAAGGAATGGATTTACACTGACATTCACCCATCCACCTGCAGACTCCAAGTGATGGGCACAGGTCACTGCAGTTTCCTGATACCACATTAATACAAAACCCAAACAACCCAAGGGCTTTCTCTTCAAAGCAGAAATTAATTTAGAGCTTTGAACAGAGTTATTTAATTTCTTAAGACAAAGAACTAGGACTTCTGCTCCATACACATCACTAAAAGCTGTAGATCCTAAGCTATGTCATTCCCACTAAAACTGGAGAGAGAAGACAGAAAACATTAATGTGAATATTTATTCTGAACTCCTGTTGCTTTGTTTGGCCCCCTGTTCATTGCTGTGACTTTCATGTAAACAAACTCCTGAACCCGAGGAGATGCTCCAGAAACAACAGCAAATTATGCCAATAGACAAATCCTCGGTGTTTGGGTTTCTTGAAAGGAGTAAAACAAAGTAAAGGTAAAATACAGGCCTTATATCAAGCTTTAACTTCCCTGTTACCAATAAAATGTACACAAAGACACAATTAATTTGGAAATGCATTATGAAATTTCTGCACTAAGACTTTAATTACTTAATTGTATGTCTACTGTGGGGAAAAATCACTTAATACAGCATAGCTTTAAATACTTACAAAAAGCTGGAGGAACTTGAGGATTCTTTTATGGGTAAGTATATAAAGTGCATTTCCACTGACTGGATCTATAACTGGCAATCTGTGGATTTTGTTTTTGATCAACGAATATACAGCATCAAAAAGGCTGAGGAGAAAAACATTTGATTTTTTAATGAATTCTAGCTAACAGCAAGTGAAGCCAAGTGATATATATGCACACATTTATAAACCCACATGAAATATATGTGGTAATTATTTGCATTATCTTTAATGCTATAAAAAACACAAGTTGAGGGATTTCAAATTAACTTTTGCAGCTTTTTGCTTTGCAACACATGAAAAGCTATATGCTCATGGAAATCTAAATCCATTAAGAAAATGTGATGGAAAGTTCATTTTGTGGTATAAAGTATAGGAAAAAATTTCACAAATGTAAATTGTTTTTCCAGCAAGTGCTGTGCTTTTATTATCCCTGCACTCGGAATGGGTCTTTCTGTTAATAAACAGACTGTGAAAAATGGAGTTCCTGCACCTAATGAATCCCAATCCCAAATTTCTGTAACATTTTCTACAAAGGGCATTTTTATGGCTACATGCATATATGTGAATAACCCCAACCAATTACCTAATAATTTCACTGAATTATCACTGGGGATTGGCAAAAAATTATCCTTAGGAGATCTAAAACATTCCCATGCACTGCAGACTAGGATTGACCAACACTCCAACCTGTGCAAGTCTGTTCTTCTTGCAAATGACACTTTTATTTTTTCCCTTGGTGTATTAAGATCATGATAAAGCAGCTGACCAACAACTGCAATAAATTAGCAAGTAAAAAAGTTGGTAAAACTCTGAAAAGTTGGTAAAACACCTACTTGCTGAAGCAGGCTCCATCCCATAGATAAGCTGTGAGTTCTGAGTCCATCACAGGGATGGAAGAGCCCCATTGAATGTACACAGAGCCAAGATTCCCCCACTCCTGCACTGAGTGTTTAACAATTCCCAGGTGCTGCAGTCTGACTGCCCCACAACCCAAGCCCATCTCTGCATCAGCTCTGAAGCTGACTTGCTGTAACCTTTTCCAAAAGTTTTACTGCATCTTCTTCATGGCAAAGCTGCTCGCGCTGCACTCTGACTGAAAACAATTATGGCCATTTTGTTGTCTTAACTATATTATTTGCAACCTGCCATCATTCAAAATACATCCCTCATGACTGAATTGAATAATTTATTCATGATTAAATGGTAATTCCACTGAGGTACTGCATATCATTATTTCAGTGTAATCACTGGAGCTCCCTTCACCAGGGCACAAACAATCCTGGTCCACAAACTGAAAGCAAGAACCAGAATTTCACCCTCCAGTTCAGCAATTCAGAAGTGCTCAAAATTTAAGTGATCAACTAAATCTCCCTCTCAAGTTACTTAGTAAATAAGGCATAATGACAGTTTAAAAACTATTTCTTTCAACTTCCATCAAGAAGAAAAGGACAGTCATTTACATTTGAAGAAACAGAGCCTTACAGTAGAGCAGAACAAACCACAGAGATATTGTCTTTCCTTTAGTTAAGGAAAGCTATTTCCCTTAAAAAGGGCTTTAAGTTTCTCTGACTGCTGAGAACAAGATAGCTGAAAGACTCTAAATATTTTGATTTTCATGAAATAAAGATGACCTGCAGGCTAGCTGGAAGGGTCATCCTATTGGCTGTTTTGCATTCTAATTTTGACCCATGTCTAGCTCCTTTACCAGAACAGTTATACTGATAAACCACAAAAGTTCAATTTAAAATTCCCATCTTAGGATGATCAAAGAAGTCCTCACTCACAATGAAAAAAAAGCTCTCACCCCTTCTTGATTATATTAGATTATATTAAAAGATAATATTTCTTTATTGTATTGTAGTTTACAAAACAAATTGTTGCTTCTTATATATAAAGAGGCCTTAAATTGAGAGTTGAGACAGAGTTAGTGTATTTCAAGTTAAGTAGAGTGAACAGTGAAATCCTACCTTGCATCAGGGGAGATGTTCACTAAAGGTTTAAAAGTCTCTTGTAAATAAAGCTCTGTGGTTAGAAAATTAATAGACTGTTACCACTTCAAACGAAAACATCAGCTTTTTTATGAAAGCATTTCATGAATTCATTCATACAAAATTAAGGGGCAGACAGCAATTTACAGTTAGTTATTCTACCATTTATGCACAGTGCTCTATATTGACATTAAAAAAGACATCAAATTTAAAAGCAGGACTAAGCTTGATACCAGCAGAGGTCACTGCAATTACAACAAACAATCCTTTACTCCTGCTGGTTCTGTGAGTGTGTGCTGCACACAGACACCCCATGGATCACTCCATGGGACACACACTGCTTTGCACATGGAGCTGCCTCCCTGCATTTAGCACCTCTGGGCACACCCAGGATTTTGCATGAATTTCTGGCCCAGGGTGCAGCTCATTCAGGCACAGCTCTGTTCATTCCCACTCCACATGTGCCTCACTCCGCTGGCTTCTTTCCTTTCCTAAAGAGCCATGAACAAGGGGCAGTGTTACACAGCCCAGATCACCAGTCCATGGCTGTTTCAGATGAAAAATAAGGAACAGGAGCCAAAAAAGCTTTTACTATTTCTGTTTTCATTAAAAAATATGTGAAGTCTATGATGAATTCAAAATCCATTCTACTGAAAAACATCAGAATCTACGAATTATCAATCAAGTAAATTATCAACCAAGTAGTAAATATTCTTACCCCTCCAGGTTTCTATCTTGTGCTCCTCCAATTCATAAATCTGAACCTACAATGAGTAGATGGAAGGTCAACTTAAAGTCATTTCATTTTAAATCCATCATTAACACTGTAAACATCTGAATAATTTTATTTCACTGCTGAAAAATCTAACAGAGCAAGAACAGCCCAACACAACATTTCTTGTAACAAGGAAAAAAGGTGCAATCCTGCCCCTACTGCAGAGTACAATTCTGGATTTTTTATTTCAGGGCACAGAAAAGCCTTTTACTGGTCCAGGTTTGCAGTCCAGGTGTTTTCTGGACTCAGAGACGTCACCTCAGTCATTTTTATCACCTTCAAACAACCACTCAGGGTAAACCCTTGGGGGATTCCTCACACACCCACACCAGTAAAAAGCTTACCCTGATCACCTGACTTCTTAATGCCATCAGAATAAAGTTACCTGATCATTAACGGGCAAGAGCATTTATTTTAGGGAGAAACTACCTGGATGTTCCTCATCACTCAATGGTGGGTATTATCTAGTACATGAGTAGCAATGTCTTCATACTGAATGTCCTGATGACACTGAAATACTTTAAGAATAATATTTTCTGCATAATTTTACCTATTAAAACTAGAGCATTCCATGATGGAACATTAATTTATTTATTTTTCTTACAGAAGACTGCATCAGTCACTTAAGTCAGATATTGTCCCTCCTCAGCTTCTCCTATTTGCTGCTGCCAGTTTAAGCAGAAGCTGTGAACAGGACCTTAGACAATGTAAATGAGTGAGAATTCATCAGGAAAAGTCTCATGGAAAATCAGTAATATTGATGCAGAATCACAGAAACAATTTTAAAGAAAGCACTTTTCATTTGTTCCTCCCCCCACTCCTTGTCAGTCCCCAGGGAGAAAAAAAGAATTAACATGAAGGAAGGACAGTGCACCACACTACTGGCATCTGATGAGAATTTCACTACCAATTTTACAAAATAACATGAGCTTTGAGAAGGCAAATACATCAGATGTCTGTCCATCCAACTGTTCTGGATTTTTTAGCTAGTAAAACACAGTACATATGTTTTAATTGGTAGGGGGGGAATTGTGATTTGACAGGAGCAAGAAAGGGATGTAAATGTTTATATGAACATGCAAGCTAGAGAATTTCATCAACTGACTACCAATGGGAATTTCAAATTACAGTTAATTGAAGTCAACAGATCTCCAACTGATTGTGCAATTCAGCCACGTAACTAAAATATTTGCATATATTTAACTAGTTTAACTTGTTTATTCTATACCATCACTCCAAGAACAGTAATTTTTTACAGCATCCAAGCCTCTGTGAGTTACCATGCAAAGACTTAAATAATAATGACAATCATCATAAACCTTTCAATCTGGTGTATCAGTCTCTGATATTGTATGGCAGATGATCAAGTTATAGCTTAACATCATACTTACCATAGGAGACTTATAGTATCTATGCAGTATGTTAATGAAATCTGTAATTGTTAACATTCCTGTAACAAGTGATACATAAAAAAAAGGTCTTTAGATATACACTTAACATACAGAACTTTCAGCTATTTCCTCTATTTATGTTCACAATATATAATATAATAAAAGTTAAATCCATGTAAAATTCTACTGGTATTGGACTATTTAACAGTGGGATTTGAAAACTATGTCTATTCACTTTCACACTGACACAGTGCTTCAGAATAAAACCACATCTGAAGTAATATTCAATATTATAACCCATGTGCTCCTTCTCACTTTCAATCTGACTCAAAAATCCCCTTGAATTCAGACCACATCCACCCCCAAAGGCATGGAAGGAAAAGACGGGGTTTAGAACATCTTTCCAAGTTGGAGAACTATTCTTGTCTTTCATTTTCTTTTTGAATAAGACACATTCTCATTATGTACTTGCCAAGTCAGGCAGACTCTTAGACTCAAATGAGGAAACAGTATAATACATTTTTCTTGACTATTACTGATTACAGAACTTCATTCAATCATTTCCATGGTAATCTTCAATGCCTGTATGGAAATGTGACTTTTCAAAAGAAAAAAATAGCACATCCATTGTGTAAATATATAAATATATATATATTTTAAGCACCAACACCAAGCTATGTAATATAATATTGATGATTAGTTTAGTTACCTGAAAATATTAATCTTTTTTGAGCTTTCAAGTTCTAGATTTGAGAAGATGCAATTGCTCCACTGTTTACTACTCCTACATCTAAACTGAAGAAACTAAGAAATGGGGAAGGGAAAAATTAATCTGGAGGTCAGCTTCAAATCAGTAGAGCTTAGTTACAGACAGAACATGAAATTAAATAAAATGAAAATGAAAAAACACAGCACTCCTATGGTGTATTGCAAGACTGCTCCTCCCCACTTGGATTTAAAGTATTTTAACAAATGCTTTATTAAGTATCTACCATTCATTTCCAGGAATCCTCAACATTCCAGGTCACAGCAAATACATATAATTCTATTTGTCACTGCCACTGTGACCCATTTTCTAACTGAAGCAGATCTAGTTTTGGAAGATTATTGTTGTGGTAATTAATGACATGATTTTTAAAAAGCAGTACACAGATCTAATGTTTTTCACCCAACATGGGACATCTCTGTATCTCCAGTTCTGGTTTTAGAGATCCTCACTGCACTCACTGAGCACAGGCAGAGACACCCTCCCACTGCACTTGTATCAGGATATTAAATTATTCTCTTTATAGTTCCTGTTTTCAAATTTTCCTTTCTGTGACCATTGCCTTAATTTTTAAATACACAGTGAAGTGCAGATATTAGAGACTGAATTTCAGAACGTTGGGACCTAAAAGAAGCCTCATGATTCTCTCAAGGCACAGCAAAGCTGTGAAAGCTGGCACCATTGCACTCCTCACAAGGAGGGAAAAGAAACTCTTTGCCAGTATTTCTCTAGGATGTTATGTGAAGGCCAGGCTCAGACCACCTTCTGGAACAATAAAGCACCTTGGAAATTCAAGCAATCCTGGAAAATGTCAGAACTACTTACCTACAAAACTCTGTTTTTTACTCTCCCACAGTGGAGCTGCTCTCACGCCGTTTGCCACCAAGGCAAAAAAGGCTTTCTTTACCTGAAAAACCAAACCAAAATAAATGTCAAATTTTTGCCTTGATTTAACATACCAGACACCATCAGAAGGTTTCCCCTTTCACCAGGAAAAAACCCAAAAGCAGTGTCACAGGTAGCTGGCATTCAAAACAGAACAGAAACCACAATGTCAAACAAAAACCTCAGCTTTTAACTTTTAAAGTGGTTAAAAAGCTAGAAAAAGCTTAGCAAAACCAGATCTGTTTTTCTTTTATTTTGTGAATATTCTAAATTAAAGCTTCTGATATAGAGAGGGCCATACATTTAACACATGAAGACTGTGCTATGTTCTAGTCAATGTTCGCTATAGGAAGTTATAAATATGAGATTGAAACAACAGCAGTTCCATGTCCCCTACAGCTTTTAGACACCTGATTTATACAAATTAAAAAGAGTTTGATAATTTTAAATATGACTGAAAGTTAAAAGAATTACCTGTCCTGTTTTGCTGCTAAAGAAATCAACCAAGTACTTCAATTTTTTAATTAATGAATCCTCCCCAGAACCAGAGGTTACAAGGTCATGGTGTCATTCTGGGAAGAAACACTTTCTGAACTCTGGTTCTCTGAAAATGAAGGACTCAGGCATTGGTGCACCCCAAAATCCTGATCTGGTGATGTGCTGGAGTGTGACATCCTTCCTGTCCTGCCCACACCCCCAAACAGTCTTCCTATGGAAAACACAACACAGAAAGGATGGTTCTGGCTCAAATCTTGACCTGGCACAAAACCAGGACAACCAATTCTTATTTCTGTATCCATGAAATTTGTCCTTGGTCCAAACAACACAGAATTGCAATTTTTGGGTGACTGCAATTTGAACAGATCATGATTTCATATTAGCATCTGACAGGTCTACTTTAAATTATGTGCAAGGGGATCCTCTCCACATCAGACTAACAGGAATAAAAGGGCTTCACAGTCATGGAATCAGCAACCAATAAAGCAGTGGCAAGGAAGGATGTAGAGAATAAGAAGAACTAGAATAAGAATCTGTATTTCTTGCTACATCTATGCAGCCTGACTGCTTCCTCCCTGACCATGAGAAGCAAATCCACCCTCCAGACACCAGCAGATGACAGATCTCAGAGCTGCCTCCTGACTCTGGAGATCCCATCTCACCAATGAACAGGAATAACCATCAGCCATCATCCCTTAACTGCACTGAAACTGAAGAAGCCACATGGGGAAAAACAACAACAAAACTCCAGGGTCACAAGTAAGACTAAATCCACTGGATTTATCTAGAAAATAATTAAAAAGAAAGGTGCCAGAGGTGTTCAACCACCCTGCTGAAACAAGGAAGAGTCTGCCTATACAAACATTACCAAATCCACCACAGGAGCATCCTAATTCTTGAGGAAGACTGAAACCACAAAGAAACCCTCCTGGCAAGATAAATGAAGTGTTCCCACACAACAGCATCACACTTTGAGTTAATGCAGCAAAAGCAGGGAGCTGTTTGGGGAACAGACACAAGACAGGTGTGAGTGCACACAGACCAGCTCCAGCCTGGGGCAAAAATAAGTTCTAAACATTCTTCATAAAAAAACGGGAAAGGACCTCACACTGCCTGAAACCCTGAGCCATCACACAAGGTCAGGCACTGTCAGCTCATGTCCCCAGTCTCCACAAGAGAGAAAAGATGTTCAAGGCTGGATCAGAGCCAGAAGGGAACAGCTAACCTGTTGAGGCCAGGGGGAAATAGCTTTCTCCCAGATAGCAATCATGCAACACAACTCCTCCGGCAAGTTTACAAACCCTGTAATTGATAACCTGGAAGAGAAGCATGCCTCTGGCAGAAAATGTGTGGAAAGCCAACTACAGCACTTCAGGCAGTCTCCAAATTCCTGCTACTACTTCTTTCCCAGACACAGCAGCAGCAAAGAACACCAGCCAGCACCATGCTCAGATGGGTGAGACAGCAAGTCTGATATTTTAGATTCAGAAAAGACACTTCAAGAGAGAGAGTTCCAAAGATATACTACTCAGGATGCTGAGCTTGTAGACAATCCAGAAGGACAAGAAAGGATTCTTCAAAGGCTAAGTTCTTGCCCTGATCCTGCTGTTTGATTTACTTGCAAGTTATTTGCCTCCAAGAATCACAAGAATCTTCAGTTAGGTGCCATCTTGTCTAGCTTTAAAAGACACATTTTGGAAATTCTGAACAGATAAAATCTGCTGAAAAGATACAGCTACTAAGACAGCTCAGAATTAAATCCTTCATAAAAGACAAGGATTTTAGCTTAAGTACAAGAATATTAAACATTTGATGTAATAAAGCACTGAAATTTAGTAAAGAAATACTTTAACTCAACCCCCTGGGCTGGTGTCCTAGACCACAGCTCAAGTGACACTGCTATTGTTGCCTTCAGTTGTATGGCAGAAAGTGTTACATGGTCACCTTTTAAATAAAGTAATAATGCCATTGGTTCTTAATGTTAAAACTTGTCTCTTATTTAAGTGAGGTAATTACAAAGTAAAAACCATCTTCATTCTTATTTGCTAGAACTGCTTGCTCGTGCAAACAGATACTCATCCTGCAGTTTCTGTGGCTGACCAATTTCAGTTGCCCAAAGGACAGCTTGGTGGGCAGCCAAGCCCAGGGCTGTGGATCTGGGCTTCTGTCCAGCACTTTGAGATGTTTCAGTGATGTTCATGCAGACAACACCCACAAGGACCTTGCTTTCTCATGATATATAGTTAGCAGCCTTTGAAGATCTCCACCAAGTCCCATCTCTGGACCTCCAACAGTGTTGTTAATTCTCCAGCCCACAGTGCTGGACTGGCCTGACCTCCACAAACCCATTGTTCAGCAGCCAGAGCCCAAGGATTGCTGCTGTTCAACACCAAGTACAAACACTCTTTAAACAAAGCACTTTTGTTCTCATTAACCATGTCCTAACACACACAACGAGCCACTAAAAATGGGATTTATCCTCCCAAATTGAGTGGTTGTTCTGACATTTACCCTGACCTTGCACATCCACCCTGACTTCACAGCCTTCCACAGGGATTAAGCTGCATCCCACAGATGCCATCTCCCCCCACTAGGATGTCTAGACATTTACAATTAGAAGAGCAATCCTACTTTGTGTGACTGTCTTCTCCAAGATTCTGCCCTTTAAGTAGAAGAGTCACATTTCAGCAATTAAATCCTGGCTGTATCACAGATCACCTCAACAATTGCTGCTATTCCACTACACTGAGCACAACAGGAACAAGCTTTTCTTACTACAGGAATTCATTACACTGTGAATATGCTGAATAAAAGAACAGACTAATTTAGGTTAGACACAGCCTCTGGAGGTCACTGTTCCTGCACACCATTCAAGCATTTCCACTGCAAGTCTGAAGGAGGACAAAGCTTCTTCCAATACAACAGTCACTACCAAGAAAGCAAGAGACCCAGACATAAAAATCCTGTTTTCTAGGTAGAATGTTTGGAAAACCTTGTCCCTTACAGTCAGTGAGCTCCTAAAATAGCTGGATTACTAGGCAGTGAAACCAGAACAGTGGTAGAAGATTGCACCAGAATGCTGAATATATTTTTCCTCACTGCTGGGAAACACTGCAAGGTACACTTCTCCTTACCAGACACCAGGGATTTTACAAACCCTTGCAGAAATGCTCTCCCCAGTAAACATCTGTGAATGAGGGAACCACCTGAAAGGAAAACTGGGGATGAACTTGTTTCCAAAAATTCAGTGTCTGTACAACACTCATGTTTGTTTTACCAAACACTGTGTTGTGGAAACTGTAACTATGTCCATAAGTAACCAGGGGCTTCAGACTTGTCTTCCAGGACTGCCCCATAAGGCAAGGAGGGTGACTGCTGCTGTGGAAATATTTGACTTCATTTGCCTTGCAAAAAGATCCCTGTCCTTGACAAATGGTTGTGAGAAAAGAGCTGTCACAGTTCCTGGTGCTAAAGGGTCAGAGCAGAGCAGAGAATCCTACTGAGCTGAAAAACACAACTCAGCACCACTGCCCTGTGACAACATTCACTGAAAAGGCTCAAAGGTGGCAGAAGTAAGAAACAAAGCTGTGGAACACCTTCAGATATGCCAGAACCAAGCAGGAGGATGATGCAAATCATTGTTCAGTAGCATGGACAGCATTCAAAGGCCTGCCAGGACTTCTGTGCTGTGGCTGCCATCAAAAGGCAGGATGATAAATGTTTCTGTGTGTCACTGGATAAGCCAGCATCAGCCACTTGCCTGAAAGCCCCTAAGCAACCCCAAGAAATGTCTATTTTATCAGATCACAACAGAAAGGAAGAAGCTCCTTCTTACAGTTTTTGGCACAGAGCTCCCATACAAGCAGTACCAGACCTAGCTGATTCCTGACATTTGTATCATCTCTGATTCCTGATGGATGGATGCTCTAAGTGATGTAGAACATTCACCATTTTCACTGGGTAAATTGACAAATTCCCAGCTTATTTTTACTCCAAACTATTTTTAAGGAGTACAAAACTAGAGAGGAGAAATACCTCCAAAAATACACATGCAGACCACAATATCAAACCCAAATCTTTCAAGCAGTCCCTGAGAAACAACCATCCTTCCTAGCGTAACAAAGTACAAAGTCTGACATATGGTTGAAAGGAATTCACATGAAGAAGTCATCCACTCTTAGCAGACTTGGTAAGAGTAGCTGAAGAACTAAAGGAGGAGGTTGGATTTCTACACCAATACGCTCACATGTTTTTAAGTACCATGGAGGATGGTTTCTTCTTGCAAAGGGGGAAAAGTTTTATAATTTCAAAGGAAAACAGCATTATCTCTATCTCCACAACATGAGCAGATGTGGCAAAGTCACTCCAGACACAGACTTTGTCCTCACTGTTAAGGACATGAAGGTGGAAACAAAAGTTACTCTGAGAATTCCTTCTTAAGAGGCCAAACACTCTCATTTCAATAATTCTTACCAAGCAGGAAGACACACAGGTCTCTGTTGTAACAGGGAAATCATCAGGGCTCTGCTGCCACCTTTGTACAGCATAAAACCTGGGCAACCCACACTTCATTCCCTTGGTTCAAGAGTGTTTATGAGCCAAGACTCCTGAATGAGGCAACAGTTTCCAGCCAAACATAAACAGGACTGTGCTTCCTTAAGCAGCATGGCAAGTTCTCTGGCTGCCCAAATCCTAGCAAGTCCCCAAGAGAGGAAAAAGAAAAACCTTCTGCAGGTAAAGCTGATGGCCCTGCTCCATAAGACAGGTGTGTAACACATCTGCCCTGCTGCTCCCTCACATCAGCAGGATTTCAGGCAGTGCTTCCTCTGCACGAGGCTGCAGCCTAAACAAAGCCCATGAAATATTATTTGGGAACACGTTATGAACATATTACTAAGTTGAAAATATAACTTTGCCACAGAGCTCTTTGGACAGTCCTCCTCTTCCTTGCTGTTGACATCACCTTCAAAGAATTTTTTCCTATGAGCTAAGTTGGAATACTCCTGCATTCATCCCTAGATCCCACAATTACCATCCTGATAATACAAAAGCAGAACAAGCTAAATATTCTCCAATTCCATAGGGCAATTTCACTTTGAAGCAATTCATATCGGGAAGCATACTTAACTTGCAATTCCTTTTTTTCTTCCCTTCAAACAAAGTTGTAATGCCCAATCCAGACATCTTTCCAAGTCACAGAGATCTACTGTCCTGTAAAGGAGCTACTTTGAAAAGTTAAAATCTCTCTTCTGGGGTATTTATATAATTCAGTGTTTGTACAAACTGATTTGTCTGGAGAGACTAAACCTGTATGAAGAACAGAACCAAGCATCTCAGCATTGTGACTGCTGCATTCAAATTCATTTTCCAATTATTTTTTCTTTGGTCTATGAATTTGTTAGGAGCATTTCCTTCTATAACAATAAAGACTTTCATCAAGGGACAAGCACTCCTGGACCATATCAAGTAGAATTTCCTCCTTTACCTTACCAAGTAGATTGGAGAAAACATTGGACAAACCTGTTATTAACTGGGCAGCTACACTTGCTTCAACATCTGAAAAACCCCCACCAATAAACACTCACAATCAGGTCTTCTAGCTCAAATTCAAATTCCAGGCTGAATTTTGGAAAGCTTGTATGAAACCAGATCAAAAATTCATTTATCTTTTGCAGGTGAGGGAAAGGGAGCACTCCTGGGTAGAACATGCATTTCTTATCACCATAGCTGAGTAAAATTTAAGATGTGATGGTTTAATATCCTTCAGGGCCAAGCCAAACCCCAGAAGTAACAGGTAGGGTCTCATCCTCAAGCTAAAACCATGCACATATTCTGGATTTCTCCCCTGGGAACAGGTGCCATGCCCACATGCAGAATTCCTCCCCACACCACATGCCCATGGAAAAGGCCCAGTCCAGCCAAAGGCACCAAACCAAGTCCTGCACTGATGCTCTGTGTCAGTGTGCCCAAACTGGAGCTTTCTGCTGCCAGATTTCACACCACAATGGGCCAAGAGGGAACATCAGGTAAATCTGACAGGCAGAGCCAGTGGGATCAGAAGGGCACAGAAATTCCTTCACAAACTAAGATCTTATCCAAAAAGTGGTGATGGGGCAGAGAAGGCAGGAAGAATGATATGTAACTTTCACTCACACAAGCACAAACACCTCACCTACACCCTGTATAGAAATTTCTGTTTAAGTGACACTATCATTCCAGAAAGGAGCACTTCCTATTGATTTTGAGAGCTGCAGGAATTAAACTCCTATGCTTGTGTACCAGCAATAGGAGAAGCTCTGAAAAAACACAAGTCTTCCCATATGATGCCGCTGATTCCAGCCTGATCTCAATGAAGGGAGCTTTTATGCGGCTGCTCCACTGCCTCAGCCCACATGCTGGTTAGCAGCTAAATTAGCTGATTCTCTTACAGTTCTGTGGGCAGGGTAAGCAAGGAGGGGAGCTCAGAAATGCAGACAGCAGCAGCTCCATCAGGGAGAACCTCAGTGGCAGCTAAGGAACAGACAGGCAGTCCCTTTGTAGAGCTGTGTGACAGCAGAGCCAGAGTCTGCCCTGTGGCTCTGGGAGAAACCATCCTGGAGCGTTATTCCTGGAAGCCTGATTTATCTCATTACCCTGGAGAGAGGCAACACCCCAGTCAAGAATGACCTGGAGAGAATCAGAATAATAAATCCATTTACTGAATAGTCAGCCCAAGGAAGAGAAATATAAATCCTCTTCCATTCTTCTAATGTTGAATCTATTGCATGCTCTGTAGAAGTTACAAGGTGTTCTTACTGCCAGCTGATTAAAGCACTAAAGAAGTTTCCAGAACATTGTTTACATGTTTTTTTTTTAGTTATGTGGTAGAAAATTATTTGAGCTCTTTACTAGACTGACATGTTCTGACAAAAGCCTGCATTGGTGATAACAACATCTGGTCCATTAACAACTTAGCTAATTTCATTAAACAGACAGGTTAAATAATTTAACCGAGTCACGCAAAGATTTCTTCTGCATACAGAAGGAAAAAGAAGGAAAGAGTCTTTAGGATTCTGAAAGCTTATTCTGATGACTGTTTCTACATAAACATGATTTTTATTAGTTTATGAAGAAGTGCTGGACAAATGCTTTAAAAACAGTTTCAAGGTCATGGTGAGCAAAAGTTAAGTATGTTTTATAACTAAAACCCAAATTTACTTGTAACAGGTAAGACTAAAATTTACTCAACGATTAGATAGAGCTTTTGACCCAAAAAGAGCTTATGCAAACTCCACAGGACACAGCCACTACATTTGCTAGCAGAACATTCTTGGGACTAGAGATTGCTGCTTGATACAAAGCAGGGAATCCCCATCTAACACTCACCTTCTACATTACTCTGCAAGGGTTAATTGCTCTGTGCTAGAAAACAAGCTAATCCTTCTCATCTTTGTGTAGTCTGGGCAAAACCACAACAAATTAATACATTTCTTTCAAGGTCAGACAAAAATCTGGCCTTAAGAAAGCTTTTGGAGTTAAGCTTCTGAGATTGCTATAAGCTAGGTAAGAGGCATTTCCTTAAAAAATGCTAATACAGTTCAGGATGGGGTGGGGAGGGAATGTATTGGCCTCTAGAAAAACCAGATGCATGCAGCAACAAGGAAAAACTGAAATCCCATTAGATTATGTTAGACAAAGTAACCTGGCAGACAGAATGTCACCAAAGTGTTGTATTTCATACATCTTTTAGTTAACTAATACAGGAATTGTTTTGTTTGCCACCAAAGGAAAAGATCAGATTGCTGTGTCACTGTATGTACCTGACACAGGTCAAAACCAACAAAAAGAAAGGAAAGGCAGCCCTGGGTGTCCCCCCAGATCATCTACACCCCAAATGACAGTGCTCACATGCTGGGCTGAAGACACAAGCCGGTGACCAATAAATCTGAATTCAGCTCAGTGATTTCCTGAAGTCTATCATAAAGACAACCCAGAGCCATCTATATTTAGCATAACTAGAATGAAAAAGAACAGTCTTAGAGCAGCCCTTCAAGGGCAACCTCCCTAACCCCTCCTAGGGGCTGTGAAGGGTTTATCCTCCTGTTTACATCTCAGGAGATGTGTAAAAGATGAGAAAGTTTATCCACTCTGAGCTGTGCACTGTTGCAACTTGCCCAATTTCCCCATCATCCACAGAGTCAAATTTCCAGACTTCACAGGAAAGCTCATAACATCTAATTGTCTCCTGACTCCCTTCCTGGTCAGATCAGACTGTATGAAGTTGCTTTCATGTGTGCCAAGCAAAGACAGTATCTCCCCTGGGAAAAGCCAAAGGCAGAGCTTGTCACAAACAGGGAGCACTCGTGGGTCACAGGCAGGGAAAGGCACAGCCACGAAGCTCAATATTATTCCATAAATATTTATGAGGAGCAAATTAGTATTAATAAACTGAAAAGGTGAAGGAACAGTCCACTGTCAGCCTAAATCAAGAAAACTGAGGCAGCAAGCATGTTCCCATCTGCCTCTTCCAGGGCTCAGATGGGCCAGGCACCTCTCCAGGCAGGCAGAGCAGAGACAGATCCTGGTTTGGGGAAGCTCCAGGTGAAACCTCACTAAGGCAGACTGAGCAGGGCTCAGCACACTGCATTTATTCAGTGATGGCCAGCAGAGGTGTGTAGCCACATTTCTCTTCACAGAGAAAAGCAAAGCACAATTCTTCCCAAGAATATTTCTGGGCTTCACATTCTCTGAACATCAGAGGAAGAAAACACAATTCTTTTTTGGAATGGAAAGAAAACACAATTTCTTTCAGAAATGAAAACACAGTATCATTTGCTGTGCCTGTGTTTGTGCAAAAGCAGAATGCAATGTGGAGACAGTTTACCCAAAGTCATGGTATTTGGTTTCCTTGGCCTATCAGGGCCAAGAGTGTGTGTGGTGACAGTAACAAAATTCAGCACAGTGTATACAGTTGTGTACAGAGTTAAGAACTTAACAGATTCAGTTTTAGATGTATAGAATAATACAGTATAATAAAGTAATTAGCCTTTAATATAGTATAATAAAGTAATTAATTAGCCCTCTGATATCAGTGGAGTGCTCCTCATCACTCCTCCTTTGTCAGGGCCCTTGCAGCATTGCCATGGGGGTGCAGGAGCCCCAGCCCAGCTGTGACAGCCACGTGCAGTGACAGAGGACACAGAGGACACACAGCAGCCTGTGCTCTGCACGCTGCAGCACACAAGAGCTGCTGGAACCAAGCTCCCCACACCTTCTGACTGACACACAACAGGGCTGAAGAGGCTCTCAGCCCCTTCCTGCTCTTCATTAGCTGCTTTTTCTGCTATTAAAGCTTTCCTTCTATTCATAGGGTAATGGCACCTCAGCCTTCCTTCTATTTCCAGGGTAAGGGCACCTCACCATCCCCTCTCTAAGGGCTAAAACAAGATTCCCTTTGAAACTTCACACTAATTCCCTCACAGACACTGAGACTAAATATTTACTTTTATGAATCAGTGTTGCTTCAGTGGTATGACTGGTGCCCTGTTATATAAGGGTAACATCTCCAATTTTCCCCCAACTAACAACAGGTTTAGAATACTTTCCAAAGTATCTCAGGAATCATTTTCCAGGGTAGGAACATGTGCTGTGTGCTGTGATCGCTGACCAGCAGAGGGAGATGGGACACTGCTCCCAAACAAAAATCCAAAAATCTGGAATCTTTCAAAGGATGAGAACACAACCCAGCTCCATTTTTTCTTCTTCCTCCACTGATGATTACTAACTTATACTAAGGGAGGCAAGAACTGAGCTCCTAAATTGTGTGTTTTAGTTCTAATATCCTGAATTCAAATCACTGGAGAACTTTTTCAAGGCATCAGGTCTTTTTTTTTTGGTGGTGTTTTGTGTTTGTTTGTTTTTATATTAGTGAAACACCGATGTGGGTAGGAAAGAAACAGACCCAAGAAAGACAAATATTCATTTGAGAAGATTCATGGACACTGAAGAGTGTCAGTTTCAGAGCTGTGTTTTCAAAGTATGAACTGTTACAAAGTCCTGAGGTACAGGACAATAAGTAATTTATACATTAAAAATTAAAATACAAGGAACAGTTTAGAAATTTTATTTGACCACCCTTATTGGGCTAATTCTCCAATATGTATTTATTCTGCTATTTTAGACAAATAAAAAAATGCTGTTCTATTTTCAAATTCCATACATGTTTGTGCACCAGCCACACCAATCAAACTGAATGACCACAATGTATTTTGAAGACACTGATGGTGGCACATGAACACAGGGTGCCAGGTAAAGAACTAAACAGAAATACTGAACAGAAATATTTAAAAGACCTCCTAACAGTGTAGGCTTGGGAAGCATTCAGATTTCCCTTCTTAGTGTTTTCTTAAATAGTTCTGCAAAACCTGCTAATAAGCTGGAAGATAGTGCCCATGCTGGAAGAGGACTCCTGGCTTTACAGTATTAATTTAATACTGTAAAGTATTAAAGTATTAAAAGCAAACTTTAATTTATAGAAAAGTTTATAACTTTATAAATTAAAAGTAATGCAAATGGATTAAATGTAATAATGCAAAGTCAAAAAAATGCAGTTCAGAGGGGAAAAAAAAAGCTCCTCACCAGCAATACAAACTCAAGATTTGGTCCATATTTATTGTATACTACAGTCTGAATGAACAACTCCAGACCTCCCTTCCACCACCACTGCTTTCAAATACCTGCAGAAGCAGACTGAGAATGAGACTCCAACATCACAGACTTTGTTCTCCTCTTGCTGCAATCCATGACAATCCTCAGGGATGCCAAATAAGACAGGGATTTTGGTGAAGTGCTGGTGGGAGGTTTTCCATCACCATTAAATCACCTATTCTCATTTATGGTGCAAACTCCCAAGGCTCACTCACTGACAGTTTCCCCAGGTGTTACCTCACACTGGCTCACCCCCTGGAGAGGAAATTCTCACTTCTTGACATTAATAGCATTTCCTCAGCACAGCTCCAGCTATGAAAACTGGTACCTGGCATGATGTCGTTCACCAAGAGATCTGGAGACTCCAAAAGGAATCAGTGGCCTGCCCCAATGGCCTCAAGATTAACTGGTAAATGGAATAAAGAACATTCATCTCTCCAACTGCAGCAGTGACCCAGAGGAGCACTGACAGTGCAGGTTGTGGGTCATGCCCACTGCAGACACCAACTCCCAGCACAGTGTGGGGAAAAAATATCTTCTGGAATGAAAAGGAGGCCAACAGTCTTTGAGAAGAGCTGAAAGAGTGACAGTGAACCCCATCACCCTAAATCTGATTTTTCAGGTTAAAGAGATCTAATTTTTTTACTCAAGAGCTGACAGTCATCCTCTCTTTCAGGCAGAAGCAAGGAAACACTGCAGAATCTTCCCCTCTCTAAGATGGTGAAAAAGTCAATGTAGATTTTCCACCTTTCAGATCACAGCCCTCAATCCAGCACTCTGTACAATTATCTGATACACAAGATGGTTCTGTGAATGTTTTGGGACTGAGTATCTGTTACATGGCTGCCTCTGACTGTAGAAAGCTGAGGTCTGAGTAGCACATTCCAGACCAAAATTACTACATGGGCTTAGTTAAGTCAGAATTTGAGCATCTTTACAAGGAAAAACACACTGAAACAGCAAGAAACCAAAGCAAGCAAAAAAATACCAATTGCAAAATCCAGGAAACAAAGAAAGCCACAGCTTTCTGCCACACTGCAGAACAGATTAGTCTGTTTCTATAGCAGGCAGCTAATGCCTTCTTTTGGCAAACAAACTCTTCAGACAGAGCCAAGAGTCTAGCAGATGATTTACTGATTAAATGCAAAATGAGAAGCTGAAAACAAAAATTTTCTGGAGAATGTAATAATTTGCATAATTAAGCCATCCATTTGAGCCCTAAACTGTCTTATCAGTATAGCAGGAACAGCCTCACAGCACCTGGGTACTCCTCAGCTGTTACAAGGATCTTACACCAAATGTCTTTATGAACATTCAGGTAACCATGAAGAAGCCAATATAATTTTGGGCTCATCTGAAATTTTTGTTTTTAGATAAAGATTTCAACTGCAAACCAGGTTACATCCCCTCTTTCTGTTCTGCTAGGATGTCTTCCCCCAACTCCTCCTCTGGCACAGCATGAAAGACACAGCAGAAACAATATAATTTTGTACAGTCAAAGCACAGCACGATGGCAGTGCTTCTCTTCAAGAGATCAAATTTCATTTAACAATCAGGAAACACTCATTAAAAAAAATAAAACTGAACTGCAAGCAAAGGCAGACTGAAAGGAGGATACTCACTTGTAGCGTAGTGTCGAAAACAACAAGCTTAGAGCTTGTTGGAACAATGTCATAACACTTGTGTGACCTCATGAATCGCACATAAATGTCACTTTCCGATTCTTCAAGTGCTGCAAGTAAAAACATTGTGTTGTTTTATTTAAGTAACCTTAAAAAAATAGTAAAAACACATGCCAAATCAACTGAACACCATTGTGCAGAAGGACAACCCTAAAGCCAAACTCAAATTCACACTTTGAGATCTGGACAGACAGTCACAGGTTTGCACTCTGCATTTCAGACTCATCTTTCCTTTCAGATTAAACACAACAAAATGCATTGTTCTTCTCTGATGAGAAAGGACCTCCATGCTGAAGAGTTATACTCTCAAAAAATCTCTTTTTTTTCCCCTTAACAGCAACCTACAGGAACATGCATCTCAACACTGTTATATACAGAGGAAGACAGTCTGAAACTTGGGCTTGACTAACTCAAGCTCCTTAAATTAATATTTCTTGAATTTTTACCACTACCTGTTTCACATTTCACATAGCAATTTTCTATTTTCTAAAGAGGCAGCAGGCAAGTTCTGTAATTAGCTCCATTCTCTTCAGGCTACACAGAGCATCACAACTCCAACACTTTGTTTATAAAACCAGGCTCCATGTGGCTGGAATGGTTTTAGTGCTGCATGTCTGTAGCAAGGACATGCAATCCCATCCATATGACCTTAAATTTCCTTTGCACTTGTTCAGATGCATGTGCATACAACCCTCAGATCTGCTTAGCTACATTAATTTTTTCTTTTTTAAGCAGTTTGGCTCTCTATTCTTTCCTTTCAGGAGCAGGTAGCTAGAACTTGGTCAAGGATAATCTCCCCAAGAGACTGTACCCTTTAGACCCTGTAATAATTCCACAGTAACCTGGACATACATTACACTTTTGAAGAGCAAAATAAAAAAGTCAACAAATTAAAAAAAAACAAACCCTTTAAATACCTACTGACCATTACAGAACTTCATAGTAGGGAGTTAAAAACCTCAAAATCCTCATTTGCTAGATTTGCTCAAAATCAGTTATCTTGCTTTGGATAAATTTTAATTTCCACCAAATGGCTCAGCACAGCCTTTTTGGCCCAAATTTACAGAATCAAAGCTGGATTTCCTCTGCAAGTGGTTGCTCCAGGATCCAGTATCTTCTGCACACTGAGCAAGTCATTAATTTCCTACTCCCATTACTCTTAAAATAAATATTAAATAACTAATCAATAAGTCGGGTCTTTAGAAAGCCATGGTTGCTTCTACAATCCTAAATGCAGTCCCAAGAGCCCTTAAAATAAATAACTAAACAAATAATCAATAAGGCTGGTCTTTAGAAAGCCATGGTTGCTTCTACAATCCTAAATGCAGTCCCAAGAGCCCTTATTTACTTCAATCTCAAGTTTGTAAACAATTAAGATACTACAGGTAGAAACAAGCATAGGAACACCTCAAATTCCACCAGAACAGTGGAATCACCATCCCTGGACATGTTCAAAAATTGTGTGGATGTGGCACTTGGGGACATGGGATGGTGGACACAGTGTTAACAGTGGGACTTGATGATCTTAAAGAGGTTTTTTTCCAACCTAAATGATTCAATGGTTCTATAAACCACAAAACAACCAGCTGAAAAAATGAGCCCTCTCAGAGCACATCATGGCTCCACAGAGTCTTGCCAACTCACTAACAATTTTTAAATGCATCAGGATAAGCACAGTAACTGTGAGCCAGAACAATTCCATCAGGAGAGGCTGCTCATGGCAGCCACAGCCAGGAACTCTCACCAGCACAGTGAAGGTGTGCCCATAAACCCTTTCCACACATTCCCACCCTCCAAACAACTTCAGCTGGACCTCAACAATCCCCCCCAGATGCAAAAGAATGGTTAAATGTTATCTCACCTTGTGCTGCCTTCCAGCTCAGGGGAGACACCACAAAGGGACTGCTTCCCTTTAATTTTAACTGCAAAGTTACAATTAAAAATATTCAGAAGCATGAGATAGCCATCTGTGAGCACTGTTAACACCCCTGTAAATAGCTAGGAAACTCTCGCAGGATCTCGACAAGGATCAAATCGTCCAGCTGGAACTCAGGTTTATTTCTACAGATCCTTATACCATAGGTAAGTACAATGCACCACTTTATTTGTTACTAACTGAACATGCAAAACATCAGCAGCTCTGGTTTAACTCTCATGTCCTACACAACTCCATCAAGTGCCATTGGAAAGGATATTTGAGACCTTCTAACACCTTCAGTTACCTGGGAATGCTCAGCAGCTGCCACAGCCCAATGCCTTGTGCAGGTACTGTGGATTATGTATATACTATGTACATACACAGCTGTTTAATAGAGAAAAAAGTCTCCCAAATCTAAGGCTCAGCACATCTCAGGGATGCACTCACACCCTGCACAGGGAGGGCATAATCCTCTTTACAGTTTCTCTCCCCTTCCAGTGCTTTGTGTTGTATCCAAGCATTACCGTGCTGCAAATGTAACTGATCAAATTAGAACACCCTCATCTCCATGAGGATATTTCTACTTTATTACCGGCTTAGTCTCTTGTTCCAGTCTTATTTGGTGGCCTCCAGGAGGGTTTGGTGGCCCTGGCAGGGTTTGGTAGCTGCCAGGGGGGTTTGGTGGCCCCTAGGAGGAACTGGTGGCCCCAAGGAGGTTTTGCTGACTGCCAAACCCTGCCAGGGCCAACAAACCCTCCTGGCGGCTACCAAACTTCTCCAGGGTCACCAACCCCTCTTAGGGGCCACCAAACTCTTCCAGGGCCACAAAAAATGCCAGGGCTACCAAACCTTCCTGGGGGCAACCAAATATATTTTCCCATTCATTAATTCTGCAGCCTCTGCAGCACCTGCCAAGCAGCATTTCCTTTGGAAGGACACGGACAGATCCCTCCTGGCCTGACTTACAACCTCCTCATCTCTGATCTGCACCCGAGATGCTCTGCCCAGCATGCAGGAGATGTGACACAGAGCTGCCTCCAGCCAAAGCTCAGCTCTCCACTCTCATCTCTGCAGATCAGCTGCCTCACAGAGCACATTCCCAGCAGGAGGCATCTGAATCTAGAGCAGATCAGGAGGAGAAGAACCCACTAATAAGGAGCTGAATGTGTTTCTGTGGGGGTGCACACTCATGCAAGTGATCTCCTGAAGATTCATCTGCAAGTGGACAGCGCCCATTTTTGCCCAGAAGGCAAAAATATCCAAACTCCCAGTGCCGTTTTTTGTGATTTTTAATAGAAAACAACCTGGAAGGTTACAGGTAAACCCTGTCAGACAGTGAAGTTGAGCACCTTGTCATACAGGCTTTTACAGAGTCAATTCTCTACATTGGCATTTTATTTGCTCCTACTGTCAGAGATCCTTTAAATAGTTAAAAATCAATCTATTTGTATTTTTACCACTCTGCTCCTCAATCTTATTCACCAAAATGATTTTTACTTTCTCCTCTTCTCCCACCCTTCACTACAAAATGAGACATGCTTTTGTTTTTTATTTCAGCCAGTAGATGTTATTTACAAGAGCATCATAGCTCTTTATTTTTTTTTTGGGACAGATTAATTATTCATCAATACTGACTCAGATTGCAGTGGGACTCAGTACAAAGCATAATTCTCTATTCAGAGAGCTCTAAGGTAGAACTACATTCTGAACAGTCAAGAATGACACAGAAATTTCTGCAGCATTGCTGAAGCCATTTCCTCAGATCCACTGAACAGATCCTTCAGTTTCACTCATGCCTTTGCTTGGGTGATTTCCTCTCAGAAATGCAGGATGATTTCCTGCAGGGTGATTTCCTCTCAGAATTTCAAGATCTTTAAAAGCAGGAAAAAAGAAGAGGAAAAAACAAAAAAAAAAAAAAAAGAAGTGCCTGCAGATGAAGAATAGGAATATAACATCAACACTCATGGAAAAGCTTCCAAATACTGCAACATAAAAACCTAAAGTTCCTCAGAAGTGTCTACTGCAAGCCACAGGCTCCATTTCTGGGCTGTGTTTCTATTGGGGTGGCCCAACAAGATCCTGGACCAGAAATGCTTCCTGATCTCAACAATACAACATCAGGAACTCTCCTACTGTATTTTATGTTTCAGCTGTGTTATGCTTCTGGTATCCAGCCATATTTCAAGTTCATTCATTGGTTCCAGGAGTATTTGGCAGAAAGCACAGGTTCCACAGAGCCTGGGTTTTCTCACCTTCTTCAAAGTGTTAATTCCACCACAGCAGCTCCCCACAGCACCCCTGTCCTTATGGTCAGATTGAGGGCTGGGACCTCTGGCAACTCTCAATCATTTGAAGAACTCAAACTAAAGAGCCTAAACCTTGTTACTAACCTAAAGAACTGCTAGTATAACTGACTTCTCAAAGTTTCACATGAAATTAATGGCCAAATTTTAAAGGCCCTTTAAAAAGTAAGGGAAAACAGCAGAGAGAAGTATGCAAAATATACACTCAGCTAACTGCCTAGCCTGGTGAACAGCTTGCAGGAAGACAGAAACCACAAATATAGACAGTAATTGCACCATTCTGCCTGATTTTTTAATAAGAATCAGTACGGAAACCATACAATTTAAAAAGCTTAAGAATTCTCTTAGAGCAGCAGGAGCTGTGCTGAGCACTCCCAGCCCTACTTTTCACCTTGACTATTGGCATAATCATCTCCCCTCAGCCAGGTCCAACAGATAAAAGGAAATGAGGAAGTAGAAAAGTAGTTTTGTGATGTTCTCACTTGTACTAAGCAACCTAGTTAGGGGAAAACACATTTTATTTTCTGTTACTGCACACACATATCTGCACTTCAGGGCACTCCACGCCATTCTTCTATTTTACAAGTTGCATGATATGCTGAATATCAAATTTCAGATGCCAGAGAATGAAAATATTAAAGACCAAAGATTTTTTTCATCACAATGTTTATTATGGAACTGATCCAACAGCAATACATTAAGTCAAATTTATCAGTGTAATTATACTGATAAACTTTATTGAAAGGTGTTATGCCAAAGTACTCTATACTATTCTGACATGTATATATAAACACACACACATATTTATATATCTCCTGCCCTTTCCTCACACTAGAAGCTACCCAGGACAATGACAGCACCCACAGCAAAGATCAGCTTAGCTGTGCCAAGTGCTGCCAGAAGACACCAGGGTGAGCAATCACTTCAATAAGCCAGGACAAGTCACCCTCTCTCCCTCCTGTTACAGATAACCCTTGGCAGAGAATACAACAGGTAAAAGACATCATTAACCTTGTAAATTGTTTTTCTCACTGTGGTTTTATCTGAAAGCTGTCACAAAAACTGGCTTTCAAGTTTCTGATAACTCCTGGTCTGAATTTACTGAAGGAGGTCCTTAATATCCCTGAAAACCTCCCACACAGCTTTCACAGTGCTGGAGATTGTAGGAGTTCCAGCACAAGTCACTAACACAACACAGATCTGGAAAGGAACATCCACAGTGGATACAGCTCATCCACTCCAAGAGCAACAGTGACACCACTCAGAAGGAACCATGAACTATTCCGGACCACCAGGACCTGGAACACAGCTTTTAAAGGAAATAGGGGCACCTGAATGATGCAGGGTCTCAAGAATAATGATCTCGTTATCAAATGTCCAGGTAGGATTTGATCAGCATTCCTCAGCAAAGGGACAGACAAAAACAGATTCATCCAGTAATTGCTGTGTACAGGATGCTGCTGTGATCATGAGCAAGAGCTTTTCTTCAGCCTACCTTCTGCAAGACAAATATTTAGCAGGTTTTTAGCTAGGTTTGAATGCTTCACAAATTAAAATGTACATGGTATATCCAGTGAAAAGCTTGGGAACCAAGGGGCTGGCAGAGAACTGCAAGAAACTGCAATTTTGTACAGAATAACACTAAGGGGGCATGACTGCTCCGTCTGCTGAAGAGCCAAGAACACTGGAAACAGTGGACAAGAAACCAGACACCAGAAGCTGAATCAATGTCAGACTTAGTAGGAAGAGAATACTAACATAATTTAAGAAGGGCAAGCAGGGGAGAAAAGAAGCACTGTAGTGCTGTATCATTTTCTGTATCTGATTTCTGTTTATTCATGAGGAAACTTATCTCAGAAAAAGAAAAAAAACACCACCAAACTAACCATCCATGTAATCAGCCACAGGGTAAGATTGAATGGTAAAAAAAGAGAGAAAGAGCAGGAAAAGATGGTCACAGGAATACCTATTCTATGAGGCAGGAGATAAATCACAGAACCAGAGAATATCCTCAATGGAAAGGGACCCACAAAGATCAGAGTCCAGCTCTTGGCTCTACACAGGACAACCCCTAAATTTTTGGAACATGCTTGACAAAACTTTCTTGCTGAGAAGGCAGCCAAGACTAGCAATGTACTATTTCCAATTATACAGGGAAAAAACCAAACAGGTTTACAGTTCAATATAAGGGAAATAATATGATGATAGTGTTAGAAGTTGACAACTCCATCACAAGCTGAAAGGCTTTTGAATGCAAGGAACAGGAAGAAAGGATGTAGAGACAGAAACAAGACTTTATTTTAAAGCTCTCTGCAGTTCTCAGAAAGAAAAATATTCTGGAAGACCACACATTGAAGTTACACAGTAGCATTATTCATGCAGCCACGGGCTATAGGGCATGGATGTTGCAGATTGAACCTTTCCCACCCTCATCTAAAGGAATGCCTGAACTGGCAGATAATGATTACAGCAAGTTTGCAGATGGAAGAAACTCTGATACAAAGAAGTGATAGGAAATGTATCTGGAGATCAGTACCAGGAGCTTCTTCAGAGTTCCAACATTAATTCAGTTGTATATTACAGCATGGATATATGATGTGACAGAGGAAAGGGACTTCAAAAAAGTGTGAGCACACAGGAACTACAATAGAGTAAGTGAGCTCTCCCTTGCTAACTGCACCTCATCCTGCAAACAGGAAGAGAGTCTAGAAGCACAGAAAATAAGAGAGGAAAACAGGTACATGAGCAGATAAATAACAGTGAATAGAGAAGTAAATGTGCTGTGCTGTTACTCAGGTCCTCAGACAAAGGATAATCCTTCTAGTAACAGTAACAAGCTAAAAGAAACCAGAACACATCTTTAATAACTACATGCAGAATTGCTTAAGACACTTTAAAATATAACCTTCACTATTGTGTGCACCTACCTTTATTATTTTTTTTTGCACACATTTTAGTGTTTGCTGAATTCCAGAGTCAGTGCAACTGTTCAGTCACTTTGGATCAGCAAGGTAATTGAGATGTTTTCTCCCCTTGTCACAAGGAGTTGCTTCATGCAGAGACAGCAGGTTATTATGTGTGTAAACAGGAGTCAGCCCAGCTAAAAACAACCATTCCTCAACTGCAAGTTCATGAAGGAGAAGCTATACTACCAGTCTGCAGGAAAGCCAAACAAATTCAAACCCAGTCAGAATTCTTAGGAGTATTGAAGCAAGTTACTAAAACCAGTGTATTTGTAAGCACCAACAAAGGCAGCTCAACAAAAGCAAAGAAAAAAGTCAACACAACTCTATCAGGAACAGTTCACACTAACTAATTTTTACCCAGAATAAAATGATCAACTGGATGAAAAAGAAGAAAGACACAAAATAGAAATAATAGTAAAAAAAAAAAAATAAAAATCACAGCATGCTAGAGACACTAATTTTAAAGCAAGCATGGATATCACTGCATGAGGAGAAGACAGAGTAGAATCACCCCATGGCAGCTGCCTAACAAGCAATCCCAGCTGCAGCAAAACTAGAAATATAATATTTTTTATTGGGTTTGCAAGACTGGATGACAACTGTATGTTTTTAACAAGCCATGGACTCCAGTTCAAACCCTTCCCCAAGCTGGAACATTTCCAAGGCTCACCTCATGCAAATCAGGGAGTGCAGAATGGCAATGCAAGCTCACACTGCAGGACCTGACATTTCTACAACTCACCCTGGAAGTGTTTTTATCAGTAGTTTGATATCTCCCATTACAACAGAGTATCAGGGGATCAAGACTTGATTTTATTCAACATTCTCTTTAGTGATCTTCAAAACAGGAACAGACCACACTTTAAAGAGCTTGCAGTAAGAGCTTGAAATGGTTGCAAAACTTAAGACTTCACAGTATCTTCAAACTGAATTTAGAAGTAGATTGGAGATAGTACAAATTTTAATGAAATACCAAAATCTGCAAGAAACACTCAATTGGAAGAGTGCAAATTATGGAGTAACTAAACACCACCACTGCTGAGAGAGAAGTAACTTGTTATTAACTTAATTTGCTACAGAAGTAAAGAAGAAAAGGCAGTTTGCTTAAACAAAACAATAGGCAAACAAAAAAACCTCCACAGGTGCTGGAGAGCCATTAATGCATTCCACAAGCTGGTCAGACAGAACAAAGCAACCAAAGGACACTGCACAAGCTCCTTCCTTAAAGGTCCTAAACAGGGAATGAGACAAGTGTCTCCACATCCTGCTCAGAACAAAACCATTATTAGTTTTTGACAATACTTCAAAAGATCCACTTTGCTGGTTTTGAGGTTTAGATACCTACATGTCCTCAAATTCCAGCAGTACCTAAGACTTGGAAGAGAAAAGTGATACAAACAATTGTTTGAAACAGTGAGAGATTTGGATTGTTTTGCAGTCTTACATTCACAGCACACTTCAAAACCCTGCCCTGAATTTTGTTTCTCGTTACTGGTGTTGGTTAAGTCCTGGTAACTGGGCTAAGTTAACACTTCTGTTTTACTGTAGCTCTCTACTGGCAGTGTGGATAAGCAAACCATTATTGTGAGATTTGAGACAGACAAAAAAAGTGATGGGCAGCTTAAGAAACTCCACATTCCTGAGCTAATCATAGTAACTCTGAAGTTCCTTGTCCAGGCAGGCAGAGAAACTTCTTTTATTTGTGTACAAGCAAGAGCTGCCTTGTTTAGGACCTAACTGGTAAACAGCACCATAAACCCAACTGAATCCTTTTGAAAATACTTTTGAAACAGCTCTGTATCTCTTAAATCAACTGTTGGTCGAAGGTCTGTACTTTGAGAAAAGCATCACTGTGGTTTTGTGAATAAAGGTAGCAACTTCAGCCTGCAACCTTAATGCTTCTAGGATTTTCACCACAACAAAGAATAAGCTGACCTGAAGAATTTTCTAAACCATGTTCAAGATTTTCCCTTGACAACAGGCACTACCATTTTCCCCTAAGCATCCCAAACAAAGATCTAAATTAAGATGTCGCCTGTCTGGAATGTGGGCCTGCTCTTCGAGATTGTGAGACACGAAAGGCAAGAAACTAAAAATGGCATTAAACTTCTGAATATTAATATCAGCAACCACTCTGGGCAGAGCTGGACTCAAGGGAACTTTAAGGTATGTGATTAATGAGAGAATAAGCCAGCCTGTATCTCTGCTGCAAGATTAGTCAACAATTTGAATTTTTGCTGTATCTTTAAAACAAGCCCAAGTCCTACTAGATACACAGTTTGCACAAACTTTTAGAAAAGAAATAGTCATTTAAGTCTTCTAGGAATTAGTTTAAGATCAAACCTAAACATGCAGCTTAACCCAAACATTAATCACACAACAAGCATTTTCAAAATGAGCACACAGCATCTTCACAAGCTGCAGCCATATCCCCACTGAACAGGGCAAACATTTAATCTGGGGGCAATCTTCCACTGAAGACTAAACCCAAAGGGTCAATGCTTTAAGGAGAAATACTTCTTTTAAGACTTCAGCCATAAGGACTTTGGACTGTGCTTGCTGGAGAAATAGTTTTGTGAAGTCTAATAAATTGCTGGTCTCAAATCCTAATTACTTACAACATCTAAAGTTGAAGCTTTTAATAATTAGGTATTTACATTTTCATTTCTCTCTAATTTGCCCTTGCAGATTTCTTCTCCTTCCCTCCCTATGCATGCCAACACCTTCTAAACAGCTATTATTGGCATTTCTTATAAAAAGTTATGAATCTGTATGCACACTTTATTAGGCTATTGAGTGTTCTGTTCCAATATACCACTTAGGAGATTTACCTACAGCAGGTGTAGCTTGAAGCTACACAGAGAAAGAACCAAGAGCTCTGTAACTCAAGCAGGTGACATCCAACACCCATTCAATGTATTCAGAAACAGTTTTCTGGAACCCATTTTACAGGAATTACTGATTTTTTTCTATTATACCACAGATAAACTGCAACTCTTCCCAAAGCTTGATGTACATCAGGTCTGTATAGACCTCATGTCTATACAGAGCAGCACTGGAGTTTTTGAGGGGTTCTTTTTGCCTGATTTTTTTCCAAGAACTGACTCAAAATTATACTAGAGAAGTTCAAGCAAGGCTGTGGCAGGAGAGATCCGTGGAACTGCTTGTGTAGAGCAGAGCATTCACCTTCTGCACTCTGGCATTCAGAGACTCCTATCAAAGGCAGCCACACAAACCCTGGCTGTGAGTGATCACCCTCCACCCTGAACTGAGCCAAAGCATTGAATCTATCCCACAACCCATCCAGTACCTATGCTGGAAGTCAGAATACTGTTTTAAAGCTCTTATAGGAAGAGTTTATATCCATTTATTGTTGTGCCAATGTTCTCAATTTAATTTTTCTCTTCATTTAATTTCATTTAATTATCCCCTTCCCATCCCTTCTAGGATATTTTCATGCATGCAGTGTTATCACATCACTTCTTGGTTTTTCTTTTACTGAGTTAAATGAGTAAAGCCCTATGGTTTCCTCATAAATGGCCTTTTTCTATGCTCATCTCAGTTTGTTCTCTTCTCCAGCAGCTCAGACATCTCTCTTTTCTGTCTTTACATCAGTAGAAATTCAAAATAAACAGCAGAAAAGAATGCCAGTGTGAGGGACTGGTAGGAAAAAAAACCCTTTTTCATTCTATTTCTTAAAATGCCCAGTGTCATAACTAAATACTCTGTCACAATACAAAGAGAAAAGGAAAATAATATAATAACATTGTAAAAAAACCCAACCAAACAAAAAAACCCCACAACACAACTTAAAAAACACCCTAAAAAAGACCAAAAGAAAATCACATCACAAGTAAAACCAGTGGTCTATAGCACAGGAAAATTGCTTTTAGACAAAATGTAGGAGTACCATTAACCTCTGCCACAGTCAAAATTGGTAAAATCACCCAACTGGTTCACTGAAAAAGTGAAATCCATAAAAAAATTGAGTAGAGGAGGAAAGAACCTAAAACCAAATTAGTTGTATTCAAACAGTATTCAGAAGCTGCCTTAAAGATATTCACAACATACTCAAAAACCTTTTAGATGTGGTCCACTCTTAGAAGGACAAGGTAATTTAAGCTCCACAAAGTTCCATCTAGGTGCCAAGCTGGATGTCTAAAAGACAAATTTGACTTTGCTCTAACATAGTCAGGCTTGTATTAAACTGCTTTGGCTTTAGGTTAGTCCCAGCCATTAGTGCAACCCTTCCACAGAAGGATTTTCCCCTGAACTGTCAGATTTTCCATTTGTCAGTCTTCTGTACTCATAGAGGAGCTGCAGTAAAGCTCACCACAGCAGGCACCCAAGGCAAACAGTCTCAGCATGGAGAGGAATATTTTGTTTCAAGATACAAGAACTGCTCTGAAAAACAATACCATGAACTCCTGTACTTACTCTTGAAGTGCATTTCTTCATGTTTCAAACTCAACTACTTCCCCAAACCCATGCAATGCTAATAGAGCTGTACATTCTGGAAACTAAAAATATTCAAATCAACAAAGTAACTGCAGACAGGTCATTGCTACCCCAAGACCAAGCTGCTAAACAAACAGCAGAACTGGTGTCAGTGTCATGAGTGAGGCTCCAAACACTGTGACCACACATCCTCAAGTTATCAAAACCACAGTGCCCTTCACTAAAAGCCGTCTTACAGAACACCCACATCTGCTGCAGATGATTAATAAGCAGAAATAGTTAAGATTGTTTAGCAACAGTTAGATTGAGCCAACTGATGCAAATATTCTGCTGTCATTCCTGTCACCGCTGGCATCACTTCAGCTCAAACCATGTCACCTCCATGCAGAACTCAGCCATGCCCCAAGGCAGGAGGTTTTCCAAGAGCACTGACTTGATCAGCCAAATTTAACAGCAGAAAGAATCAAACCACCAGGACAATTATCCTGTTCCATCTGCACTGTCCTGCCTATGAATGTGCAGGGCATTAAAGGAGTCAGTTGGATGGAAGATGGGAGACCATCCCCCAGAAAGTTTCTTAAGGGAAGGACTCTGTAACCACCCTTCTCCATGAGTCAAAAACAAAGCAGTCACAGACAAGTAACAAACAGCATTTTGGAGTCACCTACAAGGCCACACTGACACTGTCACATCTTCCAGGTCTATCCTTGCTCAAGCACAAGACACTGTGAACTCAGTAACTCTAAACCAGGAAATTGAGATGATACTGGCCAAAGTCTTCAACCTCCTATGAAGCAGTTGTTTACCAGCCCCACTACCAAACCAGGCAGCTTCTGGACAAGGGAGGCTCTGCAGGGAAGCTCTTCAGAGCTGATGTTGTCCCTCTGGAGCACACACAAGTGGCAGCAGCAGCAGGAGTGGCTGGTAAAGGTGATTAAATCAGCCCTTGTCCATCAGACACTCACACACATGCAATGTCATTCAGGTGTAAGAGTAAACCTCTTTGTCCCAATGTTTCTCAGGGACAGCTGCTGGCCAAGAGTGGCTTTCACTTGGAAGATAAATGTCTGCAAACCATGCAGGTGCACAGCTGGGCAGGACACAATGGGCCCCAACACTTCCTCCCTGCAGCTTTGCCAAAGCAATTACCTGGAATTGCTGCCATGGTAAGCAGCATTTTCTAGGAAGTCCCAGCCACTTGTTTCCATAAACAAGTTAGGGAAAATACATGTTTTCACCACATTAAAATTTTATGAAAGCTTTCTCATCAAGAAGCTCCTGCATCCCTCTAGACCCAAAGCAGAGTTTTGAAGCATGCCCTGTGTATTTTTTGCTATATTAAAACATCACTTCCCAGATGGGTAAAGCTTAAAAATTTTTGCTTCCTGAGAAAGACTGCAAACTTTAGCTGCTAAATGGGTTATTTCCTAGTCAAGCCAGAGTAGGGCTTTGCTCACTGTAAGGCTAAATACCATGTTAAGAATAAGACAGTTGTATCCTCTGTAGGAGAAGGTAAACAGGACTGTGTGGACACAGTGGGCACTGGGCTGGCATGAACCCCCTGCAATACTTGCACAAGATAAGGACTCGTGTGGATCACAGGAACAGCCCTCCCTGAGGACAACAAAACTTCCAACATCTTCTCTTGCATTGCTCAAGGAAGTTTTGTACTTTTAGTTATGTATCACTTTATACTTCATTTTCATTTTTAAATATGAGAATGGAAGTTTCCTGGGGCAAAAAAAATCATATATGGTGTTTCTATACAACCAACTGGAAGGCAAAGGACAAGGGTGCCTAGGACAGTGCAGCTGTCACTGAATCATGATTGCTTGCATAAACTAATAAAGCTGAACATCCAAATACTCCAGATATGTTGTTCTTTAACAGCTTTGTAAAGTACATCATAGGAAAGACTGTATGAAATCCATTAATAACAATTAGCATCTCTGCTTAACAACTTCTTACTGTGTTCACTCAGGATTCTAAACTATGTAAAATTTAATACAAAACATCCTCTTATCACTGTCACCATGTCCCTTGGTATCTCAAAGCACATCTTGAGGGCAAAATTCAGTTTCTATGTGCCAGAGAACATCAGCTTAAACAATCACATAATGAATGTTTATTAGAAATTAATTACAGTTGCAAAACAATGGCTTAACTTTACCACCTCCTAACCCAAGCACTTGATCCTTCAGCCTTAACAAGGAAACAAAACCCAACCTGCCTATTAACATGCATTTTATTACAAGCTTCTTTTAATTATTTTAGCCCCAGAGTGACATCTGTTTTCATACCTTGATTCAGATATTCACTTGGCAGTGGGAGGCTGGCAGGCAGGAAGAGGTCAAGAAATTATTTTTAATAAGGCACAGTAAGGAAACCTGCAGAGCAGGGAAGGAATGACCCCAGACACAAGAGCAGTGAAGATGCAATTACTGGTGGAAGTTATTTCAGGAGACAGCCAGCAAGGGACAGGTAACAGAAGAGAGTGAGATGAAGGCCAGAGCACTGCTAGGAGAGATTCCTCTCTAGTGCAAACTGTTTATCCAGTGTCTGAAAGCTGCTTTGTGCAACAACCCAGAGAAGGAGAGAGCCCAAGAGGGAGCACATCAGTCCCATGACGCTGATGCTGCAACTGCTGCACAACTCTGCAGAATTCCCTTTTTCCACACCAGGAACTGAGCACAGACACAGCACAACCCTGCAGTTAAATGAACTCTGCAGAAAACACCTCCAAAAGGGGTTTGCAGATGCTACAGAGAAGTAGTTAATTCTGCTTTCAGCAGCTACTACTTCATTACTCAAGGTGAGCAGAAGAAGACAGTAACATGGATGAGAGACAGCATTACAACAAAACTGGTTTGTAAAATAACATTCTAAAACCATACCCACTGAATCCATACACCTGACAGGCATCTATTTGCTACCTTAACCCAGTTTCTCCTCTCAGAGCACAGGTAGATGTTAGAACACAACCATTTATGGAATTCCAGCTTAACAAAATAAAGCTTGAAAGTGTAAATCATTAACTAAAGTCCTTTCTTATATTAGAACTTCAGAATAATTTCTCCATGTCCTTTGACAAGCTCATCATATCATCCATAAAAGAAAACCCAGAACTACTCCTGACACTGATCAGAAGTAGAAATGATCTTGCTACAGAAATATTATTGCACATAGACTAGAGCTGAAAAAGAGAATCCATAATGTGTGTGAAGATAACCAGTTTTTGATCATTTATTACATCCATGAGAGGCCTCTCAGTACTGCATTTCAGGCTACAATGAAAAACTGCACACCCAACAGCTCTCACATTTTTAAGGAAATGTAGGTAGGTCATTCCCATCCAAAGGAATACTGAGCAGGATGAGGTCACTACTCAAAATTTTCTGTTTATTTTTCAGCTGAGCATTCTTCAATTGAAAAGAGACTCTGGGCTTCTTACATGGGAGTTTTTCCTCTCCTGCTCTGACTGCTGCTTGGAGGAAGGGAGCCCTAAATAAAATAAATACCCCTGGCCTGTGCAGTCCTTCTCCTCTGTGCACACAGTGAGCATACAGCTGTTCCAGCTGTGGAGCCCTGGTGCTGTTTAACATCACCTCACTGACATTTAGATTTACACATCACCAAAGCAACATTGTGAAGCCAGTTCCAGACAGAACCAGTGACCCTCCAGTAGGAAGTTACACTGATCTTAGAGAGTTCAGCCAGATATATGAAGATGTTTTTGGCTAAAAACATGACCAGCACTTGTCTCTGCAACAATAGCATCCTATCTAACACTGTCCATGCTAATTAGGCACAAAATAGCTCATATACATTCTTTTTACATAATGAAAATTAAAATTGCTCTTCACTTGACACCACTGTTTTATTTAGAAGTCACACCATCAGGCCAGACCCTGCATATTCCATTACAGTACTACATAAATCATAAATCTTTCTAGCATCACTTTTTTTCAATTCACCCTCCTAATTAGAATCCAAATTAAATGAATGCCTTCTGTGCTTTCACATTCTCATTTGTGTAACCTTTGAGGAGAGGGACTAACAGATCCACTTCACATACTGGATGGCATTCAGCACACACATTGAGCCTCATTTTTCAGCTCTTTTCATTAAGCTCCATGTTTGAACAGAACTGCTGCATAATTTGATACACAAGATAGTTAGCAACTGTTGATGGATACAGAACTGGAAAGCTCACAAGAGCAAGTACTCCAAAGTAGAGGCAGTGAGGAAAGCAGCTCTAAAACAAGTTTCAAATTTCTCATTCAACCCACAATTTTAAGCCTCAGCAGAGAAACTTCAAGTTTGACAAAAGATCATCAGTTACAGTTTGGCTACAGCCACTTAATGAAACCTTATCAAGACTTCAGAGGTGTTTCTCAATTTCTGAGCACTCACCACCTGCTACCCAACAACAAAGTGAACATTTCAGATGTCTTTTACTCTCCCACCCCCAATATTAGCACAAACACAACAACAGCAACCAGTGCAAAAATTTAGGTCATAAAACAGGTACTGCCACTAAGCTGCTGCATTTCCAGCTGCAGCTCAGCTTTCTGTGATTCTCTTTCCCTGGGGCCTCTCACACAGGAGCACTCTGGGCAGCAGCCTTGGGTCTGACTCTGGCACATTCACTTTTACTCACACCCCAGGTTCTGAACACAGCACTCTACCCCCTTTATGCTTGCTTTAAAATTAGGCCTAAAGCCAGGTTCTCATGTAGTCTGAGAGGATAATAAGATGACTGCTTCCTTTCAAAACCCACACCCCACTTTAAACTTGCTATTAGCCCTGATCTTCTGACAGGCCCCTGAACTCCTCTCACCCTCCCAGCCTGAGCATCCACAAATCCTGAACCTTAGAGCCAAACAAATTAGGAGACAAAGCATAACAGAAGCTTGAAAAACATTAAAAATGGTTAAAATACTAAACTTTCTAAAGAATTTGAATTTTTTTATTGCAGGGTTTTAGAAGACACACATATCTTCACCCTTATCAAGTGTCTCCCCATAACTCCACATTACACTTTTAAAAGTGCAAAGGTGTTTCAAAACTGAAAGTTTGTAGTTTCAGATTTTTTTTAACCTAGAGATCCTATTCATATACCTAAATGTGTAAGATATTTAAAACAGATTTTTAAATGGCTTAACTATAAATGATTCAGCAGGTTTGAGGAACCTGTATCTCACAGCAGCAAGGTTTATGTAAAAATAAACAGGTAAATTGGTAGCTTTCTAGCTCTCCATAAGCATAACATGAATGTCTAACTAAGAACAGTTAAACAGTGTGAGGGAAAAAAAAATCCTACAAGTCAGCAACAGATCCCCTGCACCAAACACTCATACTTCAACATGTTCAAGAGGCACAAAGGCACAAGGATTTCATTGCAATTCAAACTCTGGACTCAAAAAAAAAAAAAAAAAAAAAAAAGGCAGCTCAAAGAATGCAATTGTTAAGAGCTTCCTTTTCTCACACACAGAAAGATTAAAATAAAAGGTGTTACTTTTCCAGACCAGTCCCACAACTGCAGGCAGCATGCTAGTAACCAAGAAGCTGCCTTATTAGCATACCAGCTTAGATATATCTTCTCCCAGAATGACTCAGCCTGCTATTTTCAAAGTTTTCCTTAAATATTTGTCCTACATTTTACAATAGGAGTTACCAACTACAGAAAAATACATCCCATGAAGTCTTAGCCACTTCTCAACGCTGAGCATAGAGATTAAGCCATGCGTCCACATTTGCATCCACTAAACTAATCCTTTCTGAAAATGAAAGCTCGAGATACTCAGCACGGATCTTTCAGAGGTGAAGTGGCTGCTTGGTGCAAGTTGGAGGAAAAAAAAAAATCCATCCATGCTTTGCCACAGCACGGTTTAGTGCCTGAGAGAGGGAAAAACTTGCCAGGAGTTGCCCTGTGCAAGCAGAGCACACTCAGTGGGAACTGCAGCCCTTCAGAGCACGGCAAAGAACAACCACAGAGCGCAGCCACATAAGGAAAATTCAGTGTACAGCTGCTTTGAGCAGATGTATGCGCTGCCATAAGGAGGGGAAGCTTCACTTGAAAGAGCTTCCCATCGCTGCTCTCAAAGTCTATATTTGGTATCGCAGACGTATTCGAGGAGAACGGGTTTTTTACGGGGAGGAGGAGGGGGTGCCGTGCAGGCTGCGCTCCCTCAGAGCGGGACCCGGCCGGCGGCAGCGGCGGATCGGGCACGGCCCGGCGGCGGCACCGGCACAAGGGCGCCGCAGCGGGATCGGCACCGGCACAAAAGCTCCGCAGCAGCGGCACCGGGCTGGCTCCGCGGCCGGCGAGGCACGGCACGACCCGCCCCGCAAGGACACGGCCCGGGCACGGCGCATCCCGCGCTCCCCGCCGGGGATCCCCCGCGCCCGCGCCCGCGCCCCCGCCCGGAGCCCGCCGGCCGCGTGGGTGTCCCCGGCCCGCCCCGGCCCCCGCTGCCGCCGCGGATTTTTACCTTCATCTTCGAGCTCTAGTTTCTCCAGCATCCCTTCGGAGGCGGCCGGGAGCTGCAAGGGAGCCGGAGCCGCTGCCGCCGCCTGCGGGAGGGAAGAGAGGAGAAGGAGATAAGCATCCAGGCGCGGACTCACCGGCCCCGCGGCGGCATCGGCTCGGGAGGGGCGGCACGGAGCGGGCGGAGGGGAGGGAAGGCGGGACGGCGGCAGCTGCCCCTCGGCCTCCGCACACGCTGCCGCTCGCACACACCGCGGGGGGAGGAACCGGGAGGAGGAACCGAGGCTCGCCCTCCCCCAGCCCGTGAACCGCCGGGCTCCCCCCGGGCTCGCTCCGGCTCCCCGGCCGTGCCTCCTGCGGGCGCCGCCTCTTCCCCGCTCGGCGGGAGCGGCTCCCCGGGCGCCCGTTCACAGGACGGCGCTTCCCGCCACGCCTCGCCGCTCCCCCCTCCCCCCGGCGAAGCGGTTGGTACGTTCCGTTTTGCTGCAGTCGAGCCCGTTGGTCAGCGGCGGGAGGGGGAGGGAGCTACCACTTCCGCGCGGAAAAGGGAGGGGGAGGAGGGGGAGGTTAGTGCCCTGAGAGCTCTGCTGGGGCAACCGCCTCTCGCACCCGTTCCGCAGCCTCGGTTGTTCTCCGGGCTGCCCTGGATTAGAGCGGTGCGACTGAAGGTGGATTGGGGGAAACCCTTCGCTCCCCCTGCCAGTGGAGCTTGGTACGCTCCCGCGCGTTCACCTGCGAGGCAGCGGCGGGGAAGCGGACGGTTCCACTGCGCTCCGGGGGGTGTCAGGGTGTCGAGGGGGTTTCCCCTGTGTGTGACGGGAGCTCCCGCAGTGCGCCGTGCCGCTATCCCGGCCCCGGGGTGCCCTTTATCCCGGGATACCTGCTCTGTCCTGAGTACCGCCATTCCGCAGTGCCCTCCTTCCCGAGATACCCGCTTTATCCCGGGATGTCCTCTGTCTGGATATCCGCTCTGTCTCGGGATGTCTTCTATGTCGGGATTCCCCCTCTATTCCCGGTATCCGCCATCCCGGGGTACCCGCTATCCCGGGGTGTTCCCTATTTCGGGATTCTCGCTCTGTCCTCCATACCGGGGTACCCGCTCCATCCCGGGTACCCGTGTGGGCACGGGCGCGCTGGTTTCCATGTCAAACAATCCCAGGTTAAGTCACAATTCAGGATCAGCCCGAATGCCGGCGTCTCCCGGGCGAGCGGCGCGGCTGTGCCCGCCCGGAGCAGCGGCTCAAGGACGGGCTCGCACCGCGGGACGCTGCAGTTTACAGGGAATAGCATTTACTGCATCACAACCCCGAGCCAGGCTACAGCAGAAGCGAGGAAATGAGGAAATATTCGAAATAGATTGGTCATTTACATTTATTTTGGCGGTGAGGTGTGGTAAAGCTTTAGCTGAAATGCGCAGGTCCCCGCTGGCTGCTTAGGAAGCCCAGCAGGAGCGGTTCGGACACGGATGCTGGAGAAGGGGATAAAGGGATTATTGCTTTGGCAATGGCAGCTGACACACATGGATGGAGCTCCAAAGGAGTCACAGGAGTCGTCAAGGAATATTTTAAACCTGCTGGTCCCAAGGGGAAGCTCAGGCTTCAAAAGTTCAGCAAGCCCTTCAAGGAGGGGAGGTTGGGTAGACCCCGCACAGCATAGCAATGTGCATAGAACAGGGAAAGATTAAAGATAATGAGAATAAAACTATGATAGGGGAGAGAGACAAAATTTATGGGAAAACAGAAAACCATCTCGTAATTTCTCAAGTCCAGCGATGCTTCAAGCAAGGAAACAAACTGCTGGTGACAGCTTTTTTCTTTTCCCAAGCTACCTCTTTCTAAGGACACTTTTAAGGATATAGGAGGAAGTGAACAATAGCCAGTTCTTCTTTACTGTAAAGATCCCTTGAAAAGAAAATTCTAAAATATTTCATTCACAGGTGTATTTTTAAGATGCTTCTATGATTTCAGTAAATGGTCTAACTGACCAGTCACACAAGATAGCAAAGCAGTTCATATTAATTTATAATATTTTCAGCCTACTAATCAAAATGCTTTGGAAGCTTTTAATTACTTCTGGGAGCTAGCTTTAAAAGCTCTAAATTATTTATCTTTCTTATCGTGTACCTTGGTACTGATAAGAGTTTATAACATCTTTTCTTAATCAAAGGCAGAGAAGGAGATGACATATCTGATTGGAAATAACTGCCATGATTTTGTTTCTTTTCGTTTCAATTTACTCCCCATAATTATCTACTAAGCACCAGCCATGAGGAAATACAACTCCAAGGTTTTTGTAGCTGGAAGTGACACTGAAACTTGAAAGGTGTGCATTGAATTTCAGTGCCACACAACACGAGATGTTTATTAGAAGTCAGTTAAGCTTATTTCATGCTACAAACCCCAGGGCTCACTGAAAGATCAGGGTTTTACAGTGGCAGAACCTACATCCAGACCAAGAGTACGATGAGAAACTCAGGATAATAAAAAGGCAGTAATTTAATATACAACAGAGATTTGTAAAGGAAACATGTACCATCCACACTGCTCAAAAAAGAAACCCAAAGGAAATGGAGAACTAAAGGCTGAAACCCCATCCTTCAATGTGCCTGCAGCCTCGGGATTTGTTCAAACCAATTTTGGAACGAGCTGCTGATCATGGCGTTCCCTTTGCTCCTCGCTTTGCATTCTGGCTCCTCTTGGCTTGTGGGCAACACAGTGAGTCAGAACAGGAAACTGATGCAGCTGAAAACCAAAGGGACTAGAAGAAAAGATTGAGCTTTATCCAGATCAGCTCCTGATCCAAGTCACTGTTTAGTTGTATCAGCACTGGCACAGGAGTTGTTCAGGGCAGGAGGGGCAGTGGGACCACACCTTCTGGGAACAACCCACTCTTAAGTCAGCCTAAATCATGGTCAAAACACCCTCCTGTTCATTGTGGACAGGATTAGACAAATTAAAAGGTATTTTTAGCAGTATTGTCTCTCTAAAAACTCCTTCTGTCATTTTACAGCAGGATTACTGGCTAAAAAAAAAAAATTATTGAAAAGGAGCTGCAGTTTCCAATAGGGTGATATTAAATCTTGCAACTTTTCCTGCCTGTATTTTGTGACTATTTGTTTGTTCTACTGCCACAGAAGGTTTCCCTGAACTATAACCAAGGGATTTATCCAAATTATGCTTCAAAAATTTGCTCTCAGTGTGTGTCAGGTAACCCAATTTAACTGTTTGAGAAACCACTGTGACAGAACAGTACTCACTTGTACCCTAGATATTGCCAGGTGACATAAAGCTAGAGAGAAAAGTTTAGAAGAGAAATATGCACAAACCCAAAACTGCCTGAGTACATTTTTTCTTTGCCACATTTTTACAGGAATATTATTTATGCCAAAAATATGGACCTACAACATGACCTTAGTACAGCAGTGGCATCAATCTGTGTAGACAGAAAGAAAAAATTCAATGGCAAAAGTCACAAAAAGTAGATATAAACAAAAGAGATTTTAGGATTTCTGGGAAGGCTGGAATGTAAATTCTAATAGGTAACTGCTTACTTTGGCTGTTTTCTTTTGCTTCCTAGGGTAAAGGGAGTGAGGAGTGACTAATACTCTGTGGAAGTAAAATCAGTCCTGTAAATTATAGGTGCACTCAGAATGAATACATTAAAGCTTATCTGATAATCTAGATTTATTTTTTCTGATAATCTGGGAGTCCTTTCAGTCCTGTGTCCTACTGAAGGAATCCCATCCTTTTTGTAAGAACATGCAAAGTATTTAAGTCACAGGGATGGTTCAGGGATGTGAAAAACAATTAACATCAGCAGAAAATAATTTTTTATATACTTTCCTGCCATCTTGCCTTACACTCTTTGGTGTAAATTTGATTTCTGAGATGTGTAAGAGACATTTTAAGCAGATACAGGAAAGAAGGATCAGCAACAACAGTCAAGGTGTGCAACCAAAGCCAAAGCATTCTCAGCCTCTCTAATGATTCACCCAGATTGTCTGGGTGAAACAACTGCTAAAGGTCACCAGAGTATTCTCAAGAAGGCACTAAGATTTCTTTATCTCACTGGAAGGGTTTAAGAGAGGTTCCACAGAGGTCTGTGTTCTGTCTGTCATCACTCTGTGTTTCCACTGATGACTCAGGGAAGAAATAATGAATAACCTGACCACATTTTCAAATGACTCAAAGTGACTCAATGGTAAAAGAAGCTGCTGTTTTAGGGACAGCCCTAGAACTTGAAATAATCTTGAGAATTGCTGCAGTGCTTTGAAAAACAGGATGCACTTTGATATGGGTAAGTAGAGTGTGGTATACAATAAGCAAATGCAAAAATAAAGTGGGAAAGGATGGACTTCCAGCAGTCAGGCAAGCAAAAACTTGGGAGTGAAGCTAAATGTGAGACTACAATGTCAGTTTCTTGGAAAATAAGAAAAAAAAATCACACTATTTACAAATGTGTTATAGGTAAGACATCGAGCATCTGTGCTACACATTCCCTGGTTAGATGCCAGCTGGGATACTGCATTCAGTTTTAGGGATAAAACTCAAGAATGAACTAAAAGAGTCTAAAAAAAGTAACAGCAATGATCTACACGTTCAGAAAACATGACCTGTTAGGAAGAACTTGAAAACTTCCCACTTTCCTCATCTACAAAGGGGAAAAAAACTCAAATAAAAACCCCACAGAAACAACAAATAAACTCTCCCCTTCCCCAAATAAACAAAACTAAAACAAAAAAAAAACCCCAAAACCAAAACAACAAAAAACCCAAAGAAACAAACAACTCACCCCTAAAAGAACCCCAAAACCCCACAACACCATAAAAAGAAGACTGAAGGAAAATACCTCAACAGTCTCCAGACATGGTGTGTTTTTGCAAGAAGAAAAGTGATTAACTCTTCTGGGTCCACTGGTTATGGGATGAGAAGTTATCTACTTAGCCTTTAAAGAATTCTTAGGTTGGACTTTGGGAGAAGTTTCTGAGTGTAACAGAAGTGAAGCACCAGCACGTTTTGCTAAAAAAACCTCTAAAATCTCCATCACAGGAGGTTTTTAGCAATGGATTTAAAACCCCCCATTTGTTTATTATTATTTCCATATAGTTGATTGTGTTGGTGGGGGGAAATGAATTTTTAATGTTACTTCCTTCCAGGCTTGTTTTTTTTTTTAGTTTCTATTTTTGTCCAATCTTTAGAAAAATATATATAGTCTTAGTATGGTAATTCAATGAGAATTCTTTATATGTATGTTATGTACAAAACCCAGTTTACAAACCATCTATATAAATGTAAATTTTCTTTTTCCCCTCCCTTCAAAAAAGTAGCCTTAATTCTGAAATAGAAATATTCTGAAACAAATATTGTCTGAGTAATGTATAGTATGTAATAAAGATTACATATTAGTTTTTGGAGACTGTGTAGGAATAAAAGTAATTGTGCTGCAAATCACAAGTCTGTGTGGAGCAGACTCACTCAGGCACTGCCACAAAAATGTTACCTGTGCTTTATTTAAAAATAGGCATTTCCAGGTAAATTCAAGGCTGCCCTTTCTCTTTCCTGATGGCTTTAATATGGGTATGCTGGGGTGGACCTGCACAGCTCAGCAGTAAAACTGAGTGCCCTTCCCAGCACTTCAGAAAAAAAAAAGGCCACTTACCTTGTAAAACCTAATGGATTTAAGAGCAACAGAAGGAATTCCCATCTAAATGCAAATCAAGGCAAAGCCATTTTGAATGCAAGAGTAAACTAGGAATGGTAATTTTCCCACCATTTGCTACAGCTCCCTACTACAATTACAGTTCTGCACAACTGAAGTAGTTAACAACTCTTCTCCTGATGAGCTATCAAAGAACAACTTACAGTTTTTCCCAAATGTATGTCATAAATATGTTTATTCTCTTGCAATCTGTGTAAAATTAATTTAGAACACTTCCTGCTTATTTTTGCTTTAATTTAGCCTGGGTTGTAAAGTGGAAAAAGGACAAGTTACCAGGAAAAAGAAAAAAAAACCAGGTTTAATCTGGTGTTTAAACTGTAAATTAAACTGCTACTTGTTTTTTGCTAGAGTGTGGTAACTGATATGGTGGGTTTGGGACAGCTGAGAGCACTGGGATCATTGAGGCTGAGGTCAGGATCCCAGCCTGGATCCCTTGTGGATCTGAAGGTGCCACCTGTGTGCTGCCAAGGCTGCAGGGTGGCAGTCCCTGAGGGTGTCTGAGGACACAGCTCTGGTCTCACCTCAAACACCTCAAAAACCTCGGGGTGACCAGAGCAGCTGGGCACGAACTGTAACTTCCACCATTTATTCCAAGCAAACTGCTCCAAGCCCCAAACAAACCAGTGAGGAAGGGGATGCCCTGTACAAAATACTGGATTGGAGTTTTTATTTCCCATATCCAGAAGGAATGTGATACAAATTGCTTTAGTCTTACAAGGCTTTTGAAATACCAAATGCTATAATCACATCTGTGCCTAGCATGTGTAAATGAAGGCGGTGGCAGCTCAGATTTTACAATTTGTTTAGAACAGAGTAACCAAGCCCCATAAACCAGCCTGGCACTGACAGTGGTCCCCAGTGAGTTCTAACTGGGTTCAGCTGGGTGTTCTGTCCCTTAGCTGATAAATTGGGGACACAACTGTCCCACAGCAGGTAGGAAAGTGAGGGAGCACTATATAAATATAAATATAAATATAAATATAAATATAAATATAAATATAAATATAAATATAAATATAAATATAAATATAAATATAAATATAAATTTATTTTATTCTAAATATTTTCCTGTATGTACAGTGAGGTTGAAGAAACTCTAATGATTTCATTGCAAAACAGCTCAGGCAGAGCTTGCCACTGGGTAAGAACTCTACCCTGGAAGGATTTTTTTATTTCATCCCAATCTGATCAGAATATGACTCTCCCGGTGGTCCTGAGCAGGAATCTTGTGGCATGAAATACAGAACAAGTGTATATTGCTTTTACATTTTGTAACTAGTAACCAGCCTCCTGCCACAGGTGTCCTCCCACATAACAGCTATGATATTAATTACTTTACAGAGTTAACTATTACTGATAAGCAGTTGGAGATTTTAGTAGGTCAAAAATGGATAACATAAATGTAACAACAATCAATTTTAGCCAAATCCTAAATAAATAACAACAACAACAACAAAAACAGCAAAAAAACCCCCAAAACAACAACAACAAAAAAACCCAAACCCAACCAAAACCCCCAAAACCAAACCAAAGGAAAAAAAGAATATTGAGTGCATGCTGCATGAGGAAAGATGACAAAATGGACAATCTTCATTTCTACTAAATCCTCACTGCAATACTGAGTGTTGGAATCTGCTTACCCTGGAGATACATGAACCAAAGTTGCAGAGAGATTTCACATTTTTACTGGTGAGCCCTTCCTAAATATTTCTGTATGGAAATGAACTTGAAGTTTAATCCCAGTGAGTTTTGTTCCTGACTTAATTGTGAAACAGAATAGATTTGCAGAACTTCCTTTGATCTAACAGCAGAAACAAAGAACCTGTGTTGCACACAGTGTCCTCCAGCTCTTCAGTTTAAGGCAAAGAAAAATGGTCCCAGTGAGAGAAGAGTTAAGCACTTCTGAAAAATAAACTTCAAAGAAAGTCAAGTATGAAGGAATAGACAAGATCCCAAGCTAAACTCCTAGAGAGATATCAAGGCAGGAGTAGGAAAGAGGCAGGATTTGTTTACATAACCTCTAATCTGTAGCTGTGTCTGATCCTGTATCACTCTGCTACTCAGATAAGGTGGAGTTTAGAGTCAAGAATATCAGAGGCATTCTCTAGACAAGCCCTTGTGGCCAACATTCCTTCCTCAGATTACTCATGTTGGGTATAGGTGGAGTCCAAATCACAATTATCAGTGTGACACATTATTAATCAAACAGCCACACAATTTAAATTCTGTCCTTTTGAAGAACTTTCAAAGAAGTCAAGTGCTTGTGAGGAGCTAACCTGAGTTTGTTATGAATACAGATGTTACAAGTGTTCTACCTGACTGCAAACACAGCGATGCCACTCAGTTTTAATCTCTTCCAGAGTTTTTAAGTGTTCTTGTCTTAAATATTTATTATTGTATATGATCAAAAAGACACACTTCAGCTGTTTTTACACATAGGTTGGAGTGCTCCTTGGGTTCTTTGAAATAGGACCAACCTCTCATCACACTCAGGGGCTCAGCTGAGAGCAAGAAGGAATTATTGCTGGAGAGAGCTGCAGCAATCAGGTACTAAGCATGATTACAGTAGATATTTTCCTGTGAAAAATGTACATTAAAAAAAAAAAAGCAAACAGAACATTAAGATACTACTAATGGTAGAACACAGGTAAACATTCACTAATTTCAAGTGAATGGGAAAGAAGAAAGTGAGCCCACATGGATGTGTCTGCATTTGCTGGCATTGAATACAGGATTATTCATGTTAGTTAAAGTTATGCACTTACTTAAGTACTTTAGCTGGATTGAGGCCAGAGTACTGATGAGTAATCTGCAGAACCGAGGCCACTGAGAATAACAAATGAAAAAAAAATACTCAGAGCCAAATCTGATTTAAATAAACACATTTACTTTCTACCATTTTGCTTTCTTCAGTGTTATATTTCAAAGCTCAGGCATGAGTAGTGACTTCACTGAGTGAACACTTATTACACCAGCTTTCAGTGATATTTTTTAAACTTAAAATGAAACAGGTTTCCCCTAAAAACACTGAAATTAGCTGATACTACACTTTAGGCTTGAGTAAACATCACAAAATTCTATAACAGAATTGTAGTCTATTGTAGCCATGATATTTTATGAAAAATCCTTTCCTTAGGATTTTTTTCTCCTGAGAAGCGGAGAAGCCTCAAGAACAAAATGTAAACATTGATTATCTGCTGCTGTGGAATGCAACAGGTGCATCTGTGATTGGTCTCATGTGGTTGTTTCTAATTAATGGCCAATCACAGTCAGCAGGCTCGGAGTCTCTGTCTGACACACAAGCCTTTGTATTCATTCCTTCTTTTTCTATTCTTAGCCAGCCTTCTGATGAAATCCTTTCTTCTATTTTTTAGTATAGTTTTAATATAATATATATCATAAAATAACAAATCAAACCTTCTGAAACATGGAGTCAGATCCGCATCTCTTCCCTCATCCTCAGACCCCTGTGAACACTGTCACAGTCTATCATCAAAATGTAATTTTAGAATCACAGAATGGTTTGGGTCAGAAGGGACCATAAAGATCATTTTATTCCAACCCCTGCCCTGGTCAGGGACACTTTCCACTAGACCAGGTTGGCTCAGAGCCCCATCCTTGAACACTTTCAGAGATGGGGAATCCACAGCTTCAAGCCCAGTGTCTCACCACCCTCCCAGTAAAAAAATTCTTCCTGAAATTTATTCTAAACGTTCCCTCCTTCCGCTCAAGACCATCTCCCCCTGTTCAATCACTACATGCCATTGTGCAGAGTCTCTCTCCAGCTTTCTTGTGGCCCCTTAAGGCACTTGAAGTTGCTCTCAGGTCTCTCTGAAGCTCTGTCCTGTCCACCCTGAGCAGCCCCAGCTCTCCCAGCCTGCCATTCCCACAACCATCAGCACTTCTGAAAGGCTGAAATCAGATCTGTCAAACCAGGGCACCAGATGTAGGGCAGAGTTACAAAGGTGCTTTTCTGAGAATCTCAGACAACCTTCAGCTCAGAGCTGAGTCACCCACAACCTCAATAAACCTTCAAGAAATTGGCAGAGACCTGGGCTGAACAAACACCTCCTGGGTGCCACGAGGTGCAGCAAGTGCAGCTGAACAGAAAAGGAGCAGCTGCTGCAGGTGGCCCCTTTCTGCTGGGCTCAGCACGTGAGGATCCCAGGAGGGCTCCACAAGGAGCCTTTGGGAGCTCTCTCAAAGGGGCAGGCAAAGATAACAATGTCTTTTTTCACTGCAGCTCTAGGAGGACTTTGAACACTGAGGAGAACTTCCTGGTAGCACCTGGGGCTTGTGTGTTTGCATTAGATTTCAAGCCCACCCCAGAGGTGACAAACGGGAGGCATGGGTGCTACCAGGGGCCCCACTCAGGCTTGTGAGCCTCTTATCTCACAGGAGCTGCTATTAGGCACAAACAAACCAATATATTCATAAACCTCCTTCAGCACAGACACTACAGTTGGCCTGTAATCTCCAAGTAAATTGATTTTTGACTAAAAGCTGTTTTTCAGATGGCACTGAATGTGCATAGCTTGAGGAACCTGACCCTCTTCCTGAATTCATTCCAGATGTACTGCTGATCACTCCAGGCCTTGTTTTTGTGTGCTTCTTCATTTTTTTTACTGTTATACACAAAAGAAACCTGCAATGACAGCTCACACAATGGATACCTTCCTTCTGCCATGCTTGTTTTCCCTTTTCATAGCCCCTTAACTGCATCCTTGCCAAATTCTAGGTGCAGTGAAACCAGACTGTGCTCAGTGCTGCCTCTGTGGTTTGAGACCCCCTGGAAGGACTGAAACAAGGGCTGTGCTGAGCAAGAAGCCAATCAAGCACCGGAGCTCAATGTTTCAGGGCTACAAACAAGATCATAAAGGGACATGCAAATAGTGCTGAGGCTTTTCCCTGTATTCCAGGAAGTGGAACTTAAAAAAAATAATTGGAATTATTTCCACATTAAGCACCAGGGATGCACCTCCAGCAAGCCAGCCCCCACACTCATATCCCTGCAGCCTCTGAACTGCATCCTTGCCTCATTCCAGGTACAGTGAAACCAGACTGCACTCAGTGGTTTGACACCCTCTGAAGCACTGAAACAAGGGCTGTGCTGAGCAAGAAGCCTGTCAAGCACAGGAGCTCAATGTTTCAGGGCTACAAACAAGATCATAAAGGGACATGCAAATAGTGCTGAGGCTTTTCCCTATATTCCAGGAAGTGGAATTGAAAAAAAAAATTGGAATTATTTCCACACTAAGGGATACACCTCCAGCAAGCCAGCCCCATGCTCATCTCCCTGCAGAGCTGCTGGAAATGCAGATACAAAGGTTCATTCATGGGCACTGGGTGCTTTCAGTGTGGAAATGGCAAATGCTGGGGTCACTGCACCTAACCTGAGATGCAGATTGAGTCTGTAGTGAAATGTCTGAGAAGAGCTGAAATTATTTCTTGACATGCCTCCCTGGGGGTCAGAAGAGCAGCTGACTTCACAGAGATCTTTTGTGTAAATCTTGATGTGCTCTGAGCACATGAGAGCTTTCCTGGCCACAGTACAGCCTGCAGCATGAAAGCCTGTTGCTACAAACTTTAAACACAACAGATTCTATCTATGCTTAGCTTATCTTAAGCCACTTGCAGCTCCTGTTCAAAAAATATCTGAGTTATGTAGACCTTTTAAATGTATTTATCACTGTAACATTTCAGATTTAGAGCAGTGTAGCCCCATTTTTTTATAAATGGGAAACAGAGAGACCAAGTGACTTAGGGCTGCACAGGTTATCTCTGATGGGGCAGATGGTTGCAGTCAGGGGTCTCTGATCAGCTACTGGCACTATTTTTCTCCTCTTCAAACTCTTGCTTTCCTTAATGACTCTTCAACTAAAACATTCATTCAATTCCATTATTTTTTCCCTGAAATAGCAACAGCCAAATCCTGGAGGGCATGAGGAAAAAAAAAACCCCATCTATATCTTCATAGTGTAACCTCTGTACCCATAAAATCTTTGATGATGGAAGCAACTGCTTAATGACCAGCTCATATTGTACCACAGCCATGCCCTCACGGGAAAAGGAAAGAAAGTTGTGCACTTTCTGACTTTCTGTGGCAACGATTTTGTATCAAGAATTGTGTGGCAGCAATGAGAGAAATGATTGCCCCTCTGTAGTCAGCCCAGGTGAGGTCACACCTCAGGTGCTGTGTCCAGTTCTGAGCCCCTCACAACAAGAAAGGCATTGAGGGGCTGGAGCACATCTAGAGAAGGGCAATGGAGCTGGAGAAAGCTCTGGGGAGTGAATTCTCTTAGCAGGAGCTGAGGGAGCTCAGGGGGGCTCAGCCTGGAGAAAAGGAGCTCAGTGAGACCTTCTCACCCCCCACAGCTCCTGCCAGGAGGGTGCAGCCAGCTGGGGCCAGGCTCTGCTCCTGGGAAACAGTGACAGGACAAGAGGCCACAGCCTCAAGGGGCATGGGGAGAGGTTCAGTTTAGACATCAGGAGGAATTTCTTCATGGTTGTTAAACATTGGAATGGAGGCCCAAGGAGGTGGCAGGGCCACCATCCCTGAGGTGTTCAAGAACTGACTGGATGTGGCACTCAGTATCAGTGAAAGATCAATGATCTCAGAGGCCTTTTCCAGCCTGAATGATTCTGTGATTCTGTGTTCCTCACAGTGAATACAGCCAAGAGATCAGCTTTGGCAGTGTCCTGTTCCTGTGTGCAGGATGGCTGCTGGGATTGGCTTTTGTTTCTGGCAGCCTTAAGGGAAAGGGGTGGGACAGGGCTCAGGTGTCCTCTCTCATAAACCCTGTCTGCATCAGGAGCTGTTCCCATGTGCAAAAGGAGCTCCATCCCAAGGTAGGACACACCATAAATGTTTCCAAGTAAATACCATCCTGACACCCACAGAAATGCCAGACACACAACAGCAGGCAGAGAGTAACCTTCCAGCTGCTGCTCTCCCTGCCACTCACTCTGCAGCAATTTCCCATTGTCACCAAGAGCTCCTCTCCTCTCCTCTCCTCTCCTCTCCTCTCCTCTCCTCTCCTCTCCTCTCCTCTCCTCTCCTCTCCTCTCCTCTCCTCTCCTCTCCTCTCCTCTCCTCTCCTCTCCTCTCCTCTCCTCTCCTCTCCTCTCCTCTCCTCTCCTCTCCTCTCCTCTCCTCTCCTCTCCTCTCCTCTCCTCTCCTCTCCTCTCCTCTCCTCTCCTCTCCTCTCCTCTCATTTTCCTCAACTCTTTTTTTATCCTCTGTGCTTCAGCTTCCTTTCTCATATCCAGACCTGCTGTTGTCATTTTAAAATATTTTAATAGACCATAAAAATTGCACAAAGACCCTGATCCAGCAAAGTGCCTTGACACACACACAGAGCTTTAAGTGCTCCAGTACTGTTGACTCCAACAGAGCTACCACTGTGCTTAAATCCAACCACACATTGAAGTGTTTTCCTGGATCAAGGCCATCCCCACACTGACATCAGCCAGAACAAAGCAGCACCTGAAATTCAGCAACATAAAAACACAGCAATCCCAGCCAAACCCAGTGCTGTAACCTTCAGGTTACCTTTCCTCAGTGCCTTCTGTCACTGCCACCTCTGTTATGGCTACACATGCACTGGAAGTCGTGTTTGGGAACAACCCTGCTTAAGCCAAGGCTTTCTTACAGTTTTAGAATTTGCCAGGCCTGTTTTGCCAGATCAGGCTCTTGGACAATAAGGTCCCCAGGGCAAAAAGCATGTTTATTTTTCTGCTTGAATCATATGTGCTCGTATACCACAAAATAGCAATTGGTAACTTTCTGTTCTGAGGTACAAGGAAGAAGATTCTCTACATACCACAGGTGACCTGATTTGTGCAGTTGGAAGTGAAAAAATATGATAGATCAAAATTTCAAAAGTCCAAGGTACTAACCTTAGCACTGACATTTTACTGTAACCCTAAACATGCAAAAAGATTAAAGTAATCCCTCCCCTCCTGAATTCTGCTCCCTCCCTTTCTTTTGCTAACCTCCTGCCTCCATTACTTTTTCTCTTTCATTCTCTGTTGATTACTTCACTGGTTTACACTTCAGCTTATGAGTTGCATATGGCTGGAGCCTTGTCCTTTGTTAATCATAAAATAAGATTATGTACACCTTGGGCCCTGTACAAATCATTATTGTCTTCCTATAAATGCCTTCCACATGGCCCCACCCTCGGTTCCAGCTGAGAACTGAGCTGCTGTTGTGAACCAGCTCAAAGAATAAATATTTTGCATTCATTTCACCAGCACAATGGAAACATTTTTCCAGGCTGCTGCCAAGATGGTATCTAGTCCTCCTCTGACTCAGCAGCCCATGCAGCTGACTTTCAAATGGCCAAACTTGCTTGATTGTAATCTTAAAAGAAAAAAAAAAAGAAAAAAAAAAAAACAAACAAAAAAACCACAACAACCAGCTGCATTTTAAAGAGATGTATTGCTCTCCTCTTGCACAAGCAGGTAGTGACACTATAAAATGTGAATGTTGGGAGAAAGAAGCAGTGAGCCCTTTTTGGGATGTTCCCTTTTATTTCTTCCAACTTCATCAGTTTATTTCATGCAGTCAGAGAAAGGAATTGGGGAATGTTGTGAGGAAGTGAGAAAGGAATTTGACTGCTTTCCACAGAAAATTTCCTCCTGGTATCAAGCAGCCTTTCACATTCTTTAAAGCTCTGTTGGCCATTAAAGACAGTGTATCTAAAAATTAAATATAGACAAAACTGGGTTAAGAGAGATGAAGATGGCAAGGAATTCTAAGAGTTCCCTTCCATATAATTTTTTCCTTATTCTTATGTCACTTTCCCTCTAGTCCAATCCAGAAGCAGGAAAGGTGCAACCAAACAGGTTCAAAGCTGTTTCTCTCTCCTCCATTCTCATGGGAAAGCTTTGCTCTATAATCCCCACTGCTTTGTGAATAAACAGCCCTGATGGTGAATAATTTTAGTGCTCCAAAACTGTCCAGATACAGCTGGGAAGAAACTGTCAGTGATGACCCTGCATGGAACTGCAGCTTTTTATTAAATCACAGAGCAGGCATCTGGCTTCTAAGCACTGATGGAGGTTATTCCTACCAGAAGTTCTGATATTCTAAGCAGAGTAACAGGATGCTTATTAAATTAACAAGTCTAAAATTCCAGATAAACCATGCCATGAGAAATCAGTTCAATGGGTAAAATGAGGCTGTCACTCCAGCACCCTATTACATCATGCTGCTTAACCAAAAGATATCTATTTATACAGACATGGCACTTGACCAAAAGATATCTATTTATACAGACACACCAGGCCAGATCCTTAGGTTTAGCCTTTTTATACCATGCATAGTGCAGGATTTAGGGTGATAAAAGTAATTTAGGGTTAAGCTACTAACTCTGTCTCTTCAGGGTGCTGGGGTCATCATTTCAGTACCAATGAGTATCTTAAAAAAGCCCCAGAGATGCTCTAGTTTTAATTGCCTTAGCTCCTTATAGCCTTATGAGAGCTGTCAAAGCAGCTGGGAATTGATTGGACTCAGCATTCTGGCTATTCATCCTTTCCACCTCGCCTTCCTCCTTTTGATCTAGGCCTAGGAGGAACAGGAATTGTAGGACTTCATGTCATTAAAATAAATCCTCCACTGAGTGAACCCATAGATAGTTGATTAAATTATTTCTGTAGCTGCAGAAAAAGCCACGAGTTGACACAGACACACATTTCCTTAGGGCAGAAAAAATCATCTTTATGCAAAAAAAATTTCTCTGCATTGAAAGATTGATTGCATAAATCTGGACAATGCAACCAGAACAGAAATATGTGAGGACATCAGTGTTTCAGGAGGTTGTGGTTGAACATGTTTTCTTTTAAAACCAGTAAGTGGCTTAAAAGAAAAACAAAACACCAAAAAATTAACCAATATAAAAGGGATAGCAAGGTGCTTTTTGCATATTCTAAACACTAAAATGGGAGAAAAACACCAAATGGGATGCAAAGATATGACTAATGGGGAGAAAGTGAAGTGAGGAAACAGAATATTAATAAAGGGGAGCTGTGATTAAAAAGTAGTGTGATATAGCTGAAGCTTTCTGTTTTTGTAAAGTTCAGGTTCATTTATTCTGTATGTCCCACTAAATCTCACTATGGACTTTCCAATCATATTAAATAATTCTCCTGTGAACTTATATTTGATTTAGTGGAGGCACCATCATGCTCTGTTAAAGGAGACTGAAAGCAAATCAAGTGGGCTCCAAACATTTTCCCAGCAGTATTTTTGGAATTGTTGTAGGGTTGATCACAGAGTGATTACTTTACTAGGTTTGCAACTAATTAGTTATGTGCCCACTATTGGAGAAATATTTTAAATTTAAACACATTTTCACATGGATAGCAACAGCTCCCACAGGGAAAAAGGATTAAATAAGGATAGCTTGTTACAGCTCCTGGGATCTCTTATGGAACACAATCACCTCCCAGGAGAGCTGCTATTAATGCATTTAAAAGGAGCCTGGACACACCAGCACTGCCAGAGCTTTGTCCCTGCTAAATGACAGCCTTTGGGGCTCTGATTTTGGTGATCAGTTTACTGTGGTGTGAATCACAGTAATGTCCTGGCACTCCCATACACTGCCTTAAACCACACAAATACTGAAATAAGGAGTTCTGGTACATTGGAAAACTGGATTCCTTTTTTTCCCCAACCTGTACTTTTTTTTGGTGGATTTTTTGGTGTTTTTTTTTTCTTGTGTGTTTTTTGTTTGTTTGTTTTTGTTTTTTTCCTGGGTTTTTTTTTGTGTTTCTTTTTTGTTTTGGTTTTTTGTTGTTGTTTTTTTTGTTTGTTTGTTTTTTTGACCTCCTCAGAACCAAAGAACACTTTTCTATTCTCCTCATCAGATTTCAATCTCTTGACTCACCCAGCAGATTATGGAGCTCTGCTGGGTGGTATGGGGTTTTTTTGGAGAGAGGCAAACCCAAGGAGCTGCTGCACACACACATCGTGGTTCCCAGGCTCCTTGCCAGCACAGGGAGTGATGTAACAGCCTCTCTCTCTCAGTCTGAACAAGTTAACAGCCCTGTTTTGGAGTTTACTACATTTTGGCTAAGAAACAGCATGAATAGCTTTGCAGGGAAGCGCTACTGTTTAACAAGTAAGTAGCTGCAGGAACAATCTGCTTTCTCCCTTTTATCCAGGGCTGGAACAGAGTCCCAGCTGTACATTACATCTCTCCTCTCCAAATGCTGGAGCAGCAAGGACTGTGCAAAATGAATACAGCCCAGACTCCCTTCTGTGTGCTCTGTCTGCAGTTTTACCAGGATTCACTCACACAAGTCTCTGACTGCCTCCTGGCTGACTTTTCCTCTTGGTAAGAACATTCTGGGAAATTTCTTGGCTTGGAAGTTCTTTGGAGGACAGTGGCTCACGACACAATCATATGGACAGGACCATTTTTAGGCATGTTCTGCCTTTGTCACTTCTTGTGAGCAGAGGAAGCCCCAGCCTTGTTTTGCACCCAGAGACCTCTCCAGTCTGGAGCCAGCACCTCCTGCCCTGGGCTCTTCTCATGCAGGGAAAGGGAAACCAGGAGAGGGGGTAGCACAGAAATGCTTGTTTGCAGTGAGCAGTGCAATTTTCACAGTGTCTTGTGCATCAGAGGAGGAAGAAAGGATGGAAAAAAAGGATACAGCCACATAATGCCCAGTGTACCACATTCCACTTCAAAATACAGACAAGATGGAAACAGGGCAAACAGGTTTGGTACTGAATTTACAACCTCTCTGCATTTCTACCATGGTTCCTAATGTCACACTAGAGAAGAGTTATCATTTACCACTCACTGCTTGAAGGTTACACCATCCAAACAACACAAGGCCAAAGTACAGAACAGTGAACTGCATTGTGAGAAATCAAATTGCTCCTTTGCCGTTTCATGCAGCACACAGTAATCTTCAGGCACAGCTTTGATCTCTTATCAGCTGCATCTCTCATTATAACCTTCAAACTCAGGAACACCTCCCCATGCAGGGGAGAGGCTGGCAGAGCTGCTCTGTGGTGTGTGACAGCCCAGCAGCTCCAGTTTGGGCACCTGATGGTGTCTGGATCAGAAATGCAGCACCTGGAGCCAAATCCTTCCTGCCCAGTGAGGCCCAGAGGCTCCTCAGCCCCCTGGATCTGCATCATCCCCTGCAAACTCCTCTCCATTTCTCAACTCCTCTCAAATTCCTCAAATTCACCCCCTCAAACTCCTCAGACACAACTGGAGCTACTGCACTCCCAGCTTAAGCAGCTCAGGAAGGTTTCTAAAGTTAGGTGGGATAAATCCAGGCCTTGGTGATTACCACAGACACCCATTTAGCATGAGGTTAATTGCTCAGCTTTGTGTACTGGGTTGAGATGATTTGCTGAAGGAGGATCTCCCTCTCTCAGGAGCTGTCTCCCACTATTTATTCCCCTCCCCAGAAATGAAGGCTTAAAAAATACCCACTGTTGGGAGTGCTACTAAAACATGAAAGGTTTTGGCTACATCTGCTGGGAAATAAGTATTTTTAATCTTCCCTCCATGTCTTCTCTCTTACTGAACAGATTTAACCATTCTGCACCCAAGTCTCAGACCGGTCAAAAAAAATTTCAGAACCAGCTTCAAATGCCATTAATTATAAAAATGGGATAAGATTATTTCCAAGTCCTGATACTATATATCTTCCTAGAGTCATCTGTTCTTCTGGTTTTATTTTTTAAAATTTATTTTAATAATATTTCCAGGTCTGGGTCCAAGGGTTCCTCTTTCCTACTGCAATCATGATTCATTTATAATACTTCTGGGGTCTCACACATTATCATTATCAGTTAAGCAATGTAATAAGTAAATGAGATTTAAGTTGACAGAAGCCTGTAGATAAGAGTCAACTCTCATTTCAGATGTCAGCATAGAAGATTGCATATCATTGAACTGATCACCTAACAGCACAGCCATTATGAAACCATTTATAGTGTTTCAAAAATAACTGAAATTGTTCTGCCACCAAATAGTGATGTAAGTAAAGAAATTGAGTTTTCCTCTTACAGATTTGCTTATGGCACAGGATTGTGAAATTATGTATTTATTAACACACAGCTGAGAATAAATGAAATGTTTGAAATGCAGTGCTCAAGAATGTTTATATAGTGCTGTTGTATTTGCAGAGGAATGTTGGGTCAATAATTTGCAGGGATCAAAACACATGACAGTGCTGGGAGAACACTCATCAGATTCATGTCCTTCTGCAGGAACTCAGCCTGTTTCTCTCTAACAGAAGAGAATGGCAAATCTAATCTCTCTTTTCAGTCTCAGTTGAAAATTAAACATGCAGAGCTTTGCTCCTCACTGCTCTGTGGCTGCTGACATTTATTGCCAAATGAACCAAACCCCCAGTGATTCACTGGCAGCCCTGCACACTCACTGCTCTCAGACACAAATGAGTACAGAGGGTACCAGACAATCAGGTGCTACACATCCCACATGTTTCTGTGTCTTCTGAGCAGGAGGGAACTGAGTCCAGCACTCTGAGTTACTCCCCAGACTCTCTCTTGTACATATATACAACCACAACTGTTCATAAAAACCTGCTGAGAATTCTGTTTCTTTATTCTGGCATCTTCTGCTCAGCTTCATGTTGTCTGAATCAGCAAATAATCAAAAACAAAACAAACTTTTCAGTCTTTCAGTCAGTGGAATGTGCTAAGATTATGCTGTTTCCTCACTTCTATTCTAACAGGTACAAAAGACTCTTCTGTAGCTGCATAACACAGATGAACAAATTCATATGCAAATAACATGACTGATTGACTAAAATCTACCCAAAATATTTTTGTATCCTACAAACCTTTGGGTTTAATAATTTCTGCATCCCAAGAATATACTGACATGGAAAGGCAGTGAGCTGGTTACAGAAAAGTTACTGCTGGAGTTCCCAAATGTAGGAGTTATTTTATTTAATACTCTAATTATTTACTTTTGCATAGCAGAAAAACAGAAAGTCTGTAATTTGTAAGGAGAGTTTGGCTTGCTTGATCTGAAAAAACAAAGGTTGGCTACTGGTACAACAGGATGTAGCAAACAATGAATGAAAAAGGCCATTAATTATAAAAGCAAATATTTATAACCTGTCCATGAAAAAATTATGTTGAAAATCAGAGATTTCCTGGCCTTTACAGAAGGGGCCCCCAAAATAGGGCAGGTGTTTTGTCGGATGTGTGTGAATGACTTGAAAGCAGCAGATGAACTCTGCTGCAGGACCCAAATGCTTTCAGCACCACAACAGCTGCTGCTGCTGGAGGTGCCTCACACAAAGGCAAAAAGGCTTTGGGGTTGCTGTGTTCAGGTCCTGGAGCAGCTTCCCATGGGTGAGTGGGAGGAAACTTCCTGCTTTTAAATAAATTACTGAGAACTGGAATGAAACAGGACTCATAGCTGTTCAACAGAGCAACTGACCTCATGAACCTGTATGCCCTTTACAGTTCTAGGTTTCTAGATACAAAAAATGTTGAAGATTTTATATTTTAGAGGGGGAAAAAGAGAAGAAAAGCTGGGCAAGACAGATGCAGGGTGGTTTACTCTGGTGACAGATCAGTTTGCTGGTCGCATGAGTCAGAGGAATGGAAAGATACAGGTAATGCAAAGGAATTAACACAAAAGGAGAAGGGCGAAAAGGCAGAGGAGAAAGAAAAGGAGAGTGAAGCCCCTGAGGCTCAGGCTGGCCAAGGGAGAGGGAGGAGGCACAGAGCTGTGCAGTACTGGGGCATCTCAGAGACTGGAGTTCATGTGCTGCCAGGAACTGCTGGGTTCATGCACTACCAGGAACTGCAGAATCCACTCTAATGAAGACACCTTTGCCGGGTGGGAGGCTGGAGGAGTGCCCTGGTAGTGCTGCCCTTCCTTTTCTACTCTCTGGGCTGGGGCAGGAGGTGTGATAGCAATGACTGCTATTAGTCACCAGCTGTCCCAGTGATCTCAGACTCCAGAGGCAGCAGGGACTCAGAGCCCCTGCAGCTCAGACTGTGAATTTCTTTTTTATATGCTCTCTTTGCTGCTAACTCTCTCATCAGCTCTTCTTAAGGGAGATGAAAGAAAATCCTAAATAAAATTTTATCCACCTCTAGGGTGGCGTCTCAGCAGTGTATCCTGGGATCTGAAGCCATTGCAGAACTCACTTTGAAGGCAGTGCAAAGATTAGTTACTATTTGGATAAATCAGAAGGAAGACACCACCTCTGGATTCCCAGTGCCCTCTCAGCCAAACCCTGAATTAAACTGAGGTTAAAATCCTTGTTCTCATTCTGTCCCACAGAATGGACAGCCACACTGCAGCCCAGCAGCTGTAACACAAGACACAGTGCACACACAGCCCTGCACATTTCCCACTGGAAAACTGGACACAAGCTTTACTTACAGGTTTTGAGGTAGCACAGGGAGCTGGTGTCATGATGGGAGGCTTGGCTGCACTTTGTGATGGAGGCAGAGAAAACCTCTGCCCCGTGTCTGGAGGTGAGGAACAGTGAATTCTTGTTTCTGGTCTCTCAGGCTCATGCTTGTAGGATTCCAGAGGGAACGTGGGCTGCTTGGTCACTTGTGTTGGGGTAGATGGAGAAGAGGAGAGGCCAGAGGCTGTGAACAACAAAAATGCCCAAAGATCAGCTCAGGTGAAAAGCAGATGGAGATCTCAGCTTTACAGAAATCCTTTATTTTCCAGCACATTTCCCCAAACTAAAAGTAGGGATCTCACCTCCTTGTTTGTGAAAAGGAACCTGTGCCTTGCCATTAAAAAAACCCTTTTAGGCTGGTTGAACTGTCTGATCCACTACAGGGAGGTCCAGTGGCAGGATGGGAGTGCTGGAGGTTTGTCTTGTGTCACTCTCCTGTCTGATTGCTTATTTCTAAAATGACACTCAGCATGGGTATTACTTTATTGTTGTCATTTTAAGACTCCTGTGAGTCTCAGGATTACCTTTATCTCATGCCACATGGCTCAAAACCTGTAATGGCTGCTTTTTCTACTTTTTCATTATTTTAACAGTATCTCAGCCAGCAGCAGAAATACAATTAGGAGCAGAGATAAAAAGGAAACGGAGCATATTTCTCCTGAGCCACAGTTTGCTTTCTGTAAAGCTCTTGTACAGCTTTTGTACAAACTAAAATTGTTTTCAGCTGCCTTTGAGGAGAAAGATCAATCATATCTTTTGCCAAAAAATCAGTGTCAGCAGCAGATAATTGCTCTTGTGAGCGCCCTGTTTTTATTTGACACGTGTATGTACCCCAGCTGTATTTTTGGTTATGTTCCTAGGGCAGCTCTGAATTGTGAACCATCAGATTTAAACTGTGTTTATCATCCATTTAAGAACCAGCAGACATCCACCACCAGTCACAAAATTCAGGTTCCAACACCTGTGTTTCTGGTTCTATGTACATCAGCAACCAAGGGTGGTTCCAGCGTGAATCAGGACAGAATTAGATCATAAAAACCATGAGGTTGAACTGGGATGTGTGTTTTTAAGTGGGCTGTAAGATCTCTGAATTTGGCTCATTTCTTGTGCTTCCATAGATTTATATAGATGATCAATTAATCCAAAGGGGACTCAAGCCCATCAAAATAGAGCAGATTAATGAGTATAAAAGCCCAGGCCACTCAAAGGAGTGTTTGGGAACACAATGCTGTATTTTCATGGTAAATCTGGCTCCATGGTGGGAGCTTTCAGGGCTCCACCAGAGATTATTGCATCAGAGGTTTTTTCCTAAGTTCCCAGATTTGGAACACTGGACATCCAACAACTCAGGGAGGGATCTATTACTTGAAGAATTTATTACTCCTGACATTTATTACTCTGGGGAAAAGCTGGCATATTCTGTGTTTAAGGGAATTAACATGCAATATGTGTAACTGTTCTTTACCTATTATTTTTCTTTGAAAACAACTTTTCTTGATGGCTTTTACATAATAAGAGACTTAACTCTATAATAATAGATTCACTCAACAGGAAACCTGCAAAATAATTAGTTTTACTAATAGTGGGTTTAGTGGTACAGAGTGCTGTATTTATTTCTTTCAAAGAAAACCTTAATTCTCACTGATAAACTTTAGCTTTGCTGGAATGAGAAAGGACCCCCTACTCAGTCCCTATCTTTGGTCCTTTTCCAAGCTTGCAGCTGGACTTCCAGTTAATTTTTGATTTTTAAGGAGCCCTGCAGTTCTGCCAGCCAAGCAGCAATACCTCAGAGGGGACTGGGGTTGGGGGCAGGCACAGATGTTGGCAGATACAGATGTTGGCAGATGTGACAAGGCACAGAGTGAGGCAGGAGTCACCACCCTGGCATTCTAAATGTCCTCAAGCCCTGCTCATTTCAGGGCACTGGAGAGTGTGCTCCACTTCCCTAAGGACTCAAAGGACACCTAACTTGCCTGTTCAGGTTTTGCTTGCAGACAAATTTAAATAAACAGTTCTGGGGAAGATGCTCCTCTGTGTTTTTATGGAGCAAAGGTTCCCTGAGTGCTCGGACTGGGAGCTGAGATAGCTGCAATCGATGCAAATGGAAAACCACTAAAAGGGAGAAAAACACCATTAGATCTTAAAGTCTCGCTGCTGGGATGGGCTCATTGAGTGCTAATGTATTCTGCAAGCCCACAAGAACCATTTCCAGTTCCGAGAGGCTCTGCCAGAAGAGCTTTTACCAGACATACAGAAACCACAGACTCAGCAGCCCAGCAAGGCTGCCAAGAGCAGAGGACATCTGTAGGACACAGGGACACGTGGATCAAAGGGGACCATGGAAGCAACACCTCCTACATCCTGTGAGAACTCCTGTCACCTCATCACAGACATGTCACAGCCCAGGCAGGACAGACAGCCTGGTTTCCATCTTACAAGAACATTCTCTGGTGGTGAATCTCCTCTTGGATGCCAGCCTTGGATGCTTGGCATGAGTTTTTATGGATGAGGAGCATCTGTGACTCCAGCACTCTGAGCCTTAGAACTGTTTGTTTCAACCAGGCACTTCAAACATGAAGTACTCGCTGTGAGGCACACCCCAATACATCTGAGATTCAATTTGTCTGTGACTCAGTTTCTGCACAGAGTTGGAGGGAAAAATATAATTATTTTGCAGGGTACTTGATAAAATTAATGTACTTAAGCTTTTCAGTCTTTTATAAGCCTACCTCAGAGTATTATTGGGGTATCTATGTTATTTACACTTGTACAATACTGATATTGAAGTCATAATCACATAGGAAATGCTAAATTTTTTACAAATATTGCAAGAAAATATTTTGGCTGCTGTGATACAGCCCAACACCCTAAACCCTATGAAAACAGCTTTATAAAAGCCTTCCACATCAAAGAATGAAAATCTGTAATATATCTCCAGAGCAAATCAGTTCAGGAGTAACAGGACTTTGTATTGACTTTAGTCCTATTGGCCTGACAACTAAACAGCAGCACTGGTGTAAATATATTATCTGCACCTGCAGTGGGTGCCTGCTCTACTACAGCAGAAAGAATCCAGTGAAGAGACAAGATACAACTCCATCCCATGGCTAAACCAGTTTATTTGGGAGAACATACTTAAAACAACTAAGCAGGGAAAAACCAGACAACAATTCAGGATTCTTCTATAATGAAGCTGAAACAATTCAGTGTGTATGTAGGATTTGGGGGAAGAAACAAACTTTGACATTGGTTACAAACCCTACTAGTTCTGGTAACAATATGAACAAAATGTGGTGTTTTCATGTTATGAAAATAAAGAGCTGTCCCTTTTTTATAGCAGAAAAAGAATTCTAGAAAAAAAATAGAACAAGAGAAAAGGGTCTGATAGTCTCTGGCTATCAAAAGAGCTTGTCCTTTGGGGTTGGAACTGGATGATCTTTAAGGTCTCTTCCAACCCAAAACATTTGATGATGCAATGATTCTATATTTCCTGTTGATTAACCCCATCCAGTTCTGAAACAGCCTGAGAGTTTTGCTGTGTTTTGACTCATTCTCACGTTACCTTTCTCAGGACAAAACAAGAGCAAATAAAGAGGGTAACTCTGTGGTCTCCAAACTGGTGAATCATAACTACTAACATTTGCATAACTGATTATGCATATGAATAAGAATATTCATGAGATTCACAGGAATATGTGGTTCAAAACATCTTTCATATTACAACTTCACATGGGATGTGTATGTGAGATCCCTGCAGAACTAGATGGCAGCCTTGGAGCAGAATGGGGCTGTCTCCAGCTGCCCTCCCCCAGGGACAGGGACAGCACACAGGGATGGCCCAGAACTCAGTTCTGTGCCCCTGTTTGAGCAGCTTCAGCTGGGATCAAGCCACACATCATGGGTTGGGTGCAAAACCCCCAAGGAAGCGCTGCTGCAATGGCAGTGCCCACACTTTCGGCTCAAGTCACACCCAGCACTGGCTGGTATCCAGCTGGGCACATACAAAAACAATGTTGCTCCTTTCACTTGTTTCTCTAGGTATTTACAACAATTCCTCTTAAATAAAACCCTTATTTTGCACAGCATTTCATTTTTCAGCCGCGTACTTGGGCACTCTGATCCAAACCAGCCCTCCAGCACTACAGAGCAGGAAAGGATGAAGTGCTGCCTCGTCATCCGTGTAGTCCCAAGGGAAGAAGGGTGGATGCCCTCCTACACTTCCTACATTCCCAGGGTGACACCCACAATGAGTTCTGTCACCTGCATTTCATGCCTGACCTGGCAGGATGCATCTGGTGGTTTCTGGGAGGCAGGATGCTCACAGCCCAGTGATTCCTGCCAGAGCCTCCCTTTTCATCAGCCCTTTTCCAGAAAGAAAAACAACTGCTGCCCCATGAACCCTTGGAGCCACCTGCCCCCATAGGATGCTGGAAGGGATTTCAGGGATGTGCTAACACTCCTTTACAGAGGTTTGGCTTCAGGAGACAGTGACAGAGTCACACTCCCCATCGAGGGCCCTAAGGATGGAGCCAGCAGCCTGCCCTCAAAATTTTACTTTTACATTTGTGTACTTAAGTTGCTGAAACTGGAGAGGGTTACTGGCCATGAAAATTAAATTGCTTTTTGCTCTTTCCCTACGAATCACACTTCAGTATTCTCTATTCTCTCATCCTGTACCTGATCAAACAAATCATAACACTGCTAATGTGTTATGATGTGCTAGTCTCTTAAAGCTGTGGCTAAAACAGTTTTCCAAGTTTATATATAGGGACATATTCATTTACCATTTAGAGTGAAACTTCTCAGCAAAAAAAACAAAACAGAACAACAAAAAAAAACTACAAAAAATACCCAACAAAAACAAAACAAAAAACCCAACAAAAAAAAAAAAAACCAAACAAAAAAAAAAAAACCCCAAAACAAAACCAAAAAGGAATTTCCATTTGCAGTGTCTCCCTGTGACACTTTTTGTCTTGACTCTTTCCCAGGACAGCACTGTCCTTTCATTTGCATTCTCAGCTGGCAGTGAAACAGAGAAGGCTGCAGGCTGTGGCTGCTGAATTTTAAGTACCCTGCAGCACAAGTGAATCTGAGCTGAGCTGCTGGTTCATTAAGCTGATTCACTCTTCAGACACAATACTATGTTAATTCTGACACATAAGCAAATCAATGCAAATGATGTGAAATGAGGTTTAATGCCACTTAATGGCAGTAAAGCCCTTGAACCCATCAGCAGGTAAATGGTTACTGCCTGTTTCCATCCAAACAGTACTGATGACATTGGCACTAAATGTTGTAAAATACCCATTAGTTTTAAAAAAATAATAAATGAAGTCTGAAGAGTTATTGTACCAAAAAATAGCACGGATGCTGCTCAGGAAATTTCCTACTTTATCTAACATTGTCACACACCAGTTCAAGTGCTTCCCACCATATAAGAATTACAGGTCTTATTCTGGAACTCTACAGCCTTTATCTGTGACTGACACTGCATCACTCATACAATGACCAGGCCTTCCAGCCCTTCCAAGCTCCCTGGTTCCAGCTGAGCAGCATCAATCCCAGCTGCATTAGCAATGACTTTTATTTCAATCTTACTGAAACAGCTCCGTGGCCTTCCATGTAGCAGGTACACCACTCAATGGGAAGATAACTTGTTTCCAAAAACATATTTCTGATGCTTTCATGAATCAGAGGAAGAGAAAAATACACTTCTTAAGTAATTAAAATATCGTATGCGGTCTGAAAGCTTCACAGGAAAATGTATAATTTTATAACTTTTAAAAAAGTCTAAAAAAAAATCAAAATTATTTATAGCAGTTTTGAAATTATTTATAGTAGTTTGAACATAGTAAAGGAAACCACTTCTTAAGTGGTCTCAGCCATAGAAATACCTGACCCTGAAAGCCCCAGCTTTTGCTTCAGATGCTATTTCACTTTATAAAACCAAAGACAAAACCTTACTGGTATCCAGAATCCAGCCTGTTGTACTCCACTTGTGGTCTATTTATGTAGCAAAACCACACTTGTATCTGTGGAATCTGCAATGTAACACCTTTTCCTCATAAAACTGAGAAAATCAGGAGCTGAAGAGTTTAATTAGCAAAGTTTTGAGAATTATTCCTCTTTCTGAAGATCTCAAGGCTCCTTTATGAGGAAAGGCTGATCAGGAGAAACTCTTGGCTGTATCCTTTAAAAAAGATGATGCTGTACCCTTACAGGAGTTTACTGAAGATCTCCTGCAATGATGATTAGACAGAGGATCTTCCACCTTGCCCAGAACCATACCTTGGTTATCTTACATTTGTTAAATGTACCTGCCAAACCTGGAGAGACTTGACACGTTATGTTAGCTCATAAAGCAATAAACACATGAGATCCAAGATCAGAAATCCTGGTGGGGATCATCCCTCCCAATGGGTTTTTTCTAGTTCTCGTTGGCAGCAAGATTCCAGCCTGGCTTCTAACTACAAATTTTCTGCCAATGCTTCTCCTTTGTCTTGCAAATACTGGAGAAAAGACCATGGCCAAATAATTCAGAGCAAAAAAAGCGGGATCACTCACAAGCTCCATGGCAAAGAATGGCTTTTTTTTGAGACGGCCAAATGCACATTCCACTGCTGCTCACAGCCTGACAGGTGATGAATGAAGAGGTCCTGGTAATGGTTGAGGTAGTCACTGAATAAGTGCCTGGGCTGGCACAAATTATTAACTCGGCACGGTAATTATACTGAGAGACTCAGCAGCACCAAGACTTCGCCAGACACCAGATGGCTGTGGCCAAGCCAGAGTCACAAACACAGACAACGTGTACCTTGCCAGCACAAGTGCCAGTGAGAGGAGAAAAGTACTAACAGAGATCCTCAGCAGCTAACAGCCTGATGGGGGAACATTCTGTAGAACCAGCATGTGGAAACCTCCCTCATGGATCTCCCTGATGGGGAGAACCCTAAAAAGTTCTGTGCCAGGAATGAGAGATGGATGGGACTTCTGGTTTTTTTCAGTCTTCAGGTTGTTGTTTATTTTTCTCTTATCAGAAGTTCAGCATGCCGTCTACATCTCAGACTCAGCGTACAAAGAGAAGGCACCAAAAGTCACAAGACACACAGATTCAAGGTCTTTTAAAGCTTTTTTGTCCAATTAATTCTTCATGTATTTCTACCTTTCTACCAATACTAATTATTTGTCTCTCCGTGTGACATCTGTATTACAGCTCTTTCTAACCAATCACTCTGTGCTACCAACACTGCAGAAAATGGAGTAGATGAAGAACAAGAACAAGATCAGACTATACTTGTTGTCGTTATAGTGCAAGGGTCCCATATTGCTAGAGTTTCATAACTCCTTGATGTTTTTTGTAGGCAGCTCCTCCAGGCACTGACTCTTCCTCACAGCAGCCAACTGACTCCAGTTCCCCTCAACCAACCAATCCACTCTTTTATAACACTCTTCTTACTGGCTACAGCTGTGGCCTGTTAAAATCAGGCCTGTTCCCAATCTCTAATAATTGGCTCAGCTGCAACTCTTTAGGGGGTAAGATTACTTTCTATATTACTTTTATTTACTTATTTTCTATCCCTCTACATGTAGCCAACGTCCTCCATCTTGTCTCCTATCTACCTCCACACTAAAACCCCAAAACTATAAGTTTTTCACCCTGTGATAAACCATACTGCTATCTATTTCACACACTCATAGATTCCAATTCATACCAAAGTCTTGGAAGCTTTCTCCATGGATGAAGGTTAAAAGCAGTGTTCCCCTGGGGATCAGGACTTCCCAGGACAGGCAGAGAAATATTCCCTGTGCCCTGGGTTCCAACACCAGGACAAGGAGGTTTGGGCAGGAATCTCCACGAGGAACACACACAGGAGCAAAGAATGCTTCACCCTCCTGTGCATCCATCACCCACGGAGCACGGGGTCAAGAAGTTTGCAGATATCAGCTGTCAAAAATAGGTTAGAAATTGTTGTAAAATAGTTGATAATTGTTAAGCATGTACTGTTAAAAAGTTTGGTAATTATATTATAAAAGCAGTTAAAAGGGTAGTTGTGATGGTGTTCGTAGGGGTGTCAGGATGAGGGAAGAGACGAGGATCTGACTCCATGTTTCAGAAGGCTTGATTTATTATTTTATGACATATATTACATTAAAACTATACTAAAAGAATAGAAGAAAAGATTTAATCAGAAGGCTAGCTAAGAATAGAAAAGGAATGAATAACAAAGGCTTGTGTCATGGATAGAGAGTCCAAGCACCTGGGCTGTGATTGGTCATTAATTAGAAATAACTACATGAGACCAATCACAGATGCACCTGTTGCATTCTACAGCAGCAGATAATAATTGCTTACATTTTGTTCTTGAGGCTTCTTAGCTTCTCAGAAGAAAAAATCCTAAGGAAAGGATTTTTCATAAAATGTGTCTGTGACAGGTAGTTATAAGAAACACAGTACCCCACGTGCCGTATTACACCCAAGGAAAGTGCATCCCTCCCCACAAAGAGCCAGAGCCTGGACAGGCCTGTAATAATCATGGCCTTAAACCTTCATGCAAATGAAGGATCCCAACAGAAACCAATCCAAAGGAACAAAAAGCAATATAAAAAGGGAGCATCTGACCCAGTGAATCTGTGTCACTGCACCTGGAACATCGGGAGCATTGCTACTCAGGAAGGGAAGAAGATCCAGTGCCAAATCTGAATCTTGCTGCCAATGAGAACTAGAAAAAGCCCATTGGGAGGGATGGTCCCCACCAGAATTTTTGATCTTGGATCTCATGTGTTTATTGCTTTATGAGCTAACAATGTGTCAAGTCTCTGCAGATCCAGTGCCGGTGCTGCAGCATCCTCGAAGGGAACGCTCCTGCTCAGCCCACGGGCCCCCTGAGCTTTGGGTCTTATAATAAATGCTGAAATCACTTTAGGACTGGGAGTGTGCTCCCGTTTTTAACATCAGCTTCTCACTTTGGCCAGGCAGCTCCCCTCCAGGAGCTGAGGAAGGCCATCTCCTGAAGGGCTCCTGCTGCACACAGAGCCAGGAGTGCCGGTAATGGGATGTGGCATCCCACAGCCGCTGCCTGGGGACGACTGCTGGGCTGGAACAAAAGCAGCACTGTGACACCCATCTGAAAAGTCACTGAAATGAAAACTAATTGCTCCTCTTCTGTGGGAACCCAGGAAATTGCTCTGGCTGCCCTGGAGGACTCAAGACCCTGCCCAGGGGGCTCAGAGACCTTAGCACAGAGCCCAAGACCCCTGTGCCTTTGATTTAGCCCTTGGAAAAAACAATTACCAACCAATGAAGAACTACAGGCCACAAAAGTTTAAGAAGAATGATAGTGAATTTATCACAGGGTGAAAAATAGATTTTTTTGGGTTTTTAGAATGGGGGTTCAGGGGGCAAGATGGAGGAATCGGGATGTGTCCTGCCTTTCTCCTTCTTCTTCTTCTTAGCCTCCATCTTCTGCTGTGATGTTGGCACTTTTAGATTGGTTTAGAGTAGAAGCTCACTGTCTAAGATAGGTGATAGGTGTTGGAAAGTAATTGTAAACATTGTACACATAGTTTTTAGTATAAAGATGTAACACCACCCCAGGGGCAGGCAGAGTGCCTCTGACTGTCCTGCTGAGTGAACCTTGGCAGGTCAGGAGAAAGAATTTTATAGATAAGATACAATAAACAACCTTGAGACCAAGAAATGAAGAGCTCTGACTCCTTCTTTGACCGCCAGGCTAGGAAAAGAGACTTTCTAATGTTTCTTGGGGTCACAGTGTCCAGCTAGAGACTGTTATGAGTAGAAAAGCTGCCCATTTTCTTAAAAGGTTGCAGAGTTCAGGTTGGGCCAGTTGCTGCCAGGGTGGAGTTCTGTTTGTTATTGTAATCACCTGTCCTTTTTGTTTACTACCTGTCGTTGATGGTTAAGTATTCCCCTTTTTGTTGAGGATGGCACGTGGATGGTGAAGGGGAGGGGACCTCAGAGTTAGCATGCAAATGACCTCGGAACCAGCATGCAACGGGAGAAGCTCCTCACCAAACCTAGCCAAAAACCCCTAAAAACAATGAGCCAACACAAAATTGACAAATCAAAGTGATGTCTAGACGTGAGGAACAAATCTAGTACCTGCTAAGACCCTGTTTACTCCTCACCCTAAACGAAGGTCAGCTAGACAGAGGACCTCAAATGTTGAACCAGAAAATAAGAGGCTCTCCTGATGCTCTCGAGAGGATGGAACCCCCAGCTCTCCCCACACACCAGTGGACACAGCTGCACTCTTTGTCCTCCTCCGAGTCACTCCTGGGAGCAGCGGTGCTGTGAGCGCAGACCCATCGCTTCTCCCCACAGGTAAGAACTCCGTGTATCTCGGGCTGTTGTACGAGTCCAACCCAGATAGCTCAGGACTCTGGCCCACACGGTCTTACGTGAACAAAGTAAAAGATGAGAAGCGCTCTTCTCCACGTGGGGACCAGTGTCCCGTTTATTGGCTTGGGAGGAGACACTTCCAGGTGAGACCTTCCAGGTGAAAAAGAGGGCGTGACATTCCTGCAGGGGACTTTTATACCCGAGGGGATGGGGGTGGGAAAGAGGACCGCAGCCAGTGGGATACCACTGAAGAGGGGTGAGGGGAGGGAATATAGCACAGGAGTGCACGAGGGAAAGACCGTGTGATGGGAGAGGGGAAATAACAATCTACATGACATACCATACTCAGCACAAATTTCCAATCACCCAGTGCAAAACAGCAACTAAATGAGCTATTTAGCGCAATACAACACCCACCCGAGCTGATCACTTTTAATAAAGGCATTAAAAAGGAGAAAGGTCTCCTGCCCGTGTTTATTTCAGAGACCACGAGACTCTTCATTCAAACAGCGCTGCAGACACACGGCATCAGTGCAAACCCCGCGTTCTGATCCGGATGAGTGATGAGCAAAAGCCAACGAGGCGAGCGAGCCACGTGCCGCTGCTGGCCCTTATCGATGTGCTGGGAGCTGCTGAAGCCAAATCCGCGCTGCCCCCAGCACATGGCAGGGGTTCACATGGCCCCGGTGGCGCTGCTGGTTACAGCCGGCTGCTGGGAGGAACAATGCCTACAGCGGGACGCCTTTATTTACTTAATACACCACCTGGCATTTAAACTTTCACTGGGAACTTGGTGTTCAGAGCCCTTAATGAAATAACTTTTGTTTTCTACTCTAGCAAAGAGGCTGGTTGCTCAGGCGGGCATTTAACAGCGCTTTCCACATTAACCTCTATTGTCCTACCCATGCTTTCTTCTGTTTTGAGCCAAGCTGAGCTAAATGCTCCCCTGCCATTACAGAAAGCTGCAAGTTGCTCGTCTTTGGAGACTGTGAAAAATGTGTATTTTATGACTGGCTTTTCGCAAATATTAAAATGAATATTATATGTGTTGTGTTAGAAAATAATGCTGTAGTAATTCTCTTAAGTAGTGTGTTAAATATAGGTTATAGAAATGTTAAAATAGAAACTATGCTATGTAGGATACTTTTTTTAAAGAAAGGACTGCAGTGAGATAGCAGCCACAGGACACCTGAATCTTTCAGAGAAAAAGAATTTATTGCCCTCTTATCAGAAGAAGTTAAGTTTTTCCAGCCTTGAAGGTGCTGTTAGGATTCAGAGGAAGAAGTTGATGATGACCAGACAGAATCCTGTATTTGAATGGAATTTATGCATCATGTATGAGATGTATGAATATACAACAGGTTATTGTTTTTAAGGGTTAATCCTTTATTAATGGGTGTCCTTTTTCAGGCTCGTGCTGCCCAGAAAAAGGTACCCGGACGTCTGTAACTCTTTGTCTCTATTGTTTCATATTGTCCTAATTCAAATTGTCCAAATTATTATTACTCTAATTGTATTACTATTTTTATAACCATTTTATTACTATTAAACTTTTGAAATTTTAGAAACAAGTGATTGGCGTTTTTCGCAGGGACACTTTGGTGTCCCCAGCACTGTCTGTCCCTCCACCACCCTGCCCTCTGCCAGAGGCTGCTAGAATTGCTCTCTGCCTCTCTCCCTGGCCACCATCACCACTGCTCCTGCTCTGCTTCTTCTTTGCTGCGTGCAAAGTTCTTCATGGACAGATTGGGAAACAGAATCCTGCCCTGAAGGGTCTGCATTTTGACAGGGAAGGGAAAAGAGGAGGAAAATTAGGGGGAAAAGGTGGGAGGAGGAATGCTGCATGCACAGTCTATAAAGACAAGTTTGGAAGCAATTACTTGCTGTGTTGCTTAATTTCACATTTAGGGATTTCATATTTAATCACTGCAATAAACGTCAGCTTTTTGAAGCAGCTGCTTGAGGGGTTGCAGAATGAGGAAGGTTGTTGCTTCACCTATGATTTATGATACGTACATCCAGTGTAAATTTAAAAAAAATGAGGTAATTGAGGCAAAGATTTGCTTGCAATAAAACAGCGCCTTAACCACGTACCTTATTTCTGTAACACACTAAAGCAGAGCAACACCCCATGGAATTGGAAAAAAGCTCCAAACACTTTACAAATATGTCATTAGAGGGGCAAGCAGACGAAAAGAACAGTCTAAATCATAGTCTGCTGAGCCCCACTGAAATCCCTGTGGGGGATTTCATCTGCACAGTACATCCACTCACTGTGTAACAGCCAGAGACAGAATATTAATGCACATAAAGACCAGCAGGGCATCTATTTGCAGGGTAGGCATGACAGCTTCAGGGCTGGTGCCAGGGGAATGTGCACTGTGCTATGCATGCAGCTAAAGGCTGTGATCACACCGTGGTGCTTCCCAAGGTTGGGAATAGCAGGATATAAGGCTATCAGGGCAGAGACTTCATGACTCAGGCCCTGGGACTTGTTCTCTGTTTAATTCATTGGTTTATGTTAGCCTCAGGTTCCCACTCTTGTAATGAACAGGATGGCTCCAGAGGTGCCAGTAATAGCACCAGAGGTACAGCTGGAATGCCAGTCTCACAGCACAGTTTAATTTTGTTTGTTTTCTGCAACGTTTACAAGGGCACCGAGCTGCGAGTAATTAAATATTTGCAAAGTACTCCAAATCCTCAGGAAAGCTGTAGCTAAAGAAAGAAGCCATAATTTGACATTTCTTTGCTTCTGATACTAATTTTTGAAAGCCTTCTTTTCTTCTTTTATTAAAAGGAAAGAAAAATCTCTCCTTCTAGCTCTTTTCAAAATTCAGCAAGAGTCCAAGCACTGCTTCAGCCGGTGGCATTTGCCTCTTCCCACTGTGTCTGAGTCAGACCTGTGCCTCATCATAATTCCTCTCTTGCTAACCTGGGAATTAATCTTTTTGTGCACATATGGCATGGCAGAGACAACTCAGTGCTCTCTAGCACACCTACCAAAGCCTTCTGAAGAAATAACTAATGACTCCATGGCTCTTGTTTGATTGAAAATAAATTGCTGTGGGACTGCTCCTGCTCCTTATGCCACTTGCTAGTATAATTTCCATTGCCTTAGCTGGTGCTGGATGGTGCTTTTAGCAGAACATCAGTGCAGTAAATGTCTGCTTTCTCTAGACACCAGCTGGCACAGATCTTCCCCTCCCCTTCCCTTGAAATGATCCATGCAGCCCCAGCTTTCTTCTGCCTTTCACAATCAGATCTCAAGGTGATGTGGATGACAAAGAACCTCAGGCCTCCCTCCTTCTGGTTAGCTCTAAACCAGACTGGTTTCCAGTGCAGAACAAACACTCCTCTTGGCACGGGTAGGCAGCTGTGGGAAAGGGGCCAAAGCAAAGCAGAATCACTTTGTACAGTGGCATTGCTGGTTTTCACCCTTGGAAGTGTACAGGAAATTATAGCCCAAGTTCTGCTGTGGGACAGAGTCCATCTAGGATCTGCTTGAGGCACAAGGGAGGAAAAAGGAGAAAAGACAGCTGTATATATATATGCATGCACCAAATCCACAACTATATCAAAGCCCTGGACTGGGATGTACTTATCAACCACTGCCCACACATGAAGAATCAGTCACCATCTTATTTTCTTTTCCCAGCACAGAAACTGGGTAAGATTAAAATCAAATTAAGCCCTGTCCTCTGGTGTGACTCTCCACACTCTTACCAACAAAGTGCTGTTATGATACCCAGCCATGAACAGAGGCTGAGGAGCAGCAATATCACATCTGTACATTTAAACTTCAGAATGGAGCCAGGAATTACCCCAAGATGCTATCCAAGGGTTACCAGAAGATATGTCTACAGAATTTTAGAAGCTGGTTTTGCCACAGCTGTGAAGCCAAACAGGCTTAGCAAGCGTTTGCTACCTGACAAGAGAGCCATGAATGCTTGGGCCCATCCTACTTAAGGAGTTCAGCCAGAAATTAATCCCTACTTTGTTAACATAAGCCTAAAGGGAATTTCAAACTCATACCTGGATAAATATCAGTTACATGGAATGAACAACAACTCAGCTTGGGATGTTCAATGATCCTATCAAGTTAAACTCCATCATCTTATTCTTCTTACCTGCCCATGAATAAAATTCAAACTCAACATTTCAGTGATGTCCATTGCATTGGATCAACCAACAAATGGTGTGATTTCATGTCTCTGTTGCCAAGTGTTTCTATTGCCCTCAACATTTCTGATATTTCTGCACCAACTACCGGGCACAGGTTGGCCTGTGCCTCCCCAGCCATGTAGGCTTTCTTCATTCCTGATCTGCCTCCTTCTTCTTCAGACCAACCATCTCCTCTCCCCTCCACGTTTCCTGCTAAAATGTCATATCTGACCCTCCATTTCAGGACCAGTACAGACTGATGCTAGAGAATAAGTTAGAGGAATTCCTCACACATTTATTTTTTTCTTGCAATTCCACCTTCAACATGCAGGCTGATTTAGACCTATCTCCTCCACTTGCCAAGTCAACAGAGTGCCTGCAAGACCAGCCCCCAAAAGCATGCACAGGGTGGCTTTCTTTGCTTGGCTGCCCCACAGGTTACAGCTGATTCGTCCTCTCAGCACCCAGCCCTGTGGGGCTGCAAACCTCTGGCAGGACAGAGCCTGGGAGCCCTTTGGCAGAGCAAGTTTTCCCAAGGGCTGGTCAGGCAGTTTGCATCTCCAGGAAATCCTTCCCTTCCCTGTCATCCAACCCCAGCTTCACCCCACAGCCCATCCCATCCCAGGTCACTACTCCAGCCTCCAGCACATGATAAAGTCACTGTCCTGGCTTCCCGTACTCCCCAGAGCTGTCATGCTGCTAAAAAGCAAATGAAAACACAGGAGACAAAAGGACTCAGCATGCTGAGAATGGATCCCTCAGCAGCAGGCTTGTTGGAACACAGGACACCTCCATGCCAGAGATTCCCCTGGCTCAGTGGGAAATGTGATTTATTTCAGCAGATCCACCCCTGCCCTTTCATTCTGCTCCCCTCCATCACTCCAGTGCTCATCTTTGGAGGTGTCTCCAGAGACTTTGATCCCATTCCTGCACAGCAGCATCAGCTGTGGACAGGCAGTTCACACTGGCACACCAACCCAGTCCCATTTCCCACTAAGTTAATACTCCAAAGTGGGGCAGGGATTTTACAGCATCACTTCAATCCCTGGACTCAGGAAGGCTGAGCCATGCCTGCTCACAGACCCAGAGGACTGGCACACTGGAAGCTGCAGAAGCCAGGCAAAGCCAGAAGCCATAAAATCACAAAAGGTGAACAGCCTGTTTGGTGTTTTCTTTGCATCAGGATAAAACTTGGTGCATCTCCAAGCAGGTACATTTGCAGAGGCTCTTCCTTGGAGTTGGCTGCCTCTCTGACTAGGGACAACACAGTACCCAAAATCTGGGGCAGGAGAGACACAGACAAAGTCTACAACATGAATGTTAATATACTAAAAGGGGAACAATTGCAGGAGCAGTTCTGACCTGCCAGAGAAAGAAGCATGGACAGACAGCTCTGAAGTATCTGCTCCCAGTGTTTCATGGATCACTAAGAAGGCCACTCTGATGACCACAAATCTCTGCATTAGAGGGCAGCCTGTGGGCAGAGGTCTGCCTGCCTGCCCTGCTGTCTTCTGTAACTCTGCAGTGGTCAAGGAAAGGAAATGCACAGAAGACTTGTGAGCTCTTCTAGATAAGGCTTTATTCCTGTGAGAACATGTGCACACAGCAGAGGGGCTTCAGAGGAGGCTGTGAGGAAGGGACCTGAGGGCAGGACCAGATCTCCTGGGGAGGGGGTGACTCCTCCAGCCAGGAGCAGATGGAGCAGTTGGTGAGGCTGCCGCGACAGCCCTGGCAGAGCCGCTCAAATGCTGCCCTTCAGGTGATTCCTACCAGCACCACACTGCCCACTGAGACAGCTGCAAACAGGCAGGGGTCAGGGCTGCAAAACTGGAGGAAAGTCCATTGAGCCTGAACCCTTGTGATGAGCAGAAGGTCTCTTCACAGGACACGAGTGATCCCGGATGCCTCCCTGCCAGCCTGCCCCAGCCTGAGCAGGGGGCTGGTTATGCAAGCTCTGACTCAGATGTCAGGGAGCAAAGCCAACACTGCAAAGGCCACGGGGAACAACTGTCAGATGAGGAAAGATTTCAGTCACTGCTGACTGAAGCTGGATTTAACCTAGCAGGGAAAGGCTTTTTAGCTTTTTGTCTCATCACCAACCTGCTGCACCCGTCACCTCCCTCCCAAGCTGCACTGTTGTGACCTCATTCCTGAAAATAAATTATGAGTTGTTTTCTCTTTGTAACAAGTGGAAAACTGTTTGCTTTCAGTTGATAAAGCATGGAAGTGCTGCAACCTGTTCCTCGAAGCCCTGGGACAAGTGCATTGCTATCTCAGTGCCTGCATATCCCTGAGACACCCAGGGCTCCTGCTCAGGGAGCCAGTTAGATTGAATCTGCCTCCACAAACACTGGGACAAGTTCCCAGGCACCTCTGCAAGCAGTAAGCATCTATATATCACCCCAGTTTATAGAACACTGGTGAAAATGTATGTGATGCTGGGAGTTTGCTGCTGCTGCTCAACACAAATGAATCAGTCAGGTGGTAAAAGACCAGCTGGCTTTAAAGAGGACACAAATGAGGGTTGGTGGCTGACAGCAGATGATCTGAGCAGGTCTTGCAAAAGCTGGTTAGAAATTAGCTGGTTTCTAGTTTCTGGGACTGGTTTCTAGTCCTTAAAGTCCAGACTCAGAGAACATAAGATTAGGAGACTGCACTTGCCAAGAAAACCACATCCTTTGCTTTCCTGAGCCTGCTTTTTCTGAGGTATATTCTTAATACCTCCAGAAAAATAGATAATACTGCAGAGACAGCCTGAGATCCATAACTCCTGTCAACCATGAGCTTCCAGACTGACTGCAAAGAACATCAGGAATTTTTGCAATGTTCTCCTTGTAAGAGAGGGCAGGATGGTGCAGAATAGTGGTCAGGGCTCTCCATAAGTTTCCCCAAGATTTATCCTTATGGTGTCTTGGAAGAACAAGGGGCTTCAGGAGTTCACTTGCACCACTTGTTCCATTACACTGTAAAGCTATGGCCAAAAGAAGCCCTTTTTTCTCTTAAAAAAGGAAAAAAATCTATCTATTGCGTGGATTAAACAGATGTAGTCTGCTGAAGTTTCACCACTGTAAAAGCAATTCAGTCACTGTTTTGGAGAAGGCAGCTGGTTGCGACACTTTTTCTCGATACAGGATTGAGTATGAAGCATCCCAGAAGTTCTGTAGAACTTGAACAGAATCCAGTTTAGAACAGCTCAGCTGTGTCAGTGGTTGGTACAAGCTGAACACCAGCCCAGGCCAGCTGAGATCTCTGCACTATCACATGGCTGGCCCTTGGCCTTGCAGAGCTTCTGTCCAAGGTATTCACACTATGTGGAGCCAAGTGTGGGGTTTGTGATAGCATTTGACTCAGCCCTGTCCACCCCAGTGATGCCAAAAGAGTGCTCAGCCCTGCTCCAAACACAGATTGTGTCAAGTTCTGTCACTCCACAAAGTCCTGGAGTTTGCATGAAAGTAATTTCCCAGCATAAACCTGAAACTTTGCAACCAGCAAACAGTTTTTGGAGAAGGCACTGACTTCCATTCATGTGCAGTAGCAGCAAGAGTGGCTGTGGGTTTAAACTAAGTCAAGGTGGGAACTGGGTGTGCTGGTACCAAGCAGGCAGAGCAGGAAGATTGAGATCTCAGGGGCTGGGGGAACAGTTTCCCCAAAATTGCAATTATTTGTGTTACTCTGGGCTCTGAGTGCATTACTTCATTTCAGTAAACAAAGGCAAAGTGAAAATAAAGGGCTCTGGTGGTGAATCAAAACTGTTTAGTGTGAAGGAAAACAATCAGAGCTGGGCAGGGGGCACAGCTGGCCACAGGATGAGGCGAGAGCTGCAGAAACAAACAGGTATCAGCCAGAGCCTCCCTGCACTGCAATGGCCAAGGTAAACAAGGCCCAGTCTGTGGGAGGCCCTCAGCAATATGCAAAAGGAAAAAGATCCCCAAATGACATAATTATGTAACTCTGTCATTGCTGAGACACAACAGCACCCATCAGTGACCTTGTTCCCCAAGCCCTGTGTCCCACCAGCAGTGACAGGGCTCCCAGCCACTGCACACCTTTGTACCATGGCAGAGTGCAAGAAATAGGTGGAAATAAATCCATGCAGGAACAACAGAACACACTGGTAACTGTATTTTGTTTCATTCCTTTGGTTGTTACCTGAAATCAATCAAAATCCAAACAAAAATATCCCAAACCCTGCACTTAAACATACATGCATCCCATACTGCTACTTTTCCATTTCTCTCCTGTTGGTGGCGAGACCTGGAGTTTTAATGACATTTTGCTCTGGCTCTGTTTTCAACACCCCTGATGATAAGTACATGCCAGCAGCTGCTGAAGCAACAGTTGCTGCAGATCCAGTGTCAGAGTGTGACAGACATGTGGATGGCTGCTCTAGGTGGGAGGACACACGGACAGGGACCCTGTGATTCCCAGCCACGTGCCACAATGTGATCAAGGAAAACTGGCTCAGTCCTTTCCCTTCACTGCATTCCTCTCCTCCTCCTCCTCCTCCCTGTGCTGGTTTCCTCTCTCACACTTGGAGCCCCTTTGGTTTGGCTGACACAGGGGATTTATCTCAATTAAATTAAGTAAGAAAGGAGAAATGTGTGCTGAACACCCCTGTGTCAGCCACCAATATATACAAAGAGAAGGGTGCAGGAAACACCTCAGTGATCCACAGCCACTTCATCCTTCCTTTACTCAGCTCTGGGCTCTCCCAGCAGCCTTTCAGGCAGGTCCAAAACCTTTAGCCAAGGACTAAAGCACCAGGGGAGCAGGATTTAAGTCAGGACTAAGGCTGGAAATAATAATGTAATTGCATGAGCAGAAGATTTGTGGTTTTGATGGCATCACTAATTGTCACAGACATCTTTTATGAAAAATCCTTTCTTTAGGATTTTTCCTCCTGAGAAGCTGGGAGGCCTCAGGAACAAAATGTAAACATTGATTATCTGCTGCTGTGGAATGCAACAGGTGGATCTGTGATTGGCTCGTGTTGGTTGTTTCTAATTAATGGCCAATCACAGTCAGCTGGCTTGGACAGAGAGCTGAGCCACAAACCTTTGTTATCATTCCTTATTATTCTATTCTTAGCTAGCCTTCTGATGAAATCCTTTCTTCTATTCTTTTAGTATAGTTTTAATATAATATATATCATAAAATAATAAATCAGCCTTCTGAAACATGGAGTCAGATCCTCATCTCTTCCCTCAACCTGAGAGCCATGTGAACACTGTCACAACTAATCAGATGGGACCTTGCTGGGAGCCAGGTGCTGTCCTTGTGGGATTTCATTTCCTCATGGAGGTTACAGGGACGATTCCTGAAAATGTGGATGTTGCTATGTCCGTCTGTGTTCCTGTGGGGATTGCCAGACCCTGCTAACAAATCTCTTCCTTCCCTCCTGCATCCTGGTGCTCATAGAATGTCCTGGACATTCCCAGTGCTCCTGCTCCCATGGTTTGCTGAGGAAGAGGAGGCAGGAGCACAATGTGCTCACACCATCACTGTCCCTGGTGGCAGCACCCACCAGTGAGCTGGCCCTGCCACAGGAGGGGAAGGTCAGATGGCCCAAAGCACAGAGCCAGGTTTCTGCAAACCCCAGGGGAATTGGCATCAAATTCAAACATGTCCACTCAGCTCTGCAACACTGTCATGGTCAGCTACACCATCACAAACCCTGAGCACTTTGCAGAGAACAAATTACCAGAGAGCCCTCACAATGAGCTCTTCCACAGCAGATTATTAATCACTGTATAGATGCCTTACAGGCTGCAGTTCTCTTTTCTCTGGAGAGTTGTATTTGCCAATACAACTGCCCTAAACATGCAGCAATGCATATTTTTTCTCTTAAAAGTGATAATATATTTGCTTAGAACAGGCATTTTTAAAGACCAAAGACAACATTTTGTGGTAGAGACTTTGCTAGAACATGAAGTCATGATTCAGCAGCGAGAACTTCTGGAAAGTTTTCAGGCTGCAGAACTACTTAAAGTGTCAGTTTAATGCACTTAGATTGTTTATACCTGTAGCACAACACATATCAATTGATCAAACTGCAACTTCAAAGGGGTCTCAGGTGCTTGGGAGCAGCAGTATGGTTAATTAATCATGTGAAACAAAACCCAACAAAGGCAAGACATCAGCAGTAGAATACACAGGGCTCTGCAGAAATTAGCTTGCATTAGACTTAACCAGAGCAGCATCTCTTAGTCCCCCGAGAACAGAGCTGCAATTTATCCCTTGAGCTACATACTTCTTTTGGAGCCAGACCCATTGTACCATTTACATCAAATATGTAGAGCATTATCCACAAGGAGATGTAGACCAAAATAACAACCTACACATCTCAGTTTACAAACCCAGTATTTATACACTCCCCAAAGTTCAAAATTGCTCTTTGAACAAAGGACAGAAGCACAAACCAGTGCATTCCCTTCCTTCCTGAGAGGCCCCAGCACATCCCTGTTCCTGGGCAGACACATGCATTAATTCATGGCTTTTCCTGGGCAGCCAGGGCTGGCAGCATTCCCACCGCTGAGCTGGAATGCAGAGCTGCCATTCCTGGTTCCTGGCAGGCTGCTGGGGTCAGCCCCTGCCATTGACTCAGCTGCCCTGCTGCTCCTGGCCTGCTGAGCTGAGCCCTCCAACTCCATGGAGATCCCTCCTGGGCTGCTGATCTGACCCCTCCAACTCCATGGAGATCCCTCCTGAGCTGATCTCTCCAACTCCATGGAGATCCCTCCTGAGCTGATCTCTCCAACTCCATGGAGATCACTCCTGCTCAAATATTTGGCTTTGTGAGAAGCCAGCTTGCAGATAACGTGCAAAATGGAGCATGCCACAGGAATTCCTGGGAAAAATTCCAGCTTATCATGATGGTAACACACAGGATGATTCTGGTCTGAAATGTGGCTAATCATGCCTAATCATGAATGTGTTTATTTGGTTTTTCCCAAAAACAAGCTGTCTTGCTTTAGGGATCTTTCAGGTCTCATCTGTTTTCCAATTTCTATACATTTCATCCCACTTGGATAATGAAACTGATTCTCATCCCACCTTAGTTCAAGGGGCACTTGGGCTTCCCAGTTGTCCCCACCAGTGCAAGGCTGCAAGGCACTGGTCTGTGCAGCAGACAGAGACAGGGGAATTTCATTGAAATGCCATGAAACCTTCTTTCTTACATACCCATTTCAATAACATATGCTATTTTCTATTCCCTGTGCTCCAGTCCTACTCCCTGTGCTCCAGTCCCCCTCCCAGGGGATCTTCATGCCTTGTCTCCAATATGGACCTTTCCCTTTCTGGCTGAGGATGCCAGGTCCAGCCTCACTCCTGTGAACAGGCCTAAAGGCATCCTCAGCCATTCTGCTGAAGTTGAGGGTGGGTTTTCTGCAATTTCCAAACTGAGTTGCTGACCTTTTCAAACAGTTCTTCACAAAAATTCCCTCTGGGATTCACAGGGGGTCATTTACACATTAATAAGTCAATGTAACCAGTCTAGATTTGGGTTCTTAGGCTGTTTATCTGCTCCATGCAAAAGGGAAGGCTGTCACTTCTGAGAGCTGTGGCTTCTGCTGGCCGTAACAGCAGAGCATGGCCAAGCTGAACGTGCTCCCAAACACCTTGTTCTGCCCAGGGTGTTTTAGATCCCCTGGCACAAATGCTGGATCTCACACCCTGAGTTGGGTACAGCAACAGCAACAAACCATTCCCCTCTTGAATGTAAATATAACCCAGCATTTCAATAGCTGTGTTGCTGTAAGTGGACTTGATATGGCCACAGCAGAGCTACCAAAACACTGGATTAGATGTAGGTGTCTCACAAGCCAATTTTAACTCATTCATTGATTGGCATCGCAGGCAGCTCAGCCACCTCTGCTTGAGCAGTGCACAACCCAGGCCAAGAGCCAAAATTGTCAAAGAACTGTGCCTAAAGCTGTGCACGTGGAGCCTGGGTAATGCAGCCCTGAGGATGAAACCAATTTCTGGTTTAGCTGCCTGGTTTTCCATGGACATGTCCCAGGATTAAATAAACATTAGTCCTACACAGCCATTTTAATGCACATGGTCCTACTGCATTCATCACTAAGACTGATTTCAAATGCCTCAAAAAATCACCAGCTCAACCCTGAAAGTGTCATGGTATTTAAACCTATAAATGTCAGGATTCCTATGTTTTCTTCTTTTGAAACATTAAGTCTTTCCAATATTTTTCTCCACTCTAAGGGGCTATAAATTCCAGGGTGGCAAAAAAAAGCTTTTGTTTTTGTTTCAGTTTTTTTTAAAGAAAGAAAATTAAAGCTTTTATAAAGTAATGTGATTCCAGAAGCCAGGGTAATGAAGAGACTACAGATTCAATAAGCTGCAATAAATTTAGACTGGTAATTCTGCTTCATAAATTAGTTTTGATTTCTTTTCTCATTTATATACACATATGAAAAATGAATACCTCAACTAACTCTTGATTTGTATCTATTTATGAAGCAACAATCAACTTCCATTGTACATAATACAATAATAAACCCAGCAATTATTCATGAGTTATGATCACAAAAATTCATAAATGCTCAACTGAAATAATGGCATAGGATATAAAACCAAAAGAAATTAAAGAACACTCCAGCTCCACAATTTTATTTGCCTGTGATTCTGCTCCCCTTTCTCTGAATCCTGGGGACATTTCCTACCTACCACACAGCAGTGATTTATGACTTGCTCTATCATGCTATGAATATCTAAGAAACCTCTTAAATTTCATACAAAAAATATTGGCAAAATGTAAAATAGAATATTACACCATCTTAGCAACACTGAAATGTGTGCTCCAATTCTACAAAACTGATGGAACAAGCCACAACGAGCTGATTTGTTAATTATTGTTGTTATTTAGTGATGCTGTATTTTGGAAGAGAGGAAATGGTTTGTGATTGATTCCATCTCTCATTTCACTCTCAAGCAATTGATCTAAATCCCAATAAAAATCAATACAGAAACTCCCAGTGAACACTACCTGGACTCCAAGGGAGTTGACAATTCACTCTACGTATCTGCTCATGCACTTCCTGCCTCAGAGAAACTTCTAGAGCAAGCTGTTCATATCTGACTTGCACAGTCTCTGCCACTTTTATTCCCCAATGTTTTAAAATTCAAAAGAACTTAAACTACTTTATTCTGAGTTGGGGGTTTTTGTATTTAAGTATATCTGGTCTTTGCCAGGCATGCATTAGTTTCTATAGAAATGTGTGTTATAACTTCAGTCATGGCCAGGGACTGTATTGTGATTTGGCTGTGACATTTGATTTGCTACCAGATTTACAGGTTACCAACTTCCAGCTGCCTGTACCTGTAACTATACACATGTAAATAAGCAAATTAAAAAACAATAAAATAATAACTCGGGTTTTTAGAACAAACATTCCATGTAAAACCAAGGCTGGACATCTTTCAGATTTCCTATGTGTAAAACTACACTAGAGAATTTGGGGGGCTTTAGAATAAAACCATGTCTAAGAAAATAGAAGAAAAACAAGCCATTCTTTCTGATGTCCCATAAGGTGTGGTAAAGAAACTGAAGTAGAATGATCTATGATATTAAAAAAAAAAAAATTATTCCCTCACTAGTGGAAATAGAGGCATTTATAGACCGATAATGTGGAGAATGAGAAGACACAATGACAATCCCATCAGCCAGCATGAAGGGCATTGTGTGTGTCAGTGGAAGGACCGTGGAACCCAGATCCATCAGAAATCCCCGAGGAATCCCACAAACAGTGGGAATACTTTTAAATTAATTCAGTGTTTGTCTAATTGATTGCCACTACAGAAAATGGCACTTCTCAAAATCCTGAGCACCAAATGCACAACAGAACAGGGGAGTGAAGGTGCCTCCCTCATTTCACAGCTGTGCTGAGATGCCTTTCCATGACTCCTTTATATCCAATTTTACATTCTTACACAATTCCCAAACTTGTCCTGATGCCATTTAATTAATTGAAATCACTCCTGCAGCCTGAGCCTGAACACAGAATGTTGTAATCCTTCTTGTTTCAATCAAGATTCTTTCAAATGTGGGCAAACATGCTGCCTGGTAGGTGTGCCTCTCTAAACATGTCAAAGAATAATCTGCCTGCATGCCTGATTGCCAAGCCACATGGCCTGGCAGCCTTGCTGCAGTGGGATAAATATTGTACCACTCAACCCAGAGACACCTGGGCCTGGGGCATGCCTGGCTGACACACCCTGAGGTTCAACCTCCTGGTTTTACATTCCTTGCTCTGGGCTGAGAATTTAGCACATACTTTATTGCCACAGCCAAGCCTGCCAGACACAGAGGTGAAAGGTCTGCACAAAACCAGACAAATGCAGTTTGGGAAGGGCAGGCCATGGGGAGGCTCAGCCAGAGACATCTTGGTGCAGCAAGAATGGGGCAGAGATGGGCCAAACCAGCCAAAGCATGGCTGAGGACAGAGGGATGAGTTCAAACCTTCCCCAGCAAGGTCTTTGTGTTCATATTCTCAGCATAAAGAGCAGCTTTGCCTTGGCAAGTCATTTTTTGCCTTCCACCAACTTTATGTCTGCGCTGGATCCAAGCTGAGGAAGGGCAAAGGATGCTCTCACAAAGGGACAGAGGCAACCACAGCCACCAAACCACAGCCCTGCATCATCTCTGCTGCTCCACAGCCCACAGAGGAGATTCTCCCCTTTGCTCCCTCCAGAGAGCCTGGCTACAGCCTGGTTTACAAGTTCTGGGGATCTGGATGGAGACTGATAATGTATTCTTAGATCTAAGTGGCTGCCAAAAAAACCCTCATGGAAATCAAGCAAAGCTGCCTGTGAGAACAGCTGAAGACAAGCAAGTGTTTGTCAGACAGCTACAGATAACTGCCAGGCTCCAATACTCAAAACAGTACCAGGAATTTAGTCATAGAAAATCCTGAAACCCAGCCTGCCTGACTGCCAAACCTTGTGTTTTTAACAAGGGTTGAAAAACAGTCTAAAGTAACTCTGCTGGTTCTGCAGAAGGAGCAGTTTGATGCTTTTTAAACAGGAAGTAAAATTCACCTCCTATTACATCTTCTAAGAAGAAAAAATTGTAACAGCAATCCCAGGTAAATATGATCCTGAGGTAAGAAATATTCATACATTTCTGTCCTGAATCCCCTCTGCTGCTTTCACCTCAGACTCATCCACCCCCATGCCTATGTTTCAATATCATCTCCTAGAAAAAGTTGAATTCCATAACGTTAGTGGGACAGATGCTCCCTGTCCTGCCTGTATGGCAAGGTTTATGCAAAATAAAATAGAAATCCTTAGGGCTGGGAGAAGCAGTTATTGCTATGAATAGTCCCTCCATGAGTTATTCACATAAGGAAGCTTTTATAGTGCTGAAAAGCTAAGCTCAGAAATTGTGCTGTGATTTTTAATGCCATGAAAACCTACACTTACTTACAGCATTAAAAACCACATGGACAGAGAATAACTCACTGAAAAGCACAATGGGCTGTGTCATTAAATGATCTGTCACCAGTTACTTGTGCACAGCCACACTGCTTTAGGATCTTGTGTGTTACCATTCCCTCTACACAACTAAAATTCTGTGCCTAATGTGGCACAATATTTGGGTTGAAACCATGTGACAACAGGAAAGCCTAGTCACATATATTTTATATATAAAATAAAATCACAGGAGAGTAGAAGTTTGTGATCCACAGCTCATGTATTTCAGGTTCAGGCATCACATGAGCTTGATTCACACTGAGTCTGCTTTTGGGAGATTCATGCTCAGCATGTGCCCAGGAAGGCAGGACAGGAAACCTACCCGGGGGCCCCACCTGCAAACCTCTTCTATCATGAGATGAAAGGCTGAAATGAAGGAAGCTCTATGCTTCCTAATGAGCACTGACAGGAGCAGCTGAGATTTTTATAGGTGGATTAGATTCCAAGAACTCACCCACGTACCTTCAACAGCCCATTAAATCATTAGAATGAGACACGGGGAGTTAGAAAGCAAAAAGCCAAACAACTTTCACAGTTTCTGCTCCTTCCTTTCCACTTCTGGGAGTTTGACACTTCCACCTCCTTTTCAGAAATCTCACAGAAACCTGTTTTCTGGGGAAGAAAACCTGTTCCTTGCTGCTTGGTGACACATGGCATTACTACTTGTGCTACCAACACCTCCTTCCCAGAAGCATCAGCACGCCTTTGACTTTTAGACTCTTGGCTCTCTTCTCCCTCACTGACTGCACTGGTAAAATAAAGTCCATGAGCCCCAGCACAGCTGCCTCTCCCTACAGAAATACCCACAGCAGAGGACACTGCAATTACAGACTCATTCCAGAACTGCAGGATGATTCAAGTCTTACTGGGAATGCAGCAAAGGGACAGCAAATATCAGCTCCTTCTCCAAAAACCTCACAAGGCACCAACCATCATTTCCTATTTGCCTCAGATCAGTGACCCTTCAAATCTCCATGCTATATTCATGTGCCTCAGATGCTGATAGCTCAGCTAAATTAAATTAGGGAAGATTGGTGATGGTGAGTGTGGTGAGATTGTTGCCAAATGAGGCTCCCCCTCTACATTCAGCACTCTCATGAAATGCAGCCTCACAATAGGGAGCTCCCTCTTCCATGTTTTTCGCCAGCTGGGTAAACAGAGAGCTTAAGGCAAGAACTGTAAACTTGATCTGACACCCAAATCCATGGAAATTATTTAAACAACTGCCCAAGAGCCTTAGCTAAGGCAAAGGGCACTCACTGGATTCAGAGATTCTGCTGCTGAAGCCTGTTCTGGCACTGTGCCACAGGGTTTTAGGAAATGAGCTGCAAGCACCTGAATGGGAAAATTGTTATCTGATTGATCCCAAATCACTCAGCAAGCTCTGATCAACGAAATCTAAACCTTTCATTTAGCCTCTCTCTTTTCTAAGCAGTACATGCATCAACAGCCCAATCTGAAATGGCAATCCCAGCCATCTGGAACTCAGCAGAATACTTCCCTGAGCATCCTTTTAAACTTCACAATACAAAAAGATCCAAGCAGACAACATGCTGACTGCAATAAAGAGCGTGTCTGCACCACAACCAAGAGATGTGAATATGCAACCATGCACTCACCAGAGCTGCCAACACCTCAGGATATTTATGCAGAGAGTTTCCTGCCAGAGGATTACCTGATTTAACTAAATTGAAGCCTACTCAGTACACCTGCAATGTGGCTGTATATTATCACAGCATGTCAGAGGCACACACACACTCATATGGGCCTTCAGATTTCCTCCAAGAGAGCCAAAAAAGTGCATTAAAATATACTGGTCTCTTCTCTGTGTGCTCAGCAATGTCTGTCATAATTGCAAAATTAAGGATTATTCCATGTGTCTCTTTGGTTTTTCCAAACATTGAAACATAATCTCACCTTGAAAGGGACACAGTACCCACAAAAATCTCATTCTGCCTGAGTTTCTCTGCTTGCTCTTACAAATAACTAAATCACTGTTCAGAAAGAAGTCACTGTTGGTCCTTCTACCCTCAATAAAACCATTTCTGTTGGAAAAATTAACAAAGATCTCTGCAAATGCACCTGCCCATGGGAAGCACATACTGATGGGAGACCTGAGGACAGGATATTTGGGTGAAATAACTGAGCACAAAACACTGTCATTGATATGAGGATGGAAAACAGGCACTGATACAACTGAAGGCATCCTGAGCAAACCAGGCCCTGAGTTACCTGCTTTGTAACCCAAGGAGGAGATGTGGTTTGTCTGGTCTACTCTCCAAAGTCTTCTCAAGCAACAAGTAGGAGTGAATGAGTGCTATGATACAAAAAAGCCCAAGAAAAATGAGTTCAGGAATGCTAATTTAAATAGAAGCACCTGTTACACACAAACTAGGTGAGCCAGCCAGCAGAAAAGGTCCCCTTTGTGTGAGAAATGCAATTTGAAACAGAAAAATTTAAAATTTAGGCCTGGTTTAATTAATCCCTCCTGACAGAATTCCTTCATCTTTCTGTGGCTGAGGTTTTTCATAGTCTGTAAAAACAGGGAATGAAGACTGAAACTGCCATTACTACCCCAGACCGTCACACATTATTGCAGAGAGCAAATAGATCATAAAGACTCTTTGGAACTGCTACAATAAGACTCCTGAAAAGAAATATTTAGGCAAAATGTATTTTGAGTAAGTAACTAGAAACATTGCATGTATAAACAATTAGTCTTTGTCAAATTCTCCAATTATTGACACCACCCTCCTACATTCCCTCACAACTGTTTGTGCTCCTTGGCCTCTCCTGTAGGAGCTGCCTGCCACTGTTAGCCAGGATTTACTGTATTTGATTTCTTCCCTGTGAGTGAGAGAAAATGAAATAAAAGCCCTGCTGTCATGAGCAGTGTCAGCAGGGACAGCAGCCCCTCTGCAATTCAGCTGCCCCCTCCCTGCTCCAGTTTGTCAGCTCACAGTTTGCCCCTCTGAGCACAGCAGCTCAGCCTCAGAGCATCCCTGATCAAAGTCAGGACCTCGTGCATGTGAGTAGGAGTCAGCTGAGGTGAAACTCGAGCTGCCAGTGCAGTGAACACAACTCTGATTTTCATCTGCTACATTAATTCCTCTTCTTATGACAACACCTTTTCCTGAACGACTTCACCTAAGGGAATTTAAAATGGAGTGGGTCAGATTTCTTTCATCAGGTCTTTTCTCAAGGCTGAAAAGAGCTGTGGGAGACTGAGAGCAGGAGGGGAATTGATCTGCATCCTCCTATCACTTTCCTGCAAAATATTGCATTTGAATACAACTCAGCTATTTTGTTCTCACATCCTTCCCATTCCTGAGTAAGCAACACAGAGCTGAGATTTGCTACTTTTCAATGTATAACTACCTTTGTCAGCTCATATTTCTGTTTAACCAGAAAGACACGTCAGTGTCTTTGAAGAAGAATATTATTGAGAGGAATGTAATCAGCTTCCTCTGTCCTGAAATGTTCCCTTTGCCACTAGACCATGGAATAAATCCAAGAACTCCTGTGAATACCTGTTTCCAACCACTGGTGCACAGTATCTTAGCTACGAGCTCTTCAGACAGTCTCCAACATTGCAGACCTCACCTTCCCTTCATATTTTCTGTTCTTCCAGATGCCAGAGGAGCTGGGATGAGCTCTGGCACCTGCCACTAAACACAGCATCAGTGTGAGCAGGGAGCAGGTTCAGCCTGGGATAATGAGCCTGGATTTCAGAAACCAAAAAATGGATACAGACCTGTCCCATTATGCCCTTAGAAGTGCAGAAAGGGGAGTTTTTTGGTTTCCCTCTCTTAGTTTGTACCTTTGAGAACTTAAATATCCAGCTCTTCATGGCAGGGCAGATTGTGTTGGGGCATGTAACCCCATGTTGGGGCATGTAACAAGGGACACAAGTCTGCCCTGATGAGCTGACACCTCATCTATCCTTTAGTTATCCAAACCATTAAAACATGCAAAAACTCATTTGGCTGATTAGCAGCTTTTGGGAGGAAAATGTTCTTTATGTATAGAGCAATGTCAAATTCTGCATTTTATAAATATGGGTAAATACTTTCCAGGAATTGTTCAAAAGTGCATACATTAAAGAATAATTTGATAAGCAATGGGGTATATGTCAGGACAGGTCTTTAAAATGAAAAAACTCTTAATTTCAAGTCTCACCTTTTTCTGTCTCATTTCCTTGCCATGGCAGCAGGGACACTGGGCATGGGCAGGGCTGAGCACAGGCACTGAACAGCAACACACCAGAGGCTCACCCACAATTTTCTCCTCCTGCACCCAGGGAAGGTGTGGTAGCCATGCAGAGCTGCTATTGAATTTAGGATCAGACTTTGCTGAACTTGTGCTACTCATCACTTCTAACCTTGCTTTTACTTGCTCAGTACTTCATACTTTCTTCCCTCTGCAACACCAGCCTTGTGCTTACAGTCTCTGCTTATTCCCTGATAACCTTGTAAAAATGATGTGAATTCAAATATGGGAAGAAAGGAGCCAAGGAGGACAGAGAAGAAGATCCTGAGGCTGAAGAATAACCAGGTAACTGGCAGATTGCTCACATCAGGATCTGTAACAATTCAGGATACTGAGGCACCATGAGGATCACAGAGTGAGGCTTCTTTTCTAATTCTTAGCTACTTTAAGAACATCTTGATGGGATGGATTAATATTATCAGAATTGTACAGATAGAAAAATAGATTTTCTGATCCTAATTGTGGTGTCCTTATGATGAAACCAAGGGCCCACCTATACATCAGCATTTTTCCACGGCACACATACATCTCTGTGCCTCTATCTGCCACATCACCTTGCATATGAGTAAGAGCACAGCTCTCCCCACCAGGCTGGAACAGGTCTGACCAGGCATGGAGGCACCCAGTGAGAGCTGGCCTGCTGTCAGGGAAGTGCTGCTTCAGGAGAAATTTGGTTATAACATACCAGGAAGGAAAAAAACCCTAACAACTCATTTGCACCTCTGAGGTTTTTCTCCTCAGCCAGAGGAATGCAAATACCAGGCAGCTTTTACATTGCCTCCAACGGTTTGGCTGATTATCACATTTCTAATTCCAGTTCACACAATCCACACAGCACTTTCTTATTATGGATGTGCTGCTGACATGTACAAAGACTGATTAGATAGTCAGACACAAGCCAAGGAAATAATAAATAGACAACTCCACTTTTCAGAAAATTATTTTACTATGGGCACGGTTGTGTGCAGAATTGAATTTGTCTTCAAGGCAGTGTGATCTGCTTTTTCTTTGCAAAAAGCTTTCCAGCTATTGAGTTAAATCTTCCAGATAGATAAAATCACATAATAACACTTTTTGAGTTTATCATTTTCCCATCTGCTAGACAGGGAACTATTTTTGACTACCCTTATTACAGGTCTTACAAAGCTACTTTCATAATCCCATCAGTGAGCTTAGAAATGCTTTTCCCCTTACATGTCCCACCTTGCAAATGTACCCATTCCTTGTTCATCAGTGTAGGAGAAAAATAATGAATAATATAATAAAATACACCACAAAGGTCAAGCACTCTCCTTTTCAGGTAAGCTGTGCCTTGGGTGGCCAAGGGTTGCATACCAGAGTGGACAATCCACAGAGGTAAATGGATGGGCTGCAGAACAAAAAAACCCTTTTGTGTCAAGCTCTATGGGTCAGGCCCAAAGGTGGCATCAGGGGTGGCCTTCTCCTGTCACTTATGGGCTCTGCTCAAAGGCAGCTCCATGACACAGAGGGGCAGAGTGAGCTGCAGTTACACATTGCAATAGATGACCTTGGGTTTCTACTGAGCAAGCTCAAAGAGGACTCACTAAAGAAAGAGAAAATGCAGAAAAGCCTGATAAGGTTGATTGAAGATCCAGAGTGACTCTTCAGTTTAGGAAAATAAGATCACAAGCAAAGTATTCTTTGACAGAAGGCTGTAAAATCAGCAATGGGATGGAGATGGTAAACAGGGAAGGAGCATCAGATGAAATTAGCAGGTGGCTCAAAGCAAATACAAATAAATACTTCTGATATATCACATTCTTAAACAGCAGAACAGGTGCTGTTGTAGTTGCTAGAAGTTTGGGTTTGAAATGAAATTGGACAAGGTCCTGGAAAGAAACTATTTAAAGCCTACCAAACATCAGCTTTAGCTTAGGATGTGAGCCACAAAGCGCTGGAGGCTGGGAGAGTACAAGGGGAAATAGATCTATCACTACCTGTGTCAGTGCAATTGGCACAAAAAGAGACTGGCCTGGATGGATAATTGGCCTGACTTGGTACTTTTGTTCTTGTGCTTTAACTGAAAGTGAGTTTCAAAGCAGTAAAAATAGGAATGTAACCTTATACCCAAGCAGGATGTGCCTTTATCCTAGTGCCATCCACACGATGGTTATGATAAAACACTCTATTTTCTACAGCCTAAACTTTACCATTTCTGAAATGATACTAATGGTGCCCATCTTTTAGAGATACTCCATGATCTACAACTGAACAAATAACACTATGAGGAGTTGCTCATGTTATTAGCCAAAACCTTCCAGCCACCTAAATGTGTTTATATGTACTGGTCCAGTTAGTCAAGGGTCTGTGAAAAGATCCTAAAAGAAGGAGTAATAACACATCAGGCACTGAATTTTATTTTAAGAAGCATCAACTGTTGCACAGTATTCAATGCCTTTTGAGGTCAAATCCTCCTTTTTCTGTTTATTTTGGATTCCAGGATGAGGGGCCCAGGCTGCTGTTGTCAGAAGTGAGAAGAGTCAAGTCCAAGCTTATGTGGCCTGTTCATGGTGACAAGGTGCTCAACAGCAGCGAGAGGATCAGACCTGCTGGATTCCTGGCTCCTATTAGCACAGGAAAGAAGCTGGGAAAGAAAAGGCAAGCTGGAATTGTCCTGCCTGCAGTGCAGAGAGGAGGGATCCAGCCACCTTTAAACACAGCACCAGGATAATGTAGTGTCAGCACAGCTGAGGGGCTGGCAGGGGAAGCAAGGTGAATTACTGACTCCATTATGGGGCAGTGGGAAGCTGCTGCTCTCCTTTAAATTGGCAATCAGCTAATTTAAAGTTGGCCTCTGTGGGGTCATTCTGCACAGCAGGGCTGCAGCAGAGGCACCCTCAAGTCTGTGTGTTCACCTAAGGATGAGGCAGGGACACAAACCCACCCTGTCAGCTGCAGTGACACTGAGGCCATTCCCTACCCCACATGGAAGGGAAAACTTCTACTAGTATGATTTCTAATTCTTTTCTAGTTTAGGCTGACTTTCCCCTTCATGTAGGAGCCTCACAGATCTCATTTTTGGCTGAGAGCCAGCACCAGGTGTATGATTCCAGATCCTGACCACTCACCAGCTCCACCCAACAGAGAATCAGCATCTCTTGATCTCCCAGAGAGTTTTGTAATTAAATATTAAAGAGTGCTGCTCATTCATTGTTTTCCAGGCTTTCATTTCAGCTGGCACTTCAAACCCACAATATCATAATTTCTCTACAAGTCTCAGTTAGGATTAGTTCTGTCAGTCTTGAGTATTTTACATTTTTTCTGTGTTAGTCTCCTACAGCTCAAGGTTAGTTTATGCTGCTGGGATTTCTTGTATGGATGTGTTGCTGCTTTGTTTTCTGCTCTAAATCAGACTGGTATTTATTTTGAGAAAAAAATGTAATAATTTACAACAAAACCCTTGTTTACAGCCCTTAAAGCTCAAACAGACTTCACATAGTCTCTCTAGTTTTCCTATTACCGCTGCCCGGAAGGATCTCCATGAGGTTTTAAACAAAGGCCTGGCTGACAGAGAGGAAAATCTGGTATCCTATTATAGGATAAAGGGAAAAAATAGGGAAGAAAATAAACCCAATCTGACAGCAGGAGAAAGCTGTAACCTGCTCTGGGGAGTTTTACTGCATCTCAGTGGAAGCAGCAGCCTTAGAGGCAGAGGAAGCACTTCTAGTAATCTTTCCAGTTAGGTGAGGTAAGGGACAGTTTGCTGTCATGAAAAGTTCATGTAAGGAGAATACTGGTTCTGGGTGCCCTGCTCTTTCCTACAGCAAATTTTGTAACTGTGCCAAATCTGCTGCCAGGCTGGAGCTGGGGATGAAAGCACTGGCAGGGAATTTACTGGCACTGCCTCCTGCAATCTGGGGGAACTTCTGCCTTTTGGCAAATACAGCACTGGCACCTTGAGTGATGGCAACCAGCATCTCCAGAAGACTTGTGACTACCCCTGTACAAGTCTTTGAGTGGTATGTACAGTTCATTTGCTCACATCTCCTCCTCATTAATGTCTCTGTGTTAGAGACATTCATCCAAATGTTGATAAAGTTTTTGCTCCCCAAAATGCAGTGACAGAGGGCTGGAGTCATGCCTGGGGTGGGCTTAGCATCACAGGATCTTTTCAATGAATTATTTTCTTTCATTTGCAAAACTTACATTTATATTTTCACACCTCCATGCCTGCTCTTTGGGAATACATTTAGGATATCTAATAACTTTGCAGGGCAGCTCCTTCACAGCTCCAAAGCTGATTTAAAAGATCATCTGGTAAAGAGAGAGGTGAGGAATATGGGTCTGATCCCCAGATAGTGTAAAAGTAGTGGATCTCAAGTGAGGTCAAAAAATGTACTAAGAACCAATTCCATATTTTGTAATAATATCCTTGAGAAGGATGGAAGGAACTGGGGATTGGTGCCACCTCTCACCCTCCCCTGTTGCACAGGTGCATGACAGCATTGAAAGCTGCTTTTCTTAGTTCTTGGAAGATTTACTAAATGTAAAAGACAAAATTTATAATACTAAATAAAGCAAGAATCAGTATATACAGGGCAGGGCAGCTCTGCACCTACACATTTTAATATCAGCTGTGTCTGCAAACTGTCAGCCCTAAAAGGTCATTAAAATAATCTGGCCTTTTATCAAAAGCAAACTCTTGCTGACTGATAATGCTGAATACCTGCTGCTAATTCCAGTCATCTCTACAAGATAAATTAACCCTTTCCTGAGCATCATATGTGCAGCCTGTGATATATGAGCCGTCTTTATGCAAATTCTGTTATTTCCCCATCAAAGGCATTTTCAGTTAATTCTGTAGTTCTTTAACAAACCTTTAATCTTGTTTCTATTTTACCTTCACTGCCCTATCTTTGTAAGCACTAGCTGGGTTTGGAGGAAAAATAGGATCAAGTATCATTTCCACATCCCTTACAGAGGCCCTGTCCCTATCAGGTGCCAAACCACTCAGCTCCCCTTCACTGCAGCGTGAGATAGCAGCAACTTCACCAACAGCTTGGCTTTGTTCAGGTCTGGGTCCCTCACAGGCTCCTGCAGACACCAGTAACAATTTCATAAACCAGCAGGGATTTTGATAACTTATACATAAGAGCACAGGAGGCTATCAGCTCTAGGGACAGAGCTGCAGATCTGCTTTTTGGGAAGATAAGATCCCTTATGTGTCTTAATCAGCCAAACAACATCCCACAGGGTTTCACATCCCATGTGCTGGGTGATAGCTGCAGACACATCCCTCTGATAAAAAGTCATGTCCTTTGCTAAAGCTTCAAACCCAGTGACACAGGGGGGGCTTCTGCATAAATAGATTCCCCTGAAATATTAGTTTTATGTGACAGATTATTGCTAAGAGGTTTCAAATGCCTCAGACTTGAGTCAATACCTGACTCCACAGCTCTTGCTATCACTGCCCCTTTTGATTTCCTTTGGTTTTCTTTCCTTGAGATCAAGGTGATCTATTTTTAGTGCAGGGGCTGGTTCCGTGAGGAGTTGCTATAGTGACAGATAGCTGATACAAACTGAGTCCCACTGCAATTCCTGGGGCTGGGAAAGGAACAATCCCCAAAGTGGGGCAGCACCTGGGGTGCCCAGACACTGCTCAGCTCAGGGGGCATGGAAAACTGCCCAGGACCCTCAGGGTGGTGCTTAATGCATATCAAACAGCCAGAAGGCAGCCTGGGTACCTGTGGTGGGAATCACACACATCTTGCTGCTCCTGCTGGCCCAGTAAATGTGCTGGTGCTGGTCCTCAGCTTTGCAGGGGTCCCCTTCTCCAAATCAGCTGCACAAATGCATCCACCAAGAAATCACTCTGTTCATGAATGTTCATCAGAACAAGAATGATTTTGTGCCTGCATTGAGAATTGGGTGGGGAAAAGCCACAATATTTGCAGCTTCAGCTTTCCTTACAACTGAACAGCTGAGCATCACAGAAATGTTGGTTGGGAAGGATGTCTGGAGTCCCCTTCTTCTATGCCCCACTCAAAACAAAAATGTTGGTTGGAAAGGATGTCTGGAGGCCCCTTCTTCTATGCCCCATTCAAAACAGGTCTGGAATCAACCAAGACCAGGTCAACCATGGCTTTGATTAGAAGACTCTCGAAAATCTCTTAGGATTGAGGCCACAGCCTCTCTATGTTACCTGTGCCAGTACCACACCAACCTCTTGAGGGAGTTTTTGCTGAGCCTCATCCTCCTCAGGCACAAATTCTTGCCTTGTCCTCCTTCTTTTACCATTTGTGACTACTAAGAAGAGTTTGGCTCTTTCACCTTTGAAACTGCCCTTCAGAGAGCTGCAAGCTGCTATTAAAATGCCCCTTAATCTTCTTTTTGCTGGACAAAAAAAAAAAAACAAACCCTGCCAGTTTCCCCAGCCTATCCTTGCAGATCCCATCCCTAAAACATTTTGACAGCCTTTCTGGGCTCAGTTTCCCAGCCTCCTTCTGTCCTTCTTTTGGAGGGGAACCAGAAATTGGACACCTTGTTCTGGGTGCAGCCCAGCAGGCCAAGGTGGAGGGGGATAATAACCCCTGGAGTGGATTGCTCCTGATGTAACCCAGTGTGGGGTTCACCTGCTGGTAGTGCCAGCATATTTCTGGATCATTTTCCAGGTTATATCCACCACAACCCCAAGTCCTGGGGTGTCTGACTCAGTGGGAGCCAGGACCAGCATGTGCTGCAGCATGTCCTCACCTCACCCCCCAGGTCCCTGATGGACATCGCCAGTCCCCACAATGATCCCTGGATATAACTATCCCTAATTTCAGTAATACAATTAGGTTCCTTTGGAAATGCCAACATTATTCCAGCTGCTCATCCTTTCAGCTCAGTCCTCCTCTCAAGGAGGCTGGTGCAACCCTCACCTCTGAACACCCACCCAACTTTTGTAGTCACTCCTGCAGCAAGACCCCTTCCATTGCAAGTTTCCATCTCCTTCATGTCTTGGTTTGACTTTCATCTCATTTCTGCCTGATCTGTATTTCCTAAATTGATTTATTGCCCCGTTCTTGCTTATTATCCCTAATTATACTCTACACAAGGAATGAAAATGTTAAAAATCATCTGTTCCTCCAGGATTGTCCCAGGGATCCTGGGCTCACTATCATCATTCCTGCTCTGACTGAAATAAAACCAGGGCCCAGATGGGCAGGATCTGTGAAACAATCCAGTGACTGTAGCTCTGGGTGAGTCAAAAGGGTCCTTGTGGCCCCACAGGGAACAGAGCACTGGGAAGCAGCTGTTTTCCAAGGACTGGGAAAAAACCTAAACAAACAACAGGATGCTATTAATTAATGCCAGCTAATCCCATCCCTCCTCCTGCAGCTAAATTGCCCCAACTTTATCAAGGGAGAAGGACAGAATGGGAACTCTGGTGCAAGCACTGGGTCTGTCCTTACACCAAGTGAGGCTGTGTGACCTTTCCAGCAGGGAGAATCCAGCTGAGCCAAGCCTGCCAGCTGCACCCTGATATCTCACAGAGCAGCCCTTCATCTCCCCAGAGCAAAGCCTTCACGTGTCACTGTGACTCTGGAATGACAATCAAATGGCTGAAACAATTTCAAGGCCTTCCATCTCACCATTATGAGCGCTTTTAAGTCCTTGAACTGCTTTTAGGTTGGACAAAAATAGAGGTGAAAGTAGAAAACAGCTGAATCTTGGTAATTCCTGGGATTTGCTGATCCACTAAACCTGACAAACAAACTGCTTTAACAACATCTTTGAAATTGCACTCTTGGGCAATTCACTCAAACTTTGAGCAAGGAGTCAACAGTCCAAAACATTGATTTCTAATTAAACTAAAGTTCCCACCTATCTAACTGCTACTGTCCAGTGCAATTTAGGCTGTAAAAACAGACCTGGTCTTGAAATTTGTGTTTAAAGTCTGGCAAGAGGATTTGTAATATAGTTGCATGGGAGTATAAATAAATTGTGGTCTAGCTTAGCACATTCAAATAAGTAGAAAGTCAGTCTAGGATAACAGCTTCTCATGCAGATATTCCTTTGAAGTGAGAACCCTTGGAAAGTAAAGGGAAAGCAGGCAAAAAATATCTCTATACACTCCCAACTGGTGTAATAAGAGTGAGAGAGGATGCATGGAAACCAGCAATGCCAATGATTTTTAGTATGTAGGCTGTGACCCTCCAGCATCCATCAGGAAGGCACTCCAGGCTGTGCTCATTAAACTGAGGTGCCACATATGAAAGTCTTATCTACATTATTTTATTTCAGCCCTAAAAATGAATCAGATACTTATTTATATCAGAAGTAACAGAGATAGTGTTTGGAAATCAGAATGACTTGTTACCTGAAGATAACAGAAGCAGAGGATAGAAAAAGGAAATATGATAATTACATAAATATTGCTGTCAGAAAAAGGCAGGGTCTGCACCCTCTTTCACTCACAGTCAGTATTCAGCTTCCTTCTTCTCAGTTTCTCCTTTTCCACTTCAATGAACTCCTGCCCATACTTGCATTTCACATCTTTGCTCACATTCAATCCCAAGACTTTAATTTCTTTCTCTCAGCAATAACATTTATCCCACTTTTCAAACAACACTATAAGAATAATTGCAGAATTACAGGAAAGTGCCCTTCAGAGAGTTAAAAATGAAGTTTTTCTGCCATTGCTGTGTCTGGGGGACAAACATGTGCACCCACAAGTAGCAACAAGGATCAGAACCACATGGGCTCCTCCCAGATGGATTTCCCTGCCCAAAAACCTGCCCAGTTTGTAAAGCAGCCCATCAAAAGGGAGGCTTGGTCCTGCTGCTCCCACCACATTGTTGACAACAGCACGTCAGTGCTGAGTAATCCAGTCATTTATAGTAATACAGATATTTTTGACCAAATTTTGTGATGAGACACACAGAGCTGCCTGGAGCAGGACTGGGAAGAAGAGTCAGTGGGCAGATTCATTTGCAGCACTGAGCTGGAAATCTGTGCCTCGAGAACACACTGTATTTTTACATGTCTAACCTGCCCTTCAGGCAAAAATAACTTCTTTGAAAATAAATTACTCAGAGAATTTCCATTCTTGGACAACTCATCATGAGGGCAGAGTCTACATCTTCTTTAGGCCTGCAAAGGGCTGCAGAGGCAGGATGATGCACTCTGCTCAATCCACCTCCATTTCAGTTTCCACCAATGCAGTGGAGGTCTTATGGGGTTCATTACAACCTGAATTTACAGTGCCTGCTTGAAAACACCTTGCTGTTTCTCCTGCTTCATGGCCAGAGTCCTTTCCCCCCATTCAGAATGCCTCAAAGCTGTGCACAAAGCCAGGATGTGCCAGAAAGCACCAGGACAGTGACTACAAAGAAGCAGAAAATGGCAAATTAAAAAGCCTCAGACATTTAATCAGGCTTGTCACTGCTTTTCTCCTTCCCAACAACCAAGTACAGAAATTTCACAGCTTCCAGGTCTTGGTGCTCTCTGTAGTACAAGATTAATCAGTACTGATCAGCTGGGGCTGCACATCCTCTAAAATCACTGTCAGCTCAACAGAGCATGAAAACCAGTAGAGAAAATCATTAACAAACCAAAGCTGTCTCAGTTTCTCATGCCCTGTGTCTGGTGATGGTGGTTTTAAGCTGCTTTACTGGAGCAACAGGATTTTGCTCTTTTCAGTTAATTTATGGCAGTGCTGGAACATGCAGCAATTCTTTCACTCTCATTTATTTCTCCAGAAATGTTTTCATGATGATTTCTCCCCCACTGCCTCATAACAAAAACATCCCACCAGAATGAGAAAAATAAATATCTCGGATCCTCCCACAAGCAGCACCACCCACTTTGAGGTGAAGCACTGGGTGAGCTGCAGCTCTCCAGGCTGGAAGAGAAGGAGATAAAGTCTTGTTTCCTTTTAGCAATTGCTACTCCATCATGTTTTCTTTTTGCAATTGCTACTCCATCATGTTTTCTGTGCTTCATGTTTCCACCCTGCATGTCTCCCATGTTTTCTGCCCCTGTTCTCAGGCTTGTTCTGAGAGACAGGCTGAATTATCCCCTGGGTTTTCATCTGCACTTGGAGAGGCTGTGAAGCACCAACTCTTTGGTTTGGTTTAAGTCCCTGTCTATGGACAGCTGTGAGAGCTGGCCACCTCCATGGCACATTACCTGCACGTGGTGATCATGGATGCAGTCACCACATCCCCATTATTGGGAAGGAGAAACACAATTTCTCTGCTCAACTCACAATCCACACTCACACCCAACCCCTTGGGCCTGGGAAGGACCATGACAAGAGATGGAAGAAGCCCCTTGAGTTTTTGACTGAGAGGAGAAGACATTTCCCTTTAGGCTGAGTATTTAAGGACACCCCACACCCCACAGCACCTCCCAGATGCACTGTAGAGCCTCAGCAGCCTTCCATTCCATTCCATTCCATTCCATTCCATTCCATTCCATTCCATTCCATTCCATTCCATTCCATTCCATTCCATTCCATGGTGGTTCCACAGCCATGAGATAAAAGTTGCACTTACAGGTTATGGAACAGCTCTGGGACTGCCTGATTGATGTGGGGCTAAAACATTTTTGCACTTTTGTTTTTTGGGGTCTGAGACATCCAGCAGGCTCACTCCTAGTTTAGTCCTAATATGCACCAAATAATAACACCTTCCAGGGAAATTATCCTCAAGAGTGCCATTGAGGTGGGACAGGACAGGGGCTGAGGGGCAGCACCAAGGTTTGCTTGGACTTGGCTTGTTGGGGCTCAGGTTTGGCATCTGATGCTTAAAAACCAACTGATTAAAGTAACAAACCCCAACATAAGCAGCATGGGCATTGAAGAGAAGCTCCTGGGCATTTCCATGTAGCTAAAAGACCCCAAAACAAATGGTTTGAGGCATCTAATATGCACCAAATTATAGCAACTGCCAGGGAAATTATCCTCAAGAGTGCCTTGAGGTGGGACAGGACAGAGGGTGAGCACCAAGGTTTGTGTGGAGCCCCTTTGGACGTGGCTTGTTGGGACTCAGCTTTGGCGTCTGATGATTAAAAGCCACCTGATTTAAGTAAGAAACCCCAAGAAGAGCAGTATGGGCATTGAAGAGAAGCTCCTGGGAATTTCCATGCAGATAAAAGACTCCAAACCAAGTGTTTTGAGGCTAAATGCACAAGGCAGCCCTGGTGCAGCCTCACAGCAGCCACATCTGCTGCAGAGTGGTTCCTTTGCTGGGCACTCATGACTTGGGTAGGGAAAAACCACTTTAAACATTACTCTTCTGCATATGTCACTCAGTCCTTTGTGGAATACATGGTGTTCTTTAAAGGGCAGAGCAATTAGCCTCTCTGAGATCAAAAATCTTTCCCCTTCAGAAATGCCACAGGGCCTATCCATTTACAACACATCGGGCTGCAGTGAGAGCTGCCAGGAGGAGAAACTGCCAGAACCCTGCACAGCAGCTGCAAGAGGAAGGAGGAAACTATGCAGTGGTGACCTAGAGGCTGGAGACATTTTGGGTAATCCCTGTTCTCAGCCCTGCCAAAATCCTATTGCATAAATCAGCTTCCCTGCTGTTTGGTGAAGTTTTGAGGTCTCTCTGTTGGCTGCAATTCTCCCAGAGCAAACTGTGGGATCTCTGCCTTCACTCCAGCTCTCGTTTGCTCGTGTTCATACATGTTTTTCTCCTTTCCCTCTCTTGTTCTCTGCTTCTGTCTGCATTCAGGTCTCCCCTTGCTGTTCACTTGGGATAAAAGGACTGTAAGGCTCCAAACCTAGGGAATTACAGAGGTGACCATCCTTGGCAATGCCACTCTTTTATTTCTCCACCAGGATGCAACCTCTGCCCAGTGCAGAGGACAGAAGGGGTTTAGCTCAGCTGATACACAGAACTACTTGATTATTTTATTTGCAGTGGCCTGATGGCATCTAGCCCTGGGAAGCCAAGAAGCTGCACTGGCCCAAACCTGTTTACAAAGACTGGAGGATTCTTCCTAAAAACACTTATGGAAGTGGCCAAGAAAAATCAAAAATTACAAATTCAACCACTGTGGGTGTCAGTTTACCACTTTTGGGTAAATATCAGGGGATATTTTCCTCTTTTTTCCTTTTCTACTCCTCTTCTGAAAACCATTCAAGCTCATTTAGCAACAGGGAGGCTGCTGCCATTCATTTCTCACCCCTGATGGTAGATGACAACCAAATGGGATGTGCTGGTGTGCGATTAACCCTGAGGAGCCCCCAAGCCTGGCTGCTACCAGCACTCCTGCACACATTAATACTGGCCATAAAACCTGCTGAGTGCCAGCAGTTCCCTTGAAAGCTGCTCAGAAAGTGTTTATTGAGGCCTAATAGCTACAAGATACAGATTAAATGTAGCAAATAGTGCAAAGCTTTTGTTTTGACACTTCCCTGCCATTAATTAAGGCCATTGGGGTGGGGAGCATGAGGGGAAGGCACTTGCAAGTGTGTTAACCTGTTCCCTGAAGGGAACCCAGACTGTTGGGATGGCAGAGGCAATCCCCACAGCAGGGCATCCAAGGAAAGCAGCAACTCAGACAAATCCCATCTGATTTTCCCCACCCTTGTGACTCAGTAGTTCTCTGTTGATGGTGGAAGTGCAGGGAGCTGACCTGGTCACACTCTTACAAAAATGGCATCTGCAAAATCTGTAGAGTAAAAACTGTGCTGAAAACTCTGCCTGGTGCTCACTGTCTATCACTGGAGTGGGCTACAAAGCTGGAATAACAGGAATGAGGAAAATAAGGCGTAAGTATTTTGGCACTGCTGGCATTATACTTCCAATTCTTTTATATAACTCTGTCCCAAACAGAACAGTTCATATAATCAGGTTTTTTAGTGCAGAACAAATTATTTTTTCCATGGAGGGAGTTGAGGACAGGGTTTAGAGTTAGACTCAGAGGAATCAGACATGCAACACTCTGTTTAGTGCTTCCAGCAGTAAATCCTTTTGCAGATACTGGCTATTCCCCTCTGCTGATGAAACCACAATTGGACAGTGAATTGGTGGTCCAAAGTGCCATTCAACAGTCAATCAAGAAATTGCAACAAATTTTCACATTCTATGTGAGAATTTAGGATGTTTAATCAGAAATTTGGGAAGGATTTTTATGTTATTATTTATCTTTAATATAAATAATATTTATATATTTAAGATAAATAAATATTCTTCTTCTTGTTGCATAAACCCTGTGACCTGTCTTTGTGCATGTTGCTGACACTGTGAAATTCCAAAGACTTGGGTCATTTCTCATTCACATCACCTTGACCTTCCTACCACTCCCTCTGAAACCCTCAGGTGGGTTTAGGGAAATGCAAACAGGACACAGTAAACAATTTTAGATTTAAAATCACTTAAAAAAAAAGGAGAAGTATTTGCAAAGATTACAACTTTAAAATTACACAACCGACCACTAAATAAATTGGAAAACATTAAATAGAAAACCAAGCCTTCTGGGCAGCTGTAACCAACCCATCCACCAGCTGTAATTCCCCATCACTAAATGTACATGTATGTCTCACATTGTGCATTTGGTCCAACACCGCTCCTGCTTCCATCATTCTGCTGGATGTGACACAGTGACTCCAGATCAATAGAGAGTAAAAGAACCTTTCTTACCCTTTGCACATGTCAGCCTCTCTAAACAGAGCCTTATCCAGCTGATTCAGTGTAACATCAGTTTTAACCCTCTTAGTCACAGAACAGAATTGCTCAGTAACACTCATGGTCTTCAGAGAAGCAGCTACCATAAGCATTAGGAAATGCATTAAAATTGGTATTTCTGCATTATTAAGACAACAGCCGGATCCTGTTGAAAAATCCCTTTTCCCCTGACCAGCTGATCCCTGTGTGACACACTCTCTGTCAGAGATACTCTCTGACACACACACCTCAGCTCTTCCAAAAATCAAACCCTGTAAGAGTAATGAGAGTCTTATCTTTTTAATTCCTATTTATTTACCAAAAATAGCCATTTCTTTAGTTTAGTTTCCAATCTTCCAACAACCACATTAGCCAATAAGTACCACTTCACTATATTCATTGTTTATTTACATACAGGAAAGAAAGAGCAGAAGAAAAGTAATCTTTTTTAAAAATAGCAGATTAGAGCAATGGACAGTAACCTCAGCACCTGTGCTGGAACTAATAGTGACCAGGAAAAGCTTTTGATTAAGAGAGAATGGTCCCTAATTGCAACTCAAACACAATTGTACTGATAACTGCAGTATCAGAATGATGGTTTTAAATTCATTAGTTAAGAGATTGATAAGAATTTTTTCTCTACTTTAAATTCATGTTTCAATAGATAATAAAATTAAATTATTAAAACCTCTGTGCTAACAGACACAAACAGAAATTACTGCTCCAAGCCACATATTCCTTTAAACCAGGTAGGTTGTTTCCAGTCATAATAAAATATTTTCAGGGCAGAGGAGGGGAAGAAGAAACACTGAAATGGGACTGAGTATGGCATTAATAGACTTTGCTTTTATTCTAAACTCTGCTATCAGGCAACTGCACAGCCAGGAAAAACCCACACCATCTCTGGGAGAGCTTCAGGTGAAAATCTGCTTTCAGATGTTACTGCACTGCAAGAGTCTCATGCTTAGACTAATCCTTTTCTACTCCTATTAACCAGAAAGTTAATTAAAAATCTTAAAGAAAATGAAGACCCACAGCAGAAGCAGATTTTTATGGTGATCACAGGTTTCTGGCTTTCCTCCCTGTTTATTTGCTGCCTGTATCCATTACAAACCTATGTGTTCATAGGCAAGCAGCAAAAATCCTGTGTCTTGAGGAATTGCTCAGAGAGGGATAAGTGCAGGGTGCAAAGCCTGAACCCTCAACCCAAGTTATTAGGCCTAACTTAGAACTTAGTTAATATTTTTCATTTAAAGTGACATCAGGCAATAGTCCCTTCTGAATGCCATGGGATTTACTGCAAAGCTTCCTGTACCACCCCTCTTTTCCTAAAGGTTATGGCTGATGTGTGTTACAGGTATCAGCTCAGAATTTCATTTCTGGTACAAACCAACACCAAAATAACCTCCACACAACAAATGCACAATTCAGTCAGTGAAACTGGGCAGCACAGCATTGTTGCTCAATTATTCACTATCCCCCTGTCCCAAACAGCAGTGTCCCTTCTTGCTGGATGCAGGGGCTCCTTACCAGCCAGGCCCTGGGGGTCGGAGTGGCGCCTTTCCAAGATTTTGCATCGCTCCTTTCTCTTCTTGCTCCCTCTGAAGCTGCCAAAACGCTTCATGAGCTGCAGCATGCACTCGCGTGGCCGCAGCTGGCTCTCATGCCCAGGGCTGGAGGAAAAGAGCAGCACGAGGGGCAAGGCAAGGCATCGCTCACACCAAAAGCCCAGGTATGAGAAAAGAGCTCTCCAGAAAGACAATGTGGCTGCAGCAGAAATCCAGCTGGTCAGCAGCTCAGCTCTGAGGGGCCCGGCTGTGGTCTCTGTGCAGAGCTGTCCTGCAGCAGGCTGCCGACCCTTGCCCGCCAGGCGCTTCCAGCCTTAATTCCGGCATGCAGCGACTGCCCTGGACACCGGGAGAAGTTCAAAGTCTGCCCAGCTTGCAGCCACAGAGCTCTTATACATCAGCTGTCAGAAGCCTTGGAGACCAAAACATTTCCCAGCGGATCAGTTCGTGTGGAAAAGGTCAGGAGCCGCCTGATAAGTTCCCTTGTTCAGGAACTCCTGACGAGCAAAGGAGCCACCAGCGCTCTTGAGGGGAACCGTCACGTGCGGCTGGGCATGACCACTCTTCCAGCAGGCTGTAAAAGGAAACCACCCCTAGACAGACAATTCCTGGCAGCAGTGTCCCAGGCACACTGGCACCACGATGTGACATCACCCCACTATTTTGATTCACGTGTGCTGGGTCCTGGGAGGGACAGGAGAGCCCAGCTGACTGTCCATGAGCTCTGGAATGCCCAGCCCTCCACAGCTAATGACTGATGGATTCATGGCATCCAGCTCCTGCCAATTCATAAAAAAGAAGGCTGATACTTTCTGGAAACTGTAGCTGCAGCTTCTCTGTGATGTGCCCTCCCTGTGCTGCACATATCCCTGTGCTCAGTGCAGATTGCTCTGTCCAAATTTGCTCTCTGCAAAGCAAAAGGCACCAGCACAGCTGTTTGTAACCCAGCTAAATCCCCCTCGTGGTCTTTTCAATGAGACAAACATGCACGAGGCTGTTGCTCATCCCAATCAGCCAGGCTGTATGATGATGTTTGGCTCTGAGTCTGTGTTTTTAGTGCTGTTTATTTTAGGAAAGGGTTGATCATCGTGGGCTGGATCTTGAGCAGCTGGAGAGGGGAGTGAGTGTGATTCAAGGCACAGTCAAACCATTGTAGCCAACCTTCCTAAGATCATAGTAAATGCTCTGTTAAATCAAAAGCTTTTTTATAGTTACAGAGCATCAGCCTTTCCTCTGGACACCATCAGATTGTGACGCTCAGCTCTTTCAAAAATCAAACCCTATATGAGTAATGAGAGTCTTATCTTTTTAATTCCTAGGAGGAATTGAAGGGTATATCACCTTTTTCCTCTAGAAAGAAACATGATTTCTTCCTTGTGCCCATGATTGCTTCTGGGACTTAATATCATTAGGAAGAAAAACAAAGCCCAGCCTTGAATGCTGCAGAAAAGGCCTTTATCAACACAGATTCCTTGCAAGCTTTGGTTTTTCAGAAATATGCATTAATGCAAGGATGCCTTGGGCCTTCAGGGCCCCCAAGAACACCTGCAGAGGTGACAGCAGGTTCTTCTGTCATCCTCAGCTACCAGAAGCTCCCCCAAGTCTACCCTGTGAGAACATGGAACAAGACAGTATAGAAGACACCATTGTTCTTTCACCTAGCAACAAAAACAATCAAATTATTACAAAGACACTTAATTATGTTCCACACAAGGCTCTGAACTGATATCCAAGTGAGGCACGATGATAATTAACGTGAAGCTGTTCTCAGACTTTCCCCTTATGTCTAGTCCTCCCACTTTCCTTACTCTCATCTCTGCGCCCTGTTTCAGCTCTGCAAGTGAACATCCTGCTGCTTTTAACCAAATAACAATCCTTGGCATGAAATCTCCTGTCAGCACAGTGTGTTTACAAAGCCCCCTCTCCAGCCCCTCCCTTGAGGCTTACTGTTCACAGAGGAGAAGCAAATGGAGTAATGATCTGAGGAATTAGCAGGGGAAAGTGTCTGTGTTACTTAAATATTTGGTTTAATGTAGCTGTAAGAAGCCGTAAGCTCTGCACACCCCATCTGGCTTTGTGTGACTGTGGGGTACATGTCACTGATTCTCCGACTTCTGGGACTCTGGCTGGGCCCTCCCAAGGGGCTCCCCTGTTGGGGGAGATCTCCTGGAGTGGTCTTGTGTCAGGAAAGAGACACACTGGATCTTTTTGGTCTCCAGGTTCTTGTTTATTGTTATCTTATCTAGAGTTTTGCACACTATCCACACCAGGGTCAGGGCACTGGAAAAGCACCACAAAAATGGCCAACAATCTCTTGTTCCAAGGTCTTTTAAAGCTGAACTATCCAATTAAGAGCTGACACCTGGATTATTTCCCTTTTTAACCCAATAACTGATCCCAAAGAGCTGCAATGGGGACTTTTCCACTCAATTACAAAATGCCACCCAAACCCATAGAGAAGGAGAAGCATAAAGAAGAAACCCAGGTCAACACCCTGTGCCCTCCATCTTGCTTCCATCCACAACATACTAAAAATCCCAAAACCTAAATTTCCCACCTAAGTGATACACCTACACTACTCTCCACAATCTATTTCACACCTTAGGATTCTGGTCTATCTTGAAGTTTAGAAAATTTTCTCCATGAATGAGGGTCAGAGTCAGTGCTCCCCTGGGGGCCAGGGCACCCCAGAGCAGACAGGGAAATATTCCCAGTGCCCTGGGTTTCCACATGTGACCACCACATTTACCTCTGCAACTTCATCTGCACTGTCCCCTCCCTTCCCTCTGCCATGACCATGGCACCAGCACTGAGGCAGCAGCTGCCCTGGGACAAGCTCTGGCTCTCCCCACAAGCACATTTCAAGTGCTGGTTCTCAACCCACTTCCATAAGTACTTTCCATTTTAAAACCAGCTCCCCCAAACCAAATTTGCATTCTCCTTGCTGCAAACTAAGCCTAGTCATCCTTCTCTCACCATGCACAGGGAGAACAATGCTCCTTTCTGATCCAGAGTCACCCCTGGCATATTTGACAACAGTTATTTAATTCCCTGTCCATTCTTTAATTGGCCAAAACCACAGGAAGGGCTGTCTACACCCCCAGTGCAGGCTGAACCTCAGGCTCCCTCTATTTCAGAAAAACATTCCTCATTCTTCAGTGGCCAAAGGATTGCTAGGACTGACTTAATGTTATCAGAAAGCCAAAAAATTAATCCCTTTTTAATGAGATAAGAATTGCTATGGCTTCAGCATGGAAACAGCCCCCTTTTTGATGGAAACCAAGGATAAATGGTCACTGCTGACCTTTTCAAGCAGGGCCATTGCACCAGGAGGGCTCATTTCCCCTTATTAAGGGAAGCAGCAAGACTCTAATGTTTCTACACAGAGCTACTAGAAAATGAAACAACACTGTTTAACAACTGACTTTCACAGCAATTTGTTAAAAAAGCACTAAGTGTTTTGGGTATAATCAGTCTGTCTCCCACAGCTAATGGTCTAGCAGATACTTGCACATTTACACCAGGTACTACATCTTCTTAATGATTCCAGTGCAAGGATCTTGTAAAACTAATAATAAAAAGCTGTGCTTCAAAGTGTTCCTTTGGGGCCATCTATGTTCTGGAGATTGAAAACACAAATCCCTTCCATTCCCTCCAAGCAACCATGAAATGTACTCCTGTCAAGCCACATTAATTAGTTATCCCATATTATGATTTTTTGGCTGCATAAGGATAACACAGTGCCCCTACAAAAATCCTACACTCACTCTGAGAGATACCAAGCAATGGGCAGCTTAATAAAATTATTTTGGGGGAAGGAGCAAACAAACACTGGTATATGTGAATGAAACACTTCCCTAATCCCATTATATCTGCAAAGTTCACCAGACCTCAGCCCAAAAACCTCCATTCCTTGCTGGGGTCCCTCTTTTTGATGCTTTTTGCTTTTAAGTTCTCCATCTCTCAGGATAAAAGAACCTGCCCCCAGTGATTTACCAACACTCCTCAGGCACAAACATAACAAAAATCTTTTTTTCTCTGGATGTGATGTGAAGGTTTGTTCTATGAGGTAGAATTGAGTGTTCAGATTTGGTCACCAGGCAGAAAATATGGAAGATGCCATCACACCAAACAAGTGCAGACATCAGAGCTTTGAAACACAAACTCATTCATCCATTTTGCAGAGGTGTAAATTTTGTGCCATGGGGAAAATACTTTAAAACCTGGTATTTCAAACAATTTCCTCAGTTTCCTGTTTAACAGGAGCTTGAACCGGGTATACAAACACAGCAGCAGAACACAGGGCAGGCAGTGGGGGCCAGTTAATATTATCTAATTTACTTTCATGTGAAAATGGAAAAAAAAATGTTTTCTTCCTCGAAATTTAAGAGCTCATTTAGCTCAAAACAGGAAGGCTGAGAGGAATATGTATCCCCTTAGTGACAATTACTGTTTGAACTGGCTGCTGACTGCAAATCAGCAAAACCAAGTATTTCCCTTTCCTCATTGCTGAGAATTTCCTCATTTAAAATGCCCTGTTTTTGTCATTGCTAAGAGAAATAAAGTTCAGATCCATGCTCAGAAAGGTAAATCATGCTTGCATTTCTACATGGATCATGTCTCTCTTCCAGGCTGTCCTAAAAGTTTCCCCTAAATTGGATTTTTTTTCTAATTTTCATTTTTTAAACTCTACATGATGACGTTGGCAAAATTGAACATTTTAATACTGTCAGTGGTGCTGGCACATGCTTACACATCTTACAACACCAGACTGATCTTAACTGCAACCATACTTCATATGAATAGAAAACGTGGAAAATATTTCAAAATAACATGCAAGTAAATATGTAAAAGAGAACTTTGCTCTAAAAAAAAATCCACTCAAGTCCAGGTGATGCAATGCACAGCCACAAAAAGCCTGTTTGGCCTGAACACCATTTGCAGGCTGATTGGACAGAACATATAGCCCATGTTTTCAAAGAGAAACACAAACTACCACTTTCTCCATCTGCTCCAAGCCCAGCTCACACCCCATAAAAGAATTGCAAGTTTATGACTCCAAGCTGGGCTCAATTACTTCCCATAATCATAACCAAGTGTTTCTCTGTAATGAGCTTTCATTCCCCTTTTTTAATACTCCTTCATGCTGCTTTCACTATACATTAAGAAAGATTTCAATCTCTAAAAAATCTGTTAGAAAAATCTAAAAGTTTAATTTCACTTCTTTCCAGCAGTCCCCCAAGGTGCACACTTCATTCCCCAGAAGTCTTGGTAAATTACTTATAAATTACATCCTGGCATCTTTGTGATGTTTTCCTATCCTACCTTTCCAGAGCTTGTAACACAAACCAGCAGGAATGGTAGTAACAGCAATGGTAGTGTTGGCATAATTGTGATTTCTAGTAAGAAAAACACTTTTTCAGACCCAGAGTGTCTATCCCAGAAGAGCAATAAGCTGGGACTGATGACAGTGATCCCATCCAAATGATAATTTTATCATTTCCCCACATCTTTCTAATAAACTTGGTGCATATGTTTCCAGCACTCACTTCAACAATTTCACATCTATTGTGAAAAACTGAGCTGTTTTTAAATGCATCACAATCTGGCTGTGCTCAAAACACCAAAACAGTATTCAATCCAGGAAGTACAAGATGTCTGATGACAACACCACTTCTAAAATTTAGTAAGTTCTCAGCTAAAGAAAAACATCTCAGCAGTAAATTCTATAAAAGAAAAAAAAAGAAACAGCAGAGATAATAAATTCCTTAGAAGAATTTTCCACTTGGGCTTTTCTCATCTCTTCTTGCTTCTCTGAAGTCTTTCAAATATATTGATCCACAAAACCTTGGGAAAGAGATAGAATTCACTGGAACATCACAAATCTCCTTTTTGTCCTCTTCTTGTCCTCCTTTCTTTACTGCTTCTTCACTTCTCATGCAGAATTGGAACAGATTAAATGATGCTAAAGTTAAAATGGGCATTGTAGGGTCTTCAATTTAAATTAAAGTCTTAAAACCAGCATTGAATGCAACACAAAGAGAATGTCAGAAAATGAAATAAGACAGAGATTGCTCAAAAGAAGTAATATGTTAGGGATGGCCAGGAAAGTTTAGGGAAAGTTGTATAAATTTCACCTGAATAGTGAAATTTATACAACTTTCCCAAAACTGAAAGAGTATAAGAGACTAAAAAATTAGAGCATCACAACTCTACAGAAATACAGGCCTGCACTGATTCAGTCTTTGGAAATTAAAAAATGAGAGAGGAGAGGAAGAGGAAGAGGAAGAGGAAGAGGAAGAGGAAGAGGAAGAGGAAGACGAAGACGAAGACGAAGAGGAGAAAGAGAAGAGAGAACTCACTGAGTTTGCAACAGTTGGCACCAGTGCTCAGCTGTCCTTGCATGTCAACCCTACACAAACCAGTCACCCCAAAATGACCCATTGCTATGTCACAGTGGGTGAAATAAAGACATAAATCTGCTATATTTATATTACATATGTAAAATCAGAGACAGTGGCCAGCAGCATCCTATTAGACCTGTGAGACAACACAGAAATGCTGACTGAAGAGAAAATTGAACCACACCTTGAAAAGCTAAATGCTTGGATAATGCTTGAGAAGCCTTTCCCATTCCTGACTCCAGCAGTTTCACCAATGACTCTCTCACTCTTCAGTGATTAAAAATGGATCTCATGGTTCAGCTGCAAGGGAGCAGCAACTCCCAGAGGAATGAAACATTCACCACCAATCCCAAGGGCAAAGGAGGATTTGTGTGCCCCTCCTGCTCTTTGATGCTCTAATGGTGCAGAAGAACCTGAAACCTACATTGAGGTCACCTATAGGCATTTACATAAATGTTATTTTGGCAGTGAGAGGGGGATCTTGTAGCAGTGAGTTGAATTGCTCATTAACTCAAGCTCAAAGCTCACAAAATCCCAAGGACTAGCCAGGGTATCCATGGGAAGGACTTCAACAATGATACAGCCACTGCCAGTCTGGTTACACCAATGGCCAAGGACACTGCACAGGACTCCATCCTGATGAACTGAACACAGGAGTGATGCCAAGAGGGAAAATTCCTACAGGATCACCCAACTCTGCATTCTTAACACAAGTGGGATTGCTCCAGTGTGGTGGTTTGACCAGGAAGAAGTGGGAATTCTGGGATGCTGTGGTCAAACCAATGGGTGCTCGGATTTTGATATTGGCACCTGGTGTAGCCAGTGGGGTTTGGACACACCTCTGAGAACACCCAGGGGTTAAAAGCAGAGCTTCGGCCCTGGGAGGCTCTCTTGGCACTTCGAGGGATGGAGGTCGGATCTCCCTTCCCCCGTCCAGCCGCTGCTGCTGGGCGGGGCAGGGACAGCCCTGTGGTAGGCCTGGGCCTGGACAGAGATGGGGGTGAGGAGGCCCTGGAGGATGGAAGGGTGGAGGAGCCCCAAGAGACATCGGGCAGCCATTCCTCCCCCCAGGAGAGAGAGGGAGGAGAGCCGGCGTCTGAATTTGATAGCGGCCGGCCCAGGAGGAAAAGGCGGGGGAATGCAGTGAGGAGGTGCCGGCCAGAGCAGCAGCGAGTGTGGGAGTGCCAGAGCTCTGGGACAGAAAGAGACTGAAATTTTTAACCCCTTTCTTTCATGATTGGGACCTCGCAAAAATGCTGATCCTCCTTGGAGCTGAATAAGAAGGGAGATAAGAGATAAGATAACAAGGACCTGGCCCGAAGGATGTGGAGAAGCCTGGCTGAGTGGGGAGAGATGATTGGAGTGGCCTTTTGGCTGGACTTTTCTTGTGTAGCCATAGGCTCAGTTTTATTCCTGTGACACAGAGACTGCATTTAGGGGGAGGCAGTGCCTCAGAACCAGGAGGGTTCATTGTGGGGACCCCTCGGCCCCAGGGGGTTGGAAAAAATGGGGGGGACAGATGTCCCAAAGCAGAGACTGTGCCTTTTTGGAGTGAGACAAGGCATCCTTGAAAGACAATCCTAAAAGCAGCTCTGGTCCATGCACAGTGGTGAGAGCCCTGAGCATGGAAGGAAGATGTCACAAGCGGCAAAAGGACTTTCCGGGCGGTGCCGAGTGACATGGAAGCACACGAGGTTCCAGCGTGTTTCCAGGGGAAGCCTATGGTGCAAGAAAGACTCCTCTCCTCTTCATGGACTGAAGTTTGAATATCCAAAAGGGTGGTGCCAGACTGGGCAGTTGGTGATTTGGGGGAATGTATCAGATTGGGAAATTTTGGTGGTGGGGAGGAGGAAAGTGTTTTTTGTAAGGTTTTCGATTTTTTCCCTTATAGTTTTTTCCTTCTTTTCTTGTAGTTTAGGTAATAAAGTTTTCTTTATGTTTAAGCTGGAGCCTGCTTTGCTTATTCCTGGTCACATCTCACAGCAGACACCAGGGAGAAGGTATTCTCATGGGGGCACTGGCTCTGTGCCAGGCCCAAACCATGACATCCAGCCAGGGGAATGCAATAGAAAGGGAGGAATCCTCTATGTAGAGGGGACTGCACTGAAATCCACCCCCCTGCACAGTCTTTTTGAATTGCAGCAAATCCCTTCATCTGTTTGTTCAAGCTTTAGTAAAATACAGTAGACCTTTTCTTAAAAAAAATTACAAGGGATTTAAAAAAAACCCCACCTGCGCCAAAAAACCAGAAAAAAACCAAAAGCAAACTAACCCCCTCAAAAAACACCAAAAATCAAAACCAACCAAAAACACCCCAAGAAGACCCAAACAACACAAAACCCAGAAAAAACCACCCAAAATAAAAAAAACCCCAAACAAACAAATAGAAAAACCAAACCACCAAACAAAAAAAAAAACCCAAAACCAAACCATAACAAAATACCACAGAAAATAAATCCAAAAAGCCCCCTCAAGATCTGTCTTCATTTTCTACTTTTACTTTTGCAAGAAATTAATGATTCAGAAGCATCATTAGTTGTAAGCAAAGGAATAAAGCCAAGTGCTTTGCATACTTTAATGTCATAATAACTGAACAACTGGCAAACCAGCTCTTCAAGATATCTTGAAGAATCTTCAAGATAAATACCTCAGGAACCACCACCACCTTATATATAGAAAATATATAGATAGATAAATGATATAGATGATATAGACATAGATATAAATATATAGAGAGAAGAAGTTTACTAGGATTAGTTTTCTAAATATGCCAGAAGAGATGGGAATATAGAAGAGAAAATATGCATTTTTCTCACACACATGAGGTCTGGAAGAGAAAATCTTTCTGGTTTGTTTTTCCAGGTTTTGTTGTTTTTGTTGTTTGTTTTAATGGGGTTTGGTTTACATTTTTTGCACCCATATCACACTGAGCAATTTTGATAGCAAAAGACTCTTTACTGATTTTAAAGAGAGATGAAAGTACTGTGAGAAAGACAGACTCTGCAGCTTTTTGAGGTGGTACAAAGGCACCTTAACAATCTCCAAAGGTACAGAAGGGACAAAGAAAGAGACAGTGGACATGTATGGGAAAACTGGATTGTTTTACTCTTGACAATAATCTAGAAACCACCCAAATATTTCCCATTTATTGATTATTCTACCAATTTAACTGGCAAATTGGGGAAAATGGATCCCCAGGATCCAGCTAAAAAGCTGCTGTGACTGTGGGAGCCACAATCTTACAATTCCAAGGATAGTGTGGAACAGCTTGGGTGGTGAAAAGTTCCCTGTTCATTCATTGTATGAGTGAAAACCAAGCACTGTAAAGTTCAGAGTTGTTATTTTTAGGATTGTGTGAAAAATCTCAGTGGGTTGGCTGGGACCAACACAGACATGAACTAGAGAAAGCTTTGAGTCTTTATTCCTCGAGATGACAGAAGGGCTGGAAACCTGGGAGCTACAAGGCAGTAAGAAAACATTCCTGGAAAAGCCAAGGCTGCCAGTCTGCACACACAATACCTGGCAGGAGAAAAAGCAGTCTGAAACTTTGCACAGCAGCTAATGATAAAGGAAGAGACTGGCAAGGCTGTCAGCTGTGTCCCTGGGGATCTGCATGAAAGCCAGAGTGCAAAAGGGATAACACCACTGCCACTCCTTACACAGTGTTTCCTTGGTCATTTATGTTTCAGGATCCCCTAATGAATCAGAGGATCAATGCTCAGGCACATCCCAGCTGACACTTCATTTGCAGCCAGCATCTTTCCCTGCTCACTTCCTCAAAACACATTGAGCCTCAAATTGAGAGACTTCTGGAATAATGGAATCTCTTTAGTGTGACTTAGCTTAGCAATACATTGGGCCAATCACAATACTGTTTGTACCTTGTCAAGTAAATTGAAAATTATCTAAAACAGTAACACAGATGACCTGAATTTGTTGCAGAGAGCCATCAGGACCCCAGATCTTGTCAAGGTTCGTGCAGTGGCTTCAGTGCTTAAAGTAGAAAGCACTCTACCCAGTAGCTCTCATGTCACTAATCCTTAAAATCCACATCAAGAAACAAAGCAGAAGCTCAGTGTTATGTTCACAGAGCTCTCCAGCAACAGAGACTCTTGAATTTCTTGGTTTGCCCCAAAAGACTCCTGCATCCTTAGTCCCTCCCTCAGGTTCCTCTGTTCTCAGGGGCCACATTTCCAACACAGGCCCAGGAGCTTTCTCCCACGTGGTGTAACTCTGGCTCTCAGAGTCAAGGTTGCCTAAAACAGCCTGTAAAACCTAACCATGTTCCAGACTGAACACTTCTGTTATTATTACATATTTGTGGAAAGAACCCACTCCATCATCACCTGGCAGCTGGCAATAAGGGCTGGCAAATCTGACCCTCAGCTTATTTGCAAGCACGTCACTGGAGCAAAAAAAATAATATTAAAACCTCTGTGCTAACAGACACAAACAGAAATTACTGCTCCAAGCCACATATTCCTTTAAACCAGGTAGGTTGTTTCCAGTCATAATAAAATATTTTCAGGGCAGAGGAGGGGAAGAAGAAACACTGAAATGGGACTGAGTATGGCATTAATAGACTTTGCTTTTATTCTAAACTCTGCTATCAGGCAACTGCACAGCCAGGAAAAACCCACACCATCTCTGGGAGAGCTTCAGGTGAAAATCTGCTTTCAGATGTTACTGCACTGCAAGAGTCTCATGCTTAGACTAATCCTTTTCTACTCCTATTAACCAGAAAGTTAATTAAAAATCTTAAAGAAAATGAAGACCCACAGCAGAAGCAGATTTTTATGGTGATCACAGGTTTCTGGCTTTCCTCCCTGTTTATTTGCTGCCTGTATCCATTACAAACCTATGTGTTCATAGGCAAGCAGCAAAAATTCCTGTGTCTTGAGGAATTGCTCAGAGAGGAATAAGTGCAGGGTGAAAGCACCAACCCTCAACCCAAGAGAACAAACTTCCACTGGCCTCAGTAGAAAAACCCAGGCTCATTGCCAGCAAAACTGAGCTTCTCAAGATGTCTTTAAATTAATTTCTGAGAGGTTTTTTTCCTGCACGTGTTAAAAGATGTGACACAAACTCCTGTGCCAGGCACAGCACTGACTAGGAAGGTCCTGCTGATCTTTGAATCAGAGCCCTCAACACCACCAGCTTAAATCAGCCCTTCAAATTCCCCCTGCACCCTACAATCCTCCCTATTTACAGTCACATGCTACAAAATTCAGACTTTTAAACTACATTAATTAATGAAACTTCACAAAAACATGGAGAGGATCCACTCAATTTACTGGATAAAGCTTTGGGGAAACTCCCTGAGCTGGTCCACAGTGAAGAATGAAGCTCTTCAACAGTTTTAACTGCTCAGCTCCAAGAAAATTTCCACTGTGTCAATAACACCAGCACAAAACCACTTGCATTTCTCTAAGGACATAGCAAACCAGTGTCCTTTCTTTACAGCACTGAGCCCACCAGGCTGCACCCACCAGTCCCACCTCACCCCTTTAAGGCTGCAACTCAAGGGGTTCTCCCCCTCCTACAATAGCATTGTTAGTGTATTAATTAAGTTCTTAACCTTATTTACCTCCTTGGCTTTTGCACCATGCAAAAAGAACAAGGAAAGAAGAGCTGGAGGCTTCCTTAGGACAGCAAAGGCTCCTTTAATCCTGCAGCCTTCAGTGAAGGAGCAGAAATTGCTTATAAATAGCTCAGTTGAACGCGATTCCTTCCCCAATGCACAGCAAATATCTGTGTCCAAGGCAGAGGATGAGAAACTTTGGGGAAACCAAGTGCCAGGTTTAGAGAGAAACCAAGTTCCTAGCCATGAACTCATCACAGGATTTTTCCCCCTCGGAATTTTTGCAAGATGGGCATGTTCTGTGTGCTGCTGAGCTTTGCATGTGCTGGATGGACAATAAAGTAATTTCTAAGAATTTCAGTTATGTCAGGCATTTTCTTTTTTTAATGTGACCAGAAAGTGGCAAAAGCTGTCAGTGGCACTGGCAGTAGCTTAACAAGAAATGTTGACGTTGCCTGGATACTGAGTCCTGCTCCAGCCTGGATTTGCCTGCATGTCTGCACTTGACAGGAGTAACTCCTTGGGATTTTAGGTTTTCTTTAACATTTTGAGATCTGTGCAAATATCTCTCCTTATTCAGATCCCTCCTTCTCTCTCCTCCCCCACTTTCTGGCTTTATAAAATGCAAACTAATTCCTCAACCATAGTAAAGCCATAAATAATAAGCCATAATTTTTTTTTTTCCTCCAGGTTAATCCTTTCAGTTATATAAACACTTTATAAAATAGCATAGCAAAAGTATATGAGAATCTTTTTATGTGATTAAGACTTCCTCCTTCTTTCCCAGTGACAGTATTTCATGCCTTGCATTTGCCACTGCTGAGATTTGCTCAGCTGTCTCTCCGTGACCTCCAAAGCAGAAGGCAGCAGGATTTAACATTGCTTCTCATGGAGAGCTTACAGTAAATCACTGCTGGTGGGTATCCATGGAGTCTTGGGGAAAAAGAGCATTATTAAGTACCTGCTAATTTTTTGCTACAGTGGATGGATTCCAGGTTTTCAGGGATGGCTTAAATCCAGCTACTCCAAAGGGAAGCAAATTTTTCCCAGTATTTCCCTTTATTACTGCTCTGCTCCCAATCTGATTTGTTTTTTAGTGTTTGGAGAAAAGAGTTCTGGATGTCATTTAACGAAGTATTGTAGTGTTTTATTATCCTTTACAGTAAAGAATTTGGAAGGACTTTGGAGAGCTTCATGCAGAAGCAGAAACAGGACCGAAGTGCATATACAAAATACAGCTCTAAACTCCTCTTCCTGGCAGCTAGATGACAGAGAAGTGAAAAACATCCACTGCAGACAATTCTTCCACTCTGGTCCCTGACATGGCTCCCAAGTGAGGAATGATGCAGTTATCCTGCTGCCCCACAGCAGCAGATTTCAGCACCCTGCAGGGTTATTTTCCAAAGGAAATGAAGTGCTGTTCAGATACTTTCTTTAGTGTCACTTTTTAAATTTATCTAATAATGTCACAGGATTTCAATAAGCAAGCAGGTCTTTCAACAATGCCAGCCCAAACATCAGGTCCCCATTCCTGCAGAGCCTTTCTGCACTGGGGAGTGATTCAGTTTAGCCATGCTGAAGCAAAGGGTATGCTCTCCTTCCTCTTCCAGTTCTTCATAAAAAAATCCATATATTTTAGCACAAAACATCATGACTGCATCATCTCAAAAGGGTAAATAAAACTTGAATGCAACAAAAACAGGTACCACAATCTCATCACTCTTCCCAGCTGATGCCAAGCACAAAGCAGTGTGAACATGTGAAGTTCATCTATTCAATGTAATCCTGTTTTTCCTCTCATTACAGTGTGAGATTTTGGGCATTGTTGACTTTAACAGCTCTGTGGGGAGGGGAAGACACTTTCCTGTTGTAGCACTCCAAATTTTAAAATTTAAGCCCTGGCAAAAAAATTTACTCAGAGAAACTTGACATTGACAAAAAAAACCCAAAAAAACAAAAAAACAACTTGATGGAAACCTAGGAGCAGAAACAAACCCTGAAAAATATCTCTTCTTCTCAGCTTTAAAACTGGAATGGACAAAATGAGAGGCAGAGGAAAGAAAGGTGGAGATGACTCAACAGGTTCGTTTTGTGGTGATGCCTTTTGCCTTTGCCTTCCCCAGTCTGATGATGCTGGAACCATCAGAGCACTTGGATGTGTTTGGAGTGTATGGAGGCAGTGCCAGGAGGCTCCCACTGAACTTGGGCACAAGGAAAGCCTTCTCCCACTGCACACCTCTTCTTAAATACAAAATGCAATAAAGGAGTGAAAATGATGGTGTGAGTGCTGATAATCATGCTCTCCAATTCTCTTTTCCAAGCACAGCTGAGGCTCCCAGCCCAGTTGGATCCTCTCTGGTGTCTCTTGGCTAAACCAGAGCCAAGCATGGCAAAGCCCTGGCACCACTGCTGTAGCTCTGTGCTCTGTTGGGATCTCTCTTTCCTGAGAGAGATATGCCCTTGTAGCTGGGCTCTCCAGGGAAGCAGCTGCAGGCGCTGGATAGAAGTTTCCCATTCTGCAGCACTGATTTTTTACCTATTCTGCTTTGTGAGCTCCTCCAGTGACAACGTTCACTGTCTCCATATCCCAGCTTTCCAAACAGAGGGGCTGTAGGGATTTCCTGTGATAGCCACTGTGGCTTCCAGCTGCTTCCAACAAAGCTCCAGACACTCTGCCTCAAAGCTCATCCCAAAATGATGGGTGACTTTAACAGCAGCATGACTCCTGGCCAGCCCTCAGCAGCATTGACTCAAATGCCATATAATTGCAGTGACATGCCTTTAATAACAAAACCCATGCCAAGAAACTGTGGTTGGAACAAGAGCTGACCCAAGGCCAGTTTCCTAAGGGTTCTCAATCCCCTCTTCTCTCACTTGTGGCTTCCTGGGTGCTGCACAACCTCTCCTGGGTCACTGAGGGGCTGCAGCCACCCACAGCTGCTCCAGCTGCCAGCACAGCCACACAAAGTGAGGAGCCTTGTCCCAAATGTCACCTCTGGAAAAGCCAGAGCTGCTCCTCCAGCACCACTCTCTGAGGCTGGGGACAATCCCAAGGCAGCCACCATCCTTGGGTGTCTGGTGGGCTTCATCCCTTAAAATCTGAGATTTCAACTCTCTTCATCACCCCTGAACTCTGTGGTTAAATGAAAAAGCAGCATGGGGCAGAACCCCTCTGATGACACCTCCCTTGCACAGAAGCTCCACACAGCCCCCACACCACCCAAAAATCAGGAGAGCTTTATCTTTCAGGATTTATCTGACAGCATGGATATGTGACTACTGCTACATGGAGATGTTCCATATAACACTCAGAAATAAGACATGCTAATCATCTTATTTGCATTCTCACATTCTAGTATTTTTACACATTCTTCACTCCAATGGTCAGGATAATACCAAAGCATAAATCCTCTTTGCTTAAACAAACTTCAAGGGACTGTGGCCCATCACAAAGGAATCCCAAAGGAATGGCTATTTATTATATACTTCAATGAAATTGAGAAAAATGTTAAATCTCAGCTTCTTTTGTGGTCTTTGTTTCTACAATAAACAGAGAAAAAGAAAAATGTTCTTAACATTTGCAACAAAGCCCAAATCTGTCACTCCACAGCCATGGCTTTGACCATTCCTCTAAATTTAGAACATCTCTCCCTACCTGTCTTCCCTTCCCACTAGTAAGAATTTGCTGATAATCCATCTATTTTTCTGCAGACTGGCTTCTGATCCAAGAAGATCTAGACAGATATACAAGTGGGTTTGCATTAATCCCCAGCATTTGTTTGAAAGATTTCTGTGAACACCAGCAAACATACAAGATATCAGATCAGCAATTCTCCTCATTACTTACAATTTATGCCTTTGATGGCATAGAAGGGTTTTCCTCTGGGTTTTAAGGACAAAACTCAACACTTAGATCTCCATGTAGGAAACTATTGCTTATTGTTCACCACCTTCCCAGGGGGGATGAGCAAATATTGCTGAAATTAGGCAAAATATTTATGGTTTTTTGGTTTGGTCTGGTGGGTTTGGGTTTTTTGTTGGGTTTTTGTTTTGTTTTGGATTTTGTTTGTCTGTTTTTGTTTTGAGGTTGTTTTGATTTGTTTTAAGGAGGTCTTTGTTTTTTTTCTTCAGATCAACTGACTTAGATGGCTCAGCAAGGATTTGCTATTAGTTTCAGGCACCCAATTCTGGAAATTGTTCCACTGGTTCAGAGCCCAGTGATAAAAATCTTCCCCTGTGTCACTGTGAAAAAGTCAGAGGTAGTAAATCCAATGTCCTTAAATGCACATAACAGAGCAAAATTTAATTTTCATGGAGGTAGAAACAGATTTTAACCAGCTTTGCTGCAAGAGGCAATACTTTCTTCTAAAAGATGAAAAACTCAGCTAACCACACATTCATTTTTGAGGTTCATTCTCCTGAACAAGTTCAGGCTGGTGCTGCCTTGCTGAGGGCTCCTTTGCCAAAAGCCCATTTTTGTCAGCTGGCTGCTTGTTTCAGCTGCCACTGGTGCTTCTTGTCTTTCAGAAATCCTCCAAGGTGCTCTAAAACTTGGCCAAACTCACCAATTCTCTACCACACACAAAGGAGGGAGCACTAATATAGGTGCTAAACATAAAATAAATCCCACAGGCACTGTTTGCCACCTGTAGCTGCTCTTGCTTCTGTATTGAGCATTATCTTACATGAAATTCTTTCACCTTCCCTCCAGAAAGTCTTGACCTGGTGGAGTTTAGATGTGCACCTCAATTTTGCATGGATTAAGGGCAGTTTTGGCCTCCGGATGCTCAGTGCTCTGGGTTATGTCAGTGTGAAAGAGGAATTGAAGCAAAAGCTTCAGTGCAAACAGCTTCATCCTGCTGGAGCTACAGCTCAGGTTGCCAAGTGCAGTTCTCTCACCATTAAACAGTTTCATGGAAAGGCTGTGAACATGAAGAGCTGTGGAAACCTTACACTGAGGTTAAGCAAACAAATCTGACACCAGACCTTCTGCCCAGCTCAGGCAGGCAGTGAAGCAGATACATTCACAGTGACCCTGAAATGAAATGCTCTGTGCTCCCAAAGAACTGTGTTTGATGAAGAATATTTAATTTCTGGCTTACCTCTACACGTGTTCCCCAGCCAAAATTTAATTGCATGCATTTATCAACACAATTAAATATCTGCCTTGATATGGAGTGTCATATCCTGACCTGAGGGCAATGTCAAACTCTCCTGGGATGAGGAGAGGAGAAGCTGATTTCCTGAACAACTGCTGAAATTCCAGTTTGGAGGGAGGGATGCTTTTAGTCCCTGATGTTTTCATTGGTTTAGAAGGCAAAAAGAAAGAAAAGAAACAACAAAACAAAATGACAGAAAGAACAGTCAAGGGTTCTTAGCTCAAAACCTAAGCCAAAGGATTTCCAGGCAGGCAGGGCAATGCCAGGCTCTCCACACAAGCAGGAGAAGCAGTGGGATGCCCACAGGAGGGCACCTGGGCTGGCACAGTGTGGCACAGCTGCTCCCATGCTCCTGTCACCCCAGTCCTGTGTCACACACCCACACAGGGCTCCCAGCCCTGCACTCACCCACATTTGGGGCTCAGAGAGCTGTAAACAGCAGGAGATGCTGCAAGAAGCAAACTACAAAGAAACCCACCACAGCTGCCAACAGATAAAGTGTGCTTACAGGAAACCCAAGGCAAGCTTCAAAATAATTTAACTAAAGAACTGAGGTGCTTTGATGGTTGATCATCAAAGGCTCTGAGTGCTTGTTTCACATATCAGCTACACACATTAATATTTTCATCATCTAAGACAAGAGGGTTTTTTTTAAGATACAGAAGAATGTTCAAATATTCTGTGAACTGCAAAAGAAAAGGGCATATCAGAAAGTTTATACAGAAAAAAATCCAAAACAACAACAAATCAAAACAAACAATCCACAATCCTTTTTTTTTTTTTAAGAACTAAAATAAGAAAACTTGGATTTCATTAACACTTGGTGCCCTTTTTAGAACCAGTTGAGTCTACTGATCCCTCTTAGAGATCCCAGGCACAGGGACCTTTGTAAGCCCTCTGCTGGCTTTAGGTTTGTCATTTAGCAGTCACCACTGCTTGTTTTAGGACTGTCATAAATCAGGTAATTTCTGCCATTTGGCTCTTTCAGCAATGCTCTGTTTAGCTGTTAGCTGGATAACAAATTCTAATACCCAAGCAGACCAAAGGGGCAGCACTGTGTGAGAACACCAATTACAGATTGTTGCCACAGATGGATAATTAGAGGTTACTGACTAAAATCTTCCCTTCAGAAAGTTTTCTATTCAGGGCATTGCTCTCAAGATCACATTCACCACAACATTTTTGCTTACTCCAGCTTCATACTCAACCCCCACAAATCCTCATCTCCCTGCCCCATCCTTTGCACTTTTTTTGTGGAGCATCCCCACACCCCCACTCAGCAGCACAAACCATTTCATACAACACTGGTGCAAAACAGAGAGGGAAAAATCACAAAATGGTGCAAAATTTGGGGAGCATGGGCCTCTGGCTAGCATGCATGTGAGTGCCTGTGAGTAACAAAATGCTTTTATAAACCTGAATTGGGTTCTTTGCACAGTATTGTCTTTCATTCAGAATGCCCCACACTGTGCCCAGGAAGCTTGTCAGAAGTTTTGATGGATTATCAATCAAATTTATTGAAAGGTTCAGATGGATGGGAACTGTTCATAGATCACTGTCCAAAAATTAGACCCAAGACCTGTTTTCTGACATCAGTAGAAGAATTTGTCATTTTAAACTAAGAGCATGACTTCCAGCCTTCTCCAGCTGATGTGTTTATTATTCTGCTCACAATAAACCTCAAATCAATTAACTCACTGGGCTAGAAAATCCTGAACTAATTAATTTTAAAAAGTGGCATCTCTGTTGTACTTGGCTTTGACAAAGGAAACATGAGCTCACTTTGCTCAAAGAGAAAGCAGCATGGAAAGGTTCAGCTGCACTAGACAGGTTCAGGAGAACAGGAATTAGATCAGTGACATAGGTTGGAATTACACCATTTCCACAGCAGTTTCAAACTACAGGGACAAAAGACTTCTTCCTATATCTCCTAATTCACACTGATATTTGACTTACTATGGCAGTGGGGAAAAAAAATCCTAAACCTGGCACCACACAGAGCTTTGTATTTTTTACTCTGCTTTTCCACATTTCCTTCTCCCAGTACCAACCAACCTGCTTCTAAATTTGCTGTACAGATCAAATGGGCTAATGCCAACTGCACTGTCAGATGATCACTACACAGCTTGAAGGTGCTCCAGCCCCTGAGTGAATCCAAATCCATGATCCAGGTTCTCCTTGCCCAGTTTGTGACTCTGCCAGGGACTGCTGGAAGTGAGGAGTTGCCAAAGCAGCTGCTGGAGGCTCATGTGATGGTTTATAGCAGCTCAGCTGAGACACTGCCCATTTTATTTCCCATACAAATGGGGATGTTGCCTTCAGCTGGCTTTGTGGTCAATGGGAAAATGTACATGTGGAAGCAGGAAACAAATCTAGAAAACCTTGCAAGTAGCAGAGTCTGTGTGAAGTCTATAAAACCCTCTCAGTCAAATCACTGGTTATCAGCAGAGCTCTCCTTCAAGATGTTCTCACAGCCCCAAAGGCTGAAAAAGCAAAGGCTCATATCCACAAAGCCCATGAACTGATACATGATAGTGATCAGCTCTTGCCCTATTGACTCTCACAATGCACAGCAATTCACCACCCTTTTTATGGGGCTTATTTTATTTTAAAAATCAGACCAAGCTCAGTCATAACTCACACTGACCCAAAAGGGCTACATAAGAGCTGGCCTGAGCCTGGGATTTAACTGTATTTTACCACTCTACTACACACACTGTATTCCTCAATCCATGCATTTCTCTGCCTTGTGATCATGTTCTTTCATTACATATTTTCCAGATCAGAAAACTGATTGAGTCAACATTTATCATGTTTATTCAGCCCATTTTTGAGGCATTTCCCAAGCACTTTATCTAAGAAGCTGATAACCCATGATATCTGTAAAACTTGGATCTGATACCTTAACTCGTTATTACTCCTCCAGACTCCAAACACATAAAAAAATCTTGGATGCACAATGCTTTTTCAGTGGAATTAGGACAAGCATTCACTTAGAATCAGGAAAAGCAATGTACTCCTAAATGTGTGAACAAACCTACTTAAATAAACAGGATTTCTCCAGCACTTAAAAACAAATACTTGCTTAAGGATCAAATTCTGAAATAATTGATCAAAATGGAAAATAGACTCATAAATATAATTGAAGGTCTGCTCCTACATATATTCTGAGATTTGTAAAACACAGATAGCTAAATATAAACCTCCTATAACCACAAACATTTCCCCCACAATTTATTTCCAAATAATTTCCTGTGATTAGACAGCTTAAGAGAGCAAAGCACTCTCTTTAGATTTACTATTGTTTACATTGCTGCCTGTGTGGAAAAATCACCTGCACATCAGCAATGCCCTTCAAACAACTTTTATCAAAAGACACAAAGAGCAGCAGTTCATCAGCCTTTGGACATGTTCAAATTGCAGTTTCTATTTCCCCTTATGCCAGCAGCAGTCTCAAAGACAGCAAATATAAAACTAAGGTCTTGTCCATACAGCACAAGAAAAAATACTTTGGTTGTTATTAAAAAGTTTGATTATTTGCAGTATGTTTCACAGCTGAAACCCAAGAAAAAGAGATAAAAAATGGGAATGAATGCAGACACAGGAAGTTAAGGACTGAATAATCTTTTTTTTTTTTTTAATGACTGCATATAAATCATTAGAAATTTGAAAACAATTTGAAAAATCCTTCTTGCCTGGACAGAAAGAAGAGGAATATAGAAGCATACTGGATGTATTCCCCCCATGCAGACAAGACTGACCATGAGAAAATAAGGTGAAAAGGGAAGGACATAGAAAGATATCTCCAAATAAACTAAGAACAATCACTACAGGCACGTTTCAGCCAGACAAATCATCTGCTGCTGACAGCAGACATCAGTAACTGGCAGCAGGAATGGTGCTGAACGTGGCTGCTCTTTGGCCATGTGTGCAGCACCAGCCTTGCTGCAGCAGTGCTGACACATTTTGTCTGCAAAAAGTCATTTTTCTGGCGCAGATGAGACCAAAATGAACAGTGCTGGTCGCCTTGTCTGCCTCTGAGGGCAAAGCAAGCTTGAAAATGGATGATCAGATGTCCTTGCACACCACTACTGGAGAATACAGCAAGACAAGCAGCTTTTCTCCTTTGCCAGGTTTTATGGGCTGGCTGTGGAAGAGTCTACATCACATCAGGTCCATCCCAAGGTGGACATGGACCAAGCAGCCCTGTCCTTGCCTCCCTTGTCCTGCACAAATCAAAGCTGTCTCCTCCCCTTTCTCTCTGCATCCCACCTGCCTGCCCATTCAGAAGTTTGGGGCAATACAGGAGAACTGGAAATGGTCCCAGTGTTCAAGGTCCTGGTGCAGGCTGGAACTGATGGATCTCTGCAGTTGTGGCTGGGAGGCTCCTAGACCATGGGAGGAATGCATTGATTTAGCAAAAAAAAAAAAAAAAAAAAATTCCAAATGCAGATTGCAGCAGCTGGCATGAGGAAGGACAGCCCATTGCATGGTGCCATTCTGCAAGAAAACATTCCTGAAGAGTAATGGTGGGAAATAGCTTGAGGAAAGGGAAGGTGAAATGTCTGTGCCCAGCAGCCAACCCTCCACAACAGCCTGTCCTGGGCTAAACTCACTTCTCTGCAAGCTGTCACCTAAGTACCACAAATGTGTCACAGACATCTCTTATGAAAAATCCTTTCCTTAGGATTTTTCCTCCTGAGAAGCTGAGAGGCCTCAGGAACAAAATGTAAACATTGATTATCTGCTGCTGTAGAATGCAACAGGTGCATCTGGGATTGGTCTCATGTGGTTGTTTCTAATTAATGGCCAATCACAGTCAGCTGGCTCAGACAGAGAGTCCAAGCCATGAGCTTTTCTTATTCTATTCCTAGCTAGCTTTTTGAAGAAATGCTTTCTTCTATTCTTTTAGTATAGTTTTAATGTAATATATATCATAAAATAATAAATCAGCCTTCTGAAACATGGAGTCAAATCCTTGTCTCTTCCCTCCACCTGAGACCCCTGTGAACACAGTCACAAACATGGAGCAAAATCTTGGGAGGGAATGAAGTTCAGTCCAATGCTTGAAGAAAAAAAATAGCAGAGATCAGCCTCAATCCAAAGGCCTTTGAGGCATCAGAGCACACTCTGGCAGTGTGGCAGGGTTTCCCCAATCCCTTCCCCGGGTTACTGCAAATGAGAGCTACTTGCACCATCTATGGGTAAAAATTAGTACAGCCATGGGCTTTTCTCACAGAGGGCATCCTCTAACCACGAGGTGTTCCACAAGAAATAAATTATTAGAATGAATAAGGTAAATGACAACCATTCTGTCTTGCTTCTCATAGTCTTTTGAACAAAATACCATCTGGACCATTATTATGGGAGCACCAGGAGTCCTTCAGGCACCACAGTTAATTGTATTGAATACCAGAAGGATAAAAAAGTATTAAGAGGAAGCAGAACACTAAAACTTTATATTGAAAAACATTTCCTTTCTCAAGTGCAGTGAAAATTCACCGTGATCCAAATCTGACCACCAGCATCAAGATGTTTCAATTCTCAATGTAATTTTCAATTCCAAGTTCCATAAGGAATTTTTAATTCTGAGCTAAATTTATCTTTTGATCCCATGCACCTCAAACCCAAAGGTCACTGGAAATCTTTTAATTGATTTCCTTTACTGGTAAAACTGACAGCATCATTAATGTGTGATGAGTATTGCTGTTTGTTACTTGAGCCAATTGTTTTAGAAGGGGAGGCAGCACTGGAAAAAGCTCTGATGTCCTTCAAATGAGGCACTCAGACCCATCAAAAAAGGTATATTTAAATGAGTTAAATTTCATAAAACCATCCACTTCTAATAAAATATTCAGGGTACTTGATTTTAGCCTATCTGCAGGGGTACTCCCTGATTTCCACTCAGGGAAAAAAAGCTGTTCTCATTTATTTGTTCATGTTTTGGCTGTGCAGGGAGAGCTCATGCAAGAAAAGTGACATCTGCATTGTGCTTCTTCCCAGGTCATGCTCCTGTGTTTACTTTGGATCACCTCAGTTTGCTTTACTGAGATGTGTCACTGCTTTCTCTTGGCATTGCACCTCTCACAAAAGTGACACACATGGGAAGTGTCTGCCCACCGCAGCCAGGACTGAGCCATGTCCTGGAGCAGCAGGTCCCAGCTTGTGCCCCATGAGAGCAGTTCCTGCAGTTTTGAGCTATAACAAACTGGGAAGCAGTTCCACAATGCCAATTTTAAAATCAGTTTCCACAGCCCCTCAAACTTCAACTTGCACTCGTCACTCACCCTTTGCTCCTGTTGTCGCTGAAGAAAATCTGTGAAATCAGTGTCAGCTCTGTAGAAGCTGCAGGTCACACTAATGCACTCACACCAATTAAAATGTAATTATTTTAATGTTCCATGGCTGCACATTTGCCCACACTGTTGCTGGTGGTACTGAGCTGTACATCCTCAATTGTGCAGGATATTTTCCCATTCTTAAATATGTTATTCCAGAGGTGCTACCACTGCTGCTGAAGGGCTCAGCCTTGTCCAGAAGTGGGTCCTTCTCGGAGCCATCTGGCACTGGCTCTGTTGGACATGGGGGAAGCTTCCAGAACCCACTCCTGTAGTTCCTCCACTACCAAAATCCAGCCACACAAATCCAGTGGAGTTACCAACATTATTCTCATACTGAATCCAAACCACAGCACTGTACCAGCCACTAGAAGGAAAATGAACTCTATCCAGCCAAAACCAGAGTGGTATCTATCTCTTATTCTCTGCTTTGATGTCACACCCAGCTCCAACATTTTCCACTGCATCCCAATAAATCCCAACCACCTTTCCTGTCCTTTGATGTACACACACAGTGCTGGATTGCTGCAGGCTGAAGCCAGCTCTGGGTCCAGGTGCTGGGGCCAATCTCCACTTGCAGAAATCACCTGGCTCTGGGAGGTGCAAGGTGAGCAGCACTGAGGGAATGCATTTACCAAGCATCACAGTGCAGGGAACAGCACTAGACAGTCCTCTGCACCCCCTCAAAGTTTAATTCACCCCCAATCCATATTCAGTATCACCCCACAGCCTCATATTCATATTCACCTCAAAGCCAGGCTTAATTCACCCCCAATCCATATTCAGTTTTCATCTGTCAGTCTAACAGTGCTGTGGCAAAGAAATTCTCAGACAAAAAAGAAATTAAAAATTAAATTAATTTGATTATTAAATTTCAGAGCACTTGTACAGAAACCCAGCATGCAAAGAGCTGCCTTGGATTTTTCTGCAGTGAATTTCTCAAAGTGAAGGGGCTGCACCAGTGACCAAGAGCACACCTCACCCAAAAATGTCACTGCGTCTCCCAGAGGGGCCTGAGGTGGATTTTTTACTAGGATAGGAGGCTGAATGTGAAGCCCCAAGCAGCAGTTTGCTGCTGTTATTTATGAACTACCTGAAGTGGCTGCCAGCCAAGTACATGTTGTGGGAAGGTATTTTTTTTTTCTTTCAAGGCAAATCTTTTGTCAGATCAGAGCTGTGAGGTTATGACCAGATGGGGTAACCAAAAGGAAGAGGCACAAAGATGAGTTATTGGATAGTGCTGAAACCTATGATAAAGTACTGAAGATGAGCAAAATCTTTAAACTCCCAGCCTGAAGTGGAAAATATTTTAAGTTTCACATCTACAAATCACTTTCTGTTTTACCATTGTCCTACCCTAGCCCTTCCTAAACTGTGTATATTCAAAAAGGCAAAATAACTTAGCTGGGAAAAGAGCAACTACATGGGAAAGCAAGTGCTGCAAATACCACACATAGTCTTTAAAATGAAAACAAGCTAGGAAGAAGCTGCTTCCAAGAAAAACAAGGAATATGCAGAGTAACAGGTTAGTCTATGTTTTGAACAATGTGTGGGAGGAGGAAGTGGAGGGAAGATGGGGTATGTTATTTAAAACAAGGACTGCACCTCCTTTCCCCCACACACTGCTGATGATGACAGGAAAGGAGTGCAGCACAGACTCCTTTCAGATAAAGTGGGGGAAAAAACAAACCCCAGGTCCCTGTGAACTTTTATCTGTTCTTTTTTTTTAATTGCTGATTGCCTGGATAAAACACAGATTTGCAGTAAACCCAAAGGGAAGACTCCAGTACAGAGCTTCCCAGAAGAGCCACAGCTGGGAGGGACATCTGCAGATCTCTGCTCAAAGCAACTTTAAACTGGGCTGCTCAGAGCCTAGTCCAGTCAATTTATTAAAATCTGTCAGGGCAGCAGTTCCACAGCCCCTCTGGAGCCCTGCTGCCACACCAGCCCCTCCAAGAACATTTTCCCTACATGTTCCTGGCACTTCCCTCCTGACTCCTGCACTTTCTCTGGGCATCCCTGAAGGGGCTGGCACTGTTTTGTCCTAACCCCATTAGGAAACTGAAAACAGCACAAAATTTTTCTCCTCCTTTTCCTTCCTCCCCCAACACCACTGCAGGGCTGCAGCCCCAGGGCCATGGCCTTTGCTGGACCAGTATGTCCCCACCCTGTACTGGGGAGCCACAGCTGGACCCAGCATTGCTGATGTGTCTCACTGGTGCCAAGCAGAGGGGGGAGGATGACCTCCCTTGACCTGCTGCCGATCCTCAGAGTGCAATCTGTTAATTTTCATTTTAGTGCAATTAATCCAGAACCAGCAGGGCTGTAAAGGCAGCAAACACAGCTGATCTCAATGCACTCACAGTCTGAGAACTGATAAAACAACCTGAGCCTCATTCACTTTGCACACAGGCATCCCAAACTATTTGAGAAAATGGGATTTTAATCACATAGGTTGTGACAATTTTGAGCAGTGAAGCATTTAAGCACCTTTAGAAATGTGGAGCCACATGCTGGTTCAGCTTTTCTCAGAGCTCTTCAGCACAGCAACTCTGCAAAAGGCTGAGGTATCTGGTCTGAGGAGTGTCTGAGAAGTCTTGTATCTCAGGAAATGCTGTTCAAGCCACAGAGACCTTGTTTTGAGTAGCACACAACCAATTAACTTACTCTTCTGTAGCACACGGGGTTACTCTATTTGCAAAGCAGCAGAATGCAGAAGTGTTGCTTGCAAAAATATAATAATACAGCAGAAATGCTAACCTATACTTTTCCAGAAGTCCTGAAAGGGTTTTGCTAAACAAAATCCTACCAAAGTTGATTAAATATAGTAAACTCTAAGAGTGTAATTCATTGCTGCCCCCTGTTTAGCACATTCTGGATAAAATCCACTTTAATGTGGCAGTGAAGGGGAGGTGTCTACATTAGACTCACTATAAGAGAGCTAAATGCTATGAAAGCATTTAAGATAATAAATGTCCTGATTTGCAAAAAGCTGTGAGAAGAGTTACCAATTTAAACCAGCACACCCTTTCCAAGGGGCTGTTTCTTTTGCCTTAAGAACAAAAGACCACGAGCACCCAGTGCAATTCCTGCAGGGCTCCCAGAGCAGCAGGGTCATGGATATTTTCTGTTGGCTCAAATATAGCATGGCCCCATTCCAAGCCTGCTCCTGAGGCACTGATGTGACCTTATCAAAAGGATTTTGCTGACTCCTGGAAGATTACTTTATTTAATATTCTGTTGTACCTAGCTAGGACTTAAATAGTGCTGGCTGCTTAGATAAGTTGATTACAAGGTCCCAGGATGGCTTTTTTGCTCTGCAGTCTAAATTGCTGCTATTCATGCAGCAGAGAGCCCTTCCCTGCTCACTCCATCAGCAGAACACTGCCAAAATTGAAAGGCCATGTTTGAACCTATGTGGACTAGCAAGAAAAGCTTAAATGGATTTTAAATATTGTGAAGTTTTAACAAGAGGGGAGCGTAAAAAGCGTTCTTGAACTTCAAGAAGGGATGAAGAAATGTCCTTGAACAGATGTTTAGAGCCTTCTCTGAGCCCTTCAGAAACACTGGCTCCTACTTTCAATCTCCTGGTGTTTTAGAGAGAAGCAAGGAGTGGAAAAGATACCATTTCAATTAACCTTCAGCAGCACTTCTGCTAAACCAAGAGAAAAATCCTGCATGGCTTTGTATTGCTGTGTTCTTGTGGACAAGTCATTATAGAATAACTTGTTCTGATTAAAGCCAATGATTTTAACATAAATTCTCATAAAGAAAAATGAGAAACTCTCTCTCTACTATTTAAAATCACTGAAAATTATCATTTCATTGCAGGAAACACATAGCTCAACACACGTATGTGAATGATCAGTTCTGTACCTACATTGTCACAGAAGATTTGCCAACAATTTTTCATTATTTCTTCTGTTTACAGACAGAAAACTCACAGTGGTCTCACAATCCAGCAAGACATTATTCCTCTCTTTCCCCTATAACTCTGCTCCTTTCCCACAGCCACCAAACCCTCATGCAGACCAGGTTGGGTTTGTTACCAGCACAGGGAAACTTTGTTCAGTAAGAAAGTCTTAAAATTGAAGCACATTCTCAATCCTGCTCATTTCTGAGTTCTAGCAGTGTGTTAACAGCACCCAGGCTGCTGAAGAGCTAAAATCTTTGCCCAGTATAAAGCTGTATACAGCAAGTGTTTTGAACCAAGGAGGTTTGCTATGCCTTTCATATTCCTGCAGAGGAGCTCAAATATCCCCTTAATGGTCATTTGACTGGAAACAAATTAAATTTATTTCCATCCAGCAAAGGTTGCCTGTCCTTCCTACAGTAGGGCAAATAAATACCAATTAAAGAACAGAGCTGAAATTGCCTTTGGGGTCTACAGAACCTCTAACTCCTGAGTGACATCCTGTCAGTGCCCACCTCCACCAAACATCCCATGAATGTTTCCAGCTGTTCTCAAGTCTTGGCACTGACATTGCTGAAACCACCCAGAAAACTCCCACTAACGTGGACAAAAGATTTCTAAACAAAGCACAGGAGTGTGATTTCCATCCTTAGACCTGTGGAGGTGCCCCTGAGGTGTCCATGGCCCTGCAGAAGCCACACCTAAAGGCCAGCACATCAGAAACCCACAAGACATGGTCAGAGAAAGAGATAATGAACAATTAGCACATGCCTCATCTGCACTTACTTCACTACCGCAGGTAAAGCATGGGCCAAGCCCAGAGGTACCGTGTATCTTCCTGAAATAACATGAGCAATTTCTTACTTTTTCTTGATCTGGAGAAAAACTTGATGCCCCCAGGAGAGGTAGACGGGTTAGAATTGGGGGAAGACTCTTTGGAGGAGGACCTGAAGATGCCACTGAAGCTCATTCGGCGTGGGGAGCGAGGGGGAGACTCCTGGTAGGGGAAGGGGAACACTGTTTTGGGTGAGCCAGGACTGTGCTTGGATCTCACAGGGGCAGAAACGGGGCTGGAAGGTCGGTTCTGGAGCCCCTTGGAGAAAAGGCCTTTGGAAGGGCTGCCAGCTGAGTAGCTTTCATCCACCTGAGGAGGAGAGAAGAAGGAAGAAAAAAAGAAAAATTTCCATTAATTCAGTTCAGTTCAGGCCTCCAGGATCTCTGATCTTTTCTCAACAGAGCCAACTCCTGCTTGTTGGGATGGTGGATTAGCCAGAGGTCACCATCCCCAGTGTTGTCATTATAGTGCAAGAGTTCTATTGTTATTACATTGCAAGGGTTCCATATTGCTAGAGTTTTGTACTGCCTTGATATTTCTTGTAGGCAGCTCCTCTAGGCACTGACTCTTCCTTATTCTCACAGCAGCCAACTGATTCCAGTTCTCACCAATCCACTCTTTTATAACACTCTTCTTATTGGCTACAGGTGGGGCCTGTTAGCTTCAGGCCTGCTCCTAATCTTTAGTGATTGGTTCAGCTGCAACTCTTTAGGGGATAAGATTACATTCTGTACCACCTTCATTTACCCATACTGTATCCCCCTACACCCCAGCACCTGCCTCCACTGACACCCAGGCGTGTGTGTGCCACCTCTCTGGCCTTGTGCTGCCCCTTGCTCCTAAAAACACCCTGAATTTCACAAAACCATTTGAAAGTGTGCATGCATTTTATTATCACACATATAATACAGGAATTTGTCTACTGCTTTTATTGTCACAGACATCTTTTATGAAAAATCCTTTCCTCAGGATTTTTCCTCCTGAGAAGCTGGGAGGCCTCAGGAACAAAATGCAAACATTGATTATCTGCTGCTGTGAAATGCAACAGGTGGATCTGTGATTGGTCTCATGTGGTTGTTTCTAATTAATGGCCAATCACAGTCAGCTGGCTCAGACAGAGTCCAAGCTGCAAGCCTTTGTTATCATTCTTTCTTATTCTATTCTTAGCCAGCCTTCTGATGAAATCTTTTCTTCTATTCTTTTAGTATAGTTTTAATGTAATATATATAATAAAATAATAAATCAAGCCTTCTGAAACATGGAGTCAGATCCTCGTCTCTTCCCTCAACCTAAGACCCCTGTGAACACGGTCACACTTTTATCTGTCACAAACCCCTTTTCCTTCCTCAGACAAATAAAAGGTGCCTGGCAATGAATTTATTTAAGGCAATGAATGATTGTGGTTAAGGAAACACGGTGTCCCAAGGTCCTCCCCCTGAATTTAAGCACCCACCCACAGTTCCTAAATCTCCATCCCATGATGTGACTCAGCACAGCACACAAGTCTCCAAGTGCCTGACAGGCCTCCATGATGCTGGCCACAGCCACAACTGTGGGATTGCAACTCCTATCCCAAAAATAGAGGAACCATTTTAGAGTGATGATGTTCCTGCTAATTACCTGAGCTGGGAAATGACCTTTCTAACAGCTGGATCCCTTTTGGGACCTGTGCTGCCTTTCCAGCAGTGTAAATACCTGTGCACAACACAGCTCTGCACTGTGCAGGCTCGCCCAGTGAGGGGGAGAAAAGAACCCAGAAAAAGAAACAAAAAAGAAAGGAACTAAGATTAAATTCTCCTCCCCATACAATTAACAGAAGCCGACCCAAAATCTCTGTGGGATTTGCACGTGCCTGGGCTATATGGAGAGTTTATTTCCTTCTGGAAGCACAAAGCAGTTCTGTGGGTATGAGGCTGCTGTTTCAGCTGGGGGCATTTCCCATGAATGAAGGGCTCTGTTCCTGGCAGGAGGCAGCAGTGGGTTCCAGGTCACCAGGAATGCCAAGGCCAAAGTGGATGTGCCCCCAGCCCCCTGCATGCCTGCTCCCCTCTGCCCAATCACTCAACACAAACCAGGAGGGATGGGGCAGGACTGTGAAGATGCCTCCTGATGTCTGTCAGCCCAGTTAGGTAAAGGCATTACTGCCATGGGAGTCATTTTAGGGAAAAATGGCATCTTTCATTAGGATGACTGAGATGAAAGGAAACCTCATAGGCACATATGCTCTGCTTTGGGTCAGTGAAGGGCTTGTGTGTATGAACCCAACTAAAAATGGTCAGCAATGTTTAAAACCCATGCAAATAACTCTCTTTTCAAAATAATGTTTATTCACAGCTCCAAAACGTGTAGAAATACGCACAAGCAGCATAATGGCCAAATAGCTGCTCCTTCCATAACCCAGGGTCCCCCTTCTTGCACACCTTTCTGTGTCCTGCACTCACACTTTGGACCAGCTCCTGATTCCACTTGGGATGGGACAGAGCTGGAGCAGGTCCTGATGTGTGGAACTGCAGAAATTGCAATCTCCCTTTTGGGAAGGTTTCTAACCCAAAGGGCAAGTGGCACCTTGTCTGGGAGATGGACACAAATATTGTGGGTCACTGAGAGGGGCACAGACTTGTGCCAGCACAGCCCTGGTTAGATGATGAATTCTGCTCTGTGTTCCCCTGCACAGCACAGAGATGTCTGACAAGAGACAGAACAACTTTTTTAATAGCTGCATTCCTGTTTTTGACAGTGTGGGCAAAAATGTCTCAAACATATACCTGTCCTTTTACAGATGAATTAGGGGAGCAGTTGCCCTCAAGGGGAAGCTTTTGAAAAAGATAAATCAATTCTAACTGAAGCAATAGCAACTACCAAAAGCACAACAGACTCTGGACAGTCTCCACAAGAGAAGAAAAAAGCAGTGTTTCATGCTTAATACAGTTGCCTGAGGGTCAGGTTTGCCTCCTAGCTCTGTCATGGATTCTATGTGCAATCTTGAAAACTCATTCTAAATTATAAAGCTATTCTGCCATGAGGACTGTATCTCCTTTATTCCCACTATAAGTCTTCCAGCACTCAGACTGTCTCCCAGAGAGAATTTATCAAGAACAATAGGGCACAGTCCCTCAACTGAGACCAGGAATAATAACCACACTATAGGAAATTAATAAACAAATTGCACTTTTGTCATGGGTAAAACAGTCCCAAAGTGATAGCTTTCTCATAAAAGCTCATTACCTTTACTAAAATATTATCTGTAAATCATCTGAGACTACTTATGTCCTGTTCTCTTCACAACTACACAGCTCAAGAAACAACCAAGTAGCACAATGGCACCTCCTTCTGCATTGCAATTTAAATAGGTCTGCTGCCAAATCTACTGCCTCATTCTGGCACTACCCTTAATGCTTCCTGTTAACTTTTTTTTTGCATGCTTGTTTGGTTAAACTGACACACTGATAGGAGACACCTCGAAACAACTGCTGTGTCCTTACACACTAAAGCAATTTTAGAGATGTAGAATGTCAAACAGCAATTTGTAAAAAAGGTCAATATTGCCTCGTACATGCAAGCCAGACACAAAAACAAATTGTTCTCAAATTCTGAGCAGAAGCAGCAGGGTGTTTTTATTTACTGCAATCACAACTGGTTGCTTTCTCTCCATCGTGCCAGGCAGATGAATTAATTAATTGTCAGAGCACCAGGGGCACACTGCTAAATACACATGTGCATGCTACCAAATTAAAGGGAATTACTGCATTGAATGCTTCCCCAGCCTGTTAATTACACACAGGTTACACCCACCATCACGGTGGGCAAACACTTGTGATTTTGCTTGGGGAATTACAACAGGATTGCTTGCTTAGAATATCATTTGTAGCTAATGGATTGCAAGTTTTAAAAGATTATTTGGTACTACAACAGACAACTGACTCTAGTACCCACCAATCCACTCTTTTATAACACTCTTCTTACTGGCTACAGGTGTGGCCTGTTCACATCAGGCCTGCTCCTCATCCTTAATAATTGGTTCAGCTGCAACTCTTTAGGGAGTAAGATTACATTTTATACCACCTTCATTTACTTGTGTTCTATCCCCCTACAGTGTTGGAAATCCAGGCACTGCCTGTGCTCAGTGCCTCTTCACAGCCATCCCCTTCTGCTCTCCTTGACTGAGCACAAAGCCTTCCCCAGAGGATGCTCTCTCTGAAAAATCTCTGGTTCTGGTTCAGTTTGGGGTGAATTTAGTTTCATTTCTCAAAACAAACTGAAAAAATATTCTGTCAAATACAAATGGGCTCAATCTAAACAGCCTTTCAAAATCCTTTTGAATTTAAGTGAAAATTATAAAATGCTCCTGAGCTCTGTTCTGTTTTTCTTCAACACTGAACAGTGAGGAAATTTATGGAGCACTATGGAGTTCTGTTTGATTTTACAACAGTGAGTTATTTGACCTTTATTTTGCCTCTTCACTTAAAAATTTTTTGAAAGGCAAAGAACAGAAAAGGAATTACCTCCCACCATCCTTGACAGGGACAGTAAACACAATTAGAGACAATACAGCAGATAGATGTCTGCACTTGTTTCCTGCCCTTCCACTGAATCCCAACAAAAAAAAAGCCTTTGATAAAGTTAATTGGATGATTCTCTCATTCTGCTGGAATAAAAGAGCTCACAGAGACACAAGAGCTGACTTCATTAGACTGAAAGGTAATGAAGGACTTGCTCTCCCAGTGTCACATTCAGCACCACTGGTCCCCTTCCTTCTGCATGAGCTGTACCAATTGAGATGGCACCGTGTTTTACAGGGTCACAGATGTCACTTCCCAAAACTAAAGCACAATGACACTTTCCCAGATTAAAATACAATGGGATGGGGCTGGCTGCTCTGCAGGCTCTGAGAGCTCTGCCCTGCTGCACACATGGCCAGGGGAAGGTTTCCAGCACTGAGCAGGGCTGCTCAAAGACAGAAAGCAGGCATTAGGAAAGGGAAGAGCAGGGCTGCTCCCTGTCCAATTCCTAATCCCTAAGTACATTTATGTCAAAGCAGAGGATGGGGAGGATCTGTGCACATCACAGTGCAGTGGTTGCCCTGAGGCTCCCTGCATCTCCTGCAGGTGCCCTATGCCAAGGCTGTGGCACTATCCAGGACTTGCTCCCCATCTTCACTGCTCCTTAAAAATGGACAATTAAAAGTAAATCCAAAGGAGATTTATTTGCCAGAGAATGAGGAATTTTTTTTCTTCCCCTCCCTTATCCAGGGGTTGCTCGTGCCATTCCCATGAGTCACTGAACAAAACAAAAAGAATTCTGGGACCCTAGCAGGACAAAACACTCCTTGGAATCCTTCAATGTTGGAGTCACTCCTGCAATAGTCTGATTCTAGTTCACCAACATTTCCCTGCATTGCTGATAGCAGAACAGTGAGTTAGTGCCACACAGTCAAAACAAAACCTCTATTTTTACTCTATTCCTTCATTTGCACATTGTACATTTGTTCACTGAACCCAAACTAATCCTTTAACCACTGAGCCACATCCAGAATCCACAAACAGCCGATTACCTACAGCTATTCTCAAAATCGAACCCAGGCTTTGTGAAAGACTTCCCAAAAAGTCTGCATTGGATGCTCCTAGGTGTAACTGATCACAAGTTGGCCAAATGGAGGTGGGCTGTTTGTTTGCAAATGTGTTTTAAGTGACTCATGTCATTCTGCATCAGAGTCTCTTGCTCAGAATTTACCCCTCTCTCCCCTCTCACTTTTTTATGAACCACAAATTGTACCAGTAATGAGTCTGTCTATCCTTCAAAACACTGATAAGGTATGATATAGTACAGCAGCAGAATGTTTTGTCTGCCTAGAAACAAAATTTTCCACTGGTGAGTCTCCATTTATTTTAGCAGCCAGGTTTTTATTCATTTACCAGGCTCCATGTTTATTCAGTCTCATTCCAGTTTCTTAAATAAAAATGACTTGTGCTACTTTTTTATATACATGACACCAACGCTATGACATTTCTCAACCCAATTTATAGTTCATTTAAACCCCCACATTTGTTCAATAAGAGCCATTTACAATTAATTTCAATCCAAATGAGTCTATTATAACAGCATCATTAACTAGCCAACATTAGCTATTTCATTGTTTTGCTCAGGACTAATGTTTGACAAACCTGTACATTATCCTAATTGCAAACATCATAAATATTAACACAGTAATTGCCTTTTTTGCAGTCTTTTGAAACTTCATCTCTGCTCCATGATTTATTCACAATCAACACTTGGCAGAGAAAGCTCTGCCACTTCATTCAAGAGTGTTTCATCAGAGTTGTTTGGATTTAATTTTAAAATATCTTACTTTAACAGCTTGTGCTTTAAAGACACTTAAGCTATTAATAGGATAGAGCCACCTTTGTAATCTAAGATAAACATCTCCCCAGCTTTGTCCTCACACAGAGAAAAGAATTTTAATGCACTTCTTTTCAAAGCTTTTGTCTATATTTTTGTGACAATGCCATTATTGCCATAAAGAAATGGATCAATATTGTTCTTCAAACATCTTTTCTCCCACATCCTCCCTCCTCCATCTATAATTTGCTAGCTGACTCCTCATAAAAAAGTTTCCTGTGTCATTTTTTTTTCTTTTTGATATTTCACAACCCTGGGCTTTAAGCTAAAAGTAACGGCTGTCAGTTTCCTGCAATCTCCACACCTTATCCTTTAACCTCCATTTGAGATGAAAGATCTATAAACATTCAAGGTGTGAAGACCTCTAAAATTGAAAGAGCCATTTGGGTGCAGAGGGGCACTCATCCCTGACTGCTGCCCTGCCACACTGTACCAGAATTATTTTCTGAATGATGGTCCCAATCACTCATCATTTCCCAGGTCTCTAAACTTCCCCTCTTCCCCTCTCTTTTCCCAGGCTGAGGAAATGCAGTAAATCTGATTGCTTTTCAGCTCTCAGTTGTCATTGTCCATATTTCTGTCTTTAATGATCCTCTGTGCAGGAAGGATTTACACCATTTCTGGAGAGCCCTAGAAATGTGGCATGGCAATACCAGTTGCTTTAGACAAAGCCACCCACACAAGTGTTAAGGCATTTTTTCTGGCAATAAGAAGGGTAAAAATATCTGTCCCAGGCACCTTTCTCCACCACACCAGGCCAAACATTTCTCCTTCCTTCACAGTACTATATTCTCCATCTTCAAAACAAGAGAGTGAAAACTATCCCTATCCTCTTCCTGCCATTAGTCATAAAGGAAAGAAGAATACATCATTTATAACAGTAGACATATTAATGAGAAGTGATTAAGGCTGAACTTCAGGAAATGTGTGTCACTTTACCACTGCTGCCAAAAAAATTTCTATGTGAAGCTGAACAAATAATTCTAGACTTGAATCTCCTAGCTGTGTAATGAGGATTGTTGTCACAGGATAATGATTGAGAGACACTTGCATGGTAAACTGCTGAGAGTTTCTGTGAAAAACTTTAATTCAGTTTCTAAAAGCCCTTCAAAAGGAACAGAGAATTAAATTAATGGCAGATTGGAAAAATGGGTTGTGAACTACTCTTGATCTATAGCCCAGGTGACAGAAAAGTTAAGTGCAGGAAGAGAGACATCTCTGATGAATTTCCTGTCTCCAGCATGATGAGTGAATGGAAAAAGTCAAATTACTGATGAAATACTGACTTTTAATAGACAAAAGTTACACACCATGCAGTGGTTTCAAACTTGAACTAAGAAAAACTTTCCTCCTTGAAGAGTAACTTGGGGACTTTTTTTTATGTATCAGCAGTAGGGACTGGCAACATTTTAGTTAGAATTAAATCAATAAGCAGTGTGATGTCGCAGACATCTTTATGAAAAATCCTTTCCTTAGGATTTTTCCTCCTGAGAAGGTGAGAAGCCTCAGGAACAAAATGTAAACATTGATTATCTGCTGCTGTGGAATGCAACAGGTGCATCTGGGATTGGTCTCATGTGGTTGTTTCTAATTAATGGCCAATCACAGCCCAGCTGGCTCAGGCTCTCTGTCCAAGACACGAACCTTTGCATTCATTCCTTTCTATTCTTAGCTTAGCTAGCCTTCTGATGAAACCTTTCCTTCTATTCTTTTAGTATAGTTTTAATGCAATATATATCATAAAATAATAAATCAGCCTTCTGAAACATGGAGTCAGATCCTCATCAGTCTCTTCCCTCATCCAAGAACCCCTGTGAACACCATCACAGTGTGATGCTACTCCTCATTCCCTACCAGCAAAAATCCCATCCTTCTCATTGAGGACAATGACATATTGGCTGTCAATCCATTGTGTGGCAATGGATTTTAAAATATTATCTCTTTTTCCTTATCAGAAGTGGGGCACTGCCTTGTTACCATTTTGTTGTATGTGTTGAACAGAGTTCAAGTATAATAGTAAAAAACACTAGGTCTTACACACTCAGTCAAAAAGGTCAGTTAGAAATAGAACTTCAGAGATTAAGCCCCAGCTCTGTGGTTACTGAAGTCAGTTGCACTTCCATAAGCAGAACTTGCCCCAGCATTTAACAATGCTACAAAAAAAGAGGCAACTATTGAAATGTCCTTCCAGTTCTCAGAAGATATGAAGTCACCAAAGGCCAGGTGGTGATCTAAGGCTGGACTCAATAATCTCAGAGGTCTTTCCCAACCTCAATTTGTGCTTTTGTAAAAAAATAGTCCTGAGACCAGTTGGAAGAAAATGACAGGATTTAGGAACAGTAGAGTGGAAGTCATTAAATGATTTCATGCAATTCTGCACACACCAGGCCAATGAGCCTTGGCACATTATTTCCTCATGACTGAGATTCATGCATCTTTCTCACCTTTCTTTGTGGAAAGAAGGTGATAAATGGAAAAATCAAGTTTTAGCCAGAAACCCCTGCCTTCTTCCAGCATGACTATCCCTTCCAAAACCATCGCATTTTTCCCTTTATTCAAACTTTCCAAACAGGCACCTTTTAGTAGCATTGTATATTTTTGTTTCCCTGGCATCTACAAGGGTCCTCCAGCATCAGCATCTCCTACCTCAGTCTAAAAGGTCCAACACAGAAAAGAACAAGGAAAATGTTATAAACTTATTCAATTGCTGATGAATTGCAGAAATTCCTAAAACATCTGTCCTTAGCTGTGAAGTGCAAAGGAATAGAAATTCATGCTGTCAACAGTGCTAAGTTATTATTGTTCTAGATGCAGATCAGCTTCACTAAGGAGTGTTTATTATGTTGTCTGCCCTGCAGACTCTCTGCCACATGGCTTGTAGCAGGTTTAATGGTCATGGAGGTCAACAGCCTTGTAAATACTGTGACCAGTGAAACTGAGGAGGAGTAGCTGAAGATCAGCTTTTGGGGGTGCCTGTGGATTCAGGAGAATGCCTCTTGGCCAAGCCCAGAATGTGGCTGGTAGGAGGCTTCCATTTAACAGACCAGCTTGTACTTCAGTGCCTTGTGAAAATGAGGAGGCCAGGACCTGAAGATGACAGATTCCACCATTTTTATTGCTCTGAAGATTGTACAGGCACATCCCCAATGTCATCCATTGAATGTGCTGCCCTGATCCTTTTTAAAGCAAGCCAGCTCTGTGGCTACATTGGCTTAATTTAACAGCATCAGAAAAACAAATCAATGCCTCCGGAAGGATAACCTTGAGTTAATACCACATTGAAGAGGAAATTTTCTACTTTGTTCACAGGAAGGCTCTACCACTATGGCTACAGCAAATGAAGGCAATTCATTTTTCCAGTGCCAAGGACAGAGAGATCAAGGACAGTGAATAATTAAAACACCCATAGAGAGAGAGCAGCCAGCAGGAGGCAATTCCAGGAAACCCTTCCAACAGCCACAGATTCCTCCTCGAGCAGTGTATATTTCTGCAGCAACACCTCAGATTTCTAAGGTGAAGATATTCCTGAGAATACAGCTATGCAACATCACCTCACTGATTTACAGCTGTGTTACACACAACATTACAGTATTTACAGCAACACCACCAGCAGCTTGCATCCTTCACAGGTCATACTGCTCAGGCACTGCCATGGTAAGGTCTGCAAAAGCCACTGGGTTTGCCTTAGTGCCCCACTCTCAACAGGTTAATGTATGGCACGGAATGCAAACCCCAGGCTTTTTTAAGCCTAACAAATTGTGTGCACCACTAGGGATTGAAGCCCTGCAGAGAAGGGGAAGCTGGGATAAATCCTACCTTGCGAGGAGCATTTTTGTCCGTGCTCTCCACATCACCGTCCAGGAATGGCATGGCAAATGAGCTGAGATCCTGCAAGGACAGAGAAGAAAAAGGGATGTATTTTATTAATGCCTTCTTCCTTCCATCAGAGAACCCCATGACTGAAGCCCACAGGTCTATTTTCAGAATGCATGGAATTGCTGGCAAGCAATACCACAGACTCTGCTGGTTCTCCTGGGCTGGGAAAAAATGTCAGATATAAGTCACAAGTGAACAGGGAGCCCTCAACAGCACTTGCACCACATCAGCATCAAAAACCACCTGCACAGCCAAAGTCAAAAGCCCTGTGTTAAACTTTCAAGGGGAGGTACTGAAATCCCATAGAAAAATTGGTATTATAGTTTATTATAAATTATAATAAACTCATAAATTTAAATTGTAAGTAAATTATAGTTTAAACACATCTGCTTGCTCAGCAAATGCCTATCTTGCTTTTAGTGGGATGCATGATCTTAAAGCATATTTGTGGCAATAAACACAACCTGAATGAAAGCATGTCAACGTTCTGAGAAATACATGACTTCTAAAAAAAGACTGAGAAAACTGACATGGTGCTCAGGGAGGAAATAACCCGCACAAATGGGAGAAGAGCACCCAATTCTGCAGGACTAAAGACAATAAAGGCATAAGAAAACGCACATGCTCATTTTTAACTAACAAAAACAAACTGCAATTATATTCCACCTCCTGCCGTCTGTTCTGTTTATGATACTTCATGTTCCAGCCACAGGGTTTTTAGAGCTCCTTTCTACATGCATAAGGAAATTATGTTAGTGTCAAGTTTAGCATCTGTTTGAACAGAAAAGTACATAATGAGCAATTCTGTGACCAGAAGCATGAGATTGCCTAATACTGTGTGCTGAAGAGCTGAGTCTTGGGTCTTAAATTGTGTTCTAAATGTCAGGAACACCTCTCCAAAACAGAACCTCCCAGATGAGAGGCATCACCCTTTCCATGCAATGATTCAGTGCTTCTCAACCACCACATCTGCAACCATTTAAAAGAATTCAAAATATAAATAAATAACAATTTCACGTAAACCTAATTTGTGATCAAACAGAGCTTAATTAAAAATTAGCACCATCCATGAAGTCTGCAGGACTTGCTTGTCTTCAGCATTCAGAGCAGCCACAGGTCTAATCACATTGCTTTGTGTAATCATACTAAAGTCAAAATATGCTCAAAAATTGTGTATAACTCAGGCATAATTCTTAGCAGTGTTTGAAAATACTCTGGTTACATAACAAGCAACAAAAATAAGGAACAAAATATTGAATTACTGGAACTGAAACACATGGGAGTAATTCATGCCAAGTTGAAAAGGGAAAAAAAAAAAGAAAAAGCAGCAGCCAGGCTTGGCCAAGCTGGCCCCAAATCACTGGGCCCCAAACAAATGTATTCCTGACAAATTCTGTCTGCTCCCAACCCCATCTATGCACCTTCAATGGGAACTATCTACAAAGCTCAGCTATGTAACATCTCCCTCTTGCCTGGGCATCTGTGTTTCACATAATCTTTGTTTGCAAATAAAACATAAGGAAACATCTCAAAACCAAAGGAAGAGATTAAAATTAAGATTAAAATTACTTACTCCATATAAAAATTATTTTGCCATAAATGGCATTTATAAACACCATCAATATACAGATTATCATCACCATTATTATTATTGCTTCACATGCTACTGCAGGACTTAATTGAAGAATCTCTGTGAAGTTATTTAAGAGCCTAATCAAAGTTATACAAAACCATATCCCCTTGTGTTTAATTTAGCCAGAGGATTTACCAACATTTTCCTCTACCTATCTTCAGTAGGGCAGAAGCTGGAATCTGATGTGTGCTAAGTAATTTTCCATGGAATAAATCAAGAAAATAACCTCTTTTGAGCTCCACATATTAGTAGCTCTATATTACTCCCTGGTGTAACTTCCAGGAAGGAAAGCAGCTATTTAGGAAAGCTGGAGACTGGATGGCAGAAACTGGGTTGAAGAGGACACAGATCTACTAATCAGGGTTGAAAAACTTGTTCAGAAATCTAGAACTGCCAGGAATGAAAGCAAAATATCTTATTTGAGCAGAAACCTTCAAAACCTGGTGAGGGTAGGTAGATACAACTATTTTTCTAGGAACTAAATTTCAGTTCTCATTTACATTTTTCTTCCAAATTTAAAGCCACATATATATTAAAGTCTGGAGTCTAACAGTATCATGAAACCCAGATGATGACTCTGTTCTGATTTGTATCTCTCAGATACCATGGAGGTATTGTAACTTCATCTATCTTTACATCTACAACAAATCTCTACCTGTAAGCTATAATAACTGAAGCTGGAGCCCTCTGGGCAGTGTGACACCTTTTTATTTTGTTAATACAGCACTGCTGAACATTTCAAAGTGGGTAATAATTGTACTTCTAGTCCTGTGAAAAAGTCTATAATTGTAACTGCTACCTAACAATTTTTCAGTCTTTCATGGGATTCTATATGTGAAGGCATCCATTCACAGAAGGGAAAAAATACACATATCAAATACCAGGCTACAAATGCTGCTCTCTCAATTCCAATCTGTTGGTTAAGCAAGGAAACATTAGGTGGTTATTTCCCCTTCATGAATATTTCTGCAGACTACAGATAAATAACAATTTCTTTCTTGTGTTCCTCTTTAACCAGAAACACATGTGATGATGCAGTTGATGATAACTCTTAAAAAAAACCCAAACAAAAACAAAAAAGCAAACTGCTCCAAAAGTGTTGCAAAATACCACAGAACTCTTGACAGAGCAATGGTGCAGCCCTTGCCCTTGTCACAGTTGTGACTCTGTGATCTGATGCCAACAGATACACACAGAATGCTCACTCTGCCAGGGGCTGGGGACTGGAGCTGTTCTTAGACAGCTTTGCTGCTCTCCAGCTCTGCTTTGCTCCACTTGGAAACAGCTGCCTGGACAGCCACATGGCTCTGCAGTGACATTTAAAACTCCATCAAAGGCACACAGTGATGTCCTGCTAGGAGGAAGAGTCCTTCAGACTGCAGAGCCCTGGCTGCAGAATGGCATCGAGCCCTCTGTCCATCAGTCCTGCATTGAATCCTTGGACAGACAACTTCTGCAGAGACCTCAGCCTGTCATCACCCCTGTACCGAGCAAAAGCAGGTGCTAGTGCTGCTAACCTGGAATGAAGAGTATGAAAAGCCTGGTTTGGAAGTTTCATTGGTTTTCCTGTCATGCTTGTGCTCCTTAGGCAATCCTTCCATCGCTCTGCTCCATCTGACAGGCAGACATCACTCCTGCCATACTGTTGGAAAAAATGACCTCTTGACCACTTTAGATCTACTTTACAGCCACAAAGCTGCCTCAGATTTATTTTGTTTTCAATCCACTTTTATTTACAGAGGCTGTCATGGCAGCTCCTGTTACATTCACTGAGGAACACAGCCCCAGGGGCAGCAGAGCTTTTCCTGGAGAACAGCAGAGCCATGACACAGCAGAGCCATGGCTCAGTGCTCCTGTCAGCAGTCAGGCTCCCTCCTGGGGAGGGAAATCCCCCAAAACCCAACAGGGGAGTTTACAGTGCAAGCCAGGACTATTCTGTCTGCATTTGCACTTATTTTCTTTACCACTTCTTTCCCTATTTCCTCTGGGCTAACAACAGATATCTGGAAGGCTACAGATTCCTCATGTGAATTTCTCCTCCAAAGGTGAGACTAACTCTAGCATGATTCTGGTCTGGGTTACCCCTACATCTAGAGGATGATCCTTCTTAATTCCAGTCCCTTTTCCTCTGACATCTCTTATATCAGAATATTTGGGATTATGTGAAAAGAAGTAAGAATAAAATTAATGTTCTTTGTTATCTTAGGTAAACAAAGAAACTTTTTTTCAGAATTGGTTTGGAGAATAGGAAAGAAAACTACATTTGAGTTTTGGCTGGCATACATAGGAGCAAGATCGGGTTAGCCAAACCATTTTTCACCTTTTCCACCAGTTTCACTGTTTCTTTCCTTACTGGGGAGAATTCCTGCCAGGAAGACTTGCCCAGACACACTGGTCTGGAGGCTGCTGCAGTTGGAGACCTTGGTGTAAGAAATGGGCTTCCAGCAATTCTGCTGCAGAGGCCGCATACTTAAATAACACACCACTAAAGCCTTGAATCCAGTAAACAACACAGAATAAACAGGATTCTCGTTTTATTATTGTTTAGCTTCAAGGCTACTTTGGCAGCCAGGCTGATAAATCTTCTCTGCAAGGGCTGAAGCCAAAGAGCCAGCAAGGGCTGGGGCTGACACGCCAGAGACCAATTCCCAATGTATTTTGGGTGGAAGTTGGACCTTTTTATGGCCCCACTTGACAGTGGCCCAGAATTTCAGGGCTGGGTATCAAAAATATATTGCACAAACAGCTCCCTGCTGGCATCTTTTGCAACAGTCTATTGAAACATGAGGAATGACTGTGAGCAACGCAGGGCTGTGAAATCTGTGCCACAGAGGTGGGTCCCCATGAACATGGTCAACTCCTTGGCCACATTTCAGGGGTGGCACAGGTCAGAAGAGCTTCATGGCAGCCCCATTCCAAGCTCTGCTGAAAGGCTGGGTTCCTCAGCTGTTAACAAATTCAGAGTCGTGGTGTGGGTAGCATCACGCAGTCCTGACTAGGGATGGTGTCACCTCTGAGGCATTATTTTTCTGCCTCACTGAGTTCTATATATGTGCTAGGATTGCACCAAATTTAAGGATGTGAAATGCCTGCCAGACATTACAGTTTCTTTTAACAACATAACTCAAGCAGAAGGTGACACTTTACTAAGGCAGTTTTCAATATGGGGAGACAGCTCCTTTAATAAAATAAACAAAGAAAACAACATACAGTGGAATTAAGCTGTGTGTTGACAAGAACTCTGATCTCACAAAAGATTGATAAAAGCTGCACTCCTCAGCATCACACCTTACAAAATCTCCTCCTCTGCTGATATTACTGAGCTTTGAGCACTTCAAGTATCCTAGCAAGGACAAAGAAGGTCAGGATTTTTATTAACATCAGCTGTGAACAGTTTCTTTCACTGCATTCTGCACACCAGCAGATTTTTTTAGATCAACCTTGAATTTGTACCTATTACAAGCCTGTGTAAAACTCTCTGAACAGCAAATATGCTGCATATGCTAATAGCCTGTGAGCAGAATCCACAGTCTGATCTCTGTGGAATAGAGGGCATAGCTTGGTAGCTCTGCTTGAATAGAAAATTCTCTTTTTCTGAGAACAATCCTATCTAGAAGCCTTTGGGGATTTATAACAAATCAGCCCATTATTGCACAAAGAAAGATTCAAAACTGACATACCCAGGCATTTCTGTCCTTTTGTTATTGTTGTTTTGATGTACCAGCTATAGTAAAGTATAATAAGACTTGCTACATTCCTTTATTCCTTTAGGAGTAGGTTGCTCATTGCTTTGCTTTTCTCACTCCCCCATGCCATCTAGACTGTAGCATGTGTTTTGGAGAGAAATATATAAGTTGTACTGTGAGACTGAGGATGCTGGTGACTAAGTCTCAGTATGACTCAATGGGAGTGGGCAGGAACAGATGTACAAAGCTGGTTGGATTTGTGCAAGACAGCTTTGTACTGCACGGGGCCATTACAATTTATCTGTTTGCTACTACTTTTAAGGCTATTTGTATTTAAAAAAAAAAAAAAAACAAACAAAAAAAAAACAACAAAACCAACAAAACCCCATATATGTAGGTCTGGAGAATTTGAGAGGATAGAAATAAGATATAGAGACTTGATTGGTGAGGCTGTACCTTGAATCCTGTGCTCAGTTCTGAGCCCCTCACTACAAGACAGATATTGAGGGGCTGGGGAGTGTCCAGAAAAGGGCAAGGGGATGGTGAAGGGTCTGGAATACAAGTCCTATAAGGAGCAGCTGAGGGAAGTGGGGAAGTTTAGCCTGGAGAAAAAGAGGCTCAGAGGAGACCTTATCACCTTCCACAACTCCTGAAAGGAGGTTGTAGCCAGGAGGGGATTGGTCTCTGCTCCCAAAACAAGCAAGAGAACAAGAAGAAATTATGAAGATGGCAGGTTTGCAGTGAACTTTTTGATCTTTTCCCACCTTAATGATTCTATGATTGTGTCCACAGTATGAAGATTCCAGAGGCAGCACAGCCCAGGGGTTATTGTGTGACTGTGCAGGACCAGCTGTGTGCACTTCAAGGTGGACACAGTACCAGACTTGAAATAACAGAAGGTAAGTCTCCCTAAATGACATGCCTGGAACAAATGGAAAATATTCAGTTCCAAAGAGGCACTATCTAAGAGGTTAGGGAGTAATGGCTGACTGAAATCTAACCCAGATCTCAGTGTGTGAAAATCCCCATCCATCAGGTGATTATTCAATGTTCTGTGTAAAAACCCCCTCACATATGAAAGCTTGGCAGAAAAAAACAGCCTGTGTGCAATTCAAAGGCATTTCTTTCAGCTGCAACAAGAAGTGGACAGGGTCTGCTCAAGGAGCTACTGAAGCCACTGCTCTCACCACAGGTGCTCCAGCTTGGATTGCCACCACTTGGGCAGAAAAAGCTGCTAAAACTATGAATTTTACACGGAAGGGATTAAAGAGCCATGAAACCATTAAGTCCTTGATATTTCCCTGAAAATAGCTAAATAGCTGTCTTCCAACTCTTCTTCCTGAGTGATCCTGATCCTGAGATACTGGCAGCATCCAGAACACCCTTCTTAATTTCTGAAATTCTTAACTGATCCTGACAGGAATTAATCTCCAGCAGTCCACAGCAAATGCCCTTTTTTTTGTTTTTTTTTGTTTCTGGGGCTGTAGACAAGATCCATCAAAAAAACTTACAAGAGAGCATGGATTGTTTTTTGTGTTGTTCTCAATCTCAGACTTAAATCACTAGAACACATTCCTACGCTGTTTACAGAAAAAAAATGAAGGTTTTTTCAAGCCTTGTGCTCTGCTGCCAGGAAACCCCACTGTATCTCATCAGTGATTCAGTCTTTGCAGATGAGCTGGGCACACACAGCCTGGGGTGGGATGGAATCCCTCCTGCCTGCAGCCCCATCATGTTTACAAGGTGCAGAGAGCTCAGGGCTGTGTGGAAATGCTGTGGTGGAGGGTGCTGCTCCCCACCTCATCAGGTGACAAAGCCTGGCTAGGATCCCCAAGCACACAGCAGCAGCCTGGTGTCACTGTCATATTTGCTGAAAAATCTCTTTGCTCCTGGGAAGCTGAGTAGCCTCAGAGAAAAATGAAAACAATAATTATCTGATTTGTTTCTCCTGTGTTTTGCTGCTTTAGAATGTGTTTGGACATTGTTTACCAACAGGTGGTTATTTCATGTGAATTGTTTTGACTGAATGACCAATCACAGTCAGGCTGTGTCAGACTCTGGAAGGAGTCACAGGTTTTCTTATTACCTTTTAGCCTTCTGTCTGTATCCTTTCTCTATTCTTTAGTACAGTTTAGTATAGCATTCTTTAATATAATATAGATCATAAAATAATAAATTAGCCTTCTGAGGACATGGAGTCAGATCCATCATTCCTCCCTTCAATGGGGGACCCAGAAAATGCCACAGCCTGGTTTGTCAGATCCTTCACACCACAAACCACACAGCAGTGACTGGCAGAGTGTTTATTACAACAGCAGATGGACAACCTAGCAAACGTGCAAATAATGAAATGTCACTTAAAAAAAACAGGAGAGACAGAGAGAGAAAGTGAGAGAACAGCAGAGAAAGCATGCCAGGGAGGAAACCAAAATTCCCAATAGTCTCTGTGACACCACCATGATGCACACACAAACCCATTATTAAGTGCTATTCCTGGATGCTCGGTCAAAGACAAGCTTTCTCTGGCAAGACATTTCATTTAAGAAGCACCCAAATTTTAGGAACACAAGGTAAAACAGAAGATAACACACCTCAGTCCTGGAAAATGTGGTTAGGTGAGTGATGAGGGAATTAAGAAACCAAGAGACACGATTCTAAGGAAGGACTGCAGGAGACTGGAAATGTTACCCTTCAGATGGCTCATGCTCAGTGCCAATAAAAGTGCTGTCCAATACTTATGAGTTTGTCTTACATAAATGAGACACTGGATCCCAATGCATTTGCAGAGAAAAGCCAGCATTTGCTGCAAAACACAACTTCAGCCACAGTGAAATAGCAGAACAGCAGGAAACAAAAGATGATTTTGCCATAATGTAATGAAAACACTTGAGCTGCTGCAGCACAGGAGCAAACAATCTGAAGGGGATTCAACACAAGGATCACACTGAGGATTACTACATCTCTACACTTCAGCTACTTTGAGTCACTGTGTTTTGCTTTCTTTTTATGTTTTCCCCCACTTTTTATTGGCCAAATCTCTTCAAAAACCATGTCCTCATGGAAGAGTAAAACAAAACAGAATCAGAACTGAAAACCCCCAGCTGATGGCCTTATCTGAGAAGGACTTGCAGGGTTCTCCCTTGCATGTATATGACTAAAAAAGGTGACATTGACACCAGGGAAAAGATCTCTGCCATAAATACTTGAACTGCAACTATTTTTTTCCAGTTCACTGCATTTAGGAAGACAGCTGCCTGTTGCCTCCTCTTTCCATTCTTGTCAGGCATTAACCGTGAATAATCTTGACAATTAGAAGAAAGGGACCTGCTCTGATCTCTTAGTCCCTTAACTAAAGAAAAAAAAATAAAGGGAAAAAATGCAGAAGCAAAGAGGAAATTAGGGAAGGAAAGGAAGAACAAGATGGTTCTGTGCTTTATGTGCTGAAGAGCAGAATGGGAGGTCAAGGGGAACAGCACATGGTGTCCATGATGAGGAAAGATTCCCCTCTTGGTGCTTTCCTGACATATTTTCCTACATCACTCTGCAGCTGCAGAGAGCAATTTCACCTCTATGAAGTTTAGAGTCACTTTGCTACAGCTTATCTTATACCTTTAGCACCACATGTAAAAAGAGACCAATAAATTGAATATGCTTTATTTCATAAGCTAAACTAGATTTTTCTTTTCCCAAAAGAATGGATGTCTTCATTCATCACACTCTGAACTCTTTGTTTAAAGGTGAATTTTGCTGAAGCTGCAACATAAATGCCCTTAGGGACAGAAGAAAGCTCAGATTGTCAGAGACAACCTAGAAGACTTTATCACACTCCTGGTATAGTATCCTGCCCAAACCCAGCTTTTATGCCCTTTGTGTCCCACCCCTGAGCTATGAGACTGAGATTTTGTGCCACTCCTAGACTTTCAGTTAGCAGTGACATCCACTGCTAATAAATTACAATCCGTCATTCACGCTGTGGGAATCCAAAGGGTTTTACAAACTACAGATCCAGTCCAGAACAGCTTCATGAGAGCACTTCAGTGATGAGACTTTCACTGCCTGCTCTGGCTTTCTGGATGAGCTCTGGGAAGGCATTCTGATATCTGTCACTGCTCATGTCCCCCACACTTTCTGTCCAGCCTAGAGGGAAGGGGAAAGCCAGAATCTCCACCAGGCAATGTGCTCCCATTTCCCTGGCATGGCAGAGGCTGGACAACGTGCTTAAACTTTGGAGTTTCTATGTCATTGAATTTCACATATTCAGTGAATTAATTATAATGTAGCCTTTTCTTTGAGGCATAATTAATTCCTTTTCATTTGTAATCCAACTAAGAATAACAGTTTCCCTTTTATATGAACTAAATGAACCTGCTTTGGCAAATAAACAGTCAAGAAGATAAATGGTCTCTTCTTTTCCAGGGTTTTGTTATCCTTGCAACATATGGAGATTGCACATTTCTAATTTCCTACTTCCTGCAAAAAATTTTGTTGCAAACAGATTTAACTCTGAATAGACCCTAAATGTTGTGCCCTTTTTAAATGTATAATTAAGCCAATGCACAAAGCAAACAGTGCCTTTGACAGAAGCTTACTTTCAAAAGCAGCCTGACAAGCATGACCATCTCGTGTGGTAGGTCTGAAATGAAAAGCACTATTATTAGGAGAAAAGTTCTGTTCTGTACTATTCCCACTGCCCAGAATTAAAAAAAAAAAAAAAAAAAAAAAAAACCACAGCAAAAAAACCCCATATCCCCATATATATATACATACACACACACACACACACACACACACACACACACACACACATATATATATATATACATATATATATATATATATATATATATATATAAATGAATGCTGCATCTCACCTCTCCTGCATCTCATCTCTCCACTGCATCTCACTCTTTACTGGCTATAAAGTGGGAATAAAGTAGGGTATTTTTTTTTACTTTCCCCCTCTAGAAAGCTGTCCAAACAAGGGGCTTTCTCTCACTTCGGTGTGCACGGCACTCGGAGCGTGGCTTACTCCAGCTCCTTCCCCAGCTCCAGCGGTACCAGCGTAGCCATGACAACGCCGGGATGGGAGGCTCCATCCCCGCAGGAGGCTGGGCCGGGGCTCGGGCAGCGCAGCGAGCTCCCAGCTCCGTGTTTGTGCTGTGGGACCCAGCCAGGATCATTTCAGCCCCGTTTCAATCCTCTCCCAGCTCCATGTTGGGCTGCAGGATCATTCCAGCCCCATTTCAATGCCCTCTCAGCTCCATGTCTGGGCGGCAGGACCCAGCCAGGACCATTTCAGCCCAATTTCAATCCTCTCCCAGCTCTGTGTTTGGGCTGCAGGACCATTTCAGGCCGGTTTCAATCCTCTCTCAGCTCCGTGTTTGGGCTGTAGGACCATTTCAGCACCATTTCAATCCCCTCCCAGCTCCGTGTTTGGGCTGCAGGACCATTTCAACCTGGTTTCAATCCCCTCCCAGCTCCGTGTCTGGGCTGCAGGACCATTTCAGCCCTGTTTCAGTCCTCTCCCAGCTCCGTGTTTGAGCTGCAGGACCCAGCTGGGACCATTTCAGCCCAGTTTCAATCCCCTCTCCGCTCCGTGCCAGGGCTGCAGGACCCAGCCAGCACCATTTCAGCCCAGTTTCAATCCCAGTTTTGCTTGCTGGTGAGACACACTCCAGGCATCCCTGCACTGGGAGCACTTCCAAGTGTCACCAAGATGAGATTTCTGTCTCTTTCTCGGCTGTTTTATGGCCTGGAAAGGCTCGGGGATGGCCTTGGGCAGCCCGTGCTCCAAAGGACGAAAAGAGGCTTCAGGTGTTTTCTCGGTCTTCAGTGTTTATTAGTTTTTTATCTACAAGATTTTCTCTCGGCCCGACACAGGTCCGCACAGCAAGCCAGCCATGAGCACACTGAGAGCCCCCGGGGCGGTCACTTATCTTTATACCCAAAACTACGTATACAATATTTACTTATTTCCCCCAATACCTTTTACCCTTATTGACCAGTGCACTTCTAGTAATAACCAATCCCAAAGTGCCACCATCACCACAGAAGATGGAGGCCAAGAAGAAGAAGAAGAAGGACAGGACACGCCCCAATTCCTCCATCTTACTTCTCCAGACCCCCTGTACAGAAATCCTAAACCCTGTGTTTCACACTATAATTAACCTATCCCTTCACCATTTATCCCAGTGAATCCTCCCATCCTCATACAGGTGTCGTCTCCTGTGTTGGATCAAAGTCCAGCCACCAGACACTTCTGGCAACATTCCAGGACCTCCGAGCCCCCCAAGGGTGGTCTTGGTGACTGCACATCAGTCCTGAGGTGCTGAGATCCCACAGATTTCCTTTGCACAGCCTTCTGTATAGAAAGCAGGGTTAACTCTCTGAGTGCCCAGTGGAGTGAGATGAAGGAACCTCCCTGTCCAAGTGAAAAATCCCAGAATTTAAATTTTAAGAATATACAGCTTCTGAGGAAAAGCATGTTTGTTAAGAGAACTGCCAATGTCCAAGGGATAATAAATCTCACATTTCCAGGCTCACACACACCAAGCCCTGGTCACTTGTTAAAGTCTTTCTCAAGGGACGTGCTTCAAAGAGCATCACAGTTCTGCTTGGGAGAAGGTGTTAGAAGACACCAGTGACTATCTCTGGAAGAAATATGGATAAAATAACTGCCCATCTGGAAAATCTTGTGAACAATGAAGCAAACAGAAGAACACAACAAAGAGATTACTCACTCACACTAGAAATAGCCACCACTGAAAATAAATGTTTGCAGTGGGTCCAGTTTGGAAATAATCCTCACATAGAAAGGGAAGGGAAGAAATGACACATACCCAGGGGTTTTTTCCTAATTATTGTACATGCAGTACTAAAATTCTGAGGAAGATATTTCCCCATGTAAACTTCAGGCTTCTTTCAAGGACTATGACTTCATCATTTTTTTTAATAGTCCCTAGTTTAGATCCAGTGCAGGGAAGAAAACCTTACAAACAAGCCATATCAAATTCTGACTCCTTTAGAAGGTGTCTTCTGATTTTCCCCATCTTATTATTCTTTATGAGTCCATTTAAGCACCACAATTACAATGGACCAACCTGAACACGCTGTGGAGAAGGGACAAGCAAACACACACTCAGGGAAGCCCAACTGAAAAGTTAAGCTCATTATCCACATACACCAAAAGCAATTTCTGCCCTCTGCAATGGCTTTGAAACCCAGCAGGCACTGGTGAGCTGAAACAGGCAAATCTGCATTTGATTTGCCTGACAGTTTGTGCATCAAAATGTGTTGAGAAGAATTTGATCCTGCTTGGAGAGTGTGGGAAACATTTCCAGCTTAGCAGGACACCCTGGACACGGTGACAGATGGGCAGAGTATGAGCCTGGCATGGGAGAGGCCATTTCAGAACTGGCTGTTGCTCCAAGCCATGTGGCAGACAGTCCAAACCCATTTGTCACAAAAAAATAAAGCTGACACTGGAATTACCAAAAACCAAGGGAGAGCCCCTGCCTGCAGCTCAGCCTGGCAGGGACACCCACCCTGCCAAGGAGCATCACTGGAAACCTCCCATGAAATTAATGAGCACCCAAGAAGAAAACAAAACAAAGCAAAAAAAAGGCAAAACTATTTTTTTTTCTCAAGATAAATTAAACCCACAAGCAGGAAATTTTGATTCAGAATAACAATTTTGTTTTATCGTTACTACCAAAAATTAGATTCACACCAGTAATACGGCCATAAAAAATATTGGGTACTTTTTTCCATCAGGAACATAATGTTCCATTAGGAACATAAATTTCTATCTATAAGTACTGAACAGCTGCACAATTATTAGTATATATATTTACATCCAAGTTTTATTAACACTTACTTTGAGGTCTATTAGAAATGGAAATTGGACTTAGAATCACAATCAGGAGTCATGAAAGACCACTAGAAGTCATCAAATACCTATGAGGAAAGTGTCTGTTACATCAGCACAGAAAGGTAAATCTTGATAACTTAATCAAAATATCCATCAGTTCTAAAAGCAAAGGCACTGGCACCTACACTGAGAAGCAGAAACAAACTGCCCTGGTGACTATTTCCTCCCAGATGTAGGTGTGACAGAGTTCAACTCACAGGGCATCACTATTTTTACACACTTACAAAACATGGTCTCATGTGGAGCAATGGATATGGGAAACATATATATTCGTGCATACAGACATGGTAACAAGCCCTTACAGTTTTTTAACTGCCATTTATTTTAAATTTAAGATGATTAAATATTTACTGTCTTCAAATCAGCTTGTCTGCCCCTACTTGGGTGGCCAAAGAGGCTGAAATGACAGAAGGATTTTCTCCTCCTGATGGAAACCCGATGGCTCTTGGCTGCCTGAAGCAAACTGGTTACAGGTGATTTCCATCAACTCTGTGTTTTGTCTTTAAAGATTTGCAACAATATTGCATTTAATTCTCCTAGTTTCTTCTTGATGAATGTCAGACATCCTTGTGCATTCAGATTGATGGGGTGGGTTTGGAGGGGTGGCCAAGTTTTTTTGTTTATTTCAAACTGGGGCATTAAAAAAAAAAAAACATTTCTATTCCACTCCCAGTAATAAAAATGTACTAAATTGAAGTACAACCAAGTCTTCTTTTGCTGGGTTTCCCACTGGCTCCCTTTGAATTGAGGGCTGCCCCCTTGTCAGCAGGATCCCTTTCATCCTGCTGCCCATCATTCCCTCTCCATCAGATAATCCTGCCCCCCAGGCTCCCAGCTGCAGCAGCCCCAGCCTGTTCACACCTCCCAGGGCTGCTCAAAGTCAGCACAGCCTCTGCTCTCCAGCCTCTCCTGCACTCACCACAGAGGGGACACGGCTGAGGGGGAAATGCCTTCCCCAAAGGCTGACACTCTCATTTCTCCCGTGGCCCATAACACTGAACAACAAACAAAACACACAAGCTGCTGGCAAAATACCCTGCATCTTATACTGGATTAAATTTCATTTGCTGTTCACCATCACCCCACTGACAGAAGATCCTGAAACCCTTCAGGCTCTGATCCCAGGATGGAGCTGCCTCATCCGTTTTGGCTGTTCATTATCTCACAGATCCATTAATTGCAGTGCAAATTGCTTGTGTTCAGCATTAATTCTTGTAAAAAGGGAAAAATGCAAGGGGGAACGCATAAATCCAGTAATACAGCTCTTTATCCTAACAAACCTCATCAAATATCAAATTAAAATCATTAAGCAAAACAGCACTTCCTGCAAACCTGTGATTTGGGGTTGCAGTGACTAGCCATGGCAAATTAGTTGCTCAGCAGTTCAGGAGGCTCTGAGATGAGCAGTAGGAGAAACCAAGCATTGCAGGATGCAGAGACCAGATGGTTTTAGGCTGAAAATAAATGAATACCCTCCAAATGATAATGTCTCTTTCCAAAACATTAACGAAAAGTTATGCAAGGGGAAAAAAAAGCAACCAACAAACCAACCCCAAACCCAAGCTACATTCTTTAACTAGATAAAAGAACATTTTGTTCAGCATTGGAGTATCTATTGTAATTAAATGCTCTAAAAACAAGACAACAGCCCCGTGCCGGTCATGTATACGAGAGACAAAACACGACAAAAAACCCCAAAATACCCAAGAATGATGCATTTCTTACAGAGCCTGAAGAATTCCTGCCTCTCGGCAGACTCCTGCAGTGCACTCGGGCATCCACCTAAATGAATGCAAAACCCATTTTCCCCTGCTAAGATAAATCAATTTAATAATAAAAATAATCAAATCCAGAGAAACCCAGGGACAGCCGAACCCCGGCTCTGACTTACAGCTCTGAAAAATCCTGCAGTCTGGCTGGAAACGTCCATCGAAGAACTGCATTGAAAGCTTTTCCCTAAAGGCAAGCGCATTTAAACATCTCGGGCTCTGCTACTGGAGTCGATGCTGCAACAGATGGGGCTCGGGGCTGGGTGTGTTGGTGCCTCCCATCGCGGCAGGCGCGGGGATGGCAGCGCCGGCGGAGCCACCGCAGCGCGGGGAGGGCGGGCGGGCTCTGCCCCTGCGGGCTCGGCGCCAGCGCCGGCCAGGTTCGCTTCCCTGTCTGCGGAACCGGCCCTGGGCTCGGGCATCACGGCCAGGTTCGCTTCCCTGTCTGCGGAACCGGCCCTGGGCTCGGGCATCACGGCCAGGTTCGCTTCCCTGTCTGCGGAACCGGCCCTGGGCTCGGGCATCACGGCCAGGTTCGCTTCCCTGTCTGCGGAACCGGCCCTGGGCTCGGGCATCACGGCCAGGTTCGCTTCCCTGTCTGCGGAACCGGCCCTGGGCTCGGGCATCACGGCCAGGTTCGCTTCCCTGTCTGCGGAACCGGCCCTGGGCTCGGGCATCACGGCCAGGTTCGCTTCCCTGTCTGCGGAACCGGCCCTGGGCTCGGGCATCACGGCCAGGTTCGCTTCCCTGTCTGCGGAACCGGCCCTGGGCTCGGGCATCACGGCCAGGTTCGCTTCCCTGTCTGCGGAACCGGCCCTGGGCTCGGGCATCACGGCCAGCCCTGCCTGCGGAACCGGCCCTGGGCTCGGACATCACGGCCAGGTTCGGCTCCCCGCCTGCAGAACCGGCCCTGGGCTCGGACATCACGGCCAGCCCTGCCTGCGGAACCGGCCCTGGGCTCGGACATCACGGCCAGGTTCGCTTCCCGCCTGCAGAACCGGACAGGGGCTCGGGCATCACGGCCAGGTTCGGCTCCCCGCCTGCAGAACCCAGGCCCTGGGCTCGGATAGAACCCCAGGCATCACGGCCAGGTTCGCTTCCCGCCCGCAGAACCGGCCATGGGCTCGGCCAGGGCTCGAGGGTCATTTAGCAGCGTTTTTGGGTGCAGGATGCTCAGGAGGGCACAGGGGAAGTCGAAGGGTTCGAATAACCGCAGGCGGTTTTAATGTGATCTGAAGGTAGGGGGGGAAGAAAAAAGATCCCGTTTTCAATAGCAGAAGTTTCAGATGACTGAGGCTGCATCTGCATCAGTGTCGAATACCTTGGGGAAGGCAGCACAGAGCAGCAAATGCATTTTCAAGGCTGGAGTCTCTGCTGCTCCATAGCAGCCTTATTCCCCACTTAACCACAGCCCCACTTTTTGGTTGCACAAAGGTTACTTTATTTCTCTGGGCTTAAGTTTTCCTATCTGCAGCATGAACAGGAGATGACTTGGCTAACTTTTTAATTTATTATAAAAACCTCACTGGGAAAATAAAGTGCTTGAGCACAAAGTATAACCATCAAAAGTATCACCATCCAAAAAAGATACTAGTTATTTGAAAGGGCACCACATGAACAAGTGCTTAGCAGAGCAATGCAAACTCTCCCAGTAGGAGCTGAGGGATGGTGGGGATTTGAATTTCCTTCTTCATCAAGCTAAATTCCTCCTTTATAACCCCATTCAGCTTTGATTACTCCACCAACCAGTCTCACAGTGCCCTTCACTGGCAGTGATGAAATTGTTCCCCAGACCACGGGGACACATCCTTGGCCAAGATGCTGTCGAAGGCTGGCTCAGATGAGGACACCTCTGCTAGAACAAAGCAAAAGAAGGCAAAAGGCAGAAAGGTCATCCCTGCAGCTTCCAATATTTGAACAGAGGCATCAAAACATCATGACACCTCCCTGGAGAAACAAGTGGCCAGATCTTGAGCCACAGAGCATTGCCAGTCTTTTCTTGGTCATCTCAAAATACCATTTGTGAAGATCTGTTGAAAAACTCCTTAAGAGGGAGGATTTACTTTAATTAATGACTCCAGGTCACTAAACTACCAGATCAGTGGAGTGGACTTGGCTTACACATCACTCTTAGTCTATTCATCCAATTCACCAGATGTTGCTACACAGTTTTGCAAGAGGATGCAGCCAACACCACCCTTAATTCTGCTGCATCAAATAATGAACCCCACTGAGGCTGGGCAGTACTTCAGCAGCAAAAGGATGAGGTCCAGGTGACACCCCTCATGTGCCAGGCAGACAGCACATCCTAGGAACCATCCACTGCTCTCTCCTCCTTCAGTGTGCTAAGTGCCTCTGATAACACACGCCCCTTGGGAGCAAAAAAGCTGAAAATGGTACAGAGTGTTCACTCACAAATGGCAGCTATTACTTGAATCCTCTCATGACAAGATCACTGGCAGCACTTTTTAACAGAAATATGCACAAATATTTGGCGTTTAGAAGATTTGTCCCCAGCTAAATTAATATTTTATGCATGCAGAATGTACAAATAGTTTAGGAAAATAAACAAGTTTCCTCTTAAATGCTGTCTAAGGGGTACAAGAGAAACCAGTCAACCAGCTGGAGCAAGCAAAACACATTTTGTCTTTCCTCTTTGAGCTGTAGGAAAAAGGAAGGAATCTGTGGCTGACCTAGAGAGAGTAAAAGGGAAGATTGGATTCATAGTGGAATAAAAAGGGCTCTCCTGCAAAGCACAGTTCAGATCAAATGCTTCTCTGTATAGGTAACTTCTAAGAATTATTCAGATTAGCAATCAGATCAAATAAGAAGGGGCATTAGCCAGGGAAATGTCCCACATCCCTAAATCATCCCCTTTAAATCACTCACAGGCTCAGTTCCATGTACCCAAAGCCAAGAATCATCCAGACCTATAAAGTGTTTAAAGAAAAAAATATCTTAAAATGGTTTTTGGTCTCAAAGTCTGATTGGCACAAGTTCCACCTCAAAAACATGCCTTTTCCTCCCCCACCTTTGGATGAGGAGTGTGAAACAGATTGCACAGCTACATCTCAGATAGGCAGAACAGTTAATGGTTTAGATACCATTTCATAAATATTTGCTGAACTAGTTTTTGGATTCTGTCCAGTTTCTGACAACCATTAAAAACATTGAATAATTTGCCATTTTCTTTCACCCTTCTGGGGTGAAAAATAGGCAGAGAGATTTTATTGCTGTAATTTCTTACCATTATTTGATGACTACTTGTATTTATGTTGATGTCTCCTGCCAAAGAAGCCCAAGTGATTCTTGAATCCACAGGCCTGAGTTTTCCAAATCACATTTATGTAAATATTTATATATTTATTAAATATTCCCATACTGAATACCTGGGCTAATACGTGGCTGCATAAGCAAGTGATGAAGATCTGAGAGAAACCAACCAATTTCTGAATTGTTTCACATTGAGTTTCAAGTGCCTGTGCTCTATCAGAGATGCTGAGGCTCAGTGAGTAAGAGCAGCAGTGAGTTACAGCACATCATCTAGCACGGGATGGTGCAATATGGGAAATCACACAAATCAAGTCACTTGATGATGTTTTCAACCACACTTTACTGACAAGTTCTAGGAGTCTCTGTGAACAGGGATCCTAAGCTTCAGCCATTTCCTTGCTTCCTTTCATATTAAGGATAATTCAGGAGGTTCCAGAAAATGCTTTATAGAATCAATTTTCCATGACACTAGATTTTTCAGATGTTTTCAGTTTTTTTCCTCCCAATATTACAGTTCTTACATCTCAAACTCAGCAGTCTTTATTCATTTTATGTTTCTTTAAAAAAAAAAGTTCCTTTTAGAGCACTTCTAGACCACTCACGTATTTGGACTGACTGTAGGATTCTCACACTTTACAAGTCAGTAACACTGGAGGGAAAACAAATCACCAAAACCTGCTTGTGGTTTGGACTGTGAATTACACACTCACCTATGGCCCAAAGACCAAACTCTGAGCAAAGCAGATTTATGATTGTCACATTTTCACCAGAATAAAGCTACAGAATTCCCTGTCCAACTGAAATAGGCATTGTTGTACTCGTTTATTTTTCCATTTGAAGAGTTTGGTTTTTAAAAATTCAGAGCCAGACCCCTCAACCATCTTCAGATTTGACTGCACATAATTCCTGCACAATTTCCTTGAACTGTTCCAAAACACCAACTCAATTTCATCCTTTTAGTCCAAGTAAAAGCCTAAAGTATCATAAATTTCTATCTGGCAGTACAGCAACCTTCCACAATTTCCCAGAGGAGACAGAAAATGTCTGGCTATTGGTTGTTGTTATTTATATTCCATAATTTTCCACAAAGATATGGTGGGTTTGTAAGTACTACATAAATTAGATGAGTTCATGGGGCCAGCTTCCATTATAGTTTCCTTTTTCTTATGAGGCAAACAGTGCCTTGAAATCAATGGAGCTTCTGTCTGTGAAGATATCGCTTCAGAACTCAGCAGATACAGCAATTATTGAAGTGCATGGTGAGCCAGAGCTCTGCATGGCAGGGCAGGGCTTTTGTCTGCTGTGTAATTAAGAAAGATTTTTCATATTTTTTACAGCCAACACAACCATCATATTCATGGTTGCCCTATCTCCACTCCTACTGAGCACGAGCAGCAACCAAAAGAAACGTGCAACACAGATGTGGAGCCTCCAGCCAAGAAGCCAAAGCACCTGGGCAATGCTCAGATGAGAGAAGCAAGTCCTTGAAGGGCAGGGAAAGCCACAGCAGCAGCTGGGACACCAAGGGGAAGATGAAATGGGGAGAAAAAAAATCCTAAACTGCACCATAAGACACATCAGCTCTTAGTAGAACAGCCAAAGTAGCCTCTCAAGAGTTGATGTTGGGCAAAGGGCAGCTGTGATCTGCAGGAGCTGGAAAAGGGAGTACAAAAAAACCCCAAAACATTTAGCCCCAAGACTAAGAGGTAGGGATGAACTGCAGAGCCCACCCCACCCAAATCAGGCAAAACTGCAATGCAGGATGATGGAGATGGTACAAGATGGAAAGAGAGAGGAGCAGAGAAAAATATCCCATGACAAACAAAATCCACAGTTTACTCCTTTTTTCATCTCAAACACGATTTTTTCCTTGCAATTTTTCAGCATGATCTACCAAGCAATGAACCAAGGAGCTGGGATTCCTGACTCACTGCTGACAAGCCAGAAGGAGAGCATCCATGTGAGAAACACCAAAGCCCAGTGAGAAATCACCCATCTCTCCTGGGGGAGGGAGCACCCTGCCAGCCTGCAATGAGGATGGATCACACTGCACCAGGGATGCCTCAGCCAGCTTGGGTATCAAAAGCTGATAGCTGCATTCTCAAATCTACTTCTTTAGCAGAGAGGTTTTTCTTTACAGAGAATTTTTTTTTTCTTTACAGAGGGGTTTTTCCCTCTATATTTGCATATATAGCCAGATGCAAATGACATTGAAATGATGAGGTGTTCACACAAAGGCAATACTGGAGGCTGCACAACAGCAGCCTTGTGCCTGCTGCACATGGACCCCACTGCCCTTCCCACCTGTCTGAATCTCACAGGTGGAGGGATGGAGCCTCTTTCCTGCATCATGGTGGGAGGAAGGGGTGGAGACACTTCTGGAGAGGTGCCAGGGCAGAGCTGGACTGTGTCTGGGGTCAGTGGAGGTCTCTGGGTGCCTGGGGAGAATTACAGAGCCTGAGCTAGGACACAATATTCAATAACTCAGGGAGTGAAGGACCAAGAATTTGAACTATAATCCTCTGTGGTGTGGGTGAAACCCCTCAGAGATGTCCTGGTCTACGAGGATGAATAAACCAGAGAGCAAAATTACTGTCAGGAACTTGGTGGTGCCTCTGTGGTGCCTCATTCAGCTTTGCTTGAGGCATTTGTGGGGGCTGCCACACTGGTATCAGTGATGGTCTGGGAGGTTTTGAATCAGTAGCAATTGGTAATTCAGGATGAGCAGATTTAAACACTGTGGACTAGCTCAGAGCCCCCATTGCTTTTGTTCTCTACAAAGGCATTGCATTTTAAAAGTTTTGAAGGACACAGGATGGGTCTTACCTTGCTTCTACTGTGTCCCTTAAAAGCTTGGATGAGAAACACCCTTTGTGGGCCAGAAACAGTCCCACAAGACAATAGAAGAATGATACTGCACCATTTAGAATGGGAGAAAACCACAGGGAAATAGGATCTGGTGATTTATGGGTAAGAACTCCAACCAGTGGCTTCATTTTATATCTGTATGCAAAGGTTATTGGGATCTATGAAAATGTGAATTCTGCAATATGGTTTTTAGCTTCACTGGTCCCAGAGTGGGATCTCAGAGGAGCAGCACTTCCATGAGGATGCAGCAGTGGCCACATGGATCAGTGGAGATGTCCCAGCTCGGCTGCTGCCTCCTTGATCTGTCTGCCTTTGGCAACACACACTGCTCCTGGGGCTGTGGCAGCAACAGGGATAGGGCTGTCAGTGCCAAAAATCCAGGGGAACAGAGGGAAAAATGAGGCAGGAAGGAGAAAAAAGTGATGGCAATTAGCTGCACGTAAACCCAGGCACACCTGAGCAATCTGTAACATTTTAAGACTGGCTTAGAGATTGTGGTGGAGAACATGCAATGCTACAGCACATCTGCAGCTCTCAGGGGAGCACTAATTATTTACCCAAAAGAAAACATCCCACTGCAATAACATCACAGGACACCCATCCAGGAATTAAGATGCTCTTGCACGCTCACAGCAAGTTTTATTTTCTTTGAACTCCATGGCTTAGGTTTGACTGTTGTGGTGGATATTGAGTTATTTCATTGAAGTTGACCCCATGCCTGCAGGGCCCAGGTGAGTTACCCACGTCCTCACATCTTTGAACAGCCTGGCTAGGGACAATTTGTTCTTCAGGTCAGGGATTCTGGGCTTTCTAAGGCACTCCGTGCACGTAGCAGCTTTGCTCTAGGAAGGTTTTACCTTTTGTAGGTGTGCAATAAATAGTAACCATTAACTCTGAATTGAGGCAAGGACCCACCTAGAAAAGGATAAAGTGGCTGCCTACATACAGGAATGAACAGTTAAAATATCATCAAAGGTTTAGAAGCTGAAGTACAAAGATCTCTGCTTGTATCAACTGGCTGTTAGAAAGAAAAAAAGGAGGTAAGAGCACCTTGCAGCATTTAAAGTAGGTCAGCACTGCCAGAAAAGAAATACTTTTAAATACATTGTGATGCAGAAACCTGACACAGAGTTACAAATTCACCAGAAAGAACTTGTCAGCTTAACAAAAATAGAAATAAATGAGTTTATCCACTCAATTTAATGTAGAGACATGCAGCAGTTGGGGCTGATGAAATGGTTACAAGCCACATCAACACTTGCAGACTGGCATGAACACCCTGGGAACAGTCACATCCACAGTATTATGCTGGATCCCACTGGAATGAGCAGTGAGACTTTCAGCCTGTAACTAGAGATGATCTCAGGGATTTCTGGAATACAGATGGATCTGGAATAGAGATTTCCCTGAGAGCTGCTTCACCCACTCACTCCCACAGCATTGGGGGCTGCCCAGCTCTCAGGAAGGTGCTCCTCAAGGCTGGTGTGAGCAGACAGACACAGCACACAGGGCTGGGGGCAGACAGACAGACACAGCACACAGGGCTGGGGGCAGACAGACAGACACAGCACACAGGGCTGGGGGCAGAGCAGACACAGCACACAGGGCTGGGAGCAGACAGACACAGCACACAGGGCTGGGGGCAGACAGACAGACACAGCACACAGGGCTGGGGGCAGACAGACAGACACAGCACACAGGGCTGGGGGCAGACAGACAGACACAGCACACAGGGCTGGGGGCAGACAGACAGACACAGCACACAGGGCTGGGGGCAGACAGACAGACACAGCACACAGGGCTGGGGGCAGACAGACAGACACAGCACACAGGGCTGGGGGCAGACAGACAGACACAGCACACAGGGCTGGGGGCAGACAGACAGACACAGCACACAGGGCTGGGGGCAGACAGACACAGCACACAGGGCTGGGGGCAGAGCAGACAGACACAGCACACAGGGCTGGGGGCAGACAGACAGACACAGCACACAGGGCTGGGGGCAGACAGACAGACACAGCACACAGGGCTGGGGGCAGACAGACAGACACAGCACACAGGGCTGCTGGTGCTGCAGCTCAGGGACCCTCCCAGCAGAGCCACATCCCTTCCCAAAAGGATGCAAAATGCTCAGAGGCAAAGCCCCCCTGCTCCTTTGTGGCACCCACCAGCACAGTGGAGCCCTGTGGTGATGAGCTCTGAAATAGATGCCATCCATGATAAAAGTCCGGTGTTTATTTAACTGCCAGAGGCAGTTCTGGATATAGGATGCACCCAGTGAGAGTGAAGTTATTTTAAGATCAAATATTTGATCACCACCACAGGGACTTATTTACAAAAAAAAACCCCAAAAACAAAACCAAAAGCGAAACCAAAATACCAACCAACCAACCAAAAAGCCCCATGTAAGAGCATATTTAGGTTTTACTTCCTAATTTGGTCATGTAAATAATAATTTAAAATAATCTACCCACACCGGAAAGAGAAGTGTGCTCTCGAAGTCTCTCACCACAGACAACAGCACTTTAAAGACATCCTGGACACAAAATTTGCCTGAAGAAAAGTGAATTCAATTTGATTTTAAAGAACTCAACTAATAAAGAGCCAACAAAATTTAAAAAAATCAAATACAAAGTCAAATGATCACATCAGAAGAAACACTTATGTCGATTTCTGCAGTATTCTGGTTTTAATTTGTTTTTTTTTTTTTCCTTGGGTTGAGTTTTTTAAAGGTAAGACAAGCTGCACACAAAGCAATCACTAAGGCGTGTATATAAAACAGACATTTTTCACTTAAGAAGTTAATGAAATAATTTAAAAGGGGAAGTCTTTTAAAGGCTGTAACCTTTATATCTCACCAAAAAAAGGGTGTAAACTGCCACTAAATTAATTTTACTCGTACTGTGACTCTGGTTAATAAGAGTAATAATGTGTGTGAATATATGTACATCTATCTGAGAAAATACACACACATACAGATATATAAACACAAACACAGGCATAAAAACCACTGTTGCAGGTGAATATTTTTAGTTCTTCCCCCGTTCCATGGCCTCCCTGTTACATCCACAATTTAAATGATGAAGGATGACTTTGTGGTTGAGGTTGGCAGGGTACCCACATTCTATTCCCAGCAGACAAATTCCAGCAAGCCCTGAAGGCTGATGGGTCTTTTCTCTCAATCATAGATTGACTAGATTTGTTTAGGAAAAGTTTAAGGTTTTTTTTAATTACTTCCAGCATTTTGTAGAACTGGAAGAAAAAACAATGATTATTTTTAAACTTTGTACATTTGACACAATATTGACTTAAACACACAAATAAAATGGCAGCAGCAACTACAACCTAACACAAAGCATCACTTGTTTGATTCCTCACACTGCAGTTGTCCTCCACAGACATTTGGGCTTCCAAACCTGTCCCAAACACCCCAGATTACACTGGGGGTAGAAGCCCTAAACCTGTTTGGGGAGATTCTATGAATTATGCTGAAAAAATACTGAAGATTGCAATCAGAACATTGAATATGTCATATCGATTTAAAAGATCAACCAATTTTCTCCAAGGCATAGCAAAGCCCAAGTTGGAAAAGACCTCAAAAGATCATCCAGACCAACCTTTCATGGAAAGGGAGCCCAGATGAGATTATCTAGCACCCTGCCCAGTCACATCTTGAAAACCTCCTGGAAAGAGCAATTCCATAGCTCAAATACCACATTTATACAGTGTTTGTTTTGATCACTATGTTATAGTGCTGCACTGGGTAACAAAGTCCAAAGGTTTTTGAGCTGCCAGAAATCCCCCCGTGAGCGCCCAGCCACCCCTCCTGCTGTCAGCACCAGAGCAGCTCCTGAACAGGAACACCAGGTCCTGAACAGGAACACCCCATAAACAACAGGATCATCTGTTTTGAGGGTTGCAGACCGAAATCTTGTTTCTTGGCAACATTCAGTAATTCAAAGCACATTCTTATGTGTTTCATAAAATGCCTTTTTCTTCCTTTTGTAGTGCTTTTGAGCCTCTACACATTTTCCAGTGAGAGCAGGGCTGGTGGACATGGTCCCAGTCCCAGTTTCTGAGTTGACTCCCACATGGACCTGGGCAAAATTGTGCTAATTTATTAGCACAATTTTATCTATTATCTATTAATACTTCCACTGATTTATCAGCAAGAACCAATCTTCCACACCGGGCAGTGCAGCCAAATTTGCAAAATGCAGGAGTATCAGTTCAGAACAAGCAGGTACAACCACAACTCTGCTTTATTTATCATGAAAAGGAAAAAGCATTACTGACTGTTCCAAAAACTTTGCTGTTTTCATTTCTCCCCTCCTGGCTGTTCTTTGTTGTTTTTTCAGACTACACTGTATTCAGAGGTGCCACCTTTTATGAACATACAGGAACAAGTATTGTTCAGTGAAATTCTGATATAAAAATAATAATATGGCATTAAATAAGGAAGCACCAAGAAACCTGAGAAATCATTTGGCTACAACACCAGCATTAAGTGTGAAAAACAGCAGCTTTGGATCTTGATCAACAAACAGCCAGGGGTTGAGGGCTTTGCAAACAACTCCAGGAAGGCTTTTAACCTTGCCCTTGTTGTTGGATACCTCTGTAGAGCTCCTGCCAAAGATAATCCTCCCCAAAAGCCCAGTAATATATTCCAAAAAGAGAATTTTATTTACTTTAGGATATGTTAATTACTATTTGTGTGTGTTATTAGCAGCAATTTCTTAAGAATGCAATAAGTTGCCAGCTATTTTGGAAGAAAAAAAGGAGGAAATGCAGCTACAAAATACTTTTGGGTTTACCCTCTCCTAGTACTTGAATGAAAACATTATGAGTGTGGCATAATATACCAGCTACAATGCCCTAAAATAGAATAAACATTTCCATCCACGTACAGCTCAAGATATTTGTTTCTCCAGGACCACTGCCTCTCTTGATTGCAAAGCAGCTTTTGAAAACAGATTTCCCAGTCCCTCAGCTTTCCACTCGAATGCTTCAGAAATATGCCCATTTAACAAGTTGCAGGAGGACCTTGGGGACCTCCTGCTGAAACTCTGACAGCACACAGACATTGTAATAAACTGGCTTCCACCTCAGCTAAAGCTTTTTTACAAAAGGATTTTCCATACACAATTCATTCCTTGGTGCTCAGAGTCTGATTACCTCTCTTCAGAGCATCAGCAGAGATTTCCACTGAAAGCTTATCAGCAGAGACTGTTTCTGGGAAAGGAGCAAGAGAAATTATCTAACTTGAACTTTGCAGTGCAGCCTTTCATTGCCATTGGAAGCTACACTGTGAAGTCAGATTTTTGTTTGATACACTGACAACACCTCCAGCATCAGTAGAAAAGGAGCTTATTTGGTTTATTTGCTCTAGGGCAGGAAGAAGGGAAGCAGAAAGCATCTGGAAGAAGAAAATGAAACCCTTACAAACTGCCTGGAAAACACAATTTCAAATGCTAGATTTCAAGGTCAGGGAAGGAAGTGACCACTGACTGGACTATATTTAAATGCACTGTGAAGGTCCATACTGTGCTTATTTTTAGGTAAGAATAATAACTATTCCCCTTTCTTCTGTACAAACTTATTCTTAACAGGCATCCTGTCCAAAGAGTCATCCAGGACAAGTCCTTACAATGACAGGAGCACAGGATGGGGCTATGTGGCTGCCTACAGGAACAATTATTTTTCCTACCACCAAAGAGATATCAGCAGTGCATTTCCATCATGGAGTTTCCTTCCCCAGGTTCAAGTCCAACATCTACTCCAGTCAGTGATGATCCAGGTGTTGTGTCAGACTCCAGATTACATCCCAGCTGAAAGGAAGTCCAGCCAGTATCCCTCAAAATGACTTAGCCTTACCCTGTGATCTTCCAAGGCAGAGCTTGCCCAGCACCAGCACCATCCACTAGCTAATGGTTAATCTTTCTGAATCCATTCCTCACTTCAGCACATAAACCATCTCAATTAAATTCAAAGCCTCTGTGCTGCCCCATGAAACACTAAACACTTCCATGCACCCACCTTCCTTCCTTCCTTCCTTCCTTCCTTCCTTCCTTCCTTCCTTCCTTCCTTCCTTCCTTCCTTCCTTCCTTCCTTCCTTCCTTCCTTCCTTCCTTCCTTCCTTCCTTCCTTCCTTCCTTCCTTCCTTCCTCCCTCCCTCCCTCCCTCCCTCCCTCCATGTGAAAGTGCTTTCTGTGGGTCGCTTTCATCTTTTTATGTGTGGTTCCATTTCCAGGACCACTTCAGAAGATTACCTAACAAATCCTTCCTGCTGGGAAAGTAAATTTCAGAAAAACAAACTGGTAGCAGTCTTGCAGCCCCTTTCCTGCAGCACATCATGGTGGTGGATTTTGGTTTTAGTGACCCTCTGCTGAAGCTGTGCTGTGCTCTGGACTGTAGTGGATCCCTGCCTGTGGGGTGTAATGAATGTTCTGCAGATCCTTGTAGCATGAAACCTTTGGAGATGGCAACTGCCACAGCTGACAGAGGAGCGCCTTTTGGAAAGAACTGGCATCAGCCATGGAACAAAAAGCAAACACAGCACTTCAGGGATGTATGTCCAAGTTTCTGTCTCTCACAAACATCCCTGCACATGCCCCATCAACATGCTCATGGCAACCAGTGCCACTGCACACAGAATTTTTGAGACATTCATTTTGTTGTCCTAAGCAACCACCAGATCAGCTTGTTCCTCCAGATGTAACCACAAACATCCAGCAGATTAAGCTAAGCTCTCTGGCCAATTTCATGTCTTTTTTTTTTTTTTTCATTGTGGAAATGAGGTAACAGGACACTGCAGAGCAGTCCATATTGATCTTATCCCACTACTAAATTTCTTCAGTTTATGAAAATCACTAAGAGGTATTTTCTGTGTCAGCTATTCAGAAAGCTGTACAGCCAGTCAGTGCCTCTAATACATTACAAAACCAGTTGTAAAGTCATACACTTGATGTATGGTTCAGCTACAGCCACATGCTCAAAACAAGGATTGCATCTGAATCTAGTATTTTGCAACTGCTATTTTAACAACCTGTTTTAAGTTGCCTTCAAGTCTTGCCAAACTGTAATGAGAAAGAGCAGAAATTTTCCAAACCAGCGTCTGCCCAACGAGGAACTATCTGAGAAAACTTCAGCCAAAATATTTAAGCCATTCCTAAAAAATGTTGCAGAGACTATTTCTTTTTAGAAACAATTTTCTGGTGAATTTTAGAGGGAGATTTCTAGCTCCTCCTTGGGTTGGGTTTAAGAGTTATGGCTTGGCAGGACAGACTGCATAAGGCAAATATTTCTGTTCTCTATACAAAAATGTACCTAAATTAAACTATTTTATACAGGGATGCTTACATTGGACAAGCACGGGAAGCAGTGGGACTGAAAAACTGAGCCCCTTCAAACAGGGGAGTAAAAATGTGGGAGATAATGTGGCCAGACCAACAAGTAAGCAGCTGTGGTACCTGAGAATTTCTCAAAAGGAGCAAGGGACTGAGAGGTAGAGCACAGAATCTAATACTTGCTGGACAAGGAGACTGAAACTGAGTTCAGACATCCACAGAATGGAAGTTGGGATCAAGAAGCAGACGTGAGGCAGGGACAGGGCAAAGTGGCTGAAGGCAGAGGGTGTGAGTGACACAGCTTTACTGGGAATGGGCAAAAGAGACTTCACTTCCTGTCCATCCGGAAAAGATGAAACAGAATCAATCCCTCCTGAAGAAAGCAACAGGACTGGGTAAACTGACATTATGAGCAGGAGCCAACTAAGACTGAGACACCTAAATTCAGGTGTTTTACCACAAATGCCTCCATATAACCGAGTGTTTGAATTCCCAGGATAGAAGATGTGAAGGGGGTCATTCAGTGGCTAAATAGAGGTCCTTATTGCCATCTGAGACAACATGGGTGAGGGCACAAGGCTGACATCTGCCACAGCATCTACATGGGGCCTGTACTCCATGGGAAAACACCAATTTGCCTGGAGTCCTTTGGCAGAAAATATGTCACTGTTTGTGTCTGATATATCCTCTCCAGAGAGGGCACAGCAGCAGCATCCCAGTGTCAATGAGGAAAGCTGAAGGTCTGGCAGGGTACCTTAGCACAGCCCCAGTGGCAGCTTACAGGCTGATAAATGGGCATCCTGATGGATCTGCAGAGAAGAACTGAAGTTGGACAAGCTACATGTGTCCAAATGTTTCTCAGCTTTTGAGGCACTGACTTTGTAATCTTACCAATATTCTTTCAACTTTTCTTGCATATTTTTATAAAAAGGCCTTATATATGAATTTGGACTGGGGTAGCCAGATGAAATTCAAACAAGTCTTCTTTGATTTGTGATAGTCCATAAAACAGCACTAGGCATACATAATGCACAGCATGTTCTCTACAGATAGGTACCTTTGCCAACTAAAGCAACCCCAGAGATGGTTTTCTTAACCACTAAAGACAAATATGCTTAAACAAATGGTTTATGAAATCCAATAGCAAGGCACTGAGAGCAAGGCCAGTCTAGTTTGATTTCTCTGCCTCCTGTTTATCTCTCCTTGAGGAATTCAAACTGAGAAGTCCTTGTGTAACTTGTAAAGACCAAAGAGGAAGCTGAAAGCCCTGTGAAAAAGTTCGTGAAGACAACAACTGGAAGCAGAGCCATGCTTTGCACTGTGTTAATCATGAACAGTTTGTGTTTGAAATCTCAAACACAAGCTCGAGCAGTTCAGGCCCCAAACCTGATGCGGATATTTGGCAATCACCAACCTGTGTGCAAAAGAATAAAGAAAACCCTGCTCTTTGTCCTGCTGCTAGAGCTGTTTACTTTCTGGCGTGAGTTTGCAGTTCCTGAGATCTTAGAATAAGTTCTGTAACCGCAGAGCTGCAAAAGTTTGAGAACTGTACCAGACCTTGGGCCAGTAGTTCAACAAACAACTACAAAAGAAGAGTTCAGATCTTCAAAGAGAAAGAGGAAGGAAATCAGCTGTCAGCTAACTTAAAAAAAAAAAAAAAAAATGCAGATGATTTATTGCTTACCAGTTTACCTGAGAAAAAATCCCAACCACCACGAGCCCGTGAGACACTGAACACATAATGTTTAAATTTCTCATTTAAAAAAAATGGCCACAGAAAGAAAACTGTAAGTACAAATTAACTTCCTTGGGAAAGCAGCATCAGTGTGGGCAGTAAAGAAGTTGTTGAAGTGGAACAATGTGGCAAACATGACATTGATTGGATTTAAGGCTCTAATCACTTTCCCTTGCACACGAGTCTCATATCTGTTGTTAACTTTAATGAGACTTGTGTGCCAAGCCTGCAAGGAGAATTGGTCCTTAACTCTCCTTGCTGCCAAACTGTTTCATTAGGAAGTATTTCCACGTCTTCCTGTTGAAGTTTCAGTCGGCAGTGCCGACACAGACACAGAGCTGGTGACCAGGAATTCTCTCAGATCTGGGAGCTGTGGTAAAAGAAGGGCTTGGGCAGATCCAGCACTTGTGCCAACAAGTCTAACTAAAGATCTAAAGCTTGTTACCTCCTGCTTGCCCCTGCAGTGACTCTGGAGGAATGACTTTCTCTGCTTTTCTTTCCTTAGTTTCTAAAAAGGAGAAGCATTTGTTGCTATCTCCCTGGTGGAGCTATTTGGAATTAGGACTTGTTTGTAGAACTCTGGGCATGAGAAGTTTTATTTGAATGTTACTCTTTATTAAACCCACCAGCATTTCTCTGAATTCTGATGGCAATCTTTGGCCTACCAATATTGTATGTGATTCCATAGAAATGAATGCCAGGTGAGCAGCTTCACCAAGTTTTGCAGTGGCTTAATGAGTCTGTTTATAGTAATGATCTAATAAACCCAGAGTAATTGAACAACAAGCCACAAATCAGTTGCAGCCTGGAAAATCCTAATTTGAGGCCACTTTCTCCCTCCATCTGCATAATATTTTCAATTTGTTGCTTTTCATTTTAATGCTAATTTACCCAGTGTGTGTCAAAGACCACTTCAGCCTGCTGGCAGCTCAGGAATGGGAGCAGACCTGCAGCTCCTTGGCAGCAGGTGAATGCCTTGGCCCTTGAAGAGCTGTCCAGATTCACATTTCCCCAGCAGCTGGCAGCTCAGCCAGGCCTCTTTGCTGCAGAGCTTTCCTGGGGGAAATTCCTAGCTTATTTTCAAACTTCTGAATAGCATTGTGGCTTCAGAGTTTCCTTCTGCTCCCAGCACTCTGAGGGTTTGTCTGCTGGGCTGCCTTGGCTCCAGAATTCAGATCTTTTTGGCTTGAAGGTGGCATTATTTAGGAATTACTCAAAAACCTTTTAACCATGTAGGATAAACAAAGAGACCCAAATTACCATTTTAAGATGTTGAGGTACTACAGGCAGGTAGCATGTTTTTCCAGGAGTTGTTCTCAGTTGCTATAGCTGATACAAATATTCCTTTAGTTTTATGTAATACTTTTTGTGGTCAAAAATATTCATGAATATCATTAGGGAAACATGACCTGTGGAGTTTGCTGTTGTTGGCAATGCAATACAGACTCTGGATTGCTATTGATATTAATATATGATATTTGTTAGCAAACAGTATTTGTGCTGTGGGTCATTTTGGGCTTTCTTGGCTCCTTCACTAGCAAAGCTCAATGTCATTTGGGATAACATTAAACTGAATTCTCTAGATTAAATCTGCACTCTTTCAAACTGAAAATGCAATTCCTGTGACTTGAGCTGGTGACAGCTCCTCAGCAAAAACATGTATTTTGTTTTTCACTAATTACAATGATCTAAGATCTCCTAAGTGAAGCATATCGAGTTATATATGGGCTGTCAATCATGTTTGCCTTTGCTCATGCTGCATTCCTACATAGAAAAATAAGCTAAATTATAGATTGTCACTTCCTTCAGTAGCTCTTACAAGAAATGTGCACATCTCAGTTGCTCAACCTCTGGCCAGTAATGATGCCTATAAAGCTTTACATGGGTGTCTGATGTGTTTTTCTCAGGTTGTTTTTGTAGATATGAATGGTAACTTTGGAATTTTGCCTTGTTTTTCTCACATACAACTTCACTGGAGTGTTTGGCTTACTTGAGCCCCTGAAGAACTAAAATTTATCTCATAGGCTTGATCTACATGGCAACAACACTCACACTGAGAGGAGATGTAATCATGCTGGAATATGTGCATTTTAGGATGTGTTTGGGGTAAATTGTATATCCTGTATGTGAAACCAGAGTGTGAGCCTAAGAGATGGGAAACAGATATCTAATGAGGATTATGGCTAATGGGGAACAGATTTCTGATGAAGATGAAGGTTAAAGACTGTGTTTTATGTGTGTTAGTTGGCCAAGCAAAATTATGAAAAGGCAGAAATAAGAGGAAGCAAAAAAAGTGGCAAATAGAAATGCAGGTAAATGAGTTATTACCAAAAATCAGCAGCTGAATTGACTGCAGTGTATCAACAGTTCAGCTAAACAAAATTAAGTACTCCCAAAAGTTACAGAGTTTAATAAACTGCAGAGCACCATAACCAGATGAAGCTGTTTTTTACATACCCACTGCTGATTAAGGAAAGAATGGCATTGCTGAGATAACTTTGTTTCATATCTGAAAAAATTCCTGTACAATGCTGCTTGGAGACATCTGCTTTTCACTGGGGGTAAAACTATGTGCTTGCAAATGGAATAACCTAGAAGAGATGTTCCCAAAGTAACAATACAATGCATTAAACAACTGGGAAATAATATTAAAGAAATTATTTTGAAAAATTAAAGAATTATTTGGCACGATTCCTTTTATGAGTTTGTAAGAACCATGATAGATTTATAAACAATTGAAATATGGGAGGGGGGGAAAAAAGGAGAGAAGAAAATCAAAGCAAATTTCTTTGTGTTATATCTTGGGATCTCATTCTTCTCTCTTTTGTTTCCTGTTTTTTAATATTATCTTGTTCCTTCAGTGAAAGCAACAAATAAAAGTTTTGGTTAGAAGAAATAGCAACAGAATATCAAAGCCAGTTGTTGAAATACATTAGATGTTAGGAGTTTTGAGGTGACACAGTGGCATTATTCTAGTGGCATTATCCAAGGGATATTGTGGAATTTTTTTCCCCAAGAGAGTCTGTGCACTCCCACTTAGGGGATCTGGTGTGGAGCTGTGAACATCTTATTGAAGTGTTGTACAGCTACAAGGCTGGGCCTAAAAGGCTGAGGTTGCTGAGATGGCTGTGATTTAACCTTTCCCTGCGTGTGACAGAAATCACTTCCCTGAGTGTGGGGAAGGTCATTTCAGTGCTCAGTGTGAGAACTTGGGCTGTGTCTGACTCCTGGAGAAGCACCTGGTGCTGCTCAGTGTGCTGGGCTGAGGGACAGGGATTGGGACAGGCTGCTCTTCAGTGCCTCTGTGAAGGTCCACATATCCCATCCTGCTGAAAAAAACCTGTGTCCCCTTGAAGGGGAAAAATTCAGCTTCAACAGGTTAGAGAAAGAAGGAGGCAACACCTAAATATGAAGCAGGGAGCAACTGGCCATTAGCCAGGCTGCTAAAAGGGAGAACTACTCCAGGATGAGTCAGTGACATGAAACTGAAAAAAACCCCAAATGTATCCAAATGGGTACATCAGGAGAGCTGTCAGACAGGCAATTTAGACAATTTTCCCACACCATAAGACTTCTGTGAGTCCAATTTTAGATCTTGTTTGTCCAGAGCATCTTGAAAATGCAGTGCTCCAAAGTGGAGCAGTTCAGAGAACCAGAGGAGGATTATTACATGTGGTCTATGTGCTGATAGAACTGGGGTTTCCATAGTGGGAAAGAGAAGACAAGAAATAAACATGTAAGTGGTTGGTAAAATAATCCCCATGGTCAGTAAGGCAAGAACAAAGACAAATTAACTTAATTTGCAGGAAGGAAGATTTAGGTTGGACAGCAGGGATCACTTCCTGTCAATAACACCACAAAGTTCAAGAGACAGCCAAGGGATGCTGAAGGACCTGCTGCTCTGGGAGATGGTAGATCTTTCTAGTAAAAGCTTCTATCAAAAAGAGCTTAGCCAGAGATGGTCTGATAGCTTTGGAGGCTGTATCTCAGTTTTATAGCATCCCACACGTTCCACTTTCATGGAAAGGGTTGTCTAGGATAAGGAAAATTGCAGCATTATCTCCTCTTCCCATGTGGATTCAGCAGAGGCAGAGCTTCACCTGAACACCTGTGTGTGCAGGGCCAGGGTGGGACAGTTGGTTGTGGAAGCACCAGCTGCTGCTTTAGCAGCCATTCCCTCTTTCCACTGATCCTGTGGATTTTTGTGACCATCTGCCATCCATGGCCTCAGTCCAGCCCAGCAGCACTTATTGTGCTTTAATGCCAGATCCTGGTCTGAGGGATCTCCTAGGATCCAGAATGGGAAGCCACCTTCCAGAGAGTGTGTCACAACAATGGGGCTGGAGACCTTGGCTTTGATTTCATAAAGGCTGAATCCATTTCAATTGTTTTCTCCCACAACAGACAGTCATGAACTATTTGATGATTCCCAGCAGGAATGAAATACAGTTCTGTAACATCAGATCTGGTTCCCTTCACCCCACATAACATAAATGGAAAGAAATATATATATAGATTTTAAGTGCCCCATGAGCCCTCTCACATGTTGCAGTCTTCAATATATTCTTACAACAACAAAATTTGTAATAGCTCTTTTTGCCTTTCATTCAGTGCTTAGGTATTCAATTTGTGGTACCAAACAACATTCCACAAACAGGACTCTATGCAAAGTCTACAGTTTTCAACAAATAACATAATTAACAAAGTAAACAACCCCTGAAGCAGATGAGCTAACACATACATACTGACAGCCATTCTTGTTCCTGCAATCACATCAAATCCATTTTCCCTCAGATGAGATTCGTGGACAGAAGGGGTTGGGCCATCCTCTGCTCCCACAGTGAATGAGCAAGGTGCTGCCAACCTCTGTGTCTCAAGTCCTCTTGTCTGGCACCAGAAATGTGGCCTTATTTTAGCAGAAACTGTACCTTCCCTCCAGCAAGACCCAGGGGTCATCTGAAGCAAAGAGAGCTCCAGAAAAAGTGCAAAGTTCAAGTCACAAACAGGTCACGTAGATTTTCTGATCAGATCTCTTTTTTATGCTATGTTTTCACAGCAAAATGCTCCAAGCAGGCTAAGATCCCACCCAGGCTGTTCATCAAACACTTCAGCCACCTGTAAGCATTCTTGCAAAACCCAAGAGCACTTTCCATTTTGTTTGGTAAGAACACGGCACAAAGAGTGTCCATAAAGTCAATCCCAGGCTCAGGAGCTAAAAGCTTCCTGACTCGTGGATGTTCCTCAGCCAACACACCCTCCTCAATCTTCTCATGGTTGTGGAACTGGCTGAAGAGTGCAGCTGGAGAGGTGAACTGGCTTTGGCTGCACTGCAACACCCAGCCCCAGCACTGCCCTTGGCTGCCTTGCTGCTCATGGATTTTCCTTCACACACCCTCTGGGTAACACTGAAGGAAGCCCTGTTCCACCACAGCGGGCTTGCTGTGAAAATATTTATGTAACAAAGAATTTCTGAGAGTGCAAGGGTGAAATATGACCCTGGCATGGTATGACATTTAATAATTAAGCAAGTTTTGGAGTTTCTAGATACAGAAACACTGCCCTGATTACAATCAAAGTAGTAAACAGAGTCTTCAAAAGGGTTTTGTTACAAATGTAGAAGTGAGGAAAGAGAATTCAAAGCAGCCAAAAATGGAAAGCTTTCATTTCAACACAATTCTTTATTCCTTTTGTTTTAGCTGGAGAAACACAGGCATGGTACAATGCCCAAGCAGCCATGCAGCAACCTGTCCAATTTATAGCAGTGCTTGGCAATTTAAGATTTTCCTTCAGGTGCTGACAGTAAAAGAAAAGCCACATGACTGATTACAGCCTGTACTCTCTGAAAAGACAAATTAAAAGAGAAATGGAGAAAAAAATCTCCTGTTTGGCTGTCATTTGGGAGCTAGACAGAGAGATTATATTGTTCTATGTCCATCTTTCTGTCCCTGATGGAAGCATTCCTCAGGATGACAATAAGGAAAGGCCTTTGTGGTGACAGGTCAGGGATGGCAGTCAGGACAGCAGGACATGCTTCCTTTGGCCCCCAATTCCCAAATATCAATGCAGATTTTAACTCTCAGGTTACCAATGGTGGATCCCAGAGTGGTACTGAGCCCCTGGTCATCTCATTTAAAAATGCAGCCTTATTTCAATCAAACAGATGTTGATTCACTGATTTCTAATTCTGGTCATCTCTTGATTAGCAATTATTTTCTTAAATTAGTTGTTGTGTACTTCACTAAACCTAATGCATTCTTTTGCTCTCAACTATATTGACTTCTATAGAGAAAAGCACATTACTTCAGAAAAGTTAGAAAAGAGGGTAAAGCCTTCTGTCCATTTTTGGGAGGAGGAGAACAAAAACCTGGTCTGAAACATTCTGTACCAAATTTTAAATTTTACAATATGGCTCAAATTTACAGTGTAAGGAGCTTAATTACTCTTTAAAAACACAATCTGTTTTCCTACAGTTATCCTATGCTGCATTATACAAGTAACCAGCCCAATTGTACAAGGGATGCTGAGAAAAAGAGAACAAATTTCCACTACAGCCAGAGACTGACAACTGCTGCAGGCAGGTTACCAGATGCAGCTGACAAATTATTTCACCTTCTATTGCAAATCCTGCATTCCTAAGTAGTTTAGACAAACCTCTTAATCCACCACTTGAAACAATTCCCAGGCTGAGGCATTCAAATCAAAGTAATATAAAGTTAACCCTCAACAAAGAGAACTCATGGCTTTACAAAGATGTGCTCTGCAGCAAATTTAGCTTGAGTCAGATATTTGCAAATTCATTCAAACCTGACTGAACTGCAAAGCCACAGGTTTTTCTTTAAAGGAAAGAACTAAAAGGAAACACACAGCTAAAAAAAAAATCAAGATAAAAATCACACAAATTAAGAAGCCACAAAGAAACAGAAACTGTCAGTCAGTTATTTTTAACAAAACCCAAACCACCAAGGTATTGCTATAAGGTAAAAAAGGTAACTCATTAAACTTACAATAAAAATAGATTAATACAGCCAGAAAATTTTCTTAACTGTTTTAAAATTAAAATATGTGTATATAAACCAGGTCAATAGCAATTCTACTTGTGAATTAAGATACTGTTGTGAATTATAAAGTCTTCCCAGATGTAGGTTACAATTCCTCAGGCCTGGAAGACTGTATTATCAGGCCATCAGGTCAGGAATTGAGAATTGCCTCTGTCACTGATATACCTTCTGACTTTTATTAAAGTTTGCTTTCTGGAAATGCAGAATTTAAAGCCAAAATGCACTGGAAAGACAACCTGTGTACTGTCACCTGCTAATTTATAGTCTGTGTTTGACAAGGATTCACTAATGCTCATTTAAGCAGATCTGTGCATGGTTCAAGATCATGAAACAATTCAAAGGGGAAGGAATTTCCAAGTCTTTAGACCCAGCTCCTACTGAAAGTAAGATCAACAGGGAACTTCAACCAGGGTGCACAGGGCTTTGGCCAGCCTTGTCTTGAAAACCTCCAGATATTCATAATCTTTAAGATCTGAAAGAAAAAACTCCTTTCAAAATTACACAGGAGTTCTTGTCTCAAAACAGTGGTTTTGTGTGATACTCCATAAATTGTCTCTAACGTGGAAGCATTTCATTACTGTCCTGAACATATTTTCATATCACCTTCTCTCTTTTAGTTCAGCAAGCTCAAGACACACCTGCAGTCTTAAACATCCAAGATGTTACATTGATGATAGAGTGAAATTCTGGGGTTATTTATGCTGGAAATGGAATTTCCTCAGGTTTCAGTAGAGCTGGTTACTGGGTTACTGGCTAATGGACCCCAAATACTCAGACAAAAACCCCCAAGTTCAAATTTTTACAAGGAATTATTAGGATTGATAATTTTATTCATTTTAATGGGACAAACTGTGTTTTCAGCAGCTTATCAGTTTCTTAATCAGCAGATGAGCCTAAAAGGCATTTCTGTAAGATCTAAAGCAGGACTGTGAGATCAGAGAAGAATTCAGGTTGGAAAGAAATAACATAAATCTTTGTCCCAAACATCAGGCTTCAGACGTGGTTAGCTATAAGGTCAGACAAGGGGTTTAACGGAAGACTACACCCATAGCTTCAAAGTGACTCTATAAACACCAAATATTTTGGAAAAATGGGGGGGAAAAAGATTTCTAATTCAATCTCATCTCAGGTATTGGAAAACTTGGTTTGGAACATTTAGTTTTGGTTACAAAGGAAAACAGACATTATGGGGTGGATAGTGAATTGTTTTGGTGTTATATAAGACATTGGTTAAAAATCCATGTGACTTCAAAGGGAGATTACACAAGATTATAGACCTAGGGTGAAATTCTGGCTCTGATTAAAATCACTGGCAAAAATCCCACTGGCTTGACCACTGCCAGGATCTGCCTTTAACATGCCTTTGTTTTACCAGGCAAAGCCACACATGCAGACCCAGATGTACCTTACAACGCATCTCTCTGCAACAATTAAACTTGGAAAACTTTTTTAAATCTCCTGCAAAGTTGTGTGGGAATTTTTCTTATTTTTAAGATATTCTCTCCTCCACTGTAGATTTTTCTTTCTATACCAACAAGGAAGATTTGATGTAAACAAAAACAATGGAACTGTCTGGAGAAAAAAAGCTGTGAAATTGATTTTTCTGTTGTTTTCGAAGCTGTGGCTTTAGAAATAGCATAGAATATAGAAACCTTCCTCCCACTTCACTGCCTTTCCCAGTGCTGGTGAAGCTGGAGTGACCATGGTCCAGCTCCAGTAGTGGCATAGGGGTGGCATCCTGCCACATAGGAGCTTGCAGAGCATCCTTTAGAAAAGTACCTGAGGCAGGGCAGACCTGATCCAGAAATCCATGAGGTGAGAATATTGATTATACTGGCTCTGGATATCCACATTCTCCCTTTAAACATCCACCTGCCTTTACCACAGGGATGCTGCCAGGGGAGCAACTCCATGACTGAAAAAAGCCCACAACAGTCTAAAAGCAGCCACTGGAGTGTTCCATGTGCCACAGATGTTTCACATGGAGACTGGCAGCCCAAAGGCAGTCAGATTTACTTCTAGTAAATTCATGATTTTTATAGGGTTTCCTCATTCCCCCAGACAAATGCTGCCTGTCTGTTCCAGCGTGCCCTGCACCAGCAAATTACTGAGCACGAGGGAACACCTCTGCAAGTGATCAGCACAGCAGCAGAGAACAGCCAGGCACCTTCCATGCTACCTGACAGGAGAGCACCTGCAGCTGTCAGTGCACAGCTGCAAACACACATGGCACAGCACAGCCCTCCTGGATGCTGTGGGGAGGTGCCTGCCCTTCCCAGCAGGTGTAATTTATTCTCATATATTCTCCCTTGCCAGGTAAAGCCAAGGCATCCTGCCTTATTCTGGCAAAAGGCATGGCTGGAATCCATCCCAACACCACCATTTGTTTCACTAATGCTTTCAAGGTTTCCCACATAAAAACGAGCCTAATGCTCATTTACAGCAGAAATGTTGTGGCAGTTAACTGAGTAATGCTGGTAGAGGCCTCTGAAAATATCAATCACTATAGTGTAGAATTATTAACCTTGATTATTATTGCTTATGCATTGCTTTGGGTTAGGGCTCACAAAGGAAAGAGCAGAGTAATTATAACTTGTCCCAAAAGCAAAATAGAGGGCATGGAACACCCTCAGTTTTGCTCTTATGCAAAACCACGGTCATTTAGAGCAGCCTGAAGGTGCTGAGATCACTGAGCTCACTAGGCAGTGGCCAAAGGTGCTGCAGTGAGCACTGAGCACTCAGCCACAAGACAGGAATCAGTCAGTTCCTGCCTCCCAGCAGCACATGGACCAGCTTCACAAAAGTATCAAATGCTCCTTCTCAGACTGGCCCAGTGACAACCCTGAACATGTACACAACTGAAAAGCCTCAGCTTGGGAAAGAACCTCTTCCCAAAACCACAACCCTGCATTTTGTCATAAAGTTTGCTTTTTGTCATCTGCTTCTGTCAAGAAGTTAACCCCAGAATTTAAATTGCTGTTGCTGTGTTAAGAGAAAATATCAGAGTCTTCAGAGCAAGTTTGAAATGCAAGCAGGGCACCCTTCTGTGCCCAGTGAAAACACTGCACAGCTGCTGCCCTGCTGGGCTCTGGAAGGAGCAGGACAGGCAGCTGTGGCTGCAGGGCAGTGGGTGCTGTATTGTGTGTGCTCTGGACTGATATGGAAAATCCAAATTCTTTGTGAAATTACACCTCTTGTAATACTGGATATGCACAGAGCACAGTATATGAAATATAAGTAGCTCTGGTGGTGCTTTTAGAGAAGATAATAATCTGGTTTCTCCAAAAGGCTTGTAGGATCAATCAAATCATAGACTTAAATTTGTCGCAGGCACCTTGCACTATGAACACTACTCTCCAAAAGTACATCCCTGCACATGGCATTGCCCAAACAGATGGAAGAGCTGAACAACAAGAAAAATTAACCCACTGCTGGCACCAAAGTCAGTGATTTTTTACCTTGATCATATCTCCAAAGGAAGGCAGCACTGCACTTTAGAGGACCTCAATACAAAGATTATCAGATACCTCTGCAAGTGAGACTGTGGCTCCTGGAGAAGCAGAATAAGGCAATTCCTTCAGAGTATGGGGGTATTAGCTTAGATCTCTTTGGCTGAACACACTGTGTGTGCTAGTCAGAATTAACATGCTTGATTCAACCACTATTTCTTTATTTGGATCCAAATGTTCACAAAAACAGCAGGGATTTTTTTTTTAATCTTGCTGCAGATGGAAATTTCCATAATACAGTTCTGCAATGATTGTAAACAAGAGGTTTCAACACCATCAGATCTTAACCTTTTATAAGAAGAGTGGCTGAATAATCTGTAGGGAAGGAGATCAGGGCAATCCAACAAGGGCTTTGTGCAAAAAGGAGGAACTGAGACTGAAAGCTACAATTCTGCTACTCCCCATTTTTAAACTCTCAAGAAGACAAAGTAAAAGGCAGGGGGAGGGGATGAAAAGAAAATAAAAATATAAAAGGTCACTGACTTTGAAGAACTTAAAACTTTAACAATAAAGTCTGCATCTACTCCTTAATACAATATTAGATATTAGTTTTCATTTGAGAAAGTAAACAAGTCATAGGAGAAAAGCCTCTACAAATGCTACAGGATTGCTACCTCTCCCACACCTCCTAGTTCAAGACACTTCATAGACATTTTCCAGCACTGGTTGACTTCAATTTTGAGCCATGACATCCAAAGCATGACATATTTCGTGTTTTTTCATTAACCTGAGGAATGAACAGGGACAGAGTTTCCTTCCTAGGATAAAACCTTTCTCAACCACATTTCTAGGCTGCTGTGAAGGAGAAGCAGCAGACAGTGCTGAGCTTCCACATCCATGCTCCATATCCCTCCAATTTGCTGCACATCCTGGAGATGCAGTGGCTCTGCTTCTGTCACACCTTTAACAGATCAACTTTTCACATGTAGACAGGAAAACACAGGGTTTCTGCATTTCCAACCCTTGTGCTCTGCACAGCAGTTGATTTTTAAGCTACTTCACAATTTGCATCAATCTTCAGACATCAATAGAGGGATTGAATGCTTCAAGGGTGTATTTATATAAGCAGGCCTAAGTTATCTAAGGAACAAATTGTCCCTGCCACACCTCTCCATGGCAGCAGCCAGGCAGATTAGCTTTGTTTTCCCTCCAAGAAAGAATAAACTAAAATTATAATAAAATAACAATACCTAAACCCCTAACAAATTTCATGGTGATTTGGGGTTAAATCCCAAATTCTAGGTCTTCCTTAAGGCTTAAATTACAAATCAAGTGCAAAACTGCCAAAACCTTGCGTCATATCTAGCAAACACAGACACATATTTCAAGTGCAGAAAGAACATTTCAAGCCCTTGAAACACAACCAATCTGTTTAACAAACCCACATTCTCCAAGCAGAGATGTTCTGGTTCATGACTTCTGAACTTTGTACTCAGGAGTGACCCAACCTTGTGCAAAGTTGTCTCCACTGGAGAGGACTTCCCCCAAAGTCTCATTTGGCCGTTCCCACCTTTCATAACACTCACCAGACTCATTTACTGGCTTGTTTATCAGGCTGTTTTCACAAAGTACTCCATGCTGTTACATTAGTATGAACAAAACCAAATGTTTCAACTTCCTCCCATCCCATTTTGGCCAACAAGGGTCTATCATTTGCTCCCTGTAGTTTCCTACCCACTAATTAAACCTCACCTGCATTGCAACCATGCAAACCCAATCAACCACCTGTCACTTGTGAACTGAACTCTATGATCACAGCACCAGTAAAACCAGATATTACATTGTCCTTTCAAAATTAGATTAATCTTCTTTCTTACAGTTGTTTTTGGGTTTTGGTGAGGTGGGGTTTTTGGTTTTTATCTTTTGGTTGTTTTTTTCTTAAACTTTACAGGAAGGATCTGGAAAGCCTGGTTCTTTATGAGTGCCAGTCCCTTGAATTCCTTGCTCAAGATTGCACCCTATGTATAGTTTTTGATTAATATCTACTTGACCACTTTGACTTCCTTTTGAGTTCTGCATATCATACTGGACTTGGTTTTACTAACCTGGCAGCGATACCTGTAAGTTAAATTTTGTATTTTTTTAGCATTAACAGGGATACCTTTGGAAACTCTATTCTTGTTTTTTTTTTTTTTTTTTTTAAAAAAAAAAAAAACAACAAAAACAGTGCCACACAGAAAAATGGCTGCTTTCATAGACTATGGTTTGCTGCTGAATTATTGCATAGATTGGAAAACGCAGCTCCAAGAAAAGATCTGTAATTGTTCAGTGGTTGGGCTGCTGGCAGAATTCCCTGCCTGGGGCTGTTTTTATAAATAGGCCTGAGGACAAACAAACAAGCTACTAATAACAAGTCCACTATTATGTTTTGAAGCAGCCCTGCTTTGTGTTGTCCAGCACACAAGAAGCTCAGATGGCAAATATAGCAAAATCCATGGCAAGGAGTAAGGAGAGATCATGCCCATGTCAAAATTTCAGCCTGCTAAAATAAACTTAATCTGGGGGAAATACCAAAATACACAAGGCTGTGGTGTGTCAGATCTCCATTTCCAGCATTACTGGGTATCATTAGGGAATGAGGTTAAATGGCTCAGTAACAGCCATCATCTACTCCAGAAATCCTGGTGAATTCTTCAAGTCAGCTGGTTTTGCTTTTTCCACAAGTTCTTTCCATCATGTCCTACTCAGAACAACATCAATGATCTGAACATTATTCAGAATATCCTGTTTAACTCTGAAAAAGTTCTCAGGTTTATCAGAAATGCAAAGGTATCTTATCACAGCCTTTACTGGAAGCTTCTCATTCCATGGATAATCTGGTGTCTACTCATCCAAGAGCAAAGGTCAGATTTTCTGCCACCTCTACATCAGGCTGTTCATCTAATCTCATCACACTGCAAATTTTTTTCTTTCTTTCAATGTTTTCTGAAGGTAATTTAGGATTCCCAGCTGAGCACCCAAACTCATTTACTGGTTCTGCAATACCTTGCCTTGAGAAAGACATTCTGTCTTGGACAGCATTCTCTGCTCTTTCATATACTTCTTTCTGTTTCAGGAAATAATTACATCAGTAGAAGATATTTTTCACCTTTGGTGTTGGAAGCTTATTTGTTACCCATCAAATGCAAGCCAGGGGAGTTTGTATGGGAACAGGCCATGCAGCTCTCCCAAGGAGGGCAGCTAAAGTAAAATAGCTTGGAGGAAGGTGAGGAAAATCAGGGCCCTTACCTTTAACATTTCTCTCCTGCTGCTTATGGATCTCATCTCTGTTACGTGGAGGATGATCTTCACCAGCCTCTATCAGCCCTGGCTTCCTTCACACAGACATCACAACTTTCCTCACTGCTGCCCATCTTCTCTGCTAAGCTTCCTCTCGGAGTGCCTCACTTTTTCTTTCCAGAGCTGCTTTGATTTTCCTTTCTTTTGTCTTTTGTATCCTCCTTGGAGAGCGCACTTTGTCCCCAGGACCCTCCTCAAAGGCTTAGCAGCTCTCTTATCTCTTTCCTGATGTCACTCAGCATTAGCAGCTTAGCCTTCGAAAACAAATCCTCTTTCTCTGCTGATAAGAGGAGCCACTTACGCTCTTCCTTCCCCTTTGTTTTCTCTCTTTGGAGGGAAGATCTCTCCAGTTCTAACACCATGTGGTGACACAGGCAAGGCCCTGAAGCCCAGTGGCCCATGTGGAATTGCTACTGAGGTGAGCACTTTGCTGCTAACACCCAGAAACCACGGAGTCAGCAGGGATTAGGGAAACAACGAAGGGCTCAGCATTTCTGGCAGCACTGACGCATTTCAGGGTGCTGCAGCCTCGGGGGAAGCAGCAGCAACATCACCAGGACAGATGAAAGGACTCTAGGTAGTGCTAAAAACAAAACCAAGCCAAACCAATGTGTTTTCACAGAAGAAAACGATTTTTTTTTTTTCCAGAAGAAGAGCTTATCTCGCTGGTAGAATATTGGTCCTAATAGAAGCAGAGCAGAAAGAGGAGCTGGTAGGAATAACAGCAGCTGGTTTCTCTCCAGAATCACCAGCCACAAGGACACAGCTCCCTTGGCACAGCAAATGCCCTCCCTGACAGTGCTCTCATAAATCAGCTTCACTGCCACCAGATGAATTTGTACTTGGTTGAATTTTGTATGGTCCAGAGTCTGCAACACAAAACTATCACAGCTTTCAGCAAGGCTTAACTTCTCCCACCTCCACAGGATGGTGGTGGGGTGGAGAGACAGATTGTCTCTCCATGGAATCTTGGCAGGTGAGGCACAGGAAATGCCAGGCCAGGGCTGGCAGGACCTGCTCCCTGGATAAATGGAGCACTACAGGGATGTCCATCCAGCAAATTTACTGCCACAAGCACTAAATCCATAAGAAAAGAAAATAAACCCCAAACTTTACTAAAGCTTAAGCATTACCAAATCAATTATCTAAACATTTCACCATCTAAGTATACATACATGCAAACAGCTTTGTTCCTGAAATGCTGCTGTTCCTTTGCAGGCATTTAACAGCACAAGAAAACCTTCAGAGCACCTACTTACACAAGAGGGGACGAAAATGACATTCTTTTTCAGCTTTAACAAATCCAGTTGTTTCTGCAAGTTTCTGCTGCCCTGCTGTACCACAGCTGTTCCAGCCCCACTGTCAGCTTTAGCCAATTGTAACTCATCAGTTTTCAGCACACAATGCAGCTGAAAGCCAATTCTGCTGGTAGCACAGTTGGAAATGAATCATTATTTGCCCAGATCTTGTATTAACCTTTTATTTCCCTTGAATATCACCACTTAAAAAGGACAGCTCATACCCTTCAAAGAGATCTGAGAAAAGAGATAGCAAAAATAAAATTTAAAAAAAAAACATAAGGAGATAGATCAGGGAAACAGGGAATAAGAAATATAAAGTGTAGTATTAAAAAAAAAAAAAAAAAAAAAACAAAACTTTAATAATTATTCCAAGCATTATCAGCCTCTCAAGACAGCTGAAGAAGACCCTGAAAGAGAATTCCAGAAACTTCTACTTTACATGAGTTCAGTTTCTTTCAAAAAGTATGCACCCCATCAATAAAAAAAATGTGGAAAGCAGGTTACCCTGAACAGAGGGAGAAAAAGTGTAAGCAGGTTTAGCACTAAAGATCACATTGTTTTAGTGAAACCACCCAACATCTACTCCCTCCACTTGCTCTAATCACTCCCTCTGGTGTAAATTTAAACCCCTAGACTGCTACTACTGCTGCAAGGAGGACAGATGTAGTCCTAACTAAACAAGCAAACTTGCTAAATACCATCTTAACAACTTGGTCAGATAATTATTTTGCCTTCCTGCACAAAACTGATCCGTTTTCATTCAGTTCTACATTAAGAGGTTGCTATAAAACCTGTAGCTACACAAATTCTTAGAAAACAACTCCTGTCTTAGCAGGCTGTAATTCAACAAAAATGACAGGGGTTCCCTTATGGTATAAATTTTTTCAAGCTAAGTTTTAGCTAAAATTAAGATTAAAAAGGAAAATTTAGAAAAAAATTATTTATAAAAATATTTATTTACTAAAATATTATTTGTCAAATAAAAAATATATTATGGAATCACAAAGAACTGCCACTATGACCATGAAATCTGGTAGAGTCTCCTGGTCTGTCTTATGCCATCTCTGTGAGACTCTGCCCAACTTTGGCCTAGCAATAAATCAGACAGCTGTGGGAGACATCTCAATTTCTTACTAAATTCTGCCAAGATTTCGTTTGCACCCAGAAAACCTTTGTTAGCCCCTTTTCTTGCTCTTGCTGTTTTTCTTTGCCACTCAAGTGCCAGCTAACATTGCTGAGAAAAAGGGGAAATCTCTTGTGCTCTCTCCTGCTGGCATCTGGGGCATCTTGGAGGACAACAAGGAATTTCAAGTCCCCAGAGCAAAGAGAAGCAATAATCCTTCCATGAAACAACTTCCTGAAACCTGGGTAAACAGCAGCAGTGTGTTAAGCTAAGCCAGGCACCTGGGTGATGATCCCAAGACACTGGGCTCACTCCCTAAGAGAAACAGGAGGATCTCTCTTGGAAAGCACTGGATAATCCGAACAAGTCAAGAATCAGAAATCAGGTTATTTTAATCAATTTAATTAATTCTTTTAGTTCAGTCCTTAATCCCTCATTCATGTATTCAAGGAATATAATTTTGTCTAAAACTTGAGCACTCAACAGCTGCATAGAGACAAACTGAAGTGCCCCTGTCTCAAAAGGTTACCTGGGAGCTGTCATGTTATAATAATGGTAATAATAATGGTAATGTTGCCATGGATAAAGCACAGATCACAAGAGGCATCAGGAGGCCTCCAGAACAGATAAAAAGCTTTAATCCCATATTGATATATATAAGCAGTGTGAAAGCTCATCTGGAATAATGTGCACAGCTCTGGTCATCTGCTCAGGGAGGGTTCATTCAGCTGGCAACAGGTGCATGAGCAGAATGTTCTGGTGCTGAGAGGAGCAGAGATTGTCCCTCATGGGACGTGACTGAAGGAGTTTGGCTCTCTGGGTTCTGCAGCTGACAGCTGACAGTGTGTGTGATCCTTCTCCTCAGTTACATAAGGTGTATAAACAGCAGCAAGGGAGAAGAGATAAAGGACAATTTGTGGGTGCAATTAGAAAATGGAAAGTTATTGTGCATAAATTGAGGTTGGAAATTAGGAAGAGAAAAAAGAGTGATGTTCTGGAGGAAAGCTCTAATGAGAGTAAGAAACATCTCCACTTTGCAAATTGATGGAGTTTATTGTAGGGAAGATAGGATGGCACTACCTAAGAGTTTTCCTACAGGAGGTAGGAAATAAATGGCAACTCAAAGAAGGCTCCTTCTTGCTTTATGCAACCCCCAAATCAAGAAGGGAAATAAAGAATAATTATTTCTAGCATTTCTTCTAGACTCAAGAAACTCTGATCCTCCTGTTGAGACCCAATAACTGACTGATCTCCAGAAGAAAAATCAGCTCTGATATGTAATGACTGAAAGATGAGGAAGGGCTACAGACATGGGAAAGGAGTCATTCTAGGTATAATGTGAGGTCAACATAAAAATATATGATGATTCAGAAAGGTTAATTCTGAACTGTTTTCCAAATCTAGAAAGAGTCTGGTACACAACCTGTGGCTATTCTATGTCAGAATGTGACCTTTTCCATGTTCAGAGTGTGATAACCATCTTCTTTGGCTACACCTGCATCAAAACATACCAGATGTGTCAGAAGAAATCCTTGCTCCCTGATGCCATGGCTCTGGTCCTTCTCAAAAGCCTCAGATCAGATGTGCCCCAAGGATTATATGCAAAAAATACACATGGAAATATGGGTGTGTGCAGGCACACCCACCTACACACAGACATAACATGCTCATAAAAATGTTCCATCTGCTTATTTAAGAGTTTCAAGTGTCCCAAGTTTTGATGAAGAGCTGTATAATGACTGCAAGTGGGAAACAAGAGGATCCTACCTGTGTAAACTAATCAACAAGCAGAAATTATCTTTGTAGCCTACTGAACAGCCTGGAAAAACAAACAAGCAAGCAAACACCGTTTCTGTGAATCTGAAAGAAATTTCTTGTTAACAGATTTGAAAGAGAAGCCCAGAAAGAGAAAGGAAGAGCTTTAAAAGTGAAATTACAAGTAAACAAGGACAGAGAAAGAAAAGAAAAAAAAAAACTTCCTGAAAATGGATGGGAAAGGCCACCTAGAAATGCACAGCACTGGAATTTCCAGCATTTTACCAGCCACCACCACAGCCCCAACTTTTTACCTGTCTGAGCCACCTGGCTGATTTCTTTTATCACAATAAGGAAAAGCAGACCCTCACTGGGGAGTTCTGAATGGATCTGTCCCCATCCCTGCAGGTTCCAAGCCAGTTCCCACAGTGAGCTCCCCTGGCAGCACAGGCTCCTCCTCTGCTCTCCCCAGGGCTCAGGGAACACGCGGCTCCAGCTGCTGCAGCTTTGGGACTCTGCTGACCTGCCTTCTCAAAGAGTGGGAGTCACTTCCTCTGCTGCCCCAGCAGTGCTTTCAGGAGCCCAGAGCATGCCAAAACACTGCCTGCCCTCGCATATAACTGGAGTCACAAAAGTGCAGCTGTACTCACTTGAAGGCAGGGCGATGCTTTCCCACCTTTATTTAACGCTGGCTCCTTTCCATCAGCCCTAACAACCATGAATGGCAGGGAAGGGAGGTTTTATAGGCAGCCATAGGTTCATGGTCCTCTTTGATTTTGCTTCCAGTGAGTCAAATTGGCTTCACCCACAACTGAAGGCAGTAAATGTACTGACACAGAAGTCTGGCAGCAGATCTCATCCCAGGTAAACTCCTGAGGCCAAAGGGAGCCATATATATATATCTATATATCTATAACCATTTATGTATGGTTACAGATATAATACAGATGATTTTATATAAGGAAAGCTCCACACAGTGCAGAATCAGGATCAGAGTGGGCCAAGCCATCTGCAGTGCTGAATTACCTACAGTGGCCTGGCTTTAGGCATGATGGGTTTTTAGCTTACATATAGGACTAGGGAGCCACTGAGCCCTACTTTCCAGCATGTACAGTCTTGGGCAAATTACTTCTTAAATTTTTTCTTTCCAAGCTCCACATCAGAAATAATGATACTTCCAGGATGACATTAAATCAACCATTTCTCCTAAACATTTAGAAATTTGCAGAAGGAAGGATGTGGAGGGGGGCAGTGCATTAGGGTTATTATGTTGGCTCTTCCCCAGGCTTTCTTTTGAGGAGAGTTTTAAAAGACATGCTTGGATCAAATACCTGTTCAATAAAAACCTGGATATCCTCCAAGAGTCCACTTCTTTGGTGAGAGCAAATAAAGCAGGTCTCCCAGTGTTTGAGGTGTAAGTGAAACCTTGAGTGCACAGGAGGTTGATATTAGAAGGCACACTTGTCTGGTAAGAGCTGCAAGAGGATAAACTGAATACCACATGGATAACAAGATGAGACTGGGGGAAATCAGGATCTTGCATGTGTCCAAGAATTGACAGTTCAGTGACTGGTGATTCTTCACATTCCTGATCCAGATTAGTTAGGGCACTGATGTTCCTGGGCTCACCAGGAAACAAGCCAGGGCCAGTGCAGGCAGGCAAAGTGCTACAGAGGAAATTGAGTTTACATGGAATGAACAAAACCATGTTTTCTCCAGACACACAGAAGTAAACTTCTTTTGTTCATTCAGGATCTCACAACAGTTTCCTTCAGAAAACGAACTTTTACTCTAAACGCTGTTCCACACTTGGCATTTTTTGGCAAAGTCCTCCATATCATGTAGCCCAGATGAAGCAACTTCCTTGAATTCCAGCATAAATGTTCCTAGCACTGCTAAACACCAGCAAAGCATTTAGTGATCACTGCCCCAGATATCTAAGATAGCTATCTGTATGTCAGTCATGTATGACAAAACATAACTCCTAAAGCACTTCAAGGCTTTTCATATGCAAAGGTTTGTACCAGCTCCAGAGTTCACCCCACACACTCTGCTCCCAGCCAAGTAAGGAACCACCCAAAGGTCAGTGCAGTGAGAGCTTGGCTTGGGCCACACACTCCCCTCAAGATGAAGAACAAAGCCATCAGGGTGTCAGGTCAAGACTGCCATGGTCACACTTCAGGGATGTCCCCTCCTCCTCAGCCCTGCCACATGGAAGGAGCAGCACATCTGGACCCAAGATAAAGCAAGTTTGTGGTTAGGAGGTTGTGCTGCTGCTCAGTCTGGCTAAACTTGTTTTAACCACCAAACTGACTGTGTATTTTTGGACTGGTGAGGAAATGAGATGCTCATGACCTGATTCAGAAACTAAAGCTTTGGACAAAGTTTTAGATGAATCTGTTAATGAATTACTAGCAATAGCTGAGCTTATGTTTGACTGAATTTCTATGGTCAGCTTAATGAATACATGTACTTGGAAAAGACTTAGCTGAGATAAACATTTGGCCTCACTCTGCTTTGAAGTTATACACAAAATACAGAAATATGTTGCACCAGTTGCAGTTGCTTTACATGTAATTTCCCAACAATAAAAAGAACAAGAAAATGTTAAAGCTTATGCCAGAACATATAATAAAATTTCCTTCCCAAAGCTATAAACTTCCTGTGAAGCCCAGCCAATGTGCCAGACCAAGAACTCCAGCTCCAGCCATCAGGGAAAGTCCTGTCCCTCCACTGGTGTCACAGATTTTTCTGTGACCACAGAGCAGCTCTGTAAAGTGACACATCAGACTCACAGACAGCCAGGCTGAAAGGCCTGAGAAACAGAATATCCTAGAAAGGAAAATAGGAAGTTTTAAGGCCTATTTTTAATTAATTGCCAGATGGAAATAACCAGATGGAAATAAACCTTTCTTGGAACTTCTGGAAGCTTCTCAGAAAAGTCAACTTTCCCTCAGACTGGCCTTGTGTACAAATTAGCACAGATCACAGATAAAAGAAGGGTTTTTTCCTATTAATGAAATTGTGATAAATTCTGAGATGATGCTTAGAAAAGTAAACAACATTAACTAAATCACCCTGATCATTCCAACAACAAAAACATCTAGGCAAATCTATGTACTGCACATAAAACCCCCTCATATATTATGGAAACATGCATAAAACAGTTTGAATTTACAAATTCTCAGCCTGAGCACAAGGCACACTTTATTTAAATGGCTGTTATAAATCCATATAAAGTACAGGACTTAGCTTGATAACTGTCTCTTCATCTCATATAGTTACCCAGCCTCTATATAAACAAAATATGGTCTGTCAGATTTCTGTTTGGCCTTTTTGTATTTTGTCTCTACAATGGGGATGTGAAAGGGAAAGGCTGAATGTATTTATTCTGGTCTGGGCAACTGGCCAAAAGTAAAAGAGATGTTTTAGGTTTCCTGGCTCACAGTGAGTGCAGCCTCTTACCTGCCTCCCCATTTGAGACCACAGCCACAGAATTAAAGCTGGAACACAGTCAGAATAGCAGAGAGGGTGCATCACAGCATTAGCCATAAATATTACCTCTGTTCCCTGGTTTCACTCCCCCATCTCCATCACAGCTCTCTTATATCAGACACTTTGCACAATCCTCTCACATGTGGTAACACTTGTGGTAAGCAGAGCTGTAAAATTTTTCTGCAAGGAGAGAAAGGTCTCAGCAGAACAACCAGAAGAAACCTGGTTGTTTGTCAAATGGAATTATTGCAAAATCAAAACCAAAGATACTGATATTTTGGTATCCATTCATGAGCTATTTCTGGTACACCATATTTTGCTCATTTATACTTTATACACTCACAAGCTTTAAGTGGTTCCTTCTCCCATCTCTCTAACTGCACAGAGCCATAATGAAATCCTAAACTTCCATCCCATGCAGAAAGAGCTTCTCCAGTTCCAGCCCCAGTGTCCACAGCAGCTCCAGTGACAGGGAAAATTCTCCTGCTAAGGCAAAGTAACACCAGAATGGCACTCAGCAGATCTAGTGGTGAGCAGCTCAGAAAGCTGCTCAGAAATCTTCCTCCAGTAGAGGAAAATGCTCTATGCTCTGTGCTGAATAGGTTACCTAAGCTATATAAAATAATTTTTAAATCCCCTAAAATGCTAATGTGGGAATCCTCCATGAAATAGCAGGAACTTTGTGGCACAAATTAGCATTAAGTACCCCAGCAGTGAGCAAAGACACCAAAATTCTGAAAAACAAGATATTCACCCCTAAAGCTTGCCCACATCACAGGAATGAAAACAAATCTAAAAATCCTTTCCATAAAGACCCAATATGTAATTCTGTGAGCCTGATTTTTGTTCTTCATATTCTGTGGTAAGTTTTGGAGACTCTAGAGATAGCAGCTACTGCTTTTGGCTCAGGGCATACAGCTCAGGGAATATTCACAGAATCACAGAACAGGTCAGGTTGGAAGGTACCACAGATGGACATCTGGTCCAGCCCCCCTGCTCAAGCAGGGTCATCCCAGAACACATGGCACAGAATTATGTCCAGACCATTCTGGAATATCTCCAGCAAGGGAGACTCCACATCCTCTCTGGACAATCTGTCCCAATGTGTCATCACCTGCACAACAAAGTTTAAATAAACAATTATTACTTGTGTGGAGGCTACAGTGGCTGTTGGAAATCACAGGATTACAAAAATAGGAACATATAATAAAGACAAATCTGAGTAAAAACTGGAAGATTGGGAAGAAGGTGGAGAAACTGAGATCTTTTGGCAACCTGCTCAGAATCAGCCTTAGTCAGCAAAGATGTTCAGGAGATTACAGTGAAATGAAGTTCCCAGCCCCGTGCCAGAAGTCAGATTTCCACACTGCAATGGTAAATATTTTCAATGGGAATTGCTGGGAGGCCAATCCTGCCTGTCAAAATAGAAGTGCCACAATGGACTGTTGTGATGAATGTCATGGAATGAACTCAATTTTCACTCTGACCCATCATCAGTCTTTACAGCTGTCCTTGTGATAACTTTCACAGCACTGAGTTTATTTTTAACTAAAAAGGGATCAATCTAACTGCTTGGATAAAACCATGTTATCTTTCTGCTTTGTCACTTTTCTGCAATGCTATCAGCAATCATATTTCTACTGTTAAATAGTTTTCCATCTCCCTCTTTCCATTTAAAGCACACTTTGGCATAATCAGAGTGCTTTTCAATCAGTCCTGGTAAGAACAAGTATCTGTCTTGGAAAAAAAGCAATTGCATTGGCACGATCAAGTTACTAATGACAGATCCATTATATAATCAACAAATTGGTGTTTTTGATGGCTATTCCCTTTCCTCTTGCCTCCATAATGTTCTCAGCTCAGTCAGACATCTGCCATTCATTTAGGAAATGGACAAAGTGAGCATTTGGATTTTCCCCAGTTGTGTTGCATTGTGCTGATTACCAATTGCAGCTGTTGCATCTCACTGCAGAAATTTCTGCTTTCAGCACAGGTAGGATGGTGCTTCAGGCACAGGTGAACATGCAAGTGCCCTGTGCATCACTTGTGTTTTCTGCTCCCTTGATGTAAAAACCTTTCCATCTTGAGGGGAGGAGGAAGCCCAGCATGGGTTGGTTTACCTGTGTACAAAAATTTCCACTGTGTAGTGAAACATAAATCTACTAATTTTACTTTATGAATCTCACCAAATTTACTAACTTCATTTTGAGCTAATTCCATATAGCTCCCATTTTATAGGGTAAATGTGCCATTTTCAGGCTCATCCTACCAAATGGTCATGCCTTCATCACTGTCTTTACCTGTTGTGTTTCTGAGTTTAAGGAAATTACATTACAGATATTTCTGCATGACAGTTCTCAAGAGGAAATTCTATTTTGCCATTATGGAAAATCTGCCACCCCACCCCCCCCCCCCAATGAAATATGCCATTTTATTTTACTTATTTTATACATTTAATCTGGAAATCACTCCACCCTGCTTTGGATTAGAGTACACAGTATGGAAGAGAGATACTTAGATATTTAACTCCGCCAGGATATATTTTGAAACACCACTTCAATGTTACATTAATAATTAGGTAATTAAAGTTTTCCATTTCCAATATTTAGGCAATATCAAATAACCAGAAACAAAAAGTAACAGATAATTTAAAGCTAGCTCAGCAGTAAAATGCAACTACCTGTTACAATTTAAGGCTGCTGAAGTGCACAACCCTCAATAGCCAAAAAAGTCTCTAGAGGTACATAAAATTAAAAAAGAAACCTTCTAAAATTATCTGGCAGGGGCAGACTAAAGCAGAAGATTCCTGTTGTGGGAGTTCTCCTGTGCTACATTTACATTCCCAAAAAGCAAGTCCAGGCATATTTGTTTTTACACAGCTGTTTCCACACCAAGACACATTTCCATTCCCCCCTCCCTTCTTCTGCTTTTGTGTTCCATCGTCCACATCAACAATTAGTGGAAATGCCTGGCTGTGCCTGCTCACATTGTTCCCAGACTTTTCTCTCCCCCAGTGAGCTCTGAAGACCATGCATTATTTGACATGACATGACTTGGAGGCCTTCTACAGCAAGGGCTGTGTGCAGGGAAGCAGACAGAAGCAAGGGAGAAGTTAGTCCTGGTTACATCTGGCACAGTAGGATGCAAGTCACCATGTGTTAATCCCTTAGCACAACAGCCCAGGTGATTGAACTTTAAATTACTAAAGTCTTGTAAACCAAAAACCACCAGAAATCAAAACAGCCTAAAGGTCAGGCTCGTTGCTCTGTTTGTTTTGTGACATGAAAACACAGGATATTCATAACGTGGGGTTTTCCCCTGAAATAATTAAACATCTATTGTATTTTCCATCACAGCTCATTTCTCTGCAACATGAGCAATTTGCCAGTTTGTCTATACACACTGCATGTATTCAGCTCAGAGCAAACAGCTCACACAGGGCAGCTCCCCTCCACACACAGGCTCTGCTCATCACACAATCACCAAGTATGCTGACTTGGAAGGGACCCACCAGGGTCAGCAAGCCCAACTCCTGGCCCTGTGCAGGACCGTCCCCGAGAGTCACCTCATGTGAACATGAGTGTCCAAACACTTCTTGAATTCTGTTCAGTGCCCAACCACCCTGTGGGTGAAGAACCTTTTTCTAAATCCAACCTAAACCTCCCCTGACACAACTTGAGGCCATTCCCTCAGGTTCTGTCACTGTCACACAGAGCAGAGATCAGTGCTGGCTCCTCCTCTCCCCCTCACAAGGAATTTGTAACTGCAGTGAGGCCTCCCCTCAGTCTTCTCCAGGCTGCACAGACCAAGGGACTTCAGCCACTCCTCACACAGCTTCTCCTCAAGGCCCCTTCATCATTTTCATTTAGATGGTCTCTAATGGCTTAATGTCTTCCTTTGGATGGTCTCTAATGGTTTAATGTCTTTATTGTCATGTGGCTCCCAAAACTGCCCCCAGGACTTGAGGTGAAGCCGCCCCAGCCCAGAGCAGAGCAGGACAATCCCTCCCTGTCCCTCCCTGCCCAGCTGGCCATGCTGGGCCTGATGCCCCCATGATCTGTTGCCCTCCTGGTTCCAGGGCACTGCTGATCATACTCAGCTTGCCCTTGACCAGGAGCCCCAGATCCCTCTCTGTGGCACTGCCTTCCAACCTCTCATCCTGTACATGCAGGGCTGCCCCATCCAAGGGGCAGAATCCAGAACTTTCTCCTATTGAACTCCACGTGGTCAGTAAGGACTTGTGCCCTTAATCTGTTTTTTGAATTAACCTAGCCAGGTGCACAGAACATTCAAGACCATAAAACACAAACAAAGGAACCTATTGCCCTCTGGAAATGAACTTTCAGAAATATATAGAGTGCATGAGTTAATATCTTCTCTCACTTTGTTGCTCAAGTAGAGAACTTTGATTTTACCATTCCTCCAAGAGAAGGTGATCGATCCCCAGACATGTCCCCAGATTTCAGCCTGTGCGTCCTAACTCTGATCCATTAAAGTGCATATAGTGATCAATGCCATTGATCTTACATCCTTTGCTTTTACATGTGTGCCTCTTCCTTGGTTACTTCAACCCAAATCTGCTTCATAAACACGCTGGCAAAAAGGTTTATGTGGATTATGGCAGTGAAATATTTTTTTTTTAATTTTTAAACATTTATATTTGAAAGTAAATTTGAAATAACTACCCACAGAGAGTCTGAACACATGCCTACAGTAGCTCACAAACCCTTTGAAGTTTACCCAGGTAAAAAATATACAAAGAAAAAATCCTCTGACAATTTTAAATTATCACAGCCTTTTCTCAAGTTACATTGAAAAGAAATTTCTTTCTGAAGTCTTTATCACGTAATACTTGGTCCCTCTCAATCAAACATAAGACAAATATGCACTGACTTTATTATGGGCACAACAGATTGCAATGCACCAAGCATCAGTATTAGTTTCAGTCTTTATCATCAGGAGAGCAGCTGCTATTTATCCCTTCCCAAATTACTTCCTAGAATTACTTTCAATCTCTGTTCCATTGAACTAAAAGCCAATTTCTGATTTGTTTGGGGTTTTTTTGGTGTTTTGTTGTTGTTGTATTTTTTGTCTGTTTTTTTCCATTTTAGCTATCAGGCACAAGAGAGTGTTACTGGAAGTGGAAAAGTAGGAAAGTGGCTTGTTTGTAATGCAGGTATAAATAGCAAAGAGGGAAGAATGGCATCTTGAAAGTTTGAAAGATGTAAAGCTTAATTTTCTAATGTAATTAAGGATATCCTGATGCAAATGGACTGGCAGGATCTTCAAATACTGTAGAAGAACCTAAATTCCTTTGAAAATCACATCTCTTTGAGCTACTAACCTTCTTAGCACCTATTTTCTTTTCTCAAGGCTTAATCCTGTAAATGGCATTTTAAGTAAACTTGAGTTATCTGTTTGCAGATTTTTGGATCTGAGACTACACACAGATGGGCATCAAAGTGAATGAGTTACCAAGGTTCACCAAGTTGCCACTCATTTTATCTGACCATGAAAATAAAACAGATTAAGTAGGAAGGCATTGTAAGGCAACAAGCTTTGTTCAGCATTGCAGGAGGATGGGAGGATGCACAGAGTCTGTTGGGAAACCCAGCTGGGGGACAGCAGCTTCCCTTGCCTTGGTGAATGCTTGAGGTCCACCAGGACAACTGAGGAACACTGGGTGAAGAACAGTTTTGTCTGGCTAAGAAATGGAGATGAGCCCAATCCCGTGCATGGTTAAGTAAGACATTTCCTCTTTTACTGACTCTAGTGTTTCACAGCTGAAAATCAGAAGAGTTGCATTAACAGCAACTTTTACATGCCAATTGATGACATGTCCACAGATCTGCAGCAGTGAAAAGAGCCAGAACTCTTAGCACAGCACAGAAAAAAAAGGAATTCAAGTAATTGCACTTTTTGAATTGCTGGATTTACTTTATAAAGAAAACTGCTGGCATGTACTTTCCTGCCTCTGCACAGCTTAAAGCATGTAGAGTCATTCTAAAGCACATACAAATATAAAGAAAATGTATAATTAATCATCACCCAACTAAGAGAAGTCTCTTAAATTAGTATTTACCTTTAATATTGACTCACTAAATAAAGAGCAAAGAGAACAGCTGAATATCATCTTCTACCTCCCATTCTTTTCAGGCTCCAAATTTTATGTTTACAAATAATGTTGGCTCAACTTTTCAAGTGACAGAATTTGCCCATTTTCCCATAAAATGTAGAATTGATCTAGGACTAGTGGAAGGAGTATCAAAGAATGGTGTTGAGACCATGCTGGTAATTCTCCTTCCTGCTCTAGCTGGCAGCAGCACTAGAGAATGCTCAGCTCCAGCAACTGGAAGGACAAGCCAGTGGAATTCAGGGAAGGAGACAGAATGCCTGCAAACTCTTTGGAGACTGCTGTAGATTGAGCATGGCTGGTAAAGAGCTGCTTTACATGTACCCAAATTCCATTTTCTTGACAATGTAGATGACTACATGTGAAAATACTGTAGAGGCCTTGTTTCAAGAATTCTACAACTGATGTGCCACCAACTATACAGAAAATAAAAGAGTAACATTGCACAGCTTTCAACAACCACATGAACCACATGGAGGATGTGATAATTAGGCACACTCACTGGTACCACTTTTGATGCTGGAAATTAAAATAGTCTCCTCTAATTTATCTAATATCCTCAATCCTTGGTCTTCCTGATCAGGCTGCCAAGAGTCCTAATAGTGTTATTTTAAGACCTGGCATGACTGTCTGTAGACATTAGACTGGAATCCTTTCACTTCACACATATTTTCAAAAAGCAAAAGGAAAAGTACTTCCCATGACTGCTGCCTTAGGTTAATGTTATACAGGGATCTGACCTAGGCTGAGCCTGTACATGGATCCTTATGGAGCAAATACCATAGCAAGAAGGTTTGGCTCATGGTTACGGCAAGGGAACTGGGTCTGAAAACTTCAGGAGTCCATCTGTCACATTCCTGCACAACATGGGAAAAGTTGCTTTAACTCCAGCCATCTCCTTGAATATCAGCACAGCAGGGATGAAGTTTCTTCACACCTCCTCCAGCCAATCCAGTCTGTCAAGGCTTTAAATTCTTCAGAGAGTTTTGTCATTGCTAACATAAGTACAGACATCTAAGAGCATTCAGTCATGGATGGAAAGGAGATCCCACAAGCTGTTTTGGTATTTCAGTGTGGCACACTGACACTTTAAAAGTTCATTTTTTGTGGACCTCAAGCCTCAGCCATTCATCAATGCACAGCTTGCACCTCCTCTGCCCTCAGGCCATACAGCAGATAGAGACTCAGATTGCTGAGGATTTATCCTTGAACTGTCTTTCCTCATGCTTCTTGGTTTAGATCACCCTTCCAACACATGATTAATACTCAGTAACAGCAAATCCCCCTCTAATGAATGTATGCAAAAGGAATGACAACACATGATGAAAACCACATTCCAGAAGATGCAATGATCTACTGAGAAGCTGGCAGACTCACACACACCATGGTAGCACTGACTAAGCACCTTTTTTTGCCTCTTCCTTACTCTTCCTTCCTTTGTCAAGTCTTGTTGAGACTATTGTGCCTCCAGATTTGATATCATCTCAGAGAATCCTTTACCCAGAAGTCTCCACACTCCTTCTAGCCAAATTCAATTTCACTCCTCAGACTGGCTCTATGCTTTTGGAACAAGATCCAGCCAACTGTGGAGTTCAATTCCATGTGCCTGTGGAGTGGCTGAACAATAGACTATTTCCAGGAACTTTCACTTGTTCTGTCAGAGCAGTGAAACTGGGGAGTTTTCATCCTTGGGGAAATTCAAAATTCAAAATCTGATGGGGCAGAGTTCTTAGCAACCTGTTCTAGTTGACCACAGGGCCAGCAATAACACCTGGACTAGACAACCTCCAGATCTCTCTCTCCCAACCTTAACAGTTCTATGATTCTGTAAAAACACTTGTTTGCACTTACACCTTTTAAAGGCTGCATGGCCAAAAGCAAAGCAGCACAGGCCTAACAAACAGATTAAATGCACATCTATTTAAAGGCATAGAACAGTCCTGTATCAGGGGAAATTTGCCAAGGATTAGGGCTAGGTAGCCTTAATAGAGTCACTGTGACACACTTGAGCAATCTCTACACAACTCATCTTTTCAGATTTCCATGTAGAGTCCACTCAAAATAAGTGGCAAGCAGGTAACAATCCATTTCTCCACTAGACAGACAACAGGCAATGCTTATGGCACCTGTTCAGTCCACTGCACTCCTAAAACCATCCCATTTCTATGGAGAGCTTGTCTTCACCAAAAAGTTTCTTCATGCTTGGACTCAGATTTTACCCCTAATCTAGCTCACCAAGTACTGATTTCTCCAATTCCATGGAAAACACTTTTCCAACCTCTTCTAAAGGAATCAACATGAACAAACCAGACCCAAACTTCAGTCATTCATAAAAGACCCCTGGTAAGTCCACAACTGAGCAGAAAAGTCCTGTGTTTTGTCATGTTGTCAAGAATCACTCTGACCACTCAGAGAGGTTTGCTCTCTTCAGCTTGCAGAAGCAGAGTATTTTCTTATTTTCATTGTACCAGCAGCATTCCTGACATGGAAAGTTGACTGAAAATTGCAGATTTTGCAGAAAATACTGTTGTACATAAATGATGATAAAGGCTTCATAACATGGCAGACAATGCTTATAATGCACACAATTCCTCCTGATGAATCCCCAGATGTGTGAGCATGTTCTCCAGCAGCTTAAAAAAGGCATCTAGCTCTCTCACCCTGGTCACAAAAATAGATTAAGTCTTCAGCTTATGACATGAGTTCTGTTTTTGGAGCAGAAGGTCACAGGCACCCTTTGCAATAATGACCATAAGGTCTGAGGAGTCACGGTGTGGGAAATAAATGACAGCCATGAAACTCACACTGCAATGCATTTGCTCTGCATCCCACGTCTCCATAATGTAATTTACTGTCAAGCTGAATTTTATGAAAATTTGAAGGATGTTACAAACCATTCTATGAATCCTCAATGTCAAAAGCTGGAGTATGGTGTTATATTTCCGTTCTCAACTGTGTAAATAATGTTTTCATGCTTTAAAGGTTTCATATGCAAGGAACTTAAGAGAGACAGTATTACAGAAGCAAACATTAAACTGAAGCATTATACTGCAGTTTCTACAACTACATAAAGAATAAACACAAAAATCATTCTGCATATCTAACACACATTGGTGTTTTAGCTCACTGCTGGTATGAGAAATAGTTCAGCAGCAGTACAGCACTGAACCACCACATCAACAATAATATTTTATTTTTATTGATGGCATTGTGTATTCATGCGTGTACATGAGTTTTCCTCCTCAGGAGAAAAGCCACACTCCATTCAAGATTGAAATCTTTTCTTTTTAGCCTTTGAAGACATGCACAGGTCTCCCTGTTTGTGAGACTGTAACACTTTCTCCAGTGTGTCTACAGTGCAAACAGTAAAAAATTGAGACAGCAGCCCCCTGCAAGCAGATCAGACCCTGGAGCCAATTCCCAGAGCCTGGTGATCAGTCTAGGGTAAACAGCCCACACTGTGACATTCCTTGTCTGCTGGTGATGTCTTCCTTGATGCCTCATTTCTCCTGTAACCAGCTCTGCTCTTTCATTATTCCCTGTGCATGGGATGCATTTTGGCAGAAATCCAGCTTTTCTTCAAAGGGATGAGAATTGCATGTGTTACTTCACTCAACATAAATGTCCACAATTCGGGCAACCAGTGCTGACTCAGTTTTGCCTCCTTTCTCCTCCCACTAGCTCTGCCAAGGCAGAGCCTGGGCACACCAACCTACTTCCATGCCTGTCCATACATCATCAGCAAAATGAGGGGTAAATTCTGGTTCCAGTCACATCTCAGTAGCTCCCTTGAATTTAATATGGTGAAGTTGAGATTAAGCTGAACTTTGTGGGTTGTGAACAGGAGCTGGACCCTCCTAGGTGGAGATCACTGCCCCCCATTTCACTCCTGATCCCTCTGGAGCATGACTTTTCCTCTGTTCCACTAATTCCCAATACAAGCACAGTGTAAACTTCCCTGAGCCCAAAAGTCTCAGAAGATTCTGTGAGTTCCTTCCACATTCATTATTTATTTCTCCAAGGGAATTCACATTCCTATGAGCCCACAGTCCTCACAGGCTCAGGTATAAATAAAGGAGGTTGGGTGAGGTCCTTTAGGAGCAGAATCTCAAAGCAGGAGAAGTGATATTTTGTAAGACACAGCACAATTCTATATACTGATGGTCTGTTTCTGTTATGATTTAGAACCAAAAAGACTAATGCTTCCTTAATTGCAGTGGCAGCTATTATGACTGTAAACATGAATCCTTTCTTTTATCCTTCAGATAATTCAAAGTACCATCTCAACACTCCTGAGCAAATACCCCTTGCCCTTTCCTGCAATAATATATCAGCTCTTGAGGGAGGAATCCAAATTTAAACTTCAAGGCCACAGAGGCTCAGGACAACTCAAAGCCTGCCCTGGGAGAGTAAGAGGGAGAACAGTTGTGATTTAATTTTAGGCAAACACTTCTCTCTCCTCTGTCTCTCTCTCCCTTCACCTCCTCTCCCCAAGAAAACAAACATTTCTTTCATTCTTAGATCACACTGGAAGCTGATTTCTTTTCACCTTTGAAATAATTCACTAGATTATTCCCCACCTGCAGCTTCCTTAAGCGACTCCTAGACTGAAGTGCTCTTCTTATCAGCCCACCCTGCACTTACTGGGAGACAAGAAGCATCCTGCAAAAACTGTGACAGAACAAAATCATTCCACAGTGATTTATTAGGCATGCAGCCACTAATGACTTTGCAAGTGTGGAAAGAGAGATGGAGGGGTAGAGCCTGAGCCAAGAGCAGCTGTCAGAACATCACTGTCATCTATCAGGTTAGAAATATTTAACCCATCTGATGCTCAGCCTGGCATCCCCCATAACACCAAGCCTGGAAACAACAATAAATTTTGACATTGAGGAGTCTCTTCAAAAATCACAGAGGCTGACAAAGAAAAGGGAGAAACTGTGCAGAGATGTTTCTTTGTGTGGCACAGAAAATAAAGAACCCTGATCTCCAAGCACATCCTTCTAGTGCCCAACTCTGCTGTCAGGGCTGAAGTACCAGAGGCAAGAGGCACCTCACTGAACTGACAGGTGTTCTGCTATTCATTCACAGATGTTATTTTTGTGCTTATTGTGAAAAAAACTTCTTGTTCTTTTGAATAAAAAGTCACCTTGCGATGTATTTGGGAAAAATCCAAGGAAGTGCCAAGCTCCTGCAATTCCCACCTGCTGGGAGCAGCAGGGGCCTGGCACCTGGCACAGTGAAGCTCTTGAGAGAAGTCCTGCCCTCAGCTGTGCTCATGTAAATACAACACAACTTTGCTAGCACTGACTGAACCAGCCCAGATGAAATTAAAAGTAAACAAGAGCAGAATAATTTTTTTTCAGCACCAGGGGCCTACAATGGTAATGTTAACATTAGAACAGATCGATTTTGCAAGATGACAAAAGAACATTCTGATCTCACTGCTGGGAGCTCCTACTCAGCAGACAATTGCATCCCATCTCAGAATAGAGTTTTAAAAATGTTCAAAGCAATGTGCAAGCATTAACTTCTAATGGCTTAAAAAGGAATTTTATAATGCTAATGTCTTCATATTACTGCTGTGATGCATCTAGAGAGCAAAAGTTTCTATTTAAATCTGCAGCAGCTTTCAAAAATATTTGGACCAGAAATTTCCATTTAGGCATCTTGAATTTCAAGACCTCTGAGTGTGCTGCTGGGACGGACAGAGGTTGATATGACCTTTACAAAGGCTCCTGCAATTATATTCTGGTCCATCTAAATTTCTAGTTTAAGTCAGTTGTGTATCTACAAAGAAAACAACAACCAAACAAGAAGATGTTCCATCATCCCAGCCTTTCAGCAAACACTCCCCTGCCATGCTACAGAATTCAGTGGCCCCTACTTTACTCTTGGCTACTGAACACAAGCTGAGAGCAGTGGGGGAAGCCAGCCTGCAGAATTTAGTGATGCACCATCACTCCCAGAAGTACAGGGAGGGCAGCACCCACCTGTGCTGAGGGAGGCTGAGCACAGACAGAAGGTGAAAATAGAGTGTTTCCAGATTTTCTGTATCATGTCTTGTTCTTCCTTGAGAAAGGTGTACCTGAGAAATGCCCTGGAGTGTTGCAAGCCACAAACCTGCTTTCTTCAATTGATCTGTTTTTTCCCCACTGTCACAAACAAACCCAAAGTAATAAAACTATGTGAGGGAGGGAAGAAATGCATACAACTTTCTTTTCAGAAACCCCTATTATCCAGAGTCCTCTAAGCTAATTATAGTGCATTTTGCATCCTTCCTTTTTTATTTTCCCACAATATATATTATTTTTTCAATCAGCATTTCTGCATGACCAATAAATGTGTTTTAGGTCAGGCTGCATCACAACAGAACCTCTCTGTCCCACTGCTTTCTCTTTCAGAATGGACTCCTCTCTCCCCTCCTACTCAGACCTTGTTAGCTCTCCTCTTGTTCCTAATTTGAAAATCCAATGAGCATGAATTACCTGTCTCAGCAATAAACATGATCTCACAGAAACACAAAGAAGAGGATGTACAAAATAAAAATTACAGTCTGCTGAAAGCTCCCTTGACAACTACAGCTACACTGACAGGCGCCACTGAAATAATAGGAATGATGCTTCTAAACAACAGCCAAGACAACGTTATGAAAGAGGAAAAAAAACAGTCTAAACAGAACTTTTCAAATGCAGATTCCTCTGTCAAATAAGGAGAATGTGAAAAATGTTCTTTCTGATAGCACAGCCATGTTCAAACTCTGCCAGATTACAGAAAACCACTAAAAATATGTGTACAACCATGGGCTCCATAGTCCATTTGAGGAATGTTAGAGTGATGCAGAATGGAAGAGGAGGGTCATATTTTGGGGATGGAGAGGAAGGATGGAAGGTGTTATCTCATTACCAACTGGCTGAACACCAAAACTTCTGTTGACTTCAGTGCAACATCAGGCATTTGCAAGCTTGTGTATTTGAGTCCCTACCATTACCCAGGTGAAATTTGCATACTAAAAAGCCAAGAGTTGATGAACATGAAAAATTATGACCCACTACTAAAAATGTTCCATCCAAGACAGAATTAAGGCAAAACTCATGAGGAAAGGTTGTCTATGGATTAGGGAGGAAATTAGGAAAAAAGCATTAGCATTCCTCTGTCAATAATGATTTAGTGCTAATGAGGTCCTCAAGTGCTTTTTTTCATGTTAGCTTCACACCATAAAAGGAGGAAATTTGTTCTAAGTTCTGGTGTGGTCAGAGATATCTCTGATCAGCAGGTATTTCAAAAACACCAGGTGGATGCTGTAAAATCCTGCAACAAGCACAGGAAAATCCAAAACTACCTATGGCTCCTCAGCAGGCAGAAAATCAGCTCTGAGAGCAGCAGTGAGGATCCTACTGCACAAGAGTTTCTGGCCAGACTGAGTCAGAGGTGGGAGGGCAGTGGAAAGAGATGGCAGAGACAATATTGCAGGCAGGATGGGAAGGAGTAATGAGCACAGGGGGAGTGGTGCTTTGGTGTGGTACACTTTATTTGCTGGTATTTTACATCCCTATTGTGAAGTACTACTGGCAACATGGTAAAGTTTATTGCCCAAAATCTTCTGTCACAAATACATAGGCAACACCCATTTCTGTTAGCAGAAACAGACCCTTTTCTTCTAGCACTGAATGCACTCTGAGCTCCAGAAGTTTGGCTTGGACTCTTGGGCTTGCATTCCTCCCCAGAGAAAAATAAAATCTGCAGAAGAGTCATGTATTTTTCCTCCATTTTATTCCACACACTCGAGACACCTAATAAATTTGCTTTGACTTCTTATTCTTTCCTAAAACAAAGGAAAATCTTAGAGCCACAAATTCCTTTTTGCTCCTTGGTGGCCTGGCAGAGGTACGGGCAGAACTGTTTCCCACTTTTATATAATGAGATTTAAAACAAACTAATAAACAAAACAAAACAACAACAACAAAAAAATAAACCAAACACCAATAAGCAATAAAACAACAGAGGGCACAGAGAAGATACAAGGACTTTGTCATTTCTTGCCAGAAGCACTGAAACCAAAAGTACATCAGGACTGAGAATAGAAAACTAACTGCTACATGGATCACAAGAACATCCTAATAGTAAAAAAATGCAGTAATTTAAGTTTTGAAAGGCATGTAACTCTGAAGACAGAGCCAGTCAGCCTTTTAGTACTCACTGGAAATAGAAACTTTTGAAATGTGGTTATTCTGTATCTGCATCTAGAATTTGTTGCATGTTACTTTATAGTGGAATACAGAATACAAAATACAGAACAGAGCTGGTGAACAGGCCGCATGCCTCACTAGTTTTCACCACTATGAATCCAGCTGCCCTGCTCTTTTAGCAGTGACCAGACTGCTTGGATCCAAATCTGAGCCAGCTCTGGGTTCCCCAGCCCTGGGAATTTCAGAAGTGGATTAATCTCGGGAGGGAAGAACCAGATTAAACGCTGGTTCAGCCACAGGCAGGGACAGTTCCCGGAGCCAAAGGTGGGAAAGCTGAGACCAGCGTTTGGGGGTGAGCAGACCTTCAGCAGTACCGTGCTACGAGAGGGAACTGGTGAGACAAACTGAGCCAAACCCACAGCCCAGGGCACTCGTACAGCAGGGAGTAAGAGTCACTCCTGATACTGGGGTAGGAAGATACACCTCCGTGCCACGGACACTGCATCCTGCACGGGGCCAAGACCCCGCTGTTCAGCCCACCCCAGGTGTGCAGGACTCGCCTGTTGCAGGGTGCACCCCCAGCCCAGCACGCCCCAAAGTGCAGAGCTCGGCAGGAAACAAAACAAACACAGCACCTCTCCCTGCCTTTCGCTGCGCTCCATGGCAGAGAAAAACATGCCTAAGCCACGCCAGCTCCCGAACGGGAGGGAGAGCGACGAGCCACTTACGGGGATGTGCACTCGCAACATGAGTTTCTTGTGGCCGGAGCTTTTCCTGCTGCTGCTGCTGGAGGCATCTTTCTTCTTGTCCATGGCAGTGCTTCCCATGCCTTCACCCAAGCGTGGTGCTGAGCGATGGATCTGGAGAGGGAGCCGCCTCTTCCACCTCTCCCCACCGTCCCACGGGCCGCAGTTACTCCAGGCTCCTTATTTTCTTTTTTCTTTTCTCTCTTTTTTTCCCCCCCTTCCTAATGGCCTTAGGAAATTTGGGGGGGTGGGAGGGAAGCAAGAGGAGGGGGGAGAAAGAGAGAAGCCGAGGGAAGGGGAGGAGTTTCTCCAGCTCCGCTCTTTAATCCCAGCAGCGAGGTGTCAGGGGGGACCTTCGCAAGAGCATGAGATGCCCTCACAGACGCTGCTCCCTTTCTCACTCTTCCGCCCTTTCAAAACTATCAGGAGCATCCTGGGGGAGGGGGGGAGAAAGTTTCCTTCCCCTCGCCCAGCTCGGCCGCACTCTCACCGTAAGAGAGAGAGAGAGAAAAAAAATAATAAAAAACAACCCCCCAAACACTCAAAGGCCAGAAAACTCGAAAAGGGGAAGCGCTCGGGCGACGCTTCTGGCAGACTGGGGAGTCCCGCGGGAAGGGAAGGAGGGAGGGAAGGGGGGCAGGAGGATGGGAGGAGGTGCCCGGGCACTCCCAGAGCCCCGGCAGGGTCCCCAGGAGCTGCCAAACGAGCACCACGCAACTTTCCCGCAGTCCGGCCGCTCCCCCCGGCTGCCGCTCGCCCCGGGCCGCCCCGCCGGCCCGTCAGCGCGGGGAGAGCGGCTGGAGCCGTGCCTGCATTCCCGGAGCACGGAGGTGGGCGAAAAGGCTGCGTTTCACCTTGCCAAAAACGCCCCAAGGCGGCGCGGCTCCTCTCCCTCCCGACCTCCCAGGCTGTTTCCTCGCCTCCCTCCCCTCAGGGTTTCTCCCGGCCGTGCCCTAAGCCAGGGGTATTTCTGTCCCCTCAGGCACCGCTTCCAGCCGCGCTCCCCTCAGGGTTTCTCCTGGCCGTGCCCTAAGCCAGAGGTGTTTCTGTCCCCTCAGGCACCGCTTCCAGCCGCGCTCCCCTCAGGGTTTCTCCCGGCCGTGCCCTAAGCCGGGGGGATTTCTGTCCCCTCAGGCACCGCTTCCAGCCGCGCTCCCCTCAGGGTTTCTCCTGGCCGTGCCCTAAGCCAGGGGTGTTTCTGTCCCCTCAGACACCGCTTCCAGCCGCGCTCCCCGCAGCCCAGCAAGGAGGGGGCCCCGGCAGGCTCCATTCCCTCTGGGTAAAACCCCAGGCTGCCCTGCCTCTGCCGGGCTGACAGGGAGCGTGTGCCAAGCCCAGGAGGGCCGCAGTCCACTCCAGAACGGAGATTTTCCGCTCTCTCCCTCCCTCCCTCCCTCTCTCCTAAAAGCCCTCAGCGCTCTTGCAGATTCAGCCGAGCGAAAGACGCGGCTCAGCCCCCGCGGGCGAATGGATTTGGCGTCACCGGGTCCCAGAGAAGGGAAAGTTTCCAACATCCTTTCACCTGTGGCTGTGCTGCTGCCCAGAGCCTGCCCACGGCAGTGCCACCAGGGCTGAGAGCCTGGGACAGCAAGGACAGAGAGGTGTCTTTTCTTTAGGACAGCAGGTGGTTTAAACAAGCATACATGCTGCATCAAAATATGAGGGTTTGTTTCTTCTTCCCTTGACGATCTCTGCATCTTTTTACAGTGCCTGAATTTGAGGATAAGGCCAAGCACGTTACAGGCACAGACCTTTGATCACAGCTCTTAAACTCAGATTTATCCCTGATTCAAAGATGTGTGGGTATGCATTCACAAAGCCAACACTGTAATCACTCCCAACAAATCTTAGAGGATTCTATAAAACAATGATTGAGGAGAGAAGGGAGAAGAGTTTTCCTCAAAAATCCTATCTTCTGAAAAAATACAGGGTTATGGTAGCTATCATAAAAAAATATAAGAATTCATATTTATTTCCTGCCTTATGGAAGTTCAGTATTTAACAGGTGCACAGCTTGGTCGGGTGTAAAGCCTGTAGCCACTTCTCTAAAACCATACAGAATTAAATAAAAATATCACCCCTTTAATGAAAGAGACAGCTGTCCTATAGGTTCCTACAGAATGTCATGGAAGGAAACAGACCTGGAAATGAAAGAGGGGTTAAGGAAGGGATGTGGATGGGTCTGTAACACCTGCTTTCTCCCAATATTATAAACTCTGCCAACAAAGTACTGTTGCCAAGGGATATGGGAATGACTGGAATAAAGAAATGAAAAAATTACTAAGAAGCATACCTATGAAAAAACTGTCACAAGATTTTTCTAGCTACTGTGGTGTTGAAGGTTAAAAAATCAGGGAAGAAAAGGTAGAATTTCTTTAAATGGATTTTAGCAATTAGTATTTTAAGCACTCAGATTTTCTGGCCATTCTTCATTAAATTAACTAAATTAACTAAATTAACTAAATTAATTAATTAATTCAAGTTGGAATAAAATCTACCATATAAATACTCTTTCCCTTGTTTATGCAAAATTGTTTCCCACAATATTATAATTATTTTCTACATTTCGTATTTAAATCTAAATTATTCTTCTTATTTTAGATTATTTGTATGAATAATTGTGGTTATTGTAAAAGAAGTTTCAGAAAGTGACATAAAGGCAGCATAACCAAACTCCCAAACCTAAAAAAAATCCACAAATCAACTTCCCCCCATCATGATTGCCTTAAGCATGTTTATCACTTTCAGAATACCACAATAAGCAGTTATCCTTATTTTTTTTTCCTTTGACCCTCTAAGATCTCAAATATGACCTTTGATTCTCCAGTCATATTTTTAAACTTTTCATTGCAGCTCTGAGGATTAGAGACATGTTAAAACAAACAAACAAACAAACAAGAAAACAAACGACAAAAATACAACAAACAGCAAAACAAAGCCTAAATCCTCCTACAGCTGCTAGACTTCAGGAGCTTGACTCCTTGTAAAATCAAGTGTTAATAAGACCCTGCTATAAAATAATCACCAATTATTTCAGACATTAGGGCACCATGTTTTTATCCCTCTTTGCGTTTTATCTTTCATGGATAAATGTAGCCAACATATGAACAAACAACACTGTAAATACTTTTAATGAGATCTGAAGTTATTTTGATTTATTTGACTAACAGCAACTATGTTTTCAGTTGCATGTAAGCATTTAAATTACTCATTTCAGAGACAAATGGGTACTAGAACACTTTGGAGAATGTCAAAGAATCACAGAATGGTTTGGGTTGGAAGAGACCTTAAAGAATATCTGGTTCCAACCCCCTTCCCATGGGCAAGGACACTTTCCACTAGACCAGAATGCTCAGAGCTCCATCCAGCCTGGCTGTGAACACTTCCAGGGATGGGGCATCACATTTATCACCCAAATACTTCCAGGTTTCATGATCCTTCAGGGGGGCAAAGCAGAACAGCATTTCAAACACACCAGCCACAATTTGCCTCTGCCCTACACCACCTGAGTGCTCCCCATTTTAACTCAGCCCTACCTCAGCAGAAGCAGCACATTTTGGGCTACACCCTGGCACAGGACTTACCCTACTTAATCCTTAAATACATGTTGAGTCAATTTTTCCATAATAAATTTCCCTGAGTACATTGCTACATTTTTAAAATAGCCATAAAACTTTGCTTTGAGCCTTGGTTGTACCGATTATAGTTGCTGTAAGGAAAATAATAATGGCACCAGCAAACTTTTGTGCTCAAGTTCCACATGCAATATGTAGAGATTTTCTAAAGGCTTTAAATGTCACTGAAAAGGCATATCTAAAAAAAGGTGGTGAATGGGGAGAGCTATGTGAGTTGTTGGTGGGTTTAAAATCTTTACTAAAACGAGCATTTTTTGGTAATGCTTTATAGTTTGTTGTTGATAATATCATATATATTGCACCAGAGGGCAAAAAAAGTCTCTGTGAAAAAACCCCACTATAATTCTTTTTATGCAGAAGATATATTAATTAGACTGTGAGGATTCAATATAGATTTTTCACACATGCAGTCTGTGGGTATATTTTAGGCACAAACCCCTTCAGAAGTCTCATTTTGGGTGACTACATTTCCTACCATAAATAATGTGTGTATTCCATACCAGGGTTAATATTGTAATTTCTCAGGTCAACCACATTATTTCTTATGTATACATATATATGTATGTATACATATATGTATACATATATATGTATATTCTTATTTGGGACTTTCAAGCCTTTTAAAAATATTTCTAGGATTCAGAGACAAGTTCTTAAAAATCATGATATTTCTAAATCTGGAAACTCAAGATCTTGTCTGGCTGTTATTGGTATTCAGTATCCCAGCATTAACTATGCTTAATTATAGCTATTTTTCTCTTTATTCTCTTCTTATGTTAACATTTGTCCATGTTGGTCTCTGCACTTCCCTCTCTGGCTGTCCCTTTCTTTTTACATTTCACCTCTCATTCTCATCCTTCTGATTTTCTTCTCCATCTTTCTCTCTTCTCCAATTTGCCACTCAGTTCTTTGAGCACGCTTGAAGTGGATTGCTTGGTTTCTGTTCAACACATTTATTAGATTGAATTCGACCCTGCTGCATAAGGCTACTTAACTTAATTACCAGTGCAATCTAATTAACCTGATGCAGTGTTGGGATGCAGTAGTCCCTGCACAAGGCTTCTGTAGGGGCCAGAGAGGACACAGCCCTGACATCTGTCTGCCCACACCCACACTCACCTGCTGACACTCAGCACAGTGCAGGGTGCAGTTTCAAGTCAAGTACAATATAGGATCTACATAAGGAAATTGCTGTAGACAGCTAAATTGCATTGCTCGCAGCAAAACTGCAATTAAAACTGCCTTCCATGGGGAAATTTGCAGGAGAAATTGTAAATCTGCCAGGAAGGCATGAGTGGCTGAAGCAAGGTCAATAATGAGGCTAATGAGAGAGGCTTCTTGTCCCCAGAAGGTCACCAGGAACACAAGAGTTCCTGTGACAAATATTTATGCTGAAAGAAAGGTTGTGTGGACAGGTGGCTGTGCTTCCTCTGCAGGCTGTCAGACACCTTCTGGCAGGTAAGTGGTTACTGCAGTGCATTCTCTTGTCACCTGAAGCCCAGCAGCACAGTCTGCCCTGCAGCTCCCTCCCCACTGTCACAGAATCCCTACCAGAATTTCTGCTGGGTGCTGGGCACTCCCCCAGAGCTGCTGCACTGCTCATCCACTGAGTCACTGGGATGTCTTCTCACCCAGACCACAGCACAGAGGAGGGGAAGTGAGAGAGAAGCAGGTTCACAGGACCTTTCTAGGCTGTTTTTCTAATTTAATCTGACTGTTAATTTCTCTCAAACTGCCAAGGGAAGGAACAGTTTTTTGAGTTTACTTCCTTTTCACTTGCAGATCTTGTCCATCTTCCCAAGTGATCCTGGGTATCAAAAAGTTTCAGAAGTCTTCATTCAGAATGAGCAGGCCCATGGAATGGGTTCATTTGGCGCACAGAAGGCTGTGGCATGGGCACTGGTGCCAGGATTGGCAGCAGGCTCCCTGTTTGGCAGCCCCAGTGTCTCACTGTGTCCCATCCTCATGGCTCCAGAACCACAATGCCCACGAGGCTGCCCTCAGGCTGCACAGCACTGACCCACAGGAAATGCAGGCACAAGAAATCAGATGGTGCATGGTGCTGTGACCTGAACCCCACTGTGTGCTGCCATTAGTACCAGCACTGTTCTATAGATGGTCAACAGGTAAGTTCTGTTTCTTATTTGCATTACTACAATATTCTTATTTTACTCTTACATCTGTAAGAGTGAAATAAGAATAATGCTCTCTGTCATCTCTGCTAGAAAGCATCTGGGAGACCTGACTAGGTACAAACATGGAAAACTCATTTTCTTGTATGAATCACAACAGCTTGATAAAAGACCTTGAGGCTTCCAAGTTCACACAACCTCTGTTGGTTCTGAGAGCCAGGAGAGCCTTCCAAAGATTGAAGTACCTTATGAGACATTATCTTTTTATATTAGTTTCTATATTAAAAAAATTTCCATTATCAACTGGAATGATGCTGTTCAGCCTCAAGTTTTCTTAGTACTTGAGAGTCATGAAGAAGAAATGACAAAGACTTTTTAAAGTAGCTAATTTCCTCCTTAGTGATACAGGAAAATTTCTTTTGTGTTTTCTACTGATTGTGAGTCAGAATTTCTGGCTGTTAGCCAAACACAATACTTGGAACCTTTGATTTGCATATGTAGGCCTACAAGTTAGACAGATAACCTCAATCAAAATTTAATATAACAGATTATATGCAAAGCCAGTGAGAAAGGATTCATTTCCCATATTGAGTGACTTTTGTCAGTTGTGAAAATTAACACAGAGAATTACAGATAGAATTCAAGAGGAGTCTGATTTTCATTTTCTTTTCCAATAATATGCATAATGCAGTACATTAGCTAAAAGAACATTTCAAGGAGGCAGAGACATGGTTCTACCAGGTATGTGTGGGCATAAGAACAAAAAGTGTTTTCAGCAGCACAAATCTGAAAGTACTTCCATGTTCTTCCCAGTTCAGTGAGAGCTCAAGAATTACAAACACACTTTCTGTGAGCCTTCTCTGTGTGATAATATCAGAATTTATTCCTTGGCATGGAGTGTGCTTGGCTTCAGACAGGACAGTGGGCAGGAACAGCACTTTCCTTCTGGAGTGGAGGGGGTGAGACTGCCCCAAAACCTCAGTCTGTCACTGCTTAGTGGTGCAGATGCAAAAAGAGGTGAGGTTTCCAAAGTAATCATTAGCAGTTGATTCCAGGATGGTCTGTGAGATCTCAAAGAAAATAAATTCTCCATATTTACCTTCAAATTTGTTATGCTGAAGGTACTGGTGGCACAGTGTCCCACCTGTAGCAGTGTTCTGCACTTGACCTCCCGCCAAGGCCAGTGGCAAGATTCCCTTTAGGGAGGGCAAAATTGCAACAAGTATAAAACAACCCAAACATGTTCTCTCATCTGGCAGTAACTAATAACAGGAGAGGCCCAGAACTCCCATTCTGTGTGAAGAATCAATGAGAAGGTGATACTTTATGGATGAGACAGAGGACTGAATAAAAACAGGAAGAAAGAGCAGAATGATATGAAACCTCCTCTGCACAATGGCTTCCAAAGGATCAGAATGCTCCAAAACTCTGCTTGGCTCCACACCTTGGTATCCAGGACCTATGGATATCACAATGTGTGCAACAACTGAAAAGCATGAGAGGGGAATGGCAACTCCTCCTTGTTTTCATAAATAAATTGTTTTTGTCTTGTACTGAGAGCACAGTCTTTCTTAACTAGGCTTGTTTGCAACAATGCCAATATCTTTTTTTGACCCTAGGTATCTAGTCTATGTAATTGAGGTGCTGCAGGATTTGTTTTTCTGCTTCTCCATGTGTGATGGGCAGAGGGAAGCGTGATGAGCAGGTGTTCAGTGTGAATTCATGCAGATCCAAGATGACATCTCCCCAGGACAAAGGGTGACATGTAGGAAAGGTGGCTCAGAACTGTCATCTCCACCAGCAAACCAGAGCAGCAGAGCACAGACCTGAGCAGTGTCCTGGAACTGTCCTGATTGTTAAACTGTTCACAGACCCTGCAGAGATTTGGCTCAGGCTCTCTGCAGCTCCCCCAGACCCTGCCAAGGCATGGCTCAGGAATTAACACCAGCCAGGGAGCATTGCCAGGAGGCAGCCTGGTCATGGCTGCTCTGTCTGAGGGGTGAGAGTTTTCCTAAAAGCCTTGTACCATCTAAGATCTGCAGCTCAGACCAGTGCCAAGAGGATGGAAATGTTAGATCCTGTCTTTCCCTGCATGCCTGGGCTCTCTGAAAACTAACTACACTTGTTCCTCAGTCTTTTCAATGCCTGTCAGCCCAACACTTCCACAGGAGGAGGCCAACACAGTTCCCACTGTACTGCTCCTGTTTGGGCAGAAAATGAGCTGTCCAAGGAGGAATCTCAAATGTGCAATGATGAAGGTACCAAGGGTCATGGTTATTGGCAAATCATTCTGACACATGAATGGTGAGGGATATATCCAGTTAAAGACTGCAGATTGTACATTACCATAATATGTATTCATGCTGTAATTACAAAATTACAAAGTATATATATAAGATAGCAAGGGCAGATTTAACAAATTTCATGCAGTCATATTCTAAAGCCAGGAGAATCTGAATAACAGCATTAGAAAATGGTGAAAATGACAATAAGGAAAGGTTTATAATATCATAATTTCATGTCAGGAAGAACTTCCATTTCAAAATATCTCAAAATGATTTTATTTTTATCGTTTTTCTTAAGAGGGTCTAAAATCTTATCAGAAGAAACAAATATCTAGAAATTACCCTAGAATACAAAAGTGGTCCCCACAATGAATCCAAAGAGTTCCCAAAAATAGTTAATGTAATTCAGTGTAGCTTCATTAAGATTATTATTTTATTCTCAACTGAAATTTCAATTATGTCTTATTATGCAAAGTGCCTGGACTTTAGAGTCTTTAAATGACAATTTACAAAGTAACATCAGAGAGATGTGCAAGCTCAGTAGATCCATTGGAGGTAAAAAGTGAGTTAAAAGAAAGGGAATGGCTCAAGGAGAACTTCCGGGTGTTGAAGACAGACAACAAAACAAACAAGATTATTAACTGATTGTGTTCTGTTACTGATGAAGAGGTTACAGTTGTAATATTCCTAGATAGGTATGAATTAACACATGAAGGCACAAGGTAGTTAACACGAATCCTCAAAATTATGCTGGCCATGCATGTAGAGTATTTTCTATTGAATATTCTCTATAAAATATAAATAAAATAGCTCTTACTTTTGTAATTAGTAACTGATAGGTCCCCATTTTGGGCCAACTTAGTAGCTTGCAGCAGAAAGCAGCTTCTCAGCTCTCTGGGTACTCAACTCTGCAGGGAGAGCACAGAGAACAGTTTGAATTTAGGTTATTTGAAGTCAAATTGACTTCCCTGTACATGGTCTTTACTCATTCTTCAATAATCAGCTTAGAGAGCCAAACAAATACAAACAAGCAGCAGGAATATCTCTTGTTTTAGTGAATGAGGGCACAGTCAGAAGCTCACAGCAAGTACTGGGAAAGTGAGCATCAATACAGGGCCATTGCCTGCTGGAATCATGAGAATTGGGACACAAAGATCTGCTTGGAAAGAACAGATGTGAGGATCATATCCACTTCTACAGTCCAAGGAAGTCTGCCACTAAGTGTGGAAAAGTGCTACTGCTGGATGAATAAAATCAGGAATCATGTGCAGGTAGGGCACAAAACTTATGTGATGAAGGAGGGTGAAGAGCAGGGGGATAATTGAAAAAATTGTAAAGTCCTACATCAGGTGAGATGCAATTGATTTCTGTTTCTGCAAGCATCTCTGCAAGCTTCACAGATGACAGGAAGGGTGCAATCTTGACTTCATGGTCTTTGAACTAAATACAAATTTATTTTATTTTATGGCATACATAAAAATGTGTGAGGGAAATGTGGGAGGTTCTCTTAAGCTGAGTGAAATATGTTCCTTATGCCCAGCATTACTGTGGTCCCATTTTCACTGGGAGCTGACCATGAGCTGAGAGGTCCCAAGAGCCTCAGTGCTCACTCCATGAGCCTTACTCCATGGGTAAGATGCTTTGGGACCACAACAGCTTGGGGAAAGCAGAGGGAGAGCAAATCCTCCTGTCAAATCTCCTCATGCCCATCCACACTGCTCCTGATGGCACAAGGCTGATCATGTGGAAGATATTTTTATTGTACAGCAGTAAGCTCCACTGAGCATTATTCAACTATCTGAACTGACAAAATTACCAGTTATTCTGAATTATCAGAATGATGAATATCTGAACTCGTATTTAATATGTAGAAGATTATAAAGACAAGCATTTTGTGTCTGGGAACTTCAAATCAGGACTGTAACACATTTGTATTTTGACTGCATATACATTAAATGATGTATAACTAATTAAGAATATAGGAGGAGCACCCATATGTAAAACCCACCATAAATATATAATAATTTTATACCATATTAAAGATACAGAATTGTTGATATGCAGACATAAACATATGTGGCATGTATATCTCAAACCAGTCTCAAGCATTCCATATGAAATTTGCTGGAAGCAGGCCACTAATTACTAAAGCTGAGGCTAATCCTGCAATCTTATCATAACAGAAGTTTTGTTTTCATCAGGCCTTAAGGATCCATATTCAACAAATATTATTTCACTGCCAAAATAAAATACAAAATACTTGGTACAATGTGGTTGACTTAAGGAATAGTCAAATGCCACTCTTGGGCTGTTAATACTCAGAATTTACTTTTTGGTGTTTGGAAAACATTTTATATTCTTCAGCTCTGTGAGGTTTGCTGTCATTCAACTCAACAGCAAGACTTCCACTCCTGGGAGTGGAAACTCAGTTTATTTTAAGGTTTTTGGAGATAAAGGAACAGCTTTCGCCATTCATGTCTACAGAATCTGACAGTAATCCCACAGCAAAAGGCTTAGTCCCACCAGAGCACTGATGTCCCATAAAATTAGGGCAAGTTCAGGAAAAATATTTTTAGTGCATTCTGCTCATTAACACTAAAAGAGAAGCTGAGGGAATCCCAATACCCAAACAAGTACACATCAAAAGTCACACAAATATTTATCACCAAATCACACAAAAATTTACAGCTTCAATGGTGAAGTTGAGTGGATGATACAATTTTCTTATCCATAAAAAATTATGTCCCTCATTAATTCTTTTCACAGTAAAGCTGCTTCATTATTTATCCTCTGGGTAAGCAATTAGTAGCAACATTGCTCCTGGGTAGTATGTGCTGAATTTCTCTTTAATATCTGCTATGAGAGACCACATATTTCAGGCTGCAAAAGCAAAATTAAAAGAAACTCCCAAAACTGAAGAGCTGCTCTAAGCAAATAAATAGCTTTTGGTATCAAAGGAGTGCTGGGCAGGAGGAAACATGTACTTTCTCCTTGAAGAAAACTGGAGAGCACTGGAATTACAGATTTATAAGCTCTTTCAAAAAACATCAGCCTGACTCTGAGAGTGTTCTCTGCCAAAGCAATTAAGCTAAAATTTAAAGTTGCTGTAAGAAAAAAAAAAAAATTTAAAAAACTTCTGTAATGAAAACATTTAGAATTGGAAGAAGTTTCTTATGTATAAGAGCAAGTAAGTTCTGGAATAGATTTTCAATGAGAAACAGGGGCAAAAAAGATAATGGCAATAAATTAATGAAAGGAATTATATTCAATATGATAATAGGGTTAATAACACGTGATTGGAATATGTTCCCACCCAGAATGGAAATGTTAATCTGAGAATTAGGCCAAATGAGGTATGACTACCAAAAGATTAGTGTCCAATTCTCAGCTGGATACCAGGGCTGGCTCTGCCCTGTCATTACATTGTTTAAATTCAACCCTCAGGTTAACTCAGTTAGAGGAAAAAAAAAGTAACCCTTAAATGTTGGTGCTCTCAAGCTACAAAGCTGGAATTGAAAGCACCACAGATGAGCTCAACTCTCATGGTCATTGTGAGTTATAAATTGAATTAAAGGATGTACTCATTTGGGTGAAAGACCATTATTCCCCTACAACAATGGGAATAGAAGTCAACTATTCAAATCTCCAAGTCCTCTGATGTTTTCCAAGAATATATATCCTTGCCCAGAAGGAAAGGTGAGTTCTCCCAAAAATTACTGAGAAAGGGCAAGAGTGACTCATTTTGACCTCAGTCCTGCAGACTGTGAGACAGTTCTGAACATTAGGAGACTTTTCCAGAGGTTCTGGAAGTACAGTGAAGGCAAAGAAGGTGTGGCACCACCATGAGCATAGAAACTCAAAATTATTCTCAAAATTATACCAATTAGACTGGAAAAGGGAAGACTTTGAGGTCTTCTCAAAGCCATCCAGCACCTGAAGGGAGCCCACAAGAAACATGGAGAGAGGTTATTTACAAGAGGAATACTTGATGGGACAAGGGGGAATGGCCTCAAACTGAAGAAAATTCTTTATTACGAGGGAGGTGAGGCACTGGGACACGTTGCCCAGAGAAGTTTTGGATATCCCATCTCTGAAAGTGTTTAAGGCCAGGTGGGATGGAGCTCTGAGCACCCTGCTCTAGTGGAAGGTGTCCTGCACATGGCAGAGGGCCTGGAACTGGGTGATTTGTAAAATCCCCTTCAACCCAGGCCATTCTATGCTAATGATTCTATGAAAGATTACTAGAGTGAAAGAAGCTTAGGGAAAAAATAGTTCTGTGGTATAAAATCTGTGGAAGTGAAATACTTCCAGGGCACATGGGAATTCTTGGAGGAAAAGGAGTACAAAAAACTGCAGCCAAGTTAAGGAAGGCAAACAAGGGTGGAAGCCAAATCAGTTCTCAGCTGCCACTGGACATGACAGCTCCAGGCCATGTCCCCTCTGCCACCACAGCTGGCACAGGAATGCATTGTCCTCTTTGTCCCCCCAAGGGACCACAAGGACTTTCTGCTCTGAGACAAATGTCTCTGCAGAGCTTCAGTGTTCCAGGGGCTTGCAGACACATTGAGTAAAGGCTGGATGCCACATGGAGCCCTCAGAAACTTCCTGAAGTCAAGTGCTGAACTTGTCCCTTGTAACACAAAACCACAAACCTGTTGTCTCATGTGCCTTTATCACAATAGATCTGGAGTTGTTGGGGTTTTTTTTTTAGTCTAACAATGAGCCAAAGTAAACCTATTTTTCATGCACTACTATGAACCTATAAAATCTGAATTTTCTCTTTTGATAGAAGAGTTTTGCAGCCTTGGTGATATAAACTGATAATCATTGCTCAACATTTAAAATGTGCCCATTTAAACTTGGTGTGGGTGTTCTGCAGATTTTTTATCGTGTCCCTGTGAAGGGTTTGCATGCTTTCTGCAAAGAAAATAAATAGAACAAATAGTATGGCACCACAAGTTGGTCAATTATTAGCTTTTGCGTACTCAAATCATGGCCTTTCTTTACAAGGACATGTGTTAATATATAATAGAAGTGGATTTCAGTTCTTTTTAAATTGATTTTTCAGACACACAGTGCAATCTTATAAGGTCAGCTGGAAAGTAAGTCACCATAGAGAGGCCTTTCAGAAGAAATGAGCCACTGGTCACACATCATGAGAAATAAACATGTGAAACTAAACATATGAAAATGATTTTTATTTTGTAGTAGTCCCAGGCTGGCATTTGACATGCACACACCAGCCTCACTTAAGTCTGGACAAACTGTCTGTAATGGTCTGAAACTGATTTGAGCATTTCTCAGATCTAAGAGAGGTAATAAATGTCATGGGCCAAGTTTACAACCCACTGCCTCAGGCTACTGGTGCTGACCACAGCTCTGACTGTCCCTGTGAAGCTGCAATTGCTAATTAATATCCAATTATCATTTTGAGGATGTAGAAGTTGTAAGTGGGGAACAGCAAACAAGTTTAATATGATTTTGTGCATAGAAAATGAATTGGCAGGGAACTCAAAATGGTCAGGGTAAGTAATCAAACACAGCAATCAAAATTTTTGTGGCTACATTCAGAGACAGAACTAGGAAAATGTGAGAGAGAAATGTTTTATTCTGACAGGGATTAAGACAAGTCAGAGTTTTGTGAGCCAAAATATTCCTAACATATAGTTACAGATAAAAATGACCAGAGGAAAAAATAGGCAGATAATTCGAAAACAGTAGGCAGAGAACAGCAAACTGATTCTTGCAGCCTGAAGACAGAGACTGAGCCAAGGAACCAGAGACCAAGAACCAATCTGGACTCACCAGCTCATTGGGAGACTTTTGATAAGATAAAGAAAATTATATCAGAACAGTCATTCAACAAGCTGCCTGAACTTTGTACTGTTGTGTCTGGTAGAGGCAATTTTAGTGCAATGACTGTGTTACAGGGCTTCACAGCATGCTGGGAACTGTTTATTCTGTACCAAGCTCAAAGTCACACCAAGTAAAAACACCTGAGGAAGGTGACAGCAGAGCTGTAAAGGTCTGAGGGCTCTGCACCCCCATACAAACCCTGCACACAGAACCAAAGAGCACTTGGGTGTTGTGTTTAACACATCTGGTGGCTGAACTCTCCCATCTCTCTGCTAACCAGGGGCTAAGGAGGAAAAAGGCCCTCGAAATTAAGAGTTCCTAGAAACTTGAAACTTCCAAACATTTCAATTCCCATTTTTGCCATCCATTTATCTTCATTAAATTTTTAAAAAATTAATTACGTTGAATTCCAAAAAATGAGCAAATTTCAGCTGTATTTTGAAATGGAATTATAATAATAATTTATAATTTATGAATTGCACATTATATATTTATAAGCTATGATTTGCAAAAATTATTACCCTGTCTGAAGGGACCTGTAAAGGAAAAAAAAACAACCAAACCAAAACAAAATCAAAACTGAAACCAAGAATGTGTTCTAATCAAACTGTTCAACAGGAAAATAAGGCTTTTACAGAGTACAGTAATGACCTTATCTCCTTCATTAATTCGAGTGCCCTATTGTAAGAGATAAGGGAAACTGTTATCACGGGTAGGTGACAAGATATTCTGCTTCAGGCTGGAACAGCTATTCCAGACTCTGAGTAACCTCTTTATCACCAGGACAGGCAAAAGGCAGCTCTCAAGTTTTCTAGGTGAGCCGAATCTGATGTGGAGGGCAGAAACAAGTCAGCATGTCAGCCTCCTAGTGCATGAGCTGTTGGAACTGCTGTGAAAGGGCTTTATTGACAAACATAATACTGACCCATCCTGTATATTTTTGTAATTTTTTCCATTATTGAAAATCTTGTGGGTTTAAGTATTGTTTTATCCCCAGATCTCTCTTGGTAAAACAGGTTCTGCACAGGTGGCTTATGAATTCAGCACTCCTTTCAGCACTGTGGGTCTGTTCCTTGGCGGGTAAATGGCAAACTCCTGGAATACTTATTGCACACCAGCTGTGGGACTTGCTCAAGGCTCAAGGGAAATCTGCCACTGAGTTGCAAGGCCCAAGTCACTGTCAGACAGCAAAAATTCCTGGGGTGAAAAGCTAAACTTGCTCAGCAAGTTTTAGTCCAAGCAGTGGCAAACAGTGAAGTAATGGAGGTGTTGGAGACTGAGAGTCGCCACTACAATGACAGTTTTTACATTGACAATGGAATGAGATTTCTGCTTATACTGGTGAGATTTTCTAGTGTTATATGTTTCATTTAAAACATTAGTGAGATATCAATTATCTAAGTATATCCAGAAATTTGACAGGAAAAGCCAAAAGTTCCAGTTTGGAACTGCCTGGGTGAATCTAGGACAGAAACCTGAACGTAGCAAGCACTTTTCTGTTTACACTGTCTTGGGGTTTAAAGAGTGTTCACCTGCAATTTGGGATTGCTCCACATGCTGTATGGGTTTGTTTTTCATTTTGTTGCATCAGAAAAAATCTATATATAAACTTGGAAACCTGAGACCTGAGTTTCTTTTAGCTGTATAGACTTTAACCTAGCTGTACAACATATGTACACATGCCATCAAAGTTTCTATCTCTTAACAGCTGTGAGGAAAACCCCAAAGATTTGATCAGTACAGACAGACAGGTGAGCAAGGAAGCTGGAATAAGAATTCTGAGACCACTCTATTAGCCTAAATGCTTCCTAAAGGCAATCTGAAGGCCAACAGTGTTAAGAAAGTTATTCATTAACTTATATTTATATGTTTATCAATTTTTTGTCATTACTGCATAAGAAAACAAAACCAGGTCAAGACTTACATACAAGTAGCAAAATCCCTGGCAGTTTTCTTACAAGCAGTTAGAGGGTGCCTCCTCCAAAGCACTTAAGATTCCCCTTTCCAGAGTACTGTGTGCTCACAGTTTTTATTGAAATCTGTGGGAGCAGGTCTGGTTATATCTCCCTGGGCCGTGTCTCCAGCATGGACACAATCCCACGTGCTTCATTCACATCCCTGACAGGAGAGGTCTGAGCCAAGGACAAAGAAGGCAATGGGCTCTTCTCATGTGGGAATTTTGCCCAAGAGAAATCTCACAGGGGTTGAGTGCTGTGCTAGTGTTTTCTCATTTGTAAACCAGGACTTACAGGCCTTCCCTATTTCAAAGGGCTGTGGAATGATAAAGGGTTTAACACAGATAGACTGCAGTGATAACATAATATGCTACATATCCATGGAACATTCTCTGGGAGCCTAACAGATTCAGACAAAAATGTTTTAAAAAGCCAGAGCTGGAAAAGCAAAGCTGGCTGTTCCTTCTGTTCCGAGGCAGCTTTGGCAGGAAGAGCTGTACTGCAGAGAGCACACAATAATTTTTCTGGTTTAAAATGTGAAAAAATTAAGGGCTGTGTTACAGGAGCATGACACTATAAAAGGATGAACTAAGAAAGCCCACTGCATGTGGTTTACACAAATATCACTGAGCCCACAATGTCTCCTGGCTCTGTTCAGGCTGCCTCCTGACAGGAGGACAGGAGGACAGGAGGACACCCATTATCTACCATCTGCAAACAGATAAGCATTTAATTCTAGGGGAATACTTTTGTCCCACTGAAGTCAGCAGAGCTCCCTGTGTACACATAAGGATGGTAATTTTAGTCCAGTTAGATTTCTGGATTCTGACTTTCAGAACTTCAATATGTTCAGCATATAAATGGCTCCAGCAGTGACCTGTAACAGCCAGGGACAGGCAGAAAGTGAATTTTATAATCAGGCCCTTAGCACCATATTGGACTGACCCTTCTGGTTTAAACTTTCCATGGCAGGGCAGTGTGAACACGCACTGCTCTGAGGGAATTTCTCTCTTCTGTCTGCTTTTGCCAATAATTTTGGCTAGTGAAAGTTGTTGTGTAAAAAGAAAAAAAAAGAAATCCCAGTTTACCCTCTCACTTCCAAGCCTTCATCCCTAGAACACACAGATTTAAAGGAACCTTTTGTGCAATACACAAAATAAAACAGCTGGCTGCCCACAAGGCCTCACCCAAGACAAAACAGTAACAGCCCTTCAGTTAATCTGTCTTCCTGGCTCAGGCAGGCGCCAAGGAAGCCACAGCCTCCCAGACTGCTGGGAAGCAAGTAAATATCAGAAAATGCCATAGGTCAAACCATCAAATGCTGCTTTACTGGCCCTGATCTGTAGCTGTTGGGGAGCTGCTCACAGCTCCTGCTGATTCTCTGGTGGCAGCACTAGCTGCCAGGATGCTGCTGCTGCTAGGAGTCTGCTGTTCCTCTTACCACAGGAAAAATTAAATCACCTCCCACGTTACATTCCAGAAAAGGCCAGGTAGCTGCAATTGCCCCTTTGTGGAAAAGGGTGGGAGAATAAAAAAAGGCAAATATGAATGTGTGCATGTCCTTGGTGGAGGTTCTTTCTTTTCCTTCTTTTTCTTTTTTTTTTTTTTTTTTTTTTTTCTTCCCTCCCATTTAGGTGAATGTTTTTGGTGTGTTAGAAGCAGAAAAACAGCCTTGGGCTCATACGTGCAGATTAAAAGGTGAAGTTGATCACTATCAAAAATACTTTGTGACCTAAAATGAAGCTCTGAGTCATCATCACAATTGGCTAAAAGGAAATTGAAGAATTAAACTTCTTGAAAGCACACAGTCATAGCATGGTTTGGGTTGGAGGGGACCTTTAAAGTTTATCTAGCCCCAGCAACAAGCAGGGACATCTTCAACCAGACCAGGTTGCTCAGAGCCCCATCCAAGCTGACCTTGAATGTTTCCAGGGATGGGGCATCCACCACCTCTACCTGTGCCTGTGCCTCACCACCCTCACTGTAAAACATTTCTTCCTTATACCTGTCACCATCACAGTGACTTTGTCAGACAGAGTACCCAAAACTGAAGTTCACTTATCTCTGATAGCTTAAATAGTTTTAACTTTGCATGGTCTGGCTTTCTCCATGGGGTGGAACACATGATTTGATGGCAGGGTACCAACAAGACTCTCCACTTTTCTTTGTTGTTAGTAGCAAAGACTCTTGGCATTTCAGCCCCGTGTTTCAGTTATGTATATGGATCTCTACTACTAGAAAATCAGAAAATCTCACAAATTCCTTATCCCATCAGTCTTTATTTCCATTTCCTGTAAATAAAGAACATTTTCTTATTCCCACTGAAGAGCTGAGGAATGGAGGTACAGTGAAATGATTTGTATATGATTGTCAGTGGTCTAAGAAGAAACTGAGCATAAATCTACAGAAATCATGGTTGGAGGCCAAGCCAGATGACCACATTTGAATTAAATTGAACTAAATTAAATAAAAGCTTTCTGTAGCACTCAGCAGGATGTTATTTATGCCTTGAAACAGCATATCTCCTTCCAGATCTTCCTGTCCAATTATTTAAAGACTTGGTCCAAAAGAGATAACATAGAGAATCTGACTGTCAAAAGATCTGCTGCCAGCTGCAGTCACCTGCAGGGACTGGGAAGAAAGACATGACTGATGATAGCATCAAGACTTTGGCTGAGATTGTTGAGCTTCATAAAGCTGTCATTGTTTGACAAGTGATGTCTGTTCTGTCTGCATCATGATGGAACCAGCAATGATCCATCCCTTGGACTCCACCCAAGGAAAGGCCAAAGAGAAACACTGAAAACAAAGGAAATGGGCAGACCACTGTTGCCTGCCTCTGCCCCCAGCCACAACCCACATGAGCTCAGTTTGCTGTTTTGGCAGGACAGCAGGCACTGAATAAGCAAGAAGAGCTGAAACTGGCAGAACAGTCAGAAAAGTATTTAGAGTTGTTTATGTATGAATGATTGCAGGGTGGGAAGGGCAGACTTATTTGGATAGATCAGGTAAAGCCCTGGGGGCAGCGCTGAAAACAGAGCCCGTTGCAATCAGATGAGTAACATGATCCTGGACTGCTTTCTCCTTTCCCTCTGTGCACACTCCAAGTTGCAGTCAAGCTTTGCCTTGGAGTCCTTTTGAATGTTTCATTCACAGGTATTTGTTAAATCCTGCTGTAGCCCAGAGGATGCCTACCACTTTAACCCTCCATTAACAACTCAGATTTTTGGCGGTGGAGCCAAGGTTCACTTGCTGACCCTCAGCCTCAAGAGGCCTTGGAATATTTGGATGGTGTATTTACCTTCCCCTGGTTTCATTACAACAATGATACTTGGCACTTCTCTACTCCTCTAAAGGAGGGACAAGTCCATCTCTGGTAGCAACACCAGCCATGCTTAATTGCATTTAAACTCAGAGTAGTAAACACAGAACCGTGCAAATGCAATGTCTGTTTTGCAGAGTTAGAACTTGACTGAGAAACTATTACTATTGTTAAGAATAAGAAGCTTGACTAGGCCAATATTCAAGCAGCAATCAATTTATTATTTCATATGGTAAAGTATGAGCAATACAGCACTGGGTACAGTGGGGGAAGTTTTCCCTCCAACTGCACACCAATAATTGATGGTTACAGGTATTTATAGGGGTACTCATCCGTTTTTTTCAGCAGTTTCTATTTCCAATCTTTTACTCATCAGCAATTTTTATTCCAAATTATTACATCACAATTCTATACACTATTGTGATTTTAATTTCTCTGGATGTATCTCAAAGGAGTATCCCCAGATGGTGACAGTCCAGTTTCTGAAAGAAGAAAGACGAATCCCATCTGGTGGGGTCCAGCTCCCCAGATGTGTGTCCACCTTTTAATTGCAGAGACTATAAATCTCATAACAGTGATGTCCAGTTTCCCTTTGGTTGAAACCATAAACACTTGAGATGATGTTCATCTTCCTTTCTCAAGCTGTTTTTCTCTGCTTCAATAAGGCGTGAGATAAGCATATTTCCTTTATATATATTCCAAAGCTATAGTTTCAAGGATAAAAGTAATATTCTAAAATTATACTTCAAAAGGTTGCTATTACAGAGCTTTTTATGGATTAAATGCAAGCAAAAAGCAACATCTTTAACACCTTAATTCCAATGCTCCTAAATCAGCCAGGGTTAATTGCAAACAAAAGATAGGTTCAATAGCCTTTTCCATGCTTTATTCTCCTCAGTTATTATTAGAATTCACAGCTCTCCCATTGTCGGGGTCCACACATTTCGCATTCACAAATACACACGTCGCCTGTTTGTACCTGTAGCTAAAAAGTCTTTCTTTTAACACTAATCAATTGATGCTGAATTAATTTTTGCCTTTTTTGCTTTTATATATTCTCTATGTTCTTTACACATCTCACACTATTTGAAGTGTCCACCGTTGCCTTTGTTGTGGGGATTATTCCTTCTGTAAACACAGCCACTGTGGGGCAGCAAGACACAAGCATTAATGGAGTGTGCTTTGCCTCTCCGGCTCCCGAGGAGGCTGTAAGTGCTGTCACCCTCTGCCTGCAGACAAGTGGGACGATGCAAATGTTAACACCCTTTGCTGTGAGCACATTTCCCCGCTCAGGCTGACCTGGTGACTCGGGAATCGTGATAGGTTTTGAAGGCAATGTTGAGATAAGGTAGCACCAAAACTGCTTTAAGTAGTTTATATGTCAATTCTGAGAGAAGATGTCAACAACTCATAGCTCGAGGACGTTTGAACTCCGCTTGCACACGGTGCCAAATGCTGCGTTCTCAGGAGCTCACGCCTACACGCACACAGACAAGTTGCTATTTGCTTTTGCCATTTTCCCAGAGGAAGTGATGGTGCCGGACAAGTGTGAGCAGACCAAGCCCATACAGTGTGTCTGGCGGTGTGGTTTGTAACTCTGCAAGTGGAATGATGAGTGCTCCCACCACACTCTGCTCATTGCCCAGGGACACAGAAGGGCGACTCTAATCCAGGAGAACATGAGGTCCCCCTATGTACATCAAATCTCCAGACTCAGACACACAAGATCTTTCCAAATCTGAATCAGGCTTTTATTGGAATTTTCATCACTCTTCACTGCCCTGGATTCCTAGAGCATTTGCACTCAGCCTAAATGAAGATTTGGACCCCAGCTGAAGAAGGGGGATTGTAACTAATGCAAGTTTGATAATGGCGAGATAACTACTGGAGTTCATAACTAGCATTTCAAGACATAAATCAACTACAACAGCACAGAAGCTATTTTTTTTTCCAAGTTGGGTCTTGACATCAAAATGAGGAGAAGAAGACTATTAAAACTGGTTTGGATAAAACACAGAAGTTTCTATCTACCTACTTGCTGAAAACAGGGAATCAGATGTTATAGCCACTCCTGAGGATGAATTTTGAGCCAGATCTCTGACATAAAGTACCACCATGTTTATGGTATGCTATGACAGCCTTTCTCATCTTCCATTTGAAAAAACAAGATTTTTTGACTTTAAATATAGTCAATAGTGATTATGAGTTTTATTTAATGCAAGTTGGTTACTGAGCAAGAAAACAATCAATTTTAATTTTCAGTTTATCTCTGTAATATATAAAGTAAGAATTTTCTAAACCTTTCTTTGCCCTTTAAACATAAATCACAAGGAATAAAACCTTTACTTCAATCAAAATTTGTGCTTCTTGATAGGCTTCCACATGGATTGTCTAATCATGTCAAACAAGCAGATTAAATAGATCACTTAGTGAACCTGGACATGAGGGGGAAAAGGAGGAAGAAAAAAAATTCCAAACCTCACAATAATGGAAATTGTCTGCTTTGATTTTTTTTCTGTAGGTGTCAAGATATGAGAAGTGGACACTGAAGTTATCCTTAGATAAGTCTCCCAGAGTAAGAGTTAACCATTCTAAGTTAAATTAATGTTACAGACTACATGATAAAGAGCCATGGGTTTAAGTGTGCAAGTCTGAATGTCACAAACAGCCTGGACATGACACTACAGAGCTCTCTGCAGGTTAAAGGATCTTCTCTCTTTGCAAAATCTGAGACAGTAAAGAAATCACTTGCCTCCTCGGTCAGAGCACCATGGATGTTAAAAATATTGTTATGATTTAATTTTCCCTTTTCTTCTCTGTGGGACATTATCACATACAGAGGTCTGAAGCTTTGTGTTGAGTTTTGTTTTGGTCAGGTCTAGGGGGTAAATACCTTTCCATGTTAAATACACACATATAAAACACTTGGAAAAAATTTTTGAAGACTGTAGCTAAAAAGTCTTTCTTTTAACACTAATCAATTTATGCTGAATTGATTTTTGCCTTTTTTGCTTTTATATATTCTCTATATTCTTTACACATATATTTGTAGCTCTGTAGCCTATCATTGTATTGTAGCTAGCTCCAATATTTTCCCTACCTCTTCCCTACCCTGACAGACAGACAAAACACATTGCAGAGGCTCCAAACCCTGTGGGTCCAAGGCTCCTATCCTACCTTGGCTCTCTGGGAGCCAAGGTTGAAACCAGCTCTTGGAGATACATTTTTATAAAAAAAGTTCAGCTCCTATCTAAAAGGGGCTGCAGAAGTTGTGGAACCAAAAAGGGGGAATTACTTCATCACTTATGCTTCTAATTGGTGATTCTTGTCAATTATGCTAATTTGCTAAATTTATAGAACTGCATTCACACTATGTGGGGTGAGCACTTTTCCATATCTGCCCCTTGGAGGCCTCCAATAAAGACCAGCCTTTTTAATACCTCCTATACTAATATTGTCTTGAAAATGGCTTGTTTCATTTCTAGATCTTTAAGGCATCACGTTAATACTTCACACACATGGAAAGGATTTTTTGTTTGTTTTTGACTAGTATAAAAAGTATTAAAAATGATGTGATTTTGGAAAGGAAGGATATATGTAATGCTGCTAATCACCAGCTTTTCTTCACCTTTTGAAAGGTAAAATAATTACAAAAATTATTTTTTTGTAATTATGGGACTGAACCTAACTGGCTATCAAAACTCCTACACTGGTTTTAAAATTCAATTTGAAATAGGTAAGTTTGAGATGCAATAGTCCTAGGAAGAAGCAGCCCCTTTATGACAACTGCCCAACACACTGATCTCCAGATTGTACATGAGACATGGGCTGTAGTGAACTTCTGCCAAAGGAAGTGAAAACAAAGCTGACTGGGAGATAAAGTTACCTCAGTGTGTTCAGCCTGCTCACGATTTGCTTCCCCAGTGCACTGTTGTGGGGACCCACCTAGTGAAACCATGAAGAATTGCACCAGTCCAGAACATGAAAGAAAGGGAATATTGAGCCAAGAAGACAAATAACTGAACAATATCATTTAGTATATTGCAAGTGGTGAAACATGTGGCAAGAGGAGAGAGACCACAAATTCCAGCCAACCTACAGTTACCATCTGGTATTGCTTTGTAACTCTCAGACAACTTATTTTCAAAATCTGGTGCAGCAGAAGCTTGCATTTAGGAGAATGGATAATATACTTTGGTTTAACTCAAGCTGGTGCACTGCCAGACAACATATTTGGGATTTATGCTCAGCGTTACCAGCCTGAGCACTAACAAAACCTGGAGTTGGTTTTTGTAAAATCAGAAGAATGGCTTTGTTAAAAAATACTAGAAGTTATTTCCCTTTGTCTCTTCACTTATTTTTTATTTTTAATTTGAATCTGTAGGATGAGCCATCGTTTTATGTATTTGTCAAATCTTTAAGGCTTTATTCCTGTGATCATGAGAACTGGAGGCCTTCATTACAATGAAAGCTGAAATTTTTATTTTCTTTCTTTTGGCAACAAAGGCTGTAAGAACACCACCAGGATTGCTTGGTTTAAAACAGATTTTTATGCAATAAAGTGCTGAAATGAAATTTTGTTACAGGCAGTATCAATCTGTTCAAAGGGATTTTGCCTTCATTTCCTCAATTCCCTGCCCTCACTTATTTAATCCACAAGAGAACCAAAGCTTTCATTAGTGAAAAATCTCAAAAATATGTAGACATATTTTGTGGCTGGCTCAACCACTGGCATTTTCTCTTAATGATATAAAATTACATAATCTTTTTTTTCCATCACAAGGGCATACAGAAAGGATTGAGATTTGGAATAATTTAATTATGAAAATAGTTTATAATATCTTTTTCTTCTTGAATGAGGCAACAAATGCATTTTGTTTTGTCATCCTCCAAAGAGAGTTGCAAATACTAAATTCCAGTTATAAACAGGTAATTTATAGTGCAGGAGCTCCTCCTCAAACTCTTAGAATCACCTGCTTTTGATTCTGCTCTTGTCTACACACATTTAGGTCCTTATGGTTTATGTGACTTTATTTCTTGAAAAGTTCTGGATAATCAACACCACAGAACAACTTCCTAGCATCTAGAACTGCCACTTAAGTTTGGAGAAGAGCCATCCATACCAATTTATATGCAACAGAATTCTAATTTCTCTTATCCCAGTCACAGTTCTCTTCTCTCTCCTTTGACAAGACTATTCCAAGAAAATCCTGACTTTTCTAAGTCCTCCATGTGCCAACCAGCCCAATCTCAGACCTTGAAATATTTCCACTTCTTTCTCTTCTTATCCTGTTCAAGATACCACTGCTGCTTACTAGCATTTCTGTAACAAATGACACTTTACTTAAAATTGTACCTGAAATGCAGGGCTGCTGTAAGAGCCTGTCCCAGTAGCCCCTGCACCCCTCCCTGGGACAGAGGGACTCTGCTCAGGGTTCTGGATTACACACAAACATCAAGGCCATACTTGATTTCTACCTTTTCAGTCACTGCTGTCCCTGAAAGGAACTGTCAGAGCATTGAGAACATTGATTTTTCATTGCAGTAATAGAATAGAAATCCTTGCTCTCTAAAGCTTTCCTCTTGGACTTCTATTCTTCCCTTCCCCTCTGCTGAAATAATTCCTTTTCTCCTGTCCCTTCCCAGCTTCTTCCTCTCCTTAGCAGCCCCAAACGAGTAGAATTTTCTAGGAAAGAAGGAAGAAGGCAGAGTATATTGGATTGGTGGTGAGAGGAATTCAGCCACATGGCTGCAGTTAAGTTTGGGGATCCCCATAACCCTCACAAAGCTCTCTATCAAAGAGATATCACAGTGAAGAATGGAACTTCTTTCTCTGGGGCTTATCAAACCTTCTCCAACCTCCCTTCCATCTACAGCATCCATAAAATGCTGCTGGATCCCTATCACCACACAGAATCCTCTAACACCTACTGGTGAAAATGTTACCTAAATCTGCTTTTACAGCTAAATACAGCTAATGTTTCTTATTGTAAATGGCAGATGCTAAATGGCATTGCTACCAATCCCTCCTCTGCAGCTTTGTGTCCTTATGGAGCTTCCTGTGCCTTTTACACTTCCTTACCCTCCATCAATTCTTCAGGCGTTCTGTCCTGGTGTTTTCTCCCTCTCTGACCATGTACAAAGTCTCAGCAGAAATACACCAGGGGGCATCTCACAGCTCACACAGAATTCTCCTGCTGTCAACATGCTATTCCCTAGAATAGCACAATGTCTATTCAGGATAAATCTCTGTGCTATTTATCTTCCAATTTCACCATTTTCCTTAGGCAGTTCACTTGGCATTTTCAGATAGTGAAATAATGGTTTCCTCCAGTCATTCATTTAATTTAATAGGCCCCAAAATTGCCTTGAGGGTGTTAATCATAGCAATCTTGTTCATACTAAAATAAGGAGTAAATGTAAATGTAACTGCACAGCTCTTGGGTACTGTACAGACCAATTGGAATACTTATTTTTGTTTTCATCATTTATTGAAATCAAGACTATGACACTTCTAAAAATTGCATTTTAGAAATACTGGTTTTTACAGCCTATACTAACATATTTCTCTGGTAAACCACAAGTTAATGGTGTAACAAAGAATACCCTGCTGATGGGGATTTTTTTCTTGTTTTGCTTTCAATCTGCCTGGGAATTCTGAGAGAGGTTAGGTATCTCTGCTTGTACTGATATTTAATTTCCCAACAAGAAACTCTGTTTGGCTGCAAGTGGTTCTAATCTAACCAGATAAAGTCGGCACAGGTTGTGGGAGTAAGAATTTTATCAACATACTGTAGAGAACAAATGAAGATATCAAACAATAAATCCAGATTTTTGGAGAGAGTGCCTCAAGGGACTGTCATGTCTGTAATTCTTGTCCTCCTGGCTATAAGAATATAAATTCCTCTGCAGTTTCTCACATGTGCATAAGGTAGGAAACACAACTACTCCTGAATTTTACATATTCTTTGAAAAAACAACACAAAGATGAGGTTTACTGCAAACATGTCCGGCCTCTGAAAAAGAAGAATGATTTAAGTACAAGTTTGTAAATCACTGTCTGATTGCTCATGAAAGTTGTCAAGTTGTGAATTTTTTTTAGGATGTGTTATTGAAACAGATAAAAAAAGACAAATTGGAGGTGGGGGTAGAAGAAAAAGAAGAAGGGTACCATTGTGATTAAAGTTGCTACAGAGAAGCAGGAACTATACCCAGTTAGTGAGAATCAGAATAATTTTATAAATTTTATAAAACCAATGGGAAAAACAGATCTAAAATGGAGCTATGAATATTACTGGATAACCACGCTTTCCTTGTTACACATACATATTTATGCATTTCTCAGTTCTAGGAAAGTGAAAGTCCATTCCTGAGAATGCAGAAAAACCTTGTAGTATGAAAAAGCAAAAAGGCTCAGCATCCTGTTGTACAACAGATTTGGGGCTAGAGGCTGAAGTATCTTTTGATGGAAGATTATACCTGGTATGAGAAAAAATTACCAAAAAAACCCCTGTAATAATAGAAATGCCACAATTCAGGCTTGGAGTCCTAGTGTCAGTCTGAACTCTATCTAACCTCAGTTTATGTGACATAACTAAAGGTTTTGTCAGACTGTTCAGCAAGTCTGAATATTTCTCACATATTTACCTATGAAAATGACATTTTAGAAGTTTTCATCAAAACAGGAAGACAGAATGATGCAACAGAAAAAGCACTGAAGGACTCACTTCTATTTTTTTGTCTGCTACTGCTTTGTTGGATGAGCTGGAACAAACAACTTCAACTTTCTGTGCTTAACTTCCACATCTGTAAAAAGAAGATAATGAGACTGAACTCCTCTGTAAATAAACTTTTTTCCTTTTCTTATCAGGGAGTTGAAACAATGACAGAAGGAAACTCTTGGTAGAGTTGTAATATAGTTCACTGGTAAAAAGCCAATTCAATTATGAGGTTTCTTGGGTTTATGGGATTGTTTTCATTCTCAAACTTTGCAAAACAGTCCAAAGTGAAAAAGAAATCAGCCCAGGCTGGCCCAGACTCCAGAGCCTGTGAAGTGCTCTGAGCACAGTTGAGCAACACTGGACAGAATGTTTAGCCAATTACCTCCCTGAACATATTCCAAGGAAAGTTTTATTTCAGTAAAAAGAAATTCTAGAAAATTTAGCATCTCACTCAAAGATCTTAAGAGTGAGAACTTCTGAACATGAAAACCAGATGGAATTCAGTCAGCAACACCTCAAAGATAAAACACAAGTTTTCCACAGTTCTGGAGAGACTCTACAGAAGAACTTAAAAATGCTAAGAAGTGCAGAAAAATAACACAGCCTGGGCTGGAAAATGAAGGACAAAAATTTGGAGGGAACTGAAGAGACCATGACAATATTATTCTGTATGCTCAGTACTGCAATCCTTGCTAAGACAAAACAACTCTGAGCAAAGATCCTCAGACCTGTGAATTCTCCCAGGCACATGTCACACAACTGGCTCCTTCCTCATATTCCTGCAGATTTTAGGGCCACATCACACATGCTCATCATTCCAGCTTACTACTTGTTTCCTGCTTCATTAGGATGGGTTAATATATTTAGCTGGTTGTAGATCTTATCTGTGTCTTGTGTATGGGAAAAGGGAGAGAACCTGTTTATTGTAATATATTAGGTTTGCTCTCATCTCTGTCTGAGCAGGATATTTGAGAGTACAATGTTCTCCTGACACCAGCAATGCTAGAAGGAAGTATTCATTATTTATTAATTATTTATTATTATTATTGTACTATCAAAGCATTCTGTCAATAATTAGCAAACATGCAGGAGCACAGCTGGTGCCCAATGAAGTTTGAAAAAGCTTCATAGCTTGTTGAAGGATGTCCAAAAAAGAAACTCTTGAGCTTGCTGAGTTGTTTTGTTAGAACTTTCATCAGCCCCCGAGGACAGCATTAGTGCTAAAAGTTTTGTATTTCCAACAAGGAAATGTAAATAATTTGAAGCATGAGAGACTGAGGAAAAAACTGATTCAGCATTCCAAAACTCATTTAATTATCATCTGGCTTTTCTAGTTATCCTTCTTTTTGATTTCTTTGCCCTGAATCTTAGCCTAAATTCTTCTAAGACAAGTTGTGCTACTCAAACAAGACCTAACTGGTCTGATTCACAGATGACAGCATGCAAAGCCTGTCATCAAGCAAATTCATTTGGATTTCCCTTTGTGGAAGAAAAAAGATAAAATCTCTTTTAGCTACAGGATTGAATGGCTTAAGAATTGGCCATTCTGGGTGTCAGCAGCACTACCTGCGGCTGCCCCAGAACTCTTGGCCATTGGGTGTCCTCCAGGCTAAGGGAGTCACGTAACTGAGTTCCAAGTTCACTCCATACCCATGCACCATGATGCAACACACTGTCACTAATCCTTCACACAAGCCTCATTGACACAGATCTGAGTATTTTAGGATGGCTTTTCATACAGAATCTCTTGGGTTCTTCCCCTAAATCAATACTTGCTGAATCAACTCTGGTCTGACTAGCTAAGGAAACTTCAGGAAACAGCATGAAAAGCTAAGCAATATTCCCTCTGTACAGCCTGGCAGAACCTACAATTTCTGACACCTAGACTGAAGTTTCCCCATGCCAATGTCTTCATCTGCATGCAAATTCCTCCTCCAGTCGATGCAGAGCTACTCAGTAGAGCTGATGGAGCAAGGAGCCATTGAGCTGTGCAGAACACATTGATGTCTCTGCCTTGAGGTGCTCTGAACATGCTGTGCCTCCATGAGCAGGGTTCAGCTTGCCAACCATCTGTGCTCAGTGACAACTGTGCTGGACTGAGGTATCAACAACTTCCACGTGAGATTTCAGCCAGAACAGGTTTTTTAGGATATCTGCTGCTTCTTGGAGCAGGAGGCCAGGTAGAAAACTCCTCAGTGCCTAAACTGGCACTCGGTGCCTGCAATTATGTAACTAAATCCCACATTAATTCTCTGCTGAGTGTAAGGGAGCTTAGACATCTGGTTCACATGGAGACACCTACACATGGAAAACCAAATTTAGGTGCCTTAATCTGCTGGCTGAATCCACCCCTTTACTTGGAGATTTCCTCAGCTGGCAGCTGCATTAGCATTATGCTTAAGAGGCTTCAGTGGACATTTTTCTCATTTCCATTTCTAATCCACTCATGAGAACATTTATACTTTTGGCCTCTCTGCTACACTTGCAGCAATTGACAATGGTAACTCTAGAGAAAACATACTTTCTTTTATTTATTTTAAATTTATTGCCTGGAAATTCCACTCAAGACATCTAAATCTTATGCTACAAGAAACACAGAATTCACTTTTTCTGTTACAACAGATTTTTTGACCACTATCACATTCACATTCCTTCATGGTCTTTTTCCAAATTAAACCGCTCAAGTGTATTCAAACACTTTTTTTTTTTTTTTTTAAGGAAGCAATTCCAATTAGTTAATTGCTGTTCAAGGTACAGAGGTACCTTTTTTGTGCTTTAGGGAGGATTCCACACAATATTCAAGATGTGCAAGCATTTTTGATGTTCCAAATCTTCCCATCTTGTTCTATATTCTGGTTTTAATCTATTGAACATCCTTTTTGCCTTTACAGCTGCTCCAAAGCACAGAATTGATGCCTTCAATAGATGAGCCACAAGAGCTCCATAGATTCTTTCCTGAGAGCTCCTAATAAATTTAAGGGTATGTGGGATGGCTTTGTTCTACAGGCTTGGTGGTGGATAACAGTCTCTCCTATTCAGACACCTGTTTTTGCAAAGCTATTTAGAATAGCTTTGAGATTTCCACCCACTTTCAAATTTGATACATACAGCCCAAGATTTCAGAAGTTCTTGAGAAGAGACAGCAGAACAGATAAACTCATATACGTGTTCTGGGTTGTCATTTGACCTTATTCCCTTGGAAAAGCAGGCAAAAAACCCACGTCAAGTGGTCTTCAGCAAAAGTAACAATGGGAAAGAAGAGGTTTGAGAGCAACCAGACAAGTGTCCTGCTTCCTCAAACATTCCAAGTAAACTCTCCAGCACTTGCAAGGGCTTTTCTATGCCAGTCAAAAGTAGAATAACGTAGAAACTCTACTAGGGGATGTGCAGACTGACTTCAGTCACAGCCCATAGCCAAACAATTGTCACAGGAAACCACTGAAACAAATGCAAGTCCTCCCAGTTATTGAAAGAATACTTGGAGTTTCCTACAGTCTTCTGTATCACAGCTGGTCAACAAGCACGACACATCAGCTGGAGAAATTTGTTCTGAACAATTTGGATTTGGAAAAACAATACACATTAATTCTGTTTGGTTTTGGGGACAGGATTTAAAGAATACCTTTTGTAGCTGACTGTCCTTTTCTCTTGTGTAATTTCTGTGTCCAAGACATGTCAACAACAGAAATGAAATTTCAGTGCTTGAGTACATATGGAACCCAAATTTTGATCCCAACCCACATTGATACAGGATTACTTTGGGTTATGGCTTCTTGCCAGGACTGTTATAAGAGTTCTTGCCTCTTGCTGTGAGCACAAAGGAAGTGGGTCAATTAGTTAACACTAAGGAGTAATTACAGATCTTATTAAGCAATTGGGCTGGACAGATTATCTTTATCAGGAATTTTGAGAAATAAAACACATCTCAAAGACCTTACAGTAAATGACACTAAAAAGTATAGGTTTATTAATTCTGCTAATGAAATGATAATTCAAGCACCAGGGAACTTCTTATCAATAAGAATTAAAAGGGATTAAATAGCTGGAATTATAAATTGGGCAACAACTGGCCAAATTTGGACTTCCAGGATAATGGTTCTGCAGAAAACAGATATCATATATACTGAGGTTGCTTTTACCTAAAAAGAGCTTAACACACACTTGCAGTCCTTGGGCTAATCTATTATGAGAGAGAGATCAAAGCTGCATGTTAGCCATTATGAAGCTGGAATTCTGAAAAGCTGTCTGATAGGGGGCTGACTGTGTGGCTATCTCATTTAACTGCACTTTGCTTTCATCCTGATCCCTGCTGCCTCCTTGCCATCCACCTACTAACCCCTCCACAGGCTGTAACTCCCTCTTCTCTCACTGCAGCTTCTGATTATGGATTGCCTTTTTGCCCTCTGTACTCTAATGCTGCAGCTACAGCTCTTTGACAGGTTCTGGGTTCTGCTCTATTTTTTTTATTATAAAGCACCTTGACATAATCTCTGGATATTGGGGGCAATATCCACCAAAGAATGGGCTTGGATGTGTCAACCCAGTTTGATTTCCACTTCAATAAAGTAAAACCTGCCACCTACGAAGTGTCACTCAGGAGCTCAAGTTCTGTAATCTGGGTATTTATAAAATAAGCTCCCAGTCCTGACTATGCTGTGCAAATCTGACATCTAGTTTGTTTTTAAACCTCAACAGGGCTTACAAACCCAACATGCCTTCCAGTTTCACCCCTTTGCCTGGAGAAACGACACCTGCCAAGTCAGTCCTGCACAAAGATGGATCTGTGCTGTGGTGGGTTTAGCAAGCCAGTGGTTTGACCCTTTCCTCTGGATATCAAAGATCTGAGGTTTCAGCATGACTCCCCAGCTGAGGGATGTAAATCTTGTGGCTGTGGAAGCACATTAACTGCCAATCTCACGTTATTTCAGTGTAGTCATGGCAGATTTTCCTCTGCTATCTCCCTCTTCCAGCTGAAGAAAGCATCCCCTTAACATTCCCCACAGCAACTCAATCTATAGGGTGAGGGATCCATGGCTGGTCAGCCCAGACATCCTCCACCACACACCTTTTTTCCACCCTTCAGAGCCCCTGGACAAGCACAGGGACTGGAGTTTCTCTTTTATGAGAGGAGATTGCAGGAGCTGGTCCTGTTCAGTCTAAACACTGAGAATGGATTTCATTAATTCATAGAAGTATCTCAGAGGTGGGTGCCAAAAGGATGGTGCTGGACACTTTTTGGTGGTGCCCAGCAACAGGACGAGGAGCAATGGCCAGAAACTAAAACACAAGACGTTTCACTTCAAAATGAGTAAGACTTTCTTTACATTGAGGGTGGCAGAGCACTGGAACAGCTTCCCAGGGAGGTCATGGATCTCCCTTCACGGGATCCAAATCCACCTGGACACATTCCTGTGACACCTGCTCCATGTGAACCTGCCTTGGCAGGGTTAGGCTGGATGGGACCCAAACAATTGTGTGACTCTGTACTTCCATTAAGGGCATTAAAGGCCGAAAAAACCGAAACAAATACTTCGAGGGGTTGGAAAAGGCTTTAATCATCACAGAGAGCTGCCAGACACCGCACAAACCCGGTGGGATAATTCACAGCAAATCTGAGAGGAGGAGAGGAATGAAAGCCGCACATCCACAGCCCCGCACTCCTGATTCCCCCCACAGCTCGGCAAAAGGGACGCAGGACACACTGCAGAGCCCTTCGGCTCTCCCCCTCAGGGCTCGCCATGTTCTCCGACTGCCCCAGCCCAGCCTGTCATGGCGGCGGAGGAGGAGGAGGAGGAAGAGGAGGAGAATGGGGAGGAGAAGGAGGAGGAGGCTGCGGTCACATGGCGCTAGCGCCGCCACAGCGGGCGCGGGGCGGGCGAAGGGGCGATGCCACCGCCGCGGTGAGTGCGGGGCTGTGCGGGACACGGGCCGCGGTGGCGGCGGGAGGGGAGGCGGCCCCGGCGGGAGAAGCGGGGCCGGGGTGAGGGGCAGCGCGGGGGGCGGGTCGGGGTCAGCGGCGGCATCGGGCTCTCTGTGCACGGTGGTAGATGGGGCTCGATGATCTCAGAGGTCTTTCCCAGCCGAATGGATTGTGTGATTCTGTTTTCCCGCCTGCCCTGAGGCAGCGGTTCCTGAGCCCCCGAGGCTGGTGCGGTGCGGGGCTGCCCCGGGTGAGGTGACAGCGGGAGGCTGCCCCGGCCGGGTCCCCGCCTGAGCCGGCCCTTGCTGGGGGCTCCCGTTTAACCTGACCCCGGGGGGAACCCGAGGGGCTGCAGCTACACAGGATGGGAGATAACGTGATTACTGCTTTTATACTCTTTAAATGCATGTGAGGGAGCAGCAGCAGCCCGCCTGCAGGTAGATTGAAACTCTGCAAATGTGACCCGAAATGTGAGGATCGCTACGTGTTGGTGTTGCTGGCGCTGCTCCGTTCATTGATTCGTTTGTAGGGCGAGGTCAGGCACTGCTTTTTGGAGCGCTGTGTGACCTCGTGAAGTATTAAAGCTTTCTTTCCTTTATCCTTTATGACTGGGAAATTTATTTTAAAACTGTTTCTTCCCTCTTCCCCCTCTCCGTCCTCTGCCCCCCCTTTGTTCTTCAGTATGTACTTATATGCAACACTGAGGCTTCTCTCTTCCTTTTAGCAAATGTGTGTTATTCTTCGTGGCTGGTCTCCAGCTCTTTAGTCAGTTCATTATTGCCATGTGGTATTTTTATTTTTTTTGTGTGTATGTTAAAGCTTGTAAGGAAAGCTGCAGCAGAACATGCTGGAGCAAATAGACTGTCTCAAAGTTACTTGCAAGGCAGAATAAAGGTTCTCTGGTCCCTTGCTTGCAAGAAAACAGATGGATCTGAACAAGCCACTAAAAGTCCTGTGCTGCTTGTAGTAAGGGGCTTAGCAGGTCAGAATTCCCTGCTGTAATGCGGTACTGGAAGCAAACTTTATGTTTAAAATCCACCTTTCCACTTTCCAGTCAGCTTTTCACCTTTGTCACAGGTGTCAGCCTTAAAACTGCTGTTGAAAGTAATTACAACACTGATGCTCTCTATTACAGCATCTCTGCCAAGCTGCATCCTGAGTTGTTTTTAATATCAGTTTCAGTAGACCCTACAGGACTTGAATTGTGTAATTAAAGTTCAGACCGTACTCTTCCAAAGAAAAAAAAATATCTCATGGCCTGGCTTTGTTGCTGTAAACAATCGGTGTTTTCTCCATTTGGCCCAGAGTATTTGGAGCATTGCTTTCTGTTCAAAGGAAGGGTGAAATCTCTCAGTGCCAGCACAGTAATGGTGCAGGTGGGCAGGGTTGTTAGCACTCTGCTAACATGCTGTTTTTCCCTGGAAAATGTATTTCAAAATAAGATCAAATCCCTTCTTTCCTTAGAAAGAGGAGTCTGGTAGTCTGCAAGTTACATTAAGTATTCTTTCATGCTTTATGAGCTAGGATTTGGGGTTTTTTTCCTTTTCTATGGATGTCATCTTAATAGGAAACTATTCCTGGGTATCTCTGATTAGCTTAAGCTGATCCAAATGCAGACTGTGCCCAAGAAAGGATGGTACCAATCTCTTCTGCCTGTGTGTTTCTGCCATGCTAGCCCATAGAGAACCTCCAAATATGTGAAACAGTCCAGCTGGGATTCCTAGGCCTCCTTTTAGAACAGTGTAAATGTCCAGGTGGTTCCAGATAAGAGGCTTTTGATTAACAAGCAATTGGCCTCCCTGGTGGAACTGTCTCTGAAGAACTGCATGCCTCCTGCATAAGCTTTTCTTCATCTCTGGGTAAGATAAGCTCCTGCAGAGTTTTAGGAGCTCTTCTGCAGCAGGGAAGGGAAGAAATAACAGTGCAGCTCTAATGAGCCTTCATCTCCCAGCCTCAGATGAGGATGCCAGCAGGGGAAGTGGCATTTGTTCTGCTGGAAGAGAGTCTGACTGCAGATTTCAGGGCCTGTGGCCTGGCTTCTACTGTCTAATGACATTCTCAGAGGATACAAATCAATACTGCATTATGCACAGGAGTAGCACTGGATAGAGTTCCTGAAAGGCCTCTGTGTGACTGTAGTTTATGAGAATGGGTGAGTCTGATCATTTTCATAGTGATGTAAAATAACAATAGGTGTGATTGAAGCACTTTAGGTGGCAGAAAGCCTGGAAACAGCAGGGCAAGGGGAATAAAGATAAGTTATTGGTATTTTGAAAATGTATCTACAGAAAATAGGCTTCCTCACAATAAGTGATGCAAACGTCAGGTTTTTACTTGTAGATATAAGGTGTGCATGTGGAGTGGGGTCTCATGGATGAGGATGGAAGTGTCTGAGCAGACAGTAAAAGTAGGATTTGGGATTTTCCAGTGAGAAAGAACACAAGGTACTGTGGGGGTGACAAGAACAGAGGCAGGATGGTTCTTTGGTTACATTCCTTGGCAGACCTGTAGAATGGTTGCAGTCAGAGCAGCCAGCAGGCTGAATTTGGCACTGGAGCAGCTGTGTGTTGATAACTTGAAGTGGAGAAGTAAAGTGAGACTTCCACTGAAAGGAAAAAGACTTCCAAGATTACAATCATTCCTTTCTGAGACTGTTGTTTGTAAACTTCCTAAAAAGTTGCATCTGCCTGGTAGCTGATACTGCAGCTAAAGGTATCCACAAAATCAAGCAATTTCCTTTGGTAGCATTCATTTTGGAAAGATACTGCTTGCTGTTACAGAGTAAAAGTATGTTCTTGTATTTCAAGTGCAGAAATGGATTTGATTTTCCCTTCTCAAAAGGTATTACAGAGGTGAAGTCTTTGAGTCCCTGTTAGTGTGGGAGGCAGATAAACTGTCTTCTTATCAAGGGTTTCTTTTCAAAACATATGGTGGTTTATGGAGATGGAAGCATCTGCTGTTGCAGCTCCTGTGTTAGTTTATGAAGCAGTGTCAGTGGTGAGGTCTGGGCTGTTCCAGCAGGGTTTTGCAGCAGGAGTGGAAGCATTTGTTTAATTCTCTTTGTGTAAGAGTTGTATGCATCCTTCAGCCACGTTCTAGCGTGTTTCTCATGTGAGTCAGCACTGTAAGAATTAGTGTAAGTGTTCTGTTTGAAAACTCTGTAAAAACCAGAAATACACTGCAGCAGAAAAGGTAGAAAATTAGGAAGCTGATTGGACTGTTCCATTCAAAAATTGACTTCAGGCATGATAAATTTCTGATATTTTGATGTAGGAACTTCTGAGCTTATTCCCTGAGATGTGAAAATACGTTAAATCTGTAGATTAAATAACTGATGGTGTTACTGAGCTGTAGAGCATGGATTCAAGTTTCTGTAAACACGTGTTTTATGTGCTGTATCTCAGCCTGGCTTGGCAGCCTGATCCTTTGCAAATGCAATGTTGGAAAGTGGAGCACAGTGCTCAGGGGTGAATCGGCTTTTGCACTGCTGACACGGATTAGAGACCCCTGAGGTCGGATTTGCTGCTGCCTGCTCTGTGCTTTACAGGGTGAGCCAGAAGAAGCTGTGCAGGCCAGGGAGGAGCCCTGAGCTGTTCCCCCACAGTGCTCACAGGTCTGTGATGTCTCTGTGGCTCCAAGTTCAGCTGGGAGCAGGTGAGCTCTTGTGGTTTTCTGTCTCATGGCAGTAGTGGCATTGCAAGTTCTGTGTTTCTGAAGTTGGCTGTGACTGACAAGCTCTACCTTACCCTCTTCTACAGAGACTGCTCACATTTGTGCTCCAGCCTCTCTTGCCACGGAGCAGGACAAAACCAATTCCTCTTGCTGCTCAGGGGGGAAGGAATATGTGCATGAGTGGGTGTTTGGGGGGCAACTCCCTACCTGCAATAACTTCTTGTCATTCCCAGGACTTCAGCTATGGAGACACTGCACCATTTAAGAAGTCAGATTTTAAATTGACAGGCTAAGCTAATAAACTTGCAGAGGCATGCTGAAAGAAAGGTACCTCAGTGAAGGGTTGCTATGTGCCAGACTGATTTAAGCAAATACTTAATGAATGTTAGAGGCATGTTCATGGAGGTCTTTTCAGTTTGTGTAAAACCATCCAAATATTGCTTGGCTAAATGACACAGATTTTCTTGTGCAGACAAGAATTAAATTGGATGCTCTAAACCTTGAAGGTGGCTTTAATTAAAACACAGATACTTTTCCAGGAAGCACAAACTATCTTGTTTTGATTCAAAACCCCTTATGAATCAATCTTTGTAGGTATTTTGACTATTTTGCCAGTTCCTCAAGCATAACATCAAGAACAAAGAGTCCCACTGTCTTCTATTGATACATCTCATATTTGTTCTTGAATGTGTTTTCTGGAAGTTTTTCCTTTAGTTTTCCATTTCCTGAAACACCTTACTTTGGTCAGTGAGCAGGAATCTCTTATCTCTGGTGTCAGCAGATGTTGAGACTCATCACCTATAAACCAGGAGATGGCCAAGTTCTGGATTGCACATTAACCTTCTGTGCAAGCAGAGTGTTGGGAGCATGGCTCCTGCTGAAGCAGGAAAATGTATTTTTGATCTGCTATTCATTTTGTTGCAACATCCATGATTTCAACATCAAAATCCTGAGTATTTTTTCCTGTTAGAAACATTGGCAATAGATAAGTAGAAGAAAAGTGACCAAGAGGGGTTGGAAAAGGAGTGGTCCACAACTCTTTCCTCAAAGAGATTTCTTGTGAGAAGGAAAGACTGAGTCTGTAAGATCACAGAGAAGGAATGAAAGATTAAGAAAAATAATTTTTGGCACAACTTGTGGAAATTTGCTGTCCTTACACGCAGTGCACAATCTGTTTCTTCTAGTGACTTGTTTTAATCCAGCAATTAAAGTATTTTCCTTAATGCATGAGGGGAGAGCTGAGGCATTGAGTTGCTGAGAATCTCAGCAAAATCCCGAGCAGAGCAAACACTTGAACCAGAGTATTCTTGGCTTGGTCTGGTACCTGTCCTGGTGCAGAAAGTGAGTTGGAGAGAGAACACAAAGTAGGTTTATATCCTTAGGATTATATCCTTAGGATATCTCTTTTCTTAATGTCTAGAGACATTTGTGAGAAGATAAAAGATGTAGAGATAAACTTGTGTGCAGAAAATGCTTTAAACTTTTGATGAGAAAACGAATCCAAAACAAGAAGGTTGCAGGGTCTTGGTTCATCTCAGAATTTCTTACTGGGGAAAAATAAAAGTTCCAAATGACATGGATACTGTGGGCTCTGTGCTAAAGCGTGGAGTGAAAAACTCCAAGTGATGTTTGTTTCTGGACATGAGAAATGCAGATGGACATTAAGTTCAACTCATGCTTTTAGTATTTTTTTAACAGTGGCCATTCCCATGAAAAACCACAGAACATGGTACATTGAGGGAATCACTAAGATAGTGCTATCCTTAACAGCATGGAGAAGTGTAACAGGGTTCAGAACTCTGAGCAGTTTAGCGTGAGTTAAATATTTTCCTATTAGAGGCGATCTAAGGATTTAATCTGTAACTTGTTTTAACCTCACATCTAATTCTGGGGCTACATTTCATCTATTGTTTATATTTTGTTTGTGTTTAGTTTTTCTTGTTTGGGTTTTTTACACAAATAAATCCTTTTGCTTATATCACTTATAAGTGATGTTTTCTGGTTTGATTCTGGTCTGACTGAACCAAGTACTTTTATGTAAATTTCTGCTATTGAAAAGGAAAACTGTGCAGAAATAGAAATGAAGTAGACTTGTATGATTTGTGGGGAGTAGGCGCAGGAGTCCAGGAATTCTGAGATCTGAGGCTGCAGGATAAAGTGCAATGCAACAATTTCATTAAGACAGTTTCCAGCTCTCTAATACAAATAGTAACATAATTGCAGCCATTTTGCCTTTGATACATGTTCAGGTGGAGTCTCTGGAAGTTCCCAGTGAGTTGGCAGATGTCTTTTGTGTATTTTTGTATCCAGCTGTTGATACCAGTCTGAGTTCTGCACAAGTGGATTGTCAATGTCGTCTGGGAGCTGCTGCAGAACCTGTGCCATGTGCAATTTCCATGATGAGCAGTCACAGGTTTAAAACACACTGGTCAACCCCACTTTTTACCACTGTCCCACTCAAAAGTCCTTCAGAGAGGTCTGTTTGGTTGACAATTTGCTGCCAGCTTTTTTTTTTTTCCAGGAGGGTTGCACAAATGAGGCCTGAATATTTTTTGGGTATTTTTTTTAAGAATTAGAAAATGTGTTTTCACTTTCCTAGTAAAAGACTGGAAAAAATTAAAAAAAACACTGATGAAAATTTTTGAAAATGAACAGAAAATGTGCCTAGAAAATTTATGTCAAAATGTGGGAGTCTTATGAAGTTCCTAGGGATTTGGAAAATGAGGACTAAAGGAGTTTTTATACAGCTTAATGATCATTTTCTCTAGCATTACTGTGGTCTAGTCATGAGGGAGAATGTTCCTGATTGATTATGTGAGTGGCAGGAAAATGACCATGTGTATATTGCCAAAGCCGTGGATTGATAGATGGATCATGCATCAGCTAAAAAAAACATAATAAAAGAGATGTGGGAAATAATTAGAAAAAGAGAAATATATGGATGATTTTGGGGCAGTGAATGCAGCCAGATGAGTATGTGCAGCATGGTGTCCTCAGCCCATCCAAGGCGGGCCGTGTTCCTGGAGAGCCCCGTGCCTGTCGCCCGTTCCCGGCAGGAGCGGCAGCACAAAGCGTTAACGTCCTGCTCGTTCATTGTTCCCGGGAACGAACACACCGAGCTGCAGTCGGTGTGCTCTCCCTGTTAACCTTGCTCTGCTTCAGTGCCGACTCTTCTGGAAAAAGGTGAGGGTTCTTCAGTTCAGCTCTTCCTCTAGAAGTGTCATAATCCAATAGTTTCGCATGAATCTGCATTTTTGTTGTTATTTTGGTGAGCTTTGCAGACGTAAAATGTGAGGAACAGCTAAGCAGATTTTAAACATTTAGAAAAGGTATTAAGCAGCTTATTTGTGTGTAGTTGACCTTGTAAGCTCTCTTACATTCTGCATTTGTACATTGTGCTGAAGGGTTGTTAAACTAATATTTAGATGCATGGATCTTTAATGTGAGAGAGATGCTGTGAAGAACAACTTGTGGGGTGTTTAACCTTGCTGTTTTTCTAAGCTCTGTGAAGAAGGAAGGGGCTGTATTACAAAATGCATTGCAGCTTTCTTTGGAGACCTTGTGGCTTCTTTCAGAGCTGGTTTTATTGATGAAAATAAAATCTTGCTGTTTGAATTAGAAGAAAGTATTTGTCAGCAGCAAGAAAGGCTGAAGGTATTTTTAGGACTCCGGGAATGGCATGCCATGTATTTGTGAGCCAGATGGCTTAAAGGAACATCCAGCCCAGCAGCCTGAGTGTTTGTAGGGGGATAGGTAAGAATTTCTTTCTTATAACTCTGCTTTGGGAAATAAAAAGCTTTTTTTGAGGGGAATGAGGACACTGCAGCAGCATGAAACTGTGTACTGTATAGCATTTACTTAGCCAGAACTGAGAGCCAGGATTTTGGTAAGTTTGTATTTCTAATCCAATAGTTCTTGTTTTCTCTAATCAGGCTCCACTATTATGTTACTTTTCTTGATGCAATGTTGTACCACTGGTTGTAACTAAACCTGGTGTTCTTTTCAGCTGTTTGTTAACATGAGATGCTGACATTAAAAAGTTTTTCTTTCCAAAACTTGTAACTGTTTTTTCCATTAAAATTGTATCCTTAAATTAGAGCCCTCGTGAAATACTCTCACTTCATGGAGTGGAGCAATATGTGGGGAGAAAGGAATCCTTTATCAATTAAGGAAAAACCCAATATGTTTTATTGTTGACAAGAAGTGGAAGATGTTACTGCAGAAGATACTTGAACATTTTCTTTAAGGGTGCTTTTTTTTTTTTTTTTTGAAATGCAAGTTATATAAACTTAAAGGAGGAATTTCACATTTTTATTATAAAAAAGCCAAAGTGTTTGCATACACTCTGGAATGGCAGCCTGCTAAGTAAAACTTTTTTACTGGAGTTGAGAAATTCCTTGATAAGCAAATTTATGTTCCTAGAGGAGGCATTTCAATGTATAGCTCACAGGTTTGGAAATGATGCTATGCAATATTTAGACATCTCTGGTTAAAGCCCAAAAACTGAAATACAAATCAGTATATGAGTGAGTCATTTGACACTGGAAAAATAGTGAGGGCTGAGAATATAAAGACTTAACAAGATGAATTTTTAAATTTGTCCTAAAACACTTAAAGCTTTTCAGACTTCATATACTTGGAGTATAGTTTCATAGATTTTAACAATTCATGCAACTAATCTATGTGCCTTTCTGTATCTTTAAAATATAATGAATATTATTGGTATTTTAAGATTATCTGTAAAGTGTTGCTCAAGATTTTGTATTCATTCCAGGAGGATTTATTTTAGGTGGTATGACATGGATTTGTATATCTGTGCTGAAATGACTAAACTGTTGGCTCTCAAAGCTTTGAAAGTTGAATTTAGAACGGACTTGCTGAGGCTAATTAAAAATAGATCTTAATGTGTCATCTCATTAAAATGAATGGGAACAGTGCTCTTATGCAAGAGGACAGCCTGTGGTCCACAGGATATCTCTGTGGATGAGTGTTGGTGTGACTGAACATTAACATGATTTAACATCAGTCTTTTTTAGTTCTTTCTTTCTCCTACCTTGCGCCTCACTAAATAGCCAGGGTCTGTTTTCTTGGTAACATCCCTGTAGGTAGCAGCAGGCTGCTACTTTAGCTCTCATCCCAAAGCTGTCTCTTCTGCAGGCTGAAGGAATCCAGCATCCCCAGTTCTCACAGGGCAGGTGTTCCATCCCAGTGTCCTTTTCCTGACCTCACTCCAGGTTCCTGATGTCTGTCTTGTACTGGCAAGTCCCTGCCTGTATCACAGGGAGTGTGGAATGGCACCCTGGCTCAGCTGCTCCTGTGGGCCCATCCCTGGCTCCCCTTGCTGCAGGGCTGTGCTCTGGCTCGGGCTTAGCCAGGCCTTGGCTGTCCTTGGCTGCAGAGCTGTTCCTCAGGCTGTGCCAGCAGCCACAGTTTGTCTGTCCCAGGTGCAGGGCTTGCCATTTGTCCCTGCTGAATGATTTAGGTTCCTGGAGGCCCAGCCCATCTCCACATGAGTAGTTACCTGTCAAAAAAAGCCACTTAATTCATAAAGTGCAATCACCCATCCCTCTGTAAGGTCAAAAATTAATGGTGGCTTTTAATTAAAAACAAACTGGTAGGTAGATCCAATTTAGTGATAAATCAGTCCTGTAGGAAGGTTTTTAAAGAAGGAGTTAAATTAGCTTGGTGCTTAGATTCTGGGGCACATGAAACACTTTTATTTGGAAATGTCTATTGCTTTTGCTCTGATTGAATGTTGCTCCTAGGGATGTGTGTTGGATCTGAAGCAAAAGCTGCCTGAGGTGTCCCTTTCTCATCCTGCTGGTCTATTAACTGTGACTTTCCCTGAACAGAGAGATTCTAATGGAAAGGTTGCATGGAAAAAAATAATTCTTTTGCAGAAGGTGTGTGAATGGCATTTCTGTTTGTGTGATGAGTGTGTCTTATTGCAGTACTAATTCCTCCTAATCTGGCCTCTGTTCATTGCACTGTTAATGTTGTTTGATAATGGTTCAGCCAGTAAATTGGAAAGCCAGTTCATGGGTAGCTATAACATCTTGGAGGCCAAGAAATGTAGGAAGGATGAAGGCTATTAAAAGAGCAAAGTTGCATTCATGAGTAGTGTTGGTTTATATTCCTGTTGGTTTATATTCTTGTGTTCTACTCTACCCAAAAAATAAGAAAGTAAAAATTAGAAGCATCTATAGAAAGTCATGCAGCAAAATATCCTAATACTCTGTAGAAACATAAAGTAGTTTAATGATTTGTAAAAAAATTTTTTGGTAGAGTGCTCCTTAAAAACGAGGATTATATACATCTGTTCCTTGCCTCAGTGTAGTTCCAAAATACACAGGTAGTCTTGCAGGGGACCTGAGTAGTATGAGTTGAGTATCTGTCTTTTCCTGTTTTGTTTTTTTTTTTTAAGAAAAGCTATTCTTGGAAAAACTACAAGTAGACTTTAAGGTTTTCTCAAATAATTTTTACTCCTATTTCAAAAATCCTGAGGTTAGTCTGATCCTCTGTTTGACCTGTGACAAACATGAGTTCTGGCACAATTATGAAATATCCACTCACACGGTGTGTTTACTAAACTGTTGAGGTTAATCCAAGCAGATGTCAGTGCTTAAGCAGTGGCAGGTCATAGAGTCTGTAGCAAATATTGCTCTTTAAGCCAAAATATTGTGGATTGTGGTTGACATTTTGTGCTTCCTTTAAAAATATCCAAGGCCAACACATTGGGCCAGTGTTCCTGAGAGCTGCACAGGTTACTAACAACAAACCCTCCTGGGCTGTGGGGGGAACACAGTTGTGTCTTTGGGCCAGTCCTTAAATGAATGTAAATATTCCTGGGCTTGATGTATGGAATGAATGTCATGGTGGTGGTGTGAGGCTGCCAAAAGGAGCTGCTGTGACATGAAAAGCCTATTGCACAGTGAGTGCTGCAGCTCAGCTCTGGCAGGTGGGCTCCTGGAGAGTTTTTCAGTTTTGGGATTGATTGAATTTAAGAGACTTTTACTGAGTCATTAATATTTAACCTTTATATTTCTCTTTAAAAAAATCAATTATTTACTACTTGTGCAAGGAACTGAGAATTCTGTACTGGAATTTGTGGAAATTAGAGAGCAGTGTTTTACTGGCACTTCTGGTATGTGGGTCTGCAAACTCAGTTCCAAGGAAAACTCATGCAATAAATATATGGTAGTCAAAACAGAGCAACAAGAGAGACACTGAAAGCTGAATATTTGGTTAGAAATTCTCAGAATACTGTTCCTTTCATCTGGGTCTCTTCTGAGCTGATGGAGGCAGCTTCTAAGATATGTTTTTCCTCTCTTGCCCCCCAATCTGGATTGTAATTTCCTGATGCAGGAGATGCTGCCACCTTGGATGATTTGTGTTTGTTGTGCTGAAGTGTCTCTGGATTCCTGAGTGAACAGCCATGAACTCCATGCCTCTCTGGGAATGAATGCCTGTAAAATACTTCAAGGTGCTAACATTTATTACTTGCTCATGAAGCTCCTATCTTGCCTAGGGAAAGGAAATGCCTTCTGTTTATTCTGGATGTTCTTTACTACTTGAGTTTTTGGAAAGAAGAATTGTTTGAGGTGATTTTTTTACTTTTGGCAGCTGTACTGCTTTTCAGAAGTGAAGGGGAGATTCATGATAGACCCTCAAGTCTAATCTCTTTCCAGGAAAATTTGTGAGGGACTGTGCTGTGAAACAATTCTTCTTGCTATGTTTAAATAATGGATTATTCTTTTGTGGCATTTAGTATTTTTGCGTGAACTTGAAGAAATAAATAGAAAGGGGTTTTAACTGTACTGTCCAAATAGCAATTTATTGGTGACTGGACTCATTGTTGCAGTATTGCATGAGTGAAAATTATACTTATGAGCCTGTTGGTTATCTCTGAATTCTGCTGTTCTGCTTTTTTTTAAATTTCAGTTGTTTCTATCTAACTGTTCAAACCTGCCAGCTGTGCTTGCATTAGCAGAGCTTTAAGCTATCGAGTTAAAGATACATATAATCTGATTTTTCATGCAACATATATCAGGGCTGAGAAAGATCCTAATACTTTGGATTTGAAAGGCATGTCCTTTGCATCTCCTGTACTCAGGAACAGATTGTCTCTGTTTAAGGGGAACAAAAAAAATGAGGAAGAAATAAAGAAGGGTTTGGCTTTGCTTAAGTTTCAAAATCCTCCTTGGAGAAACCAACTGGGAGAGGATGGATGTTTTAGATACTCATCAAGGTATTATAACCATCCATAGGCTGAGGCAGTTGTTGGGTAAATTGGCAAAATGTATTTCCTAGAAGAAGGAGTCTCTTTCCTTCACAAGACTGGAGAGGAAAGGAACCTGGACAGACTAAGGCTTTTATTCACTGTGTCTGCATGGAAGGAGTTCCTGGACAGGGAGATGGCTGAGGTAAGAATCAAGGGTTGGGTGTCAGGCTCTGTGAACTCAATGTTTCCTCCTGTGTCCTTGTGCCCAGCTGCCATCTCGTCTCCTTCTCCCTCTGCACTTTTCAAAGTGATTATTTCTTGTTGCACACTGAAATGAGTGGAGGGATTCTTATTTGTATGTTCTTGTATGTTGAGGAGGGACAGAGATACATTTGTGTGCATGGAAGTGTAGGGCTGCAAAGGTTCTCTTGGTTCCTCAGGGCAGGTCCCAAGCAGGACTGACGTGGCTGAAGACTTGGAAACCTCGTCTGGCCTAAAGCACATCTGTAAGAAGGCAATCAACTTAAAACTGTCTAAAACTGGAATGTGCAGCTCTGACACAGATCATGACTCTGCTTAAATGGTGGAAGTGGTTGAAATCCAAAGGATTTGTGTAAATACATATGTGCTGGTGAATAAAGTAAACCAATAAGCCTCAATGTGCTTTTCATACACAGGATTAACTTTTTTTTTTCTGTTCTGCCCTCAGAATGGTCTGCATAGTGAGTCTGTATTTTCCTGCCAAATAAATTACCAAATGTCTTGGTACTGAACGGGCACAGCCTGAGCATTGTGGAGATTCTATCATTTGATTTAAATGCAGTATTTCAACATCTTTATCATTTTACAAAATCCCAGAATAGTGAAGGAGAGGAAAAGAAGGTGGAACAGATCTAGCAAAGATCAGGTGGAAAAAATACTTGGTTTATTTAGCTTTGGTTTGCATTGGTTGCTTTTGTAGCAGTAGCCAAGCATGAGTTTTAGCCTGGCTAGAGATGGAAGGAATGTACAGCAGTGTCCTCACTCTGGTGATCAGTAATTTATCCCCTCCTCTTTAATCTGAGTGTGCCTGATGGCAGTCACAGCACACTTTAACCTAGTCATGGCTAGAAGTGCCACAGCAGCAGGTGTAGCTCTGAGCTGTGAAAGAGGTGCAAGGAACTATGGAAATATTTAATCCATGAGGAATTCTGCTCTATGTGCCTGTCTTCTGTTACCAGAAATAGAATAGATTGTTTTTTCTGTGCAAGCTGCAGTGTAGATGTATCCTTAAACAACTCTGAAATGAGAAGGTTCCTTCTCTGTTACAGTAATTTTTATCTTGCTAGGACAGTTCTGTTCCCAAGTGTCAGTGCATGTTAGGATTGTCCACCTGTGTTACCATAGTGAATGGAAAAACACCTCCAGCACTTTTTGAGGAGCAGTATGTTGGGCTTGGACAAATCTTCCTGCAGATGACCTTCTGGTGGCCATGCAAAAAGAACCTGGCAAGGACCCTGATCCTCTTTTATGGAGAAGCATTAATTGTCTGCAGAGTGCTGAGCAGGAAGAATTATTGTAATGAGAGGATATAAGTGTTTGTCTGCTCTTGCTCCTCTGCAGCCTCACATGCTTGTTCTGAGCCAAGGTTCACCCTGGAGTGGTTGGGTTAGCACAGGGCATGAGGCACTGGGGATAGGTCATCTGTACTTCTCTAACTGGGAAACATATTCTGCTAGCAAAAATGAGGATTTTCTTCTATCATTTCTGCCCCAGAGAGTTTGATGCCTGCCTAATTTAATGGCCTTGCAGTGAGATTTCTGTGTGACAGTGAAACAGGCTCTCTCTCCAACACAGAGTGCAGTTCATCTGTATGCACAGGCTCAGCCTGAGATTTAAACCCTCTCTAAGACCTTTTTAAGCTCCTTGGGCTCAGCTGCTCTGTGGGTTGTTGCCTTGCAGAAGTGAGGGAGTTTGACATGGTAAGAACAATGGGTAAATAATTTTTGAGGAGGTTTTTTTACTTTGCTCTGTGGATATTTTATTCTTGGGAGATGAGGTCCTGCTGCTGTCTGGAAAATGTAAGCCTGAATTTTGCCATGTATTCTTTTTGGATGCAAATCACTAAGGACTCAGAATTGCATTGCCAAAGCAAATGGTGTCTTTATGATGTTCTTTGGGATCATTAACAGCTTCTGGGTTACAGCAGGGTCTGCCCTTGATGAACTAAATCTTGCTTTTGGAAGGTTCAGTGTGTGCTTGTTTCACATCTTTGTTTTATAGTTTCCCATATTGAGAAGGAATAATTTGTTTGTACTCATAAATGTTCTGGTTTGTTCTTTGCCAGATTGACCTGAAAACTTCTGGTAGTTTCTGACTTTTTGAGTAGTTTGAAAAATGCATCAGCATAAATGATTGACTCCTATCCCAATATTTGTTTTTTTAAAGTGAAAGTTTTGCTAATTAAAAGGTGATTAAATTATTTCCTGACTTTTTGTTACTGTGCAAAGACTTTGTTTTGGTTAGGTAGTGATGAAAGAATTCAAGTTGAGTCAGCATTTTCCCCCAAAGTTTGAGGAACTGATCCGTATGGTTTTTAAGGCATGTGGGGGTTTTTTGTGTATTGTTTGGAGGTTTTGTTTTGGTTGGTGTTGTTTGGTTTCTTTTGCAGGGTGGGGGAAGGATGCTGAACAGTTTTTAGATTTGGGGAACTCCAGAAAGTTTGCCCAGTTCTCCTGGCCCATAAGTAAAATACTTTCACCAGCTTCATTTGCTTCACTTCACAGTTTTGCTTATGCAGTATAGCTTTGGGGAAAATTATCTTATGGATGTCTGAAGTAAAAATGCAGTCTGGGTTGCTTCCTTCTGGCTCTAGATGGGCTGGAATATGAAAGCTTTTCTGGAGTCTGCAGAGGCCTGGGGGATCACAGTAAATTACCTTAGAGCTTTTCCTTCTTTTCCTGTCTTATCTGTCTTCTTTCTGTGGAGAAGTTTATCTGCAAATGTGACTGTCATGGTGCTGTGTGCTGTTCAGTTGCATCCCATGTTTTCTGGAACTCCTGGGACATTCATGAGGGCTGTTCTTAAATTTGGGGCAAGAAGAACTGAACCATGTAGCTTTTTTGAATGTGTGGTCTCTCATTCTATGCTTTAGGATTGGATCTGAGCTATGAAAATGGATACCTGTGGACCTGCTCTTGGGCAACTGGCTCAGAGTGGCCCTGCTTGAGCAAGGGGCTTGGAAAAAGTGACCTCCAGATGTCCTTTCCAGCCAAAACAATTCCATGAAGAATCAATTCCCTGTGTATATTTAGTTATATGTTTATTTCAAGGCAGGCATACTGGAAGTATGCTGTTATGGATCAGATATAATTATATAACTATTCGGAGGGAAATTAATAATTTTAAACTTTAATTGTGGTGTGTCACTGGGCTCTTAGTGATTGTTTGCTCCATATTTTAAAGCAGTGGTATCCACATTAAATGTGAAAACTGGTCATGTTTACTTTATGAATGGAGAGTTAAAAGGGATTTACTTCTTTTAAGGTCTGTGCCTGAAGTTTAAGCTCTAAAAATCATTTAATGGAGGAGTAACCTATTGAATGTATTTTGCAATGTATAAGGTAACAGCACTCTCAAATGTGTGTTTTCACTGTTTCCAGGTAATTGAGAATGGGCCCTCAAGGATGCTGAGTCTACAATGGGAAGTGTCACACTTCGCTATTTCTGCTATGGGTGCCTCTTCACATCCGTGACCTGGACACTTCTGCTCTTCGTTTATTTCAACTTCAGTGAAGAGAACCAATCCTTCAAGAATGTGCCCATCAAGGGGCTGCAACCTCAGAGGCCATTCCCAAAAAAATTCTACCCTCGTTTTACACGGGGGCCAGTTCATGTACCTGAATTGCAGCAGAAAGAGAATAAGATAGGGAACTCTTTGGGAAATCATATCCAGGATCCAGTTAAGGGGGAGATAGAATTCTCTCCTGAAATGGGTAAGTGTTTTTTAGTGTTGGTGACAAACTTAGTAAAACAACAGGAGAAATGAGATTTTTTTTTTTTTTTTACAGAACACTATCTCAGGGGAAAGTGTATAATGAAGAAATTTTGTTTGTTAAAATGCAGGTGGTACTCGTGGCTCTCTTCATTAGGAATTACTTGAAATTTATTCTACAGTGCTTAACCCAAAATACACTCTAACATTTACATCTATGCTGTGTAAGTTCTGATGAAGGCTGGGTTACAGCAGGGTCTGCCCTTGATGAACTAAATCTTGCTTTTGGAAAGTTCAGTGTGTGCTTGTTTCACATCTTACTCCTGTTTTAATTGGGCTCAAATACATAAGCCTTAGTTATCTACAGAGAAACTGTACTTACATGCAGTAATTAAAAATAGCTTGGTATCAATGAACAATGAAGAGGACCTGTTGATTTGGACAATGTGCTTGGAGTATAACTTAATCTACAAGAAATGCATGTGGGACAAACTCACAATGCAGGACTGAGATGACAGTGGTTAGAGCCAAATCCTGCTTACTTTGTACCAGCAAAGGTCTGTATGTTTCACTGGAGCATGTTTCAGCAATGAGATGGTTTTGTTTTGTGTTCCAAAATGAAAAGCTTTGTGCATTCTGGTGCTTACAGCATATTCACTGCTGGGTTAAATGTGCAAACAAGCACATTGTGTGTTGGCTGAAATCTTGGTTTGAGTCTGCAGGCAGAAATGTTGTGGCAAAGTGTTGGGGTATTGGCTTCTGCTGCTGCTTTGGGAAATAGAACACAGAAATGAACCTTCATAGCCAGGGTTTAATGCTCAGATCTCAGTGAAGTCCCCTGTCATGACTATGGACAAATGGTGAATCACAAGCTTTGTGGGTTTATAGAACTTTACCAAACTTCACTTTCTGAGTTGGGCATTAGAATGAATGTCAGAAAAATGGCAGTTCATGTTGCCCTGTGGCATCACAAGTGTGTTTCTGTTCACTGCAAAAAGCCTGAGTGCCAAGTGAGGTGAAGGCCAGTCCAGAGGTGGCCATTTCTTTCCAACTATTCAGTCTGGGCCAGGAAAGAAATGGAGCTTTTTAACTGAGAAGTCCTTTGATCTCCAAACCAAGTGACTGCTTTGGTTGGTGAAAGCCAAGGGGAATGAATTACAGTGCCAGGATAAATTCTACAGGAATCATCAGGAGACAGCTCTTAAGGTGTTGCAGGAAAGGGTTTCCTGAAGTCTGTCTAGAGTAGGACAGTGATAAACACAAAAGCAAAAAATAAAGTGAAATGTGGTGTATGATAGTCAAAATCAAACTGTCATCTGGTAGGTCAGTTTGTCTTTTCTTTTTTCATTAATCTGTGAGAGCCACATAACACTGCTGAAGTAAAGCCTAAAATGAGGTTTTGATTGCAAGCCTCTTGTTTCCCAAGGGCTTCTCTCTGCTGTTTGAACTGAAATCATTCAGGTCTTTTGCATGCATTGGATACTGTTCTTCATGAGAAGGTTTTAGAACTATTAGCACTCCTTGAATATATTCATAAGATCAGAAAAATGTAGTTAATGGTTGGCTATGGATGGATTGTAGAATGAAACATTTGGGATGTGTTTTAAATTCATGCTTGGTGTGAACAAAATATTTTAAGGTGACCACATTTTAAGGTGCCACTGATTATGCCAGAATAATGGAGCTGGGTGCCTGAACTGACCAGATGGAGACATTTCATGGATGGATGGATGGATTTCTTAGAATGGATGTGGTTCATTAGGAGACTGAGTGACCCCTTTAGGCTGCTGGGGCTGGGGGAGTGACACTGCCACTGTAAACAGAGCTCAGTGCAGCTCATGCACAGAGGGAGCACTCAGCCCTGAGCAGCACAGCCAGTCACAGGCCACTGTGTGGGTGTGTCCTCTTTATCTCACAGATATCACTGCCCAGCACTTCCCACCTTGTCCTGCTCAAATGTCAGGGCATTTACTCTTGAGCTGTTGGACAGTGCAGCTGCATTGCCATTGCTGAACTCAAGACCAGAATTCACAGGGTGGTAAATGTAAATGTGGGAATGTGGATGGAATTCCCTCCTGAAGGTCACCTGGTACCTGTGGGTAGACTTTGTCATTGAGTCACAGCTGTGCTCCAAAGGCCCAGATGGATTATTGTTTTGAAGCTTTTTTTTTTCCATTTCAAACTTTTAAAATTACTTCTCTTTTGTGTTTAACTCAATTCATTTTCTCCAGGCTTGAGCTCAGCTGGCTTTTGCATAGCTGGTGAAAACTGGAGAACATGAGGTGTGGAGCCAGGCTGAGAGCATTGAGTTTATTCTGCCTCTGAGAGAAGGCTGAGGGGTGAGATTTTCTTGCTGTCAGCAGCAGCTGAACAGGAGGCTGCAGGGAGGATGGAGGCAGACTCCTTCCAGAGTGCATGGGATCAAAACAAGAAATTGGAGTGAGGGCATTTCAGTTATTTTCAGTGTGATGGTGTCAAATGCTCAAACAGGGAAATAAGAGGTGGTAGAATCTCCGTCTTTGGAGATACTGAAGGCTTTCAAAACTTAACTGCACTGGTTCAGAGCAACCTCATTTAGCTGGACCTGCTTTTGGGAAGGAGATAGACCAGGTGTCCCTTTCAATCTGAATTAGTCTGAGAATGTATGAAACATATTTTCCTGGAAGTATCATGTGAATGAGGAACCCTCTTGTTAATTATTCTCTGCAGATTTTGAATGATATGGAGATGATGGGCAGGGTGAAAGGAGATAATGTACATGATCCTTGCTCACTTCTTGTACTGAAATTTCAGTAAAATTGCTTGTGTAGTTTGATAATAACTGAAGGAGGTGACAGGCATCTCATTCTGTGCAGCCAGCTGAATAGAGACAATAAAAAAGAATCACTCTGCTACCTGAATTGTTGCAGAAGTGGCTGGAGGCACAGGTGGTGGCAGACACCAGCTGTCTGTCCCTCAGGGAGTTGTGTGAAGTGCCACAATGTTTTGGTTCTGTTCACACTGGTGAATGGCTCAGTGAGAGAAGCCCATGGCACTGAGTCAAAGCAGGCAGGATGGCATTGAAAGTTTCATCTTGACTTATAGCAGTGTCCCAATACCAACAGTTACTTCTGCCATGCTTAGTAACAGTTTCCAGTTCTGCTAAAATAATCAATAAACAGCAGCTCTGCTGGTGTTTTACCTGCTGTCAAAGTCCCAGGTGAGATAAACAAAAGTTTACAGTTCTTGTGTAACTATTTTTATTACCATGACTTCAGAACTGCATGAAATGGGAGCTGCTATTGTGAGGATTTTTCTACCATTTAAAATGTATTTCCTCACTCAAAAATCCCATTTCATACCTGTCACCTGTAGGGATAGATGCTGATTCATTGCATGCCAAAGTCTGTCCTCTGTTGCTTGTTTGATGTTGGTTTTAGGTGGTGCTAAGAATTAGAGGCCATGAGTGAAGGGAGGCAATAAACACAATGGAGCCAGCAGTCTTTGGAGAAGGATTTAATTTTATTACAGCTGCAAGGGCTCATAAGTGCTGCCTGTTTGTGACAGGGAGCAGAAATAGTTGCACAAACACACTTTGCAAAACCAGAGGGATTTTCAAGAGCATAATGGGTTTTAGAAGAGGTTAAAGGTTTCAATCCTTGATTTCTTTCAAATGATGTTTTTGAGCCCTTTAGCTGATCTTGGCATGTTTCTTTTGCAGGAATGATTTTTAATGAAGAAGATCAGGAAGTGAGAGACTTGGGCTATCAGAAGCATGCTTTCAATATGCTTATCAGCAATCGACTGGGATACCACAGGGAGGTGCCTGATACAAGAGATCCAAAGTAGGTGCTGATTTTTGGAGAGAACATGGTATAGTTTCATATGCTCAATGACTTGTTACACCTGGTGCAGTATTTAATATTTTTGGTATTTCTGTCATACACTGTTCCATCCCCATGTTGAAGGTGATTTTCCAGCTATTTACCAGGAGTGCTTGATGTTAGGATTTCTATTCTTCGGTCTTTTTTGTCTTTTTTGACTGAATATTATTTCTGGAGATGTAATTTTTGTTTTTGATCAGCTGCTGAAGGTATGTGATAGGTTGTGCACTTCTCTGAATATTTTCCATTAAAGAATAGATATTTTTCTATATTCTACCTGGCGCATATAGGGGGGGAACAACTCACCTCTGTAACAACAATGAAAACTCCAAAACATTGAAAAATAAATAAAAATTTATGCATAAATTTTCTAGTGGTTTCTCTGGTATGGGTGAATGTAATGAAATGTACTTGCTGATTGTTTTTTCCCAGAATTGAGCTCATTCTAAGTAAATGAAAGCTTTTCTTCTATACTTCTGGGTTTTCATTTATAATTTCTTGTTTTTATTGGATCCCCCTATGCCTGGCACCTTCATATGGCATTAATCTGTGATAGTTGGCCTTATTAGAAGTAGGGACGAGCTTTGAAAAGGAGAAGAAAGAATGATCTATTTTTTGGAGTGGGATTCATCTTGCAGATTAAGATGCTTAGATAACTGCTTGTTAGTCAGTTGTCTCTGCTTTTATTAAAATTAGCAGAGATCCAGTCAGTGGAGTTAATGAAGCATGCAGAGCTCTTCAGCTGACAAAACACACTTGACAGCCTTAGGGTGAGCTGAACACTATTTAGACTGCACTGACAGCAGTGACTAGACTTAAGTGTCTTAATCTGCCCTCTGAATCCCAGTGCTGGTTGTGTAAATAGGTATTTAGCCCCAGTGGAGGTTTTCTGGGCTATCCAGCTGTCTCCAGCAGCTGGCCAATAAAGCTGTGGTATTTTTGTGGGCCTCATGTCATATTTGAACTGTCTGAGCTACCTGAGGGTAGTAGACTGAAACAAGCCTTCACTATCTTCTGTTCTCTGTCTTGAGGATCTCTGGTTCTTATTCCCACCTCAGTGCATGGCATCCTTTGTTTCCTAACCAGCAGCAGAGTTATCTATGAGTCTGTGTTATGTGGAAAATAATTTACTTGAGCCCTCCTATAGCTGTTACATGTCTGGGCTCATTATGTTCGGGGTTCCTCCTACATATTTATTGTTTTACTTAGGAAGTTTCAGCAGTGACCCAGCCCTGTGGAATCCCCTCTGTAAACAGTGCCAAAGACTCTGTTGCTGTTTGCAGGTGCAGAGAGAAGTCCTACCCTGCTGATCTGCCCTCTGCCAGCGTTGTGATTTGTTTCTACAACGAGGCGCTCTCGGCCCTGCTCCGCACGGTGCACAGCGTCCTGGACCGCACCCCCGCCCACCTCCTGCACGAAATCATCCTGGTGGATGACAACAGTGAGCTGGGTGAGACACTCCTTGGGAATGTTACCCTCCTGGGCCTTCCTGTGCTTCACTGACTGCTCAAAATAAATTGTGGAAGTCATGATGCAAAACCAGTTTGTACTGCAGCCCATCCACCTGAGTGCCAGCCAGTAGAGATGTGTGGTGTCCTGAGATGCCCAAGGGTGACATCCTCTTTGCCACTGGTGCCATTTTACTGATTAACTTTGTATCATCCAGGCTTTAACATTCATAATCAGGTTTTGAAGTAATGATCATGGAATCAGAGAATGTTAGGGGGCTGGAAGGGACCTTAAAGATCATCTAGTCCCAGCTCCTGGTGTCATGGGCAGGGACACTTCCCACTAGACCAGGTTACTCAAGGCCCTATTCAACGTGGCCTTGAAAGCTTCCAGGGATGGGGCATCCACAGCTTGCCTGGCCAACCTGTTTCAGTGTCTTACAAACCTCACAGTAAAGAATTTCTTCTTAATGTCTAAACTTACTTTTCCCTCTTTCAATTTGTACTCATTAATCCTTATCCTGTCACTACAGTTCCTGGTGAGTCCCTCTCCAGCTTCTCTGTAGGGTTCCTTCAGATACAGGAAGGTTGCAATGAGGACTCCACAGAACCTTCTGTTCTCCAGGCTGAACAGCCCCAGTTTTCCCCTGCCTTCACAGGGGAGGTGCTCCTCTCTTATCTCACCTCTTGCACACACTGATGAGTGGGGGTCATGGAGCAGCTGTTTATAGTTTGGGTTTTCTTAGCAGTTCTTTGCTTGGGCTGCTCAGGTGCTCAGAGCAGGTGACAGAGAGGCCACTCCTCGCTGTGAGGGCATCTGAAAGGAGCTGGAGCTGATCCTGGCTGCAGCCTTGCTGTGGCACGATGGAAAGAGCGCCGCGTTTTCTCCTTGTTTAGCATTCCGGACCGGCAGCAGCGCCCTGGGGCTCAGCGTGGCTCTCCGACAGCCTCTTGTGGCCGCTCCGGGAGCGGCTGTCCCGGCTCGGGGGGCGGCTGTCCCGGCTCTGGGAGCGGCTGTCCCGGCTCGGGGGGCGGCTGTCCCGGCTCTGGGAGCGGCTGTCCCGGCTCGGGGGGCGGCTGTCCCGGCTCCGGGGGCGGCTGTCCCGGCTCGGGGGGCGGCTGTCCCGGCTCGGGGGGCGGCTGTCCCGGCTCCGGGGGCGGCTGTCCCGGCTCTGGGAGCGGCTGTCCCGGCTCCGGGAGCGGCCTCTGCTCCTGCCCGCATGGAGGGGCCCTGCAGGGGTACACCCTGCAGAGTTGCTGTGCTCCTGTTGGAGGATTGCTGTTTTTTCTCTCGATTGACAGACAAGGCAAAGACAGACATGCAATTCAAGCATGGCCCTCAAAAAGCCTTTCATTTTGGCTCTTCAAAAGCCAAATGCCTGTTGAGGAATGCACATTCCTCAACATAGCAGTTCTTGCCAGCATGACTGTGCAGGTTCCCTGCTCACCTCTGTTCAAGTCCACAACTTCTTGTATTTCAAAGATTTTTTTAGTTTGTATTTTTATTTAATATATATAATTGTAGCTCCCTTGGTCTCATTGTTTGTTTTCTGGTTTAAGGTCTCACTTGCAAAGAGACTGATTAGATATGTCTGGTGTAGAATGGCATGCTCTTGTTATGCTGGAAGTGGATTTCTCTGAGGTCAGATCAAATGTTGAGATACAAGAGAGAACAAAGATCAAACACCGTTCTTTGCTGATAAGAATGTGTAGTAATTAAAAGCTTGTTTTGTTTTGTGTTTTGGGAGCATATGCCTTGCTATAAAGTGTCTTGTGCAATTTGTTGAGTATTCAGAGCTTGCCTTATTTCAAAACTCAACCTTCTGAATGTAAGGATGCATTTGATTAGTGCCTGTGTTGAGGCAGCAATACCATCACTCTTTTGGTCTGTTGTTAAATTGAAGCAATTAGTGAATTTGAACCAAATTAGGTTCAAAACATTCAGGTAGCTATTTTTGCCTTTCTGACTTCAAATGAACTTATTCTGAAGCCAAAGGCAAGAAGAGGTATTGTTTACACAGAATTACTGCTCTTGATGGTTAATTTTAATGGATGGATTCTTGCAGCAGAAGAAAGGTGGGATTGGGGATGGTTTGGGAACTGAGGAAATGGATAAAATCTTTGGCTGTGCTATGGATGTCATAAGCTCAGGCAGATTACTTGATCTTTATGCCCCTTTGTTTTGTTTTTAAATTGAAGATTAATTTTCCTTCCATTGCCTGCTTTCTGAAGTGGTGTTCTAGATGAAATTTTCTCAAGTTCTTCACATACAAATATGAGAGCTGTGCTACACATCAGTGCTGTTGTGCAAACCTTGGGCCTTTGCACCTAGTTTTGCCTCAAAAAGCTTCTTAAACTCAATCATTAACAGTTTTACTAGCCAAGCAGGCATTGCCATGGCTCACTGAACCCATTGTTGTATTTTTTCTTCATTCCATGAAAGGCAGGATTTCTTTTTCTGGTATAACCTCTTTCTCCCTGATTTAGCCTTAACCTGTTATGGAAAAGCCTGAGGATGTTTTGAAGGCTGTTACTGGAGACATTCTTCTGTGTAGAAGGAGAGATTGGGGAGCAGAGAAGGAGCCAATTGTCTGCAGCTCAGTACTTTAGAGTAGTTTAAAATAATTACACTCCAGACTCCCATCCTAGGGCCCATTTTGCCTTTGTTGCATAGATATGGAAGAAAGTAATGTCTTTTTGAAGACTGGCTAAAAGGGAGCAATTCTCTCTTTGGAGGAAAATTTCTCAGGCTGGATTGAAGCATTTTTTTGGGTTGTATCAGAAGTATCAGTGTTCCCAGTGGATGTGAAGGTGACACACAAAAACCCATTAACAGCAAAAATCCCAAAATGTGTCTGAGACAAACCTGCCTGTTAAGAATGATCTGTGATATGGGCACAGTTGCCAGCAGAATGCCATTTTTTGTGGGTCAAAACTCTACTGGTCCTTCCATTCTGCTGCTCAAGCCAACGTTGTGGACCTGGTTTAGCTCCTGGTGTGGATGTGACATATTTTCCTTTTCTTTTTCCTATTATTGTCAAGAGTTTGCAGATGTGAAACTCCTTCCTTGTTTATTTGCTTCATCTGCTGTAAGAGTTGAATTTGATAACTGAGCTTTGTGCTGGCCCATTGTTTCTGAAGGTGTACACTGTTCTTCTCTTGCTATAATGAATCAGGTGAAGAATGATTCAAACATTATTTAATTTAAGGTATGCAAATCTGCCCTGCTTATTTGGGTATCTCATTTGGAGATACTTCAGAGATTATTTAATCAAATTTCTAGGAGATTTTCTCTGAAAACATCTTCTGTATTGTCTGTGGCATATGATGTCATTACTCCAGACCAGGGGAGAGAATTCCTGTGACCCAAATGAGTTCTGTCTGTATCTCCCCAGAGAGTTTCCTTTGTCCTAGAGTGTTCTCTAGCATCATACTTTCTGTGTGTTACCTTCTCACTTCTGATCCACCACATTTCCTTGCAGTGCAAAGGCTGAGATCTTAACATTTGGAATGGCATCTGGGAATCTCCTGCCTGAAAGTTCTTATTCCTCCTTAAAGTTACAGCTCTGACTTCCACATATATTCCATTGGCATTTAATCCTGTTAACAGCAGCTTTAATGTTTGAGCTGACATTCATCAGAATAATGTTTATTTTGGCATATCCTCTACAAAAGTCTGTCTGCCTCCCTGTACTAAGGTTCTCTATCAAGTCTCAGTTGGGTTTTTGCTTTTCTCTCTCATTTTGTATTCTTCTTTATTTCTCCATAAGCTTATTAACTTATGCTTTTCCATTACTTCAGTCTTCATGTGTCCATCTTCTCTTCAGTAGTTCTGCTTTAATGGTAGAAACCCCTGACCTTGGGTGAAAGAACTATTGTTACTCTTAAAATTGCCATTGATGTTAGCTAAGTTACAGTGCTACCCATGGACTCCTGCACTCCTTCAAAAGCACAGGCTTGCTTTGATCCTTTTGGGTTTTAGAAAAGCAGCCAGCTGTGAGTGAGTTGTACTTGGTATCTGTTGTTCTGTCACTTAAGCAGGCACAGATAATATTAGGTGTCTTCCTGCCTCTTTTGAAAGGTGTCAGCATTTGTTTTCATGTATGGAATGTGGTAATTTAAATCATTTGCCTGCGTGAAATGTTTATTGTTGCATCTGTTGCAAATGCCAGTCACCATGAGAAGAATTTGGAAATGTGTTTCTTTGAACAGCAATTTTTCAATTTTTTTTTGAGTCTAGTAGTTCCAGTTTACTTGAGTAATGTACAAAAGGCATTGGAGGGGAAGTATAGGATGTGTGAGTATTGCCCTTATGATACTCTTGGTCTGAAGCTCTGCTGTGCCAGGGTAATGTTTTGATCAAGATTTTGGCCATTTTTTAGTTAAATGTCTTGTAATTTTAAACAGAGGTTTCAGAATTTCTTTCTTGTTGTTGAACTTGTTTTCCTTTTTTCAGCTGACTTGAAAAAAGACTTGAGTGAATATGTTAAAACTCAGCTTCCCAAAACTACAAAATTGGTAAGAAATGAGAAGAGGGAAGGCTTGATCAGAGGAAGGATGATTGGAGCCTCTCATGCCACAGGTACACTTGCTTTTCTCTCATTTCCCTGCATATTTTGATTAGTTGTTTGGGTGACTTCTCTTTTTGTAGTGCAGCTTTTCAGATGTTGCATGTTTGACTTGTGGTTACTTTAGCCTCCTGAGGGGTCTCTGCATGTCATGCCACACTCTAAGCTATGCAACTTAGCATTATCCCAAATCTTTCTTCCCCTGCACTTTCTCAAATGATAACTGAAATTTGGATCCAAATTTGAGTGGTTTTTAAATCTCGAGACACTTTGAGTGTCTCAGCTGTTGATTCTTTTCTTTTCCTGGAGACATTTGCTTTCAATAAAATGAGGTACTTCTTTAGAGTGTGTAAGTGAAATTGTGAAACAAAACCAGTATTGTGCTCTAAAAAAGTACCTCATTTTATTGAAAGTTGTGAACACAAGTTATCATCATCCCAAATCTTCCCCTGCACTGTATCTCAAACAATGACTGCCGTGTTAGTGAGACAATGTGGAGTTTTTCCTATTCTTGCCCTGAAAGAATGTTGTCTCAGGAACATCTCCATGTGGTCAAGATACTGTAGTTGCAGAATGTTTTTTGCATGTTTTATGTGCAATAAATAATTTTGGTCTAAAATGAAATCTGCTCCCTTTTAAGGTACACTGATCTGGTTTTTAATGCTCAAATCTAATAACAATGTTTTTCTGTATAAGCTCTTCTGAGTGTTAATTGGGAAAACCAATATTTGGTGATTTATAAACAGACTTTACCAGAATTGCTTTCAGTTAAACTCTCTGGCATCTGAGAAAGTGTGTTATTCTTAAATAATTTTGAGTGGCAGATAAGTCTCTTAATTGGTGTTTGCTCATTAGCATTGTAATGGTATAATCCAGAGAGAAGATTGAAATGAATTTTAGCACAGCTTGGAAAATGCAAGCACATTTAGTGCAATTTTAAGTAATTTTATTGCTCTTCTGAACTGCAGGAGTTCCATCCTCATGCCCAGTCAAATACTGTCTGTGGGGTGACTTGTTATGTTTGTGTGCTCCAGAGTTGTTTTCTTTAGAGCTATTTCCTATCTCTTCCATATTATTCTAGTGTTATATAAATTTTATGTTGTGTCATAAAGATGCTGGTGCCTTTTTAGACCAACTGAGCATGAGGGTGTGTCACAGATCAAACTGTTCTTACTGACTGTGGCAGGTAATGTCTGTGTGAACTGCCAAGTGCTGCATTGTCCAATGCACGCGTGTTTGCACTGAATTGCATCTTTGTGTTCCATGGCCCCATGGATCTTTGTGCTGTGTGCTCTGCAGGGAAGGTGCTGGTGTTCCTGGACAGTCACTGTGAGGTGAATGAGATGTGGCTGCAGCCTCTGCTGACCCCCATCAGGGAGGATCACAGGACCGTGGTGTGCCCCGTCATCGACATCATCAGCGCCGACACCCTCAGCTACAGCTCCTCGCCCGTCGTGCGCGGGGGCTTCAACTGGGGCCTGCACTTCAAATGGGACCTGGTGCCCCTGGCAGAGCTGGAGGGACCCGAGGGAGCCACTGCTCCAATCAAGTAAGGCTCCTCCTGTGTGGTGACACGCTCTGTGTGACACAGGGGTGACCAGGAGCACCTCCTAAGCAGTGGGGAGTGGTTTCTGGCTGTGCAGGTTTAGGAGCAGGTGCCTAACCTGTCAAATATCTGACCTGTTTATTTCACTTAGTTTTGATCACTATTACCTATTTCACTTCAATTTCTGGCAATTAATCATGAATTAGATATATCTGTTTTATTAGGTCAAGAAAGCACACTTCTAGAAAATGCTTACACAATAGCTGCTTTTGCTGAAGACAAAATTCTGAGGGAACATATAGCAGTCTGTACCATCCAATAATGTCACTTTTGAGCTGTGCATTGATGTTTGTTTCCAGTGTTTATGTGCTTGGCTTAATGATAATTTTGATACTGCCTTTGTTCTAGGAGTAGCCTGCATATCCCACTAATAAGAACTATGTAATTTCTGTGATGAAATGCTGAAGAATTACTAGATTGGGAAAATCTGTTTGTGGTAATAGGAATTTATTTTTGTGATCTTTTGAGAGTTGTTTTGAAACACAAGTCTCAGTAAAGCTCAACACTGGGACTTGGAAGTTACCTTCCTTATCTTTTAACCACTGATGGCTGTGTGACCTGTACAGAACTGGCAATATCTGGTTCTAGTGGACGTGTAGCTGATGTAAAATGGTGTCAGCAGGCACCTTTTATTAGGAGTAGACATGTAGGGTTCAGACACAAGAATAGAGCTGTCCCAAGTGAATCCCTTCATGAAAAGAACCAGAGCTGCTGCAGCAAAGGCAAGGAGCTCACTGTGCTTTTTCCAGGTGCAGGTATCAATCTCAGTACAGAATTCAGGTTTGTCAGGTGGAGGAGCTGCCCCTTTTTTACAAAATAACTCTTTGTGGATAAGATTTTCCAAGTGAATCAGAAATTGGGTGTGTTTTCATTTCTCTCTCATTCTCTTTTCTTGGGCTGTAAATGAGGAGCATTTCTGCTGCCACAAGCAGTTCCAGCACAGGTTCTCTGCTGTCATCTGACAGCTCAGCAGTTGGCTTTCCCATGTCTCCCCATCCCAAGATTTTGTCTGAGAAGCCAGGAAAATTATTAAGTTATTTAACAGTTTGACTGGCTTGTTTGGAAGGTGTCACTGTGGTAGTTTCTGAACCTGGAAGGAAGGACAAACTGAAAAAATCTGAGTGGGGAATCAGCACTGAATGTTAAAATCCTTATTGTGTTAAGAGCTGTTCTCACATTTAATTTGGTCAGTGGCTGAAGGTTAGTGTTGCTGTGTTCAACATTCTGTTGCATTCCTTCCACTCATTTTTATGAAAAGTCCTATGCTGAAAAGACAGAGAACTTTATAGTCAAAGCAAGTGTAATAATCTCAAAGATTACTTTTTCTGAGTATGAAAGTGATTTTTCCTACCCAAAGGTCTCTGCCTCCTTTGAAGAAGGAATCTAGATTGCTATTTAACTTTGGAAAAGGCTTGCCATCCAACAGAATGTATTGCATTTTAGAGACTTTCCACAATGAAGTATTTTGGTATCAGAATGAGAAAATTGAGAGTAACCTTTCAACCCAGTTTTTAAGGTGACAGAAACTGTAGTAGAAATTTATGTGAGAACAAGCAGTGAAATCTTGGCCTAGGCTTGGTTTCATCACAGGGGGTTTTTGCCAGGATAGGAAAAAGCCTTTTTCCAGCCCATGGGATGTTCCAACTGTCATATCATGTTTTTATGTAGTGTTTTTACTCTGTTTTACTTTTGTAGGTCATCCACATATTCCAGTGTTGGGATACAGTAAGAATTCAATCTAGAGACTGTACAGTGAGGATCATATGCAGATTTTTACAGAATAGAACACATTCTAGTAACATACAGGCAAGGTGAAAAACTGGGAAATGCCAGAGGGACCACTAGTATAAATACACAAAGTGTAAATAACTTGCCAGTAAACTGATAATTGAGTCAATAATGAAACAAAGCTGCCTCTGGCACTTGGTGTTCCTCTTTCTCTGTCCTATCCCTTTTCCTCAAGTTTGCCAGGTAAAGAAATATGATTTACAGATATTGGAACAATGGAAGATCACAAATATCACTTACAGATCTGCTTTTGCAAATGCTTTGGGACTAGAACTCATGTCCAAGTGACTGAAGGATTTGAATTGTGTTATGTCAGTTTATCAATTTGGACTTTGGGACCAACAGACTCAGCAAAAATTACTGTGTGGGGTTTTTTTCTCTGTTTAAAAGAAAATGAACTTCCTTCCATGCACCTTTTCAGGTCACCCACCATGGCTGGAGGGCTGTTTGCCATGGATAGAGAGTATTTCAATGAGCTGGGGCAGTATGACAGTGGCATGGACATCTGGGGAGGAGAAAACCTGGAAATATCCTTTAGGGTAAGCAGAGAATTTACAGCTCTGTGCTTGAATGTTTATGGCTTTTTCTTAGTTTGGTGGTGCAGCTTTTCATAACAGCTGTAAAGAAGCATAGGAAAAGAAGAATTATGCAAGTTTTTAAAATAAGTTTATGAGCAATGTCTAATGAATTTCATAAATTGATTAGAGATGAGTGGCTCACAGTAATATTGCTAAGATGTAGGTATAGTACATCTTAGTATATTTCCTGGGACAGTTCTGCCTCCTTTCTGAGGGCCTGGAAATGTAAAGGTTTCTGGAACTACATTGAGAATCATGGATAGGAGTCATCTTGGTTGGAAAAGTAATGAGAAAATCATAATCAGAAGATTATGATTTTGTCTGAGAAGCCAGGAAAATTATTAAGTTATTTAACAGTTTGACTGGCTTGCTTAAAGAGTGTCACTGTGGCAGTTCCTGAACTGCCAGTTCCTCCTTTTTGAGGACCTGGAAATGTAAAGTTTTCTGGAACTAATTTAAGAGTCATGGAGAGGGGTCATCTTGGTTGGAAAAGTAATAAGAAAATCATAACCAGAAGATCTGGAAATGGAGCTACACTGGGCTTCCTGTATTTTCTCTCATCTTCCCTGTCACTCCACTGAAAGAAAAACAACTTACTGTGCTTAATGTTGTGCTTATCTCTTTATTTTTGTAAAGGACATTCATCAACAGGTTTGATAAGAGTCCTGAAAATGATATGCTATCATGACAGATATGAAAAGGGGATTAAAAGTTGAAGTTAGCATAAAAAAACCAAACAAACCTAAAACCAGACACAAAGCTCCCAAAACTTTAGAGAATTTGTCAGTTAGAGAAATCAAGATTAGGGTTCAAAAATAAGAACAGGAATTTCATGCACTTGAGTGACTTTAAAGGAGTGTGTACTGAATAAATAAAATCTTTCAATTTTCAGTATAAATGTAATTATTGGGTATCTGAGTAGAAGTGTGTGGAGTGTGAGGAGATTATTCTTGTTATCTTGTAATACACAGTTTCAATAAAAAGGACTTTGAAATATTGGAACACATTCAAAGAATTTAGCTTCTGGAAATCCCTGTCTCTCTGGGGGAGGGTTGGAAAGAAGTTGAGTCTTTATCTTGTCTAGAAGGAGTTTTAAATGTGTCTTGATTATGAACTGCTAATGTGGGATGATTTTCTGGGGCTGGAGAACATATTAGTCCAGCAAAGGACCAGTGCTGGTAATTTGCTGGGAGATTAAGTTTAAAAAGCAATTTTAAAAAACAAAATGGAAGTAGAGTGTAAATAAAATATAGATCCGTGGTGCCACAGATAAAGACTCCTAAATGTAGCATCTGAATGGGAACAGTGTTTGAGTTCCTCTATCTTAACACAAACAAACAGCTCTGTCCAATAAGTTTCTATACTTAGTTGAAAAAGGCTCTCCAAGTTCCCTTGATGATGAAGACTGCTCTTTGTTATCTGTCACATAATTGTGGACAATTTTCATGCAGGTAAATGAATTTAGGTAAATGAATTTAGGTAACCTCATCTGCAGGATGAGTCCTAGCCCATATATCCCAGTCTTTTCTGCTAGGTTGTTAGAGCAAAACAGCAAAATTTTCTGTTTGTCTCTTGAAAGCCATGATGTGTTTTGTAGAAAGTATGGTCAAATGAGAAAAATAATCTTTTGTAACAGGGAGATCTAAAAATCTAATTTGTCAGAAAACATGTCATGAAGGCCAACATTGCTGACATCTAATCCTGCATAATGTATAACCCTCCCAAGGTATCCCTTGAAGAAGGGGAGAAGTTAGTGAGCAATCTGAGCAGTGTGTGAGCAATCTGAACATGTTCTGTTTTTTCATGGACAGATCTGGATGTGTGGGGGCAGACTTCTGATCATCCCCTGCTCCAGGGTGGGACACATTTTCCGTAAGAGGCGTCCCTACGGCTCACCTGGGGGACAGGACACCATGGCTCACAACTCACTGAGGCTGGCACATGTGTGGATGGATGAATACAAGGTAAGAGACAGTTCTAAGGTGATTGAATGGTTATTGACTGGTTTGTTTGTCAAAGAACTGTGTCACAGTGAGATCTGTTACAACTCTGATGGGGTTTTCCTTCTGTAGTCTGAACTCCTGGTGTTAGTTCTGATAGGAATTCCTAAATTCTGTATTCTGGTTTCTCATTTGGCTTTTGAGTCCTTCAGTCTCCTCCTTGATACTTTACTGCCTGCAGGAGATAGAGTTTTATGCCTTTTTAGTGAAGTAAAAGATGATGGATGAGCTTTTGTAAGCTCTGCATTGCTTTGTGTCCAAATCAGTATTACATGGCAGCCATGTACTGTGCCTTCAGGTAGTTTCCATGTTGGTGAGACAGGGATTTTTTTTGGCTGCTTGTTTTCATTCTGTTTTAATTAGCAATCTGCTTCTTTGTCTTTCCCTGAAAGAGCAATCAGGATTAACTTCTGGATTCAAGGGCAGAATCTTGTCTTCAGATCTTGATAGTGATGCTTTTAAACATAGATCAGGTGTTTGAGTCCCTCATCTCTGAGATACTTAATGACATTTTGCCCTTTGAGACCACAGGATTTGCTGTGTGCTCAGTTCCTGTGGTCCCTACGATTTCTATACAAGATGTATTATATTCATTTTATATTCTTTAGAGGTTTATGTTTCATTCCCCATCCTTTACCTTGATCTTCAATTTGAGGAACCTGTTAGAGGTCATTAATTTTTATCTCCATTCTTCATCTCTGTAATGCTTTGTTGGATCTGATCTATCACCTTCCCTTTTACCAATGTCTGGGCACAGTTGTTTTGTGATTAATGATGGCTTTCTCTGAAGCTTGGACTTGATTCTTATAATTTCCACTTAAACTGATTTATCCAGCAAGCACTTGAGCTGCTGATTCTAGCAGTCTCTTGTCACATATTTGTGCCCAGAACTTTTCCAGCTGTTTCTGGTCTGATTCTCTGATAGCTGCCAGAGAATGTATGGAAGAAAACTTGGAAATATTTTTGTTTTTGTAAGAAGAATGCAAATATTTAGTGCCAGTATAATTTACCAAAGCAATCTAACAATGCACAGTACAAAGATAAGACTTTAAGGAGTAAATATCAATATTTAATAAATGAAATGGGATGGAAATGATTCAGCAAAATTTTCATAACTGTCAAAAGCAAAATGCAAAACTATAAGTTCATGTACACAGTGGTAATAAATCACACATGCAAGGTAGGATACCAACATTTGAACTTCAACCAGGAAAGAGGAAATTGGAATAGCAGAGCTACTTTTTGAAGCAGGCCAGATTGTGATGTCCAGTCTGTCTCCAAACTTCCTCAAAGCTGACCAACACCAAGTACACACTTCCCCTTCTTCTGCTGTTAAAATAGCAGTGATACATCAAGCACATCCAAATGCTCAAAGATCTTGCTGAGGAGAGATATGTAACTTGTCCAGAGGTGATGCTGTCTGTTTTCTGAGTATCAGATAGCTGGAAATAATTGAAAACTGTCCGAGCCACATCATGGTGGGTGGATTCCAGATGTCTCCTAGAGATGAAGCCAGAAAAATACCATAGTTCAGTGCCCTGAAAGCAGAATAAATGGTACCTTGTAAACAAATTAATATGCAACCACAATGCCTTTTTGTGGGCTCTGTAAATCTATCTGGAATTCAATGCTAAAAGGGGATTTTTTTTCCCCTAGTTTTAGCAATAGTATTTGTGCCATGTTGTACATTCATGGTTCCTGTTTGTCCCCATTGTTGTCTCTGCATTGGAGTCAGACAGCACATGAGATTGGGTTGGAATCTTAATCCATCTTCACCTAATTTGTGTATCATCATAAAATAGAATGTGAGAAGAGTAATGTTGTGGGAGCCCTTTTGGAGATGATGCAGATGAATGGAAAGAACTGGGCTTCCCAGAAAGCCCAGGTGACAGTTCTGGTTATTCACATGAATAAGGTGTGTTCCCACTGAACTTAATTATGTTAGCCCCATTTCTATGTCTGTTCTGGGATGATTTTACCCTGACCATTTGTAAAGTAGGAAGGCTGGAAACTGTGCCAGACAAAACACACTGGAATCTCAAAACAATGAAAATATTTTCAAGACACCTTTGTTAGAGGCTGCTGATGATACATGCATCTCTTTTTTACTTACTGATTTTAGGATGCCTGTATTGCCAATGAATAAAGTCGGGGGCTGATTTATTTCTTCCTCAAGTTGGCATCTAACAAAGATCAGCAAATTTGTACCCAGGAATTATCTTAAAAAAAATCCTTCAGTTAGAAAGATTAGCTCAGAGTTAGGCAAGATTAAATCTCACTTCCTGTGACAATGCAAGCATTACAATTTCCTACTGCCAGTTTCAAACCTACTGGTTGAAAGCACTAGCAAAATGAAATTAAATTTTGAGAGTTCTGGAAACAGGAAAAATTTGGGAATCAGTAATCTGAAATGTTTTTCCCCTTTTCCCCAACCTGTTTCTCTTAAATACAGGAGCAGTATTTTGCTTTGAGACCTGAGCTGAGGATGAGGAGCTATGGAAATATCACCGAGCGTGTAGAACTGAGGAAGAGATTGAACTGCAAGTCCTTTAAGTGGTATTTAGATAACATCTATCCTGAGATGCAAATATCTGGGCCCAATGCCAAAGCTCCACAGCCAGTTTTTATTAACAGAGCACAGAAACGACCAAAAATAATCCAGCGTGGAAGGGTAAGAGAAACTTAAATAGATGGAATTCTGCTGTGTTAATTATTATGAGACTTTTTCTTATATATTTGCTCTAATACAACAAAAATAGTCTGATTCTGTAAGTTTTGCAACATGCTGTCTTGAAAATAACAGGATTTTTGTCAAATAAGTCTGATCTATATTTCAGATCATCCTTAGACTAGATACTGTTCCATGAGGTTTCTTACCTTGAAGTTCTGAGTTAGGAAGTCTTGCAGTCTTTAGAATGTGTTTTCATGGCTGTTGGTTCTGAAGATGGATTTGGACAGAGAGAAATTTGGCCTCAAATATTCATGCTCTGTTGGTTTATGATAAGAGTGCAGTGTGATTAGTTTCCAAACTCATTGCTTTTACTGGGTCATTTTCTGCAAAGGTGAACATTTCCATCTGAGGCTGATGATGGCTTTTCTAGTCTTGGCTGCTAGCTAATGAACAAAAGATGAGTTTTTCTCCTCTCTTTTTTTTCTTCAAAGTAGAAGTGAAGAGAGAAATTGTTATGTGTATTCATGAAGGAAATCATTATTAAATTCATGCCTAGGCTCTGACACCTTTGCTTATGGGTTTGTATACAGGCAGAGTCACCACACAGTTGCATCTGCTCTTTCCAGGGTCAAATTCACTTGATGGGTGCTTTTTATGCTTCCCAAAAATAATGGATAGTTTCAAACCCAAGACAACTATCTCAATGTCTTCCCTGAGGAAGAAAATACTCTGGAATAAACTGTTTCATGTGCACACAGATTATGGTTAGCAGGTTCCCTTTATCTCAGTAGTTGGAAGCATTTAGCAGTGATGTCCCCCCCAGGCTGCAGTAGCTGCTGGTTCTGCAAGGAGTGAGTCAGGAGGACTTGTGTTCATGCAGGACCTCTTGGCACCATTAGATTTTTTTCTTGGAAGCAACTGTCTGGGAATCCTCAATTTGTGCAGTATTTTTATAGCAATATCCCAGCCAAGCTGTGAAGTTTGTTATGTGGTTTCCCTGAATAAAACTGATGGGCTGATTCCCCTAGCTGTTGGATGCTGTTACTCCCCTAGTCAGACCTTTTTCCTTCTTTTTAGAATTTAATAGCTTTTTGCTTTCATTCAGACAGAAATTTAACTGAGAAATTGTTGGAGAGAACTCCTTGAGGGATCTGAATATCTCAGCAGCACTTAAGGTTAACTCTTCCCAGCAGTTATTTACCATGGCTTAATCTTGAGAAAAACTTTGTGCACCCCTTAAGAAATGGGGAAAAGAAACAGAAAAATGCAGTTTTTGGCTTGGTTCTCTGGGGTTCAAGAATTATACCCAGCATTGTATGAGAGAGTCAGCTTTGGCTCTGGTGGCTGTAGAAACTATTTCCAGATGCCTGCAAGGAACAGAATGATCAGCCAATGTCACCACTGTGTGCCAGACTCTTTAGGATTTGGGAGGAATCACTCCAAATCTCAGTTTATTCTCAAAAACTAATTGGGCCACAGATCAGTGGTGGTTTGACAGCAGCTGGGAAGAAATGTAATGATCACAAATGGTTACAGCTGTTACCAGTGATATCCAATGCTGGCCATTGTGGCCAATAAAAAAAAAAAAAAAAGGACAAAAATCATACAAAACTCATGTAGTCTATGGTTTAAAAACCTTCTGTTGAGTGAGGAATGATGAAAATGAGATCTGTGCTAGATCTGGGGTGTGAGGAAATGTTACTTGAATGTTTTGTGTAATTTGTTTTAGATGTGTGTGGGGCACACTCAAGGCAATTGTTGTTGTGCCTTGGGACAGCTATTTCCAGAAATGGTGTTTAGTGAAAAATATTATTTGGTATTTGTGCTAATTTTTGCTATCATGTGATCAAGCAGTTTGTTCCTTTTGTTACTGGAAGGGTATTTTGGTTTCTAAAAATTTGTAGAGTCAATAGCAATGTCAAGACAGCCATGGATGTCTTCATAATAAAGTTCAGCTGGCTAGTTAATCAGCCTGGCCTGGAGTTCAGGACAGCAAAGTCTTTTTTCCTCTACATCCACCTCCAGATTGGAAATAAAGTATTTTTAATGTGGGTGTCAGATCTGAGGCCCTGCCATCCCTCAGTCATAGTGTGCAGGCAGTGTTTGCTGCCTGCAGAGCCTGAGCCCCACCACACCAGGGGAAGGAAAATAATCAGGCTGAAAAGAACAAAATCATGCTGAAAAGCTGGCCAGCAGTTAGTTCAGAGCATGTGTGTAATTTAAAGCCACAATTAGAGTTGTTTTGTCTCCCTGAGTACCTCTGTGGGATACATCAAGATCTTAATGATTTTTTTGGTTCTTGAAATAGAACAACCTAAACCTCGTACAGCAGAAAATGTCTTGGATGGCTCTTAGGGTGGGAATCATTGTTCAGATCAGGAGAGACTGGCAGCTTGCTGGGAGGCTCCTTGTTTGCTTTCATGGTGGGTGCTCACAGTTGTGCATCACAGGACAGGCCTGAATTCAGTCCTCTGATACACCATCCCCCTAAATCAGATTAGGTGGGGCATTAGAGCAAAAATAGCATTTAGATGCTTGTAAAATGTTCTTTCTCTCCCTGATCCATCAGTAAAATACCACAGCTGATAACAGTGGCTTTTCAGTTACATAAATGCTCTTGAAAACAAATTTGCAAACAACATAAATCTCTGAAGTTGTTTTCATTTCAGTAATTCCTTCTCCTTTCTCAGGGAGACTGTCCTGTTCCATGAAGAGAAGTTGTAGGAGGAGACTTATGTTTAAGTTAACTGTAGTAAAATGCAGTTTATACAGGACAGTCAATATTCCTGAGCAGAATTTATGGGGCCTTAGACTTCTGTGGAGAGTGAAGAGGGCAAAGAACCTTGGCAGAGTAGAGCCAGGATGTGTGTACTACATTTGTACCAGAGAGACAAATCTTGATATAATTAGAAAGCAAATTGGAATTGCTTAGTGCAGTTTTTTGTCCAAATTATATGAGAAACAGAATGGCATTTTAAAAGGAAAGATTTTTTTAATAACTGCAAATGTTGGCTGAGTTTTTTTTTGAGCACACTAGGGATCTAGGGCTGTTTTTCACTCTAACTATCAAACTGTTTTCCTTTCCTAGCTGTATCACCTCCAAACCAACAAATGCCTGGTTGCCCAGGGCCACCCAAGTCAGAAAGGAGGGCTGGTGGTGGTTCGGGAGTGTGACTACAATGACCAGAACCAGGTATGAGATTCCCAATTTTATTGAATTCATGTCTTTAGAATGACCAAAATGTTTTCCTGCTGGCAGAGTGCCCTGGTGTGACATCTCATCAGCAGACAGGCTGCTGTCAGAGGGGCATTCAAACCATGGGGCTGGCCAAGGACACTGTGGAGCTCCTGCTAATGCTGAGTGTTGGATGTTATAATCTCCTTCTTCATGGCACGAATCTCTCTTTGACTGGGGGCTGCCCTAAAGTGGCTCCTGATGGGTTCATAATGCACTGATTGGCACTTCAGAATTTGTGGCAGCTCTTTCAGTTGGTTCCTCATACTGGAATTTAGAGCAGCCCTTTCCTGCCCTGCTGGTGTTTGTGTACTGCACACCCAGTCCTCTGCTGCTGGAGTGGCTGCAGTTTGGGATACATGAATGATTTGGTATTAAATAAAAGGAATTCAGAAGATTCTTTGGCTACAGGTAAATTGCTGATCTGGGGATTAGTTAGGGATAGATTGAAAACCTAATGAGAATTTTTGGATCACTACATGAGGCCTTTGCTGTTTCACTTCTTGCAGGTGACAGAAATTCAGGACTTGGATAAAAAATCTCCAGGATAGAGAGATCTTCAGTTAATGCCATAAAGGCTTATATAGCTAAAAACTACTCTGAGAACTTTATGATTTAGGAGCCCTTGGGACCCAATTCTAAAATCTAGGTTGGATCTAAAGAGAAAAGTAATCAAAGGCACAGAATAAATGGAGCATGGGATGTAAAGCAGCACAGCTTTAGTAAAGGTGGGTTGTGCTGGGCTAACTTGATGCTCTATGACATGGACAACAGTTATCAGGGTATGGAAACTGCAGCAGTGGAGGCAGAGTGATTTGTGACAGTCCCAACAAAATGCTGATTGCTTTGTCACCTAAAGGGACTTTCTGCCTCCTGTTGTGGCCTCAGCAGCTGAGTGTGACACAGGAAGCCAGAGGGGTGTTTGCAGTTCTCAGGATAACTGTGGCTGGCTCTTGACATGTGGCCTTCAGGTGTCAGACAGGGGCAAGTACAAGCACATCCTTGTACTTCACCTCTGGAGCACTGAGAAATCATCACTGGGACCAAATTGCCACTTCCTGTGTTAAGGTTGGATTAATTAAAGCTGGCATGAGAATGGAATTTTTCCTATTTGATCTATTCTATTAGCTGTAGGACAGTCAGCAAGTCTTGTAAATAAAAAAGGCTGTGTGAGTGTAATAGTGACTGAGGGGCACCATCACCACCAAGTGATTGCACATTTGCAGGGCCAAAGCTGCAATTCTGAGCCATTCTGTCTTTGGGTGAGAAAGTTGGGCATGATGTCCACACAGTTATGCTTCCCTTTTCCTTGCTACAATATTTCTCATAATGAAGTGCCACATGCCTGAAGGAAAAACTCTGTTGGTTTTCCACATCAAAACTTTTTTCTGACTTTTTTTTAATCCAGGAGAACAAATTTCAGTTATCCCTTTGGTGCTGAGAGAGACAAATCTGTGCTCTGATTGTTGACCTTTGGCTTTTCTTGTGAATCTGCTTTACTAGTGGTAAATTTAGCAATTATTTCTCATAAAAAAATGGCTATGCTATCTTCTTTCACAATGATTTTGTTCTCCAACCAAGTATGTCAACCAACACTGTTTTTCTGCTATTACATTTATTTTGTTCTAATAAATCCCAAGAGTGCATTCAGCCAACTTGCTGTCATAACCTCTTGAACAATCTTGCTATAGATATGTGAGAACAGTATAGAGAAAGATGACATTTATTTAGCAGCTTCTTATAAAAATAGCAAGAAACATCCTGACTATTGGAAGCTTTTAGCTGTAGTTTCACTCAGCTTGTTGGCATTTTTCAGCTGGTTTTGCCCTAGAATTATCTGGTTTATGCCTTTGTCCTAGGAAAAAAGCCTGTGTTTGGTCTGGTGAGTGCATGTGAGAGTTGACCAGCCTCTCTAAAGTCATGGGACTGGCCTTGAAAGCAATTCTGGTTTACCTTTGGTTTGTGCTTGCTTTGTTTTCTCTAGCCTTCATGGCTGCTAAGGAATTTCAAATCTAATTTAACTTGGATTTAAAAGCAATAAGAGATATTCTGTAGCTTTCAGTTGTATCAGCATTATGGGCAATCCTTTTCATTGTAGTTGACTTAGATGTCACCATTAAGTAGAGTTGAAAATTAGCCAGGCACACCACACTGTCCTGGTTTCTCAGGCTTGACATGACTGACTTTCAGTTCATAATTTTGCTATAGAAAGAAAATAATTGGGGAAGTGGTTTTTGTATCTAGAAAATACAATAAAAATGATGTCTATAAGTTATAATGAAAAGGATGCTCCATTAACTGTAGTAGGAACAGTCTGGGATAATTCTGGGGACTGGACACAATCCCAGTTTTGAAAACCAAAGTCTTCACAGTGATGATCTCCTAACTGCTAGTTAGGAAGTGCATGCAGGTTGAAAATATCCTGCACCTCTATTGCCTCTTTTTTAAAAATAGATTACATTTTTAAATGGTTGTGTTTGGGGTTTGTTGTGGTTTTTTTTCTTTGTTTTTTTTTTTTGTTTGTTTGTTTTTTTTTTTTTTTGTTTGTTTTGTTTTGTTTTGTTTTTTAAGAAAATACATAGGAGGATAAAAGAAGAGAGCTCTCAGAAATGAGACATAAATCCTGGGAGGGCACCTTTCTGCCTGCAAACTTTAGATACTGTGCTGCCTGCCAGCAGTTTCTTTCCTCTTTGGGGCTGTTGCTCCTGACAGCCTTTGGCAGTAAGAGCTGAACATTATCCTTTCAGCCTTCAGCAGAAAATTAGTTAATAATTTCTGGAGTATACTAAGGCTTGCAATTGTGTAACAAAGAAACCTCATGGGGTGGCTTTGCTTTCCTGGTGCTTGAATCTGTTAATAATCTGCAAATTCATAGTGATACTCTAATCTGGATTTGGAACCAAATTTGGGCCTATTTTTCCTCTCTCCTTTGTTTTCTACACTAAACACATAATTAGTTTGGAATTAATTTTGGCTGTCTTGTGTAAGCCTTTCTGGAGAAGTTTCACACTGGGTTTAACCACAGCTTTTGACTGAAGATCTGTTCCCTGTGTCACTGCATCTTCTCTCTCCATTCCTACCAGTTCATCTCTTGTTTGGACTCAGCTCCATCATTGTTCTTTCCACAGTAATTCTCTCTGGCAAGTCCTGCCATTTCTCCATTCTCTCCTCCCTCTTTAATCTTGCCATGCTTTCTTTTTCATGGCAGGCTTTAAACAGCAAAAACTATTTTAGAAGGCACAAAATGTCTGAGGTTGGGGCACATTTTAATGTGATCCCTGCTCTTCTTCCAAGGAGGCCTTCCTTGTGTTATAATAGTCACTGTGATAATGAACTGAGTGCTGTCCAACTGAGGCTGTGTCCCAAATCCCAGCACCTCCCAGAAGGCTGCTTTTAGTCTCATAGGCCAAAAAAAGAGACAAAGCAAAATTTATGTGCCTGACTTTTCTGCCTAGAGTTTGATATGCCATATTCTGACTGTGAAACTCATGCAGACTTAATGGAAAGAAAAATAAATTACATAGTGAGCATGGCAAGTGCAGCACTGAGCTGAGAAATGGGAGCAGGGCTGGAACAGGAGCACAGCACAGGAACTTTGTGTGTCTGTAGGTCCTTCAGGGACAGGTATGAGAGGCTCAGCTCCTCTTGTTCACAGGCTCCCATGTCAGGGGAAGGGATTTGCTTTGCTCAGCACCCGCAGAGGCTGGGAAGTGCTGTCCAGCTGCCCTGTGAGTGCCAGGGCTGCCCTGTGCATTGGGAATAGCTGGCACTGGGTGCTGAGCCAGATGCTCCCAGGATCTTCCCTGCACTGCAGGCCCACACTTTACATTTACTTCTCTTTTCTCTACCCCTCTGATATTTTGAGGTGCACACCCCCAAGTTCCTTAACTGCTTTGCTTTCCAGCTTGGGATTCAGACTCTCCTGTTGGTTATGAGAGCTCCAGGTCTTCCACAGATGTGATCTTGGCCAAGGGAGGGAGAAGCAGCAGCTCCTGCAGTTGGAGCAGGCTGCTGTTCCTGCTTCCCTGAATGTCCAGCTGTGCCAGATGTGCCTTGCTGAGAGCCAGCAGGGTTTGGTGATGAATGGCAGCAACTGAAGGTGCCTGACACATTTCTGGGACCAAGAATAAAAGTACCTGCTCTGTTCAAGCAGCATGTGGGAGAGGACAGACAAGAGGCAGCTTGGATGTGTCCTTGCTGCTTGTTGGAACTGACAGCTGGTTCTTTCAGTGTGATCACAGAGAAACTCTTCTGTCATGTAAATTCAGGAGCCCAATTGCAGTTGAAGCTGCAAATACGAACCAGTGCATTCCTGTTGTCATTGTATTGCAGAAGTTCTATTATCAGTACATTGCAAGGGTTCCATATTGCCAGAGCTTTGTACCTCCTTGATGTTTCTTGTAGGCAGCTCCTCCAGGCACTGACTCCTCCTCATCCTTGCAGTAGCCAACTGACTGCAGTTCCCACCAATCCACTCTTTTATAACACTCTTCTTACTGGCTACAGGTGTGGCCTGTTCACATCAGGCTTGCTCCTAATCCTTAATAATTGGCTCAGCTAAAACTCTTTAGCGGGGTAAGATTACTTTCTATACCACCTTCATTTACTTATGTTCTATCCCCCTACACATTCCTGCTTCATGCAGGTGGGCCCAGGGAAGGGGCTGCATTCAGTTCTCACCACTCCCTGCAAGGCCCATCTCTGACATCCAGACGTTGAAGCATCTCCTCTGTGGGTGCACAAAAGACTCAATGAAACTGCCCTGAAACATTGCAATCAATGTCTTTCCATCTCCTCTTTCAGGTGTGGATTTACAATGAGGATCATGAGCTGATTTTGAATAATCTGCTGTGCTTGGATGTGTCTGAAACTCGCTCGTCCGATCCCCCTCGGCTGATGAAGTGCCACGGCTCGGGTGGCTCCCAGCAGTGGACATTTGGGGTGAGTGCAGGGGCTGCCACTGTGCATTGCTTGTGATCAGTGACTCAGTCAGGCACAGGAGTGTGGGTATTAATTGTTGTGGTGTTGTTGTGGGTCCCAGGTCGAGGTGAGAGATGAGAATTGACTCCCAAGTTCTCAGAAAGCTGATTTATTATTTTATGATTTTATGTTATAGGTTATATGTTATAACCTATAACATATAACCTATAACCTATAACTTATATGTTATAGGTTATATGTTATTATACTATATAGTATATAATTTATTTTATACTATATGATATTATATATTATATATTATATATCATATATTATATGAAAATTATATGCTAAAACTATACTAAAGAAAGAGAAAAGAAGACATCAGAAGGCTAGCAAAGAATGATAATAAAATCTCGTGACTGACCAGAGTCTGACACAGCTGGCCATGATTGGTCATTAAGTAAAAACAATTCTCATGGAATCAATCAAAGATTTCTCTGTTATTAAGCAACCTCTAAACCACATTCCAAGCAATCAGATAATTATTGTTTACATTTCTTTTCTGAGGCTTCTCAAGAGAAAAATCCTGGCAAAGGGATTTTCTGTAAAATATGACAGAGACACAGTAGCACTAACAGGACATCAGGGCTGAATTTAATTGTGACCAAACCTCAGATGTACCAGGGCAGTTGCCCTGCACCAGGCCCAGCCCATGGTTCAGGCAGCCTGTACAGAAGTTGCACTTTGAAGGCTGCATTTCAGTGTTAATAACAGTTGCAGGCCCTTTGCATCAAAGAAAGGTTTCTGCAGCTCCACTGAGCCTTTCTTGTGCCAGTCACAGCCACCCACAGCACTGTGGCTCCTCTGGGCTGTGCCAGAGAGAACAAAATCCACCCCAGAGCTTTGTTGTGTTGTGTTTGCAGGCCTGGGAGGCAGGAGGAGTCCATGTGGGGATTCCTGCTTAGTGCCTGAAGAAGCACAGGGCAGAGCAGTTGCTTCTGCCCTGCAATTGATGTCATTAATTTAACTGTTAAGGCCTGGAGTGGCCAATCCACAGAACTGAGCCAGAGCTGCTCACACATGGGGTTTGTCTCCTGGGTATTCACTCAGAGGCTGCCCCTCACATGCCCTCAGCCTGCTGAGAGTCTGCAGCACCAACACGGTTGAACCAAGGGAGGGAGAGTGTCAGGACCCAGGAAATCCCTCTAGCTGTCCTGAGCAGCCAAGAGCCCTGCCAGGGGTCTCAGACACCCTGGCACAGAGCCCAAGATGCCCCTGTGGTTTTGATTATGACCTGTGGAGCAAGTTACCAACCTTAGATGAAGATCTGCAACCACGACAAATTAGGTAGAATGGCATTTTTTCACGAGGTGAAAAAATAGATTTTTGGGGTTTTTTAGAATGGAAGTTCAAGGGGCAAGATGAAGGGATCTGGGTGTGTCCTGCCATTCTCCTTCTTCTTCTTGGCCTCCATCTGCTGCTGTGATGTTGGCACTTTTAGATTGGTTTAGAGTAGAAGCTCACTGTCTAACATAGGTGATAGGTATTGGAAAGTAATTGTAAATATTGTACAGGTAGTTTTTAGTATAAAGATGTAACACCACCCCAGGAGCAGGCAGAGTGCCTCTGACTGTCTTGCTGAGCTGACTTCTGCAGGGCAGGAGAAAGAATTTTATAGCTAAGATACAATAAACAACCTTGAGACTGAGAAATGAAGAGCCCTGACTCCTCCTTCGACCCTGGGCTGGGAAAAGAGACTTTCTAACACATCTTGGGGTCACTGTGAGCAGCAGAGACCCCGACAGGAGAGCCCTGCCAGCCCTGCCAGTGGTGCTCCCAGCACAGCTCTGCACAGCCTGCCTCAGGTTCCTGCCATGCTGCTGCCTGGCAGCTCAGGTTCCCAAGGGGAGTCCCACAAGTCCTGCTGCAGCCCAGGGTGGTGTGGAGATAGCGAGGCAGATCTGTGTGTGTCTGACACTGGCACCAGCACTGCCACAGCCCCCAGGGACAATGAGCCCAACAGTTCTGCTGAGCAGAGGTTCTAGAAGGTTCTGCAGCTGGTGTTAGCAGCAGGGATGCACAGCAGTGGGGGAATGCCACTGGCTTTGGGTGCACATCGCTGTTGGTGATGGCTGTGGGCTGGAGAATCTGCACTTCATGTGTGACACGGGGGCTTTGAGCTGGCCATGGCCACCGTGGCTGTGGGAGGTGGGTCTGAGCAGGGGCACATTGGTGCTCATTCATCAGTGATCCACAAGGAAAGAAAGTGACTCAAACACTGGGATTCATTAGGAAGGGGCAGAGGGGCATGGAAAGGCAAATGGAAGGTGTGGGCACCTTTCCATTGAGGAATATGGGAGCTGGCTGGGGCCCTTTAGATCTCAAACCTTTTGGAACAAGGAGAACTCCACTGAGTGAGTCATTGATACAGGGAAATACTAACTGTGCACTGCCACTTGTGGTACAAGGCTTGGACTGGGGGGGGTATTTTGGAGGAGTGTTTTGTTTTCTTACCATCTCCTCCTGCTTCCCTGGACATCTGGTTGTGGCCACAGGCAGTGGCAGAGCCTGGCAGGGCTGTTCCTGTGGATCTGCTCCCTCTGTGCAGAGCAGGAGGTGCTGCCCATGGGAGCTGCTGGGGCTGTGCACAGAGCCCTTTCCAGACAGGATGTTAGTAGAGGAGATGGCACAATCCTCTAAAGGTAATAAAAGGACAGAATCTGTTTCCTTGTCACTCTTGGCTGGGGTTTGGCCTTGCTCTGGCTGTGGGCACTCACCAAGCATGAGGCCTGGCATGACATGTGGCAGCTCCTGAGGGTAGGGGCACTGCTAATGCATGGTCAGATACTAAACAGGGACCTGTGTTCAGCCTGGAGAAGAGAGGGCTCCAGGGAGACCCTAAAGCATCCTTGCAGTGCCTGAGGAGGCTACAGGAGAGCTGGAGAGGGACTTTTTGCTAGAGCATGGAGTGATAAGACAAAGGGGAATGGCTTTAAACTGACAGAGGGCAAGTTTAGATTACGTATTAGGAAGAAATTCTTTGCTGTGAGGGTGGTGTGATGCTGGAACAGGTTGCTCAGAGAAGCTGTGGATGCCCCATCCCTAGAATATTCATGGCTAAGTTGTATGGGCTTGGAGCAACCTGGTTTAGTGGAAGGTGTCTCAGCCCATGGCAGGAGAGTTTGACCTAAATGATCCTTAAGGTCCCTCTCAACCCAAACCATTGTAGGATTCTGTGACCTGTCTGTGCCCACCACAGACCCTCTTTGCTGGGCTGGGGAATGGGTTTGATCATCCCTCCACCTCATTAAAAGTCTGTGCTATAAACAAATCCCAGCTGGGGGCCTGTGAGGACGTGAGAGCCTTTGTTTCCAAGTCTGGATGTGGCTCCGGGGTGTGCTGTACTGCACTGCTGCTGTGGGTCTGCTGTGGCAGGGAGGCTGCTGAAAGGCTCATCTGTCAGAAGGAGCACCCCTTCCCTTGGGCATCACTTCCAGCCCCAGTTTGACAATGGAGAACAGAAGTTTCAGTAAATAAATCCCATCTGTCTTTGTCTGCTCTAGAAAAACAAGCGGCTGTACCAGGTCTCGGTGGGGCAGTGCCTGAAGGTGGTGGATCCCCTGAGCCACAAGGGCTACGTCACCGTGGCCATCTGCGACGGGTCCCTTCCTCAGCAGTGGCACTTTGAGAGCTGACACAGCCAGCAGGTGGCTGAGGAGAGTTCAGCTGAGCCTGCTTCCCCTTCAGCCACCATCTGAAGTCATCCTGGAGGGCTTTGTGCAGAGCCCTTGGCACAGCCGTGGAAGGAGCTGCTGGAAATGCCCTGCCCGAGGAGCTGAGCCTGCAGGTCTGGGTGTCACTGGTCCCTGGTCACACACTGAGAGCAGCAGCCCCACTGCTCCAAGGAGTGAAATGCATCATCAGCGTCTTGGATGGGCCTGGATTATTGGACTGGTTTTAAGTAAGAGAAATCATTAGAGCAATGTAATTTAAATGGTGAGATTTAAACTTTGTGGATCTTCTCAACGACAATGACAGAAAGGAGTCCTCCTTGACTATTTCATGTGCAGTATCTCAATAATTTACATTTCTAGTATGGGATTACTGGCCAAAATTATTTTACTTTTTCTGGAAAATGTTTTTATTCCTTTCCATCTTCTGATAATTGTCATTTGAAATATTTAAATTTAGTTCTTTTAATTTTAGGACATTTCATGTAGTTTAAGTTCTTTGCTGTCATTCGTCACCTCATATTTAAAACAAAGTAACTATTGCAAAGTCTATTTTGATGACTCGTGACAGTAGCTGCATTTAAAATAAAGTATCTTTTTTTTATTAATTTGTATGGCCTTACTCTTTGTAGCTGTTAGACCAGAAAGCACCAACTTAGACACTGATGGAAATTAAAGTTCAGACAATTTGGGTCTTTTTTCACTCCCTTTCTCCCTTCCTTGCATCTTGGAAGGCTTGACAGATAATTTCTGTGGTTTTTTCCTCCACTTCTCTTTTAATTTATTTTACTATTTCTTTGACTTCTTCAGTGTGTGGGAGCTCCTGCAGAAGAGAAAAGCTGCTCTTACCCAGTGCATTTTTTCTTAGCACTGTTGTTGGCCTCATTTCCCACTCCACAGCCACAGCCTTCCCTGGAAACGTGCAGTTTGGATTTTAGAAGTTCCAGGACAGCCTTGCCCTTCCACTTGTGCAGCAGAAACTGCAGAGATACTCCAGCATCCACTTATTGACCTTTTGGGCAGTGTGAAGAAAATAATGATAATGCTAGAATAATTACAGCTCCACATCTTTCTGCAGAGAGGAGATTTGCTTGTGCCTGACTCTGTTTGGTCCTTCAGGCCCCTGCCAGGGCCAGCACCTGGGAGAAGAGCAGAGGATGCAAAGGAGCAGGTAAGAGTGGCCTGGCCACAGGGCAGCTGCTTTGCCTCCCCACTAGTCCTGGAGGGAGTGAGCTCCTGGCACACTTGGAGAACCAGGTACCAGGGTTTAAAAATCAGAACCAGCTGGCTGAAGTTATTCAAGATACAGCATTACAATGAGAGTAATTAAATAAGACACGAGCCAAGCTCCTTCCTACCAAGGAAAGCCTCTAAAAACCAACCCCAGCCCCCTTTGTCAGCTGAGCCTGTGCTGGGCCTTGCTCAGGAGCACCTGGAGCCTTCCATCAGTTCCAGGTGACTCCTGCAGTCAGGCAGGGCTTGATCATGGTGTCAGCTCAGGTGGCCCTTTCACTGGCAGCAGTGGCAGCCTGGGTGGTTGCTGTGTGGGACATCCCAGTCTTTGCTGGGGTGAAAGGATGGGCTGCAGCTTCCTTTATGCCTGTGTGGTTCACCCAGACTGCTGGCACAGCCCCTCCCAGCTGGGTGCAGGGGGACAATTCCCTGTGACAGTGGTGGTGGCAGCCACATTGTGCAGAAACCTTGCTTGGCCTTGTCTTCTGTTGTGTTGTCTTTTTAAAAATAAGTTAAAAAATCAGGAAACCCGAACAAATCCTCAAACAGGGAGGGCAGCAACTTGCTTTATTTACAGTCTGAGTCAGTTGCCACAGAGAATTTTGGACCTTTTGCTCCCAGTGGGGAGAGCTGGAGGTGCTGTCACCGGGAGCGGCGCCGTTTCCAGGAGCAGAGGGAGGTGATGGCGTTTGGGATGGTGTCACTTGTTCCTGCAGGGCATTCCTGGCCACAGACACACCTGGGGTGCTGCCACACAGCCAGGCCATCTCTGCTGGGAAAACCCAGCCCTGGGCCAGGGTTCAGTTCCCAGCTGGGCTGCCTGGTGTAAGCAGGAATTCAGAGTTCTGCCCTGTGTGTGAGTGAGGCTCTGATGAATAGGAAGCACAGAAGGAAAAGCCTCATCCCACTGTCACGGCCTCCAGCTTGCTGCTGTCACACTGAGAATTTATTATTTGTAGAGAAGGAAACTCTGTCTGGGGCTGAATTTTAAGTCCCTGTGTCAAGGACTTCTTCTCCTGGCTCCTGGAGTGGGGGTGGCCATGGACAGACAGATCCTGCAGCAGCCAAAGTGCACCATGTCAGCAACACCAGGGATTAACTCTGGCCTGGCTGCTTCCCACTGCTCCAGGGTAAGTCTGGAGCCTCTTTTAGTCTGGACTCATGCTGAGAGCTGCTGGGAATGTCTCTGGTGTCCAGCACTGTCACAGTGCCAGCTCAGAGCTTTAACCCCACTCTGGCCTTTGCTCACTCCCCCTCCTGCAGCATGAGGGGACTGTGAAGGGCGTTCAGTGTCCACTCACGGGCTGAGAGGAGCCTGTGCTCACTGTGCAATTTAGGACGCACTGGCAAAGGGGGAAGGCAAAATACTTCTCTGTGGTGGAAGCAGAAACAGATCCTGGAAGAAGCAGAAACCAGACACCTCAAATGACAACAGGAGGATGCACTTTATAGATGTAAAATATTTTTATTCGTAAATGCTGATCTTCTAAATCTGTTTCCACAAATTCCAAAACCCATAACACTCTGTATACTTCAAAAAATTCTTTTTTTTGTGTTGTTTTTTGTATTTTTTTGCCAACATTAGATACTATTATACAGAACAGAAAAAACTGTAGGACAAATACTGGTAGGATGTTGGAATATTGTACAAGAGAAGAAAAATATTCAAGAAACAATTTAATACAGCTATTTATCAAGAGAAAAATATATACAATTGATTTATTCTGTAAGATAAAAATACATCATGCCATATACATTACAAGTTCAGAACTGTATTACTGAATATACCAACAGTTTACAGTCCACTTTAATTGTGCACACAAAAAAAAAAAAACTTCATTTTTTTTAATATTTAGCCTGTGAAGTGTCAGTACCAGAATTTTAAGTACAAAATAAAAAGCTAACCTGGTTCAAAATGCTGATTAAATTTCTACAAGCAAACACAAAACAGTGTTTATTTTTTAAAGAAATGTAAACAAAAACAATCCATACAAACACATCTTTAAATTACATTTTCCAAAATCCTATTGCCAGAGTCCTGCAGCTGCAAGCACATTACACCTAATTTTTTTTCCTTGTTTTCCTTTTAACAAGGCTATCGCATGAGACTGAAGCTCCAAGTCATTCTATGCTGTTTACATGATTTAATCTGTAGGCTGAACAGTCACCTAATCCTTGACTACTTTTGCTGAAGAAAAAAAACCATGTCCAGCCTCTATTTTGGGTGGTTTTAGCAGTTATTCACAGTTATCACAAATTGTAAGCACAAAAAAACCTGACTTAAGAAATAGGGATGCAACAATATAATACAAATAAAATTAATCTAAATTACCCAAACATCTACAAAAGTCAGAGTTGTAATATACACTGCCTTTACCAGGCTTAAGGTTTACTTTAAAAAAATTCTCGTAAGACCACAGTTGAGACTGCTTTAAACATACAAAACCCCCTCTCTTTAAATTGAGATTTTGGTTATTCCGAACTGGGAATCGCATGTCCGTGAGTACATGAGATCATATTGTAACATCCCTATCAACGTTTGAGAATAAGCACCCGAACTGCTGCAGAGTCTGGTAGCATTTGGTCAATAACTATTTTTATACTGTATTTTTTTTTCTTAAAATATTTACACTTTTATACAAAGTAACAGAGTTTTGTTAGTTCTGCAGGTAACAGCAGCAGCTTGGCTTTCTTCTAACTTTCTTTTTAAAAATAGCTTCATTCACTTATTCAATAATAAATACAAAAAGGTTCTCTTATTTTACAGAAATCAAAAACTACAATAAACTGACTCATGGAATCAAGTATTTAAATGTATTTTAGTGCAAGTTATTTTTTCCCTTAGCTCTATCCCTAAGGAAGTCGTTTCAGTACATTCCTTGTTCAGTGGTGTCTACTTTTATTTAAATTTTTTTTCTTTAATTAGAGGGCCTGCCCCTTTATCAAATAAGGCTGTGGCCAGCACTTTGGACTTCTCCCTTTCGCTGGTGATTTCAGTCTTACATTCATAGTGGCCACCTGCCCTCCTGCAGGTCAGCCAGCGGTTCTTTGCCCAAGTTAAACAGTTTCTCCTTAGTGAGCTCAAAAACAAAAGTGCTGGACCATTCTGTTAACTCAGTTTCACCTCCACGTGTCTGGAAAGTCAGCTTCAGATTTTGCCGGCTTGCTTCTGGTGCTTGTTGGTTGGTGGGTTATTTTTCCTTTTTTTTTTTCTTTTTTTTTTTTCTTTTTAAATACATGTGTAGAAATCTGTATTTCCAGAAGTGATATATTTTTTTTCCCCCTTCAAAAAGGCAACAATTTTCCGTCGACAAAATCAAAATGTGAATCACTTCTTCCTAGGGACAAGCAACCCTCAAAGACAGCAAGGAATGCATTCTAGTTCATCCACTTTCGGCAGTTTACAGCTCCACAGTGACATGGAATCTTGTGCTGGTCATCTTCAAAATCAAACTTATAGTCATAGCAAAGCTGGAAGGAAAGGCACAGGAGTGGTTATGGAAGAGCTGGGATTGGCCACAACAGCTTAAACAGCAAAACCCAGCAGAGGCTGCACTGTGAGGGACAGGCAGAGTTTTACAGGAAAGGGAAATGTCACCTCACCCCAGAGCAAACAAACTGTGCCACTGGCCGGGAATCACAGAATGGATGCATGAAACAAGAGGGCTGTAAAGTCAGAACCTGCCCTACCTCCTCCCCCTTCTGGATTCTTCTGCTGGAGCTGATGATAATTTTGTGTCCTCTCTCAAAAGTGACCACCTCAGCCACGCAGTTGGGCGCACACGAATGGTTGATGTACCTGCGAAGGAAGAGTGGGACAGGTGAAACCTCTTAGGAAAACCCAGCCCTTGAGGCAAATCTGAACCAAACCTCAGGATGGCCTTAGCTCCACGGGCTCACCGCCTTCCCACATACAATTACATTACTCTGTACTTGTTTCTTTACCTAGAAAATGTCAAAAAAATCAAGGATCAAAAAAAATTCCTTTTTTCACAGCTGCCATGAAACGTAACTGAAAGATGAGCAAAGCTGATGGAAGAGACAGTGGGACAGTTTGAAAACTGAATGTACCAGCTCAGAGAATAAACCCCACAAACTCAGAGCCTCCAAGAGCCCCGGCCAACATGGGGGATGCCCCAGGAGGAGGTCAGGGATCCCTCCAGGGCCCCAGGAGGAGGTCAGGGATCCCTCCAGGCCCCAGGAGGAGGTCAGGGATCCCTCCAGGCCACCCACCTTGCAGGGCCTCCCGTCAGGGTGGCGTCGATGACGTGGTCGTTGTCAATGCGGAACATGTACACGCCACGGTTCTGCAAGACACAAGGGGCACAAGGACTCTGGTCAGGTTTTACTGCATTGCCAGTGATGAACCAACAAGGGCCAGCTCCATTCTGCATTGCAGATCAGGCACTGCCCACTGGCTCACGAGGAAAAGCACTGTCACGTACTGCCTGTGTCCCCATGGGTTTGTGAGGGATGATGGGTCATAAACACAAACCTCTGGACAATTCAGTTTTCCCCAAGAGCATCCTACTGCCTTTCATCCAGGGTGTATGACTGCCTCCCACACAGGCACTAACTGTTACAAAGTTACACAAAGGAAGTGGCTTTAAATTTAAGAAGTTCTCATTAGAACTGAGGTCCTGACATGTCTGGCAGAACTGTGTCCTCTGGAACAGAGGATGTGTTCTCCCTACCTGGCCAGGGTGCCGTGAGATTTATTAAACATTGAAATACTCTGATAATAACTACTGCAGACTCCTCTGGTTTTATTTTAAGCCTATTTGCATTTATGGCACAGCAGAAAAAAAATCAGGGGACCTGAATTCATCAGGTAGAACAGCATTTGATTTGTCCTATGAATGTCTGAATGGGGAAGGGAAAGAGGGAATGAACAAACAGCCTTACCTGAGACTCATAGAGCTTCTCCTTCCTGTTGGCCACCTCATTCCGGATAATTGTCCCGATATATTCAATGACCATTGTGTGCTTTTCAATGTCTCGAGCAGCATATAAGCCCAGGCCCTACAGAGAGTACACTGAGAGTTAATAACTTTACACTCACAGTGTTCCTCACCGTGCCCCAAACCAGCAGTGGAAGGGAGAGAGAGAAGCAGCACTGATAAATAACTGATGCAGTAACAGCCCAATGCAGAATTCAGCCTCACACAGATCCCAAAAAACTCAGCTGCTGTCTTGGTGAGAAAGCTGCTCTTACCCTCTGACACTGACTGTGTAAAGGTTATAAATTCACTGAGAAATAAAAATGGCTGCTGTGAGGAACCCAGGCATGGTGAAGTCCAGCCTGAAATAAACAACTGTGCCCACACACGGCTGGATTAGTGACAAAGCTTTTCTAAAACAGACTGTGGAGCAAACCAGCAGCATGACAAAAAGCAATGGATTCTATACTCCTATGAAGGCAAACAAGTACTGAGCTCTTCCTGCTGATCTTGTTCCACTTCAGCAGCTTGGCCTGAGCAGCTCATGCTTCCACTGTGTATTTCTATTTTTATTAAGTTTTACTATGGTTTTGAGAAATAGTCTAAGAAACCCCAAAAAACAAACCACCCCAGAATTTTAAAATAATCCTTTTTCTAGATGACAATAACAAAGGAATTTTTAAGATATTTACAGTAATTAGAAACAAATCTTACTTAAGGTAAATCTGTGCAATTGATGTGCCACGTAAAAACCGCCAATTTTGGAACGAGAATGGAAGGAATTTTGCCATCGGTTTAGTTTAAATTTTCATCTGGATTTGAACAAATATGTATGACATCTACAAAATTTAGCTGTAAAACAGATACTAATAAAGGCATATGTAATTTTCGTAATACCCATTTCCTGAGGTGGGAACTGACCTGGATGCGAGAGCGAGCCAGGTACACGTTGGATTTCCACTCGGTTTTCATCTTGCGGTACTGGGAGGACTTGGAATGGACGAACTGTTTGCTGTAAGGCGCGTTCAGCTCCCCCGTGACTGTGCTCTGAAAGGACTTTGATGTGCTGGTGCTATTCAAGGTGTGAGGCCTGTAGGGATTGGGCATGTAACAGGAAAGAATACAAGAAAAACTGAAGATTTCTCTGAAAACAGCCAGGAAACCCAATAAAAATCCTCTCAGACATACAGACACTTAAAGCCAGCTAGCGGAGACACAAAGCAGTTCCTCTGACTGGGGCATGCACATTCACAGCCAAGGACGACAGGGTTTGTAAGCAGCAGACGAAAGCACAAATAACCCTAAAGCAGCCTATAAACCCTGGGCTGTACTATGTGAAATTAAAACAAAATACCTTAACACAAACCTCTTGACATGGGTACTCATTTTAGGCTCGGCACGGGCACAGCCCGTGGGGTTGATGGCAAGAGGAAGTTCCATTAAGGGGTTTCGGCCGTAGCGGAAAGTGTAGTTCTCACAGGCCTCAACCCCTGGCAGCTGCAAAAAAAAACAGAGAGAAGAAAGAAAAAAATACAAATAATTACATGTGTAGCAAAATGTTTGCTTTTCTGGTCCCCTTCTCATGTGTCTATCCAGCAAGTGGGATGATCCAGCAAGAACTGGGGTGGTGAACTCACCGATTCTGCAATCCTGGCCACTGCAGAGACTGTCAAACCAAAGAGGTCTTCACCCTTCAGGTAGCCGGGGAACAGCTGGAGCATTTCAGATTCTTTCCTAACAGAAGCAACGGGCTCCAGGATTTTATCCCACACACCTACACAACCATTGGGAGAGAATTACAGTGATCAAAAAAAAAAAAATTATTGCACTTGGTTTTAAAACAAACACCTGAGGATATGGGAACCAGAACCCAGCACTGAGAAAGCTTTTGTCTTTGATTGCCTATACAAACAGGTCAGCATCTAAAAAGTGAAGAGGAGAATGATTGTTGAGTTGCTAATTTTTGGGATTTAACAAATCCCAAAGAAGCAGACCATTGATTCTGTACCCTCAGTTCTCAGAAATAAGTTTTCACTGTTCTCAGCATGGAAACTTTTGGTCCTCTGACAAGAACATGGACAGGTTTCTCTTGAGAAATTGTGCAAAAGTAAGGTTCTCTGAAAAAGACACAATATATTCTATTTCTACTGATTGTTTGTAGTCAGTGCTCATTCTGTGAGGGTACCAGCACCCACAGCACCAAGGCCTTGAGATCCAGAGCGTTACAGGCCTCCAGCACATCCAGGAGCCAATTTCCAAGACCTGCCTAAGTGTTTATGGACACCCTGACATTCTTCATCCTGACAGAGACATTACCCACCCTGAGTAGAATGTGGTCATTAAGCTGTTTTTAGAGCTCCCTAACTTGAGCCCAGCTGATTTAAGATAACTCAGCAGTGGCTCTGTGTTTAAACAAAGTCACTTTTCATGAAATGAAACCTGCACTGACTTTTCTACTGCTTTAGTTCATTTTCAACACTCAGTCTTGGGTCTCCTCTGCGGACTTGGAACAATTCTTCTGATCTGCAGCTTATACAGTTTTTTCAGAGGTGATCACAGTCTTCACAGCAGGGTATTAAAAATGGGCCCTGGAAGCTCACTATAGACATTGTTAAAACAGTACCTGCAACAGCTGCTTACCACAGGAACCAGCAATACCACAATGAATAGCAAAGGCACAAATTCACCATCTTAGCTGACAAAATTTACCTTTAGGTGTTGTGTCAGTCAGAACCAGATCCTCGTGGCCCTGCTCCACCACCTTGATGACGAAGAGCGGGAGCCCGTCCTTCTCCTCGATGGAGCAGAGGTAGCGGCAGCGCCTGTTGGCGTACCTCATGCTCCAGTACAGCCTGCTGGCCTCGTAGCCCACGGGGAACAGGGCTTTGGAGGAGTGGAAGGCCTGCATCTGCTGTGGCAGCAGCTGCCCCACGGCGTGGAAGATGAGGCTGCCCACGCGGAAGGTGTGGTCGCGCTCGCCGCGCTGGACGATGCTGGCGATCTGCCGCACCTCGTCGCGCTGCACGTACACCCTCCGGAACACCGCGAAGTAACTCAGCTCCTGCTCGTGAGTTCCCTTTGGTTTGTGCATGGGGCAAAGCATGGTCTTGTCTTTAAAAAACATGCATTGTGCTTTAATGGCACAGGTAAAGTGATAAATGTTGGTGCACCTTAACCTGTGGCAACCGCTGGTGGCGCCCATTTTGTGACAGAACATGCATTTCATCTGCAGGCCTCTCCGCAGTGCTAGTTCCACGTTTATTAAGGCACCAGCTTGTGTCTCGTAGACTTCTGTAGACCAAAGAGCACAGTTCAAATGGACCCAAAGGTCTAAATCCAGGTTGAGAAGCCTTGCTGGTCCATCAGTTAATCCGTCACCCTCCTCGTGACAGAAGCAACATTTCCTGTAGTCTTTAGGCACGGGGTCTGGTTTAAGGGTTGTGCCCAGTTTTTTAAGAAATTCATCTATCTCTTCTTCACAAGGAGGTTTGAATGATCCTTTAGGAATCACAATCTGAATGCTCCACTTTTTCCATTTCATCCCTTTCCATTTCTTACTGGGAGGCCGGCAGTCCTCCAGACTGCTGTGTATTGCTTTTAACCTGGGCTTGAGTTTCACCGTTACCTTCAGCTCATCCGGTTTCGCCTCCACCTTGGCTGCTTCAAAGGCAGGGGGGAACATGATGGGGGGTGATGAGGGTGGGGAAACCTTCTCCTGCAGCTGAGGCAGACAATGGACATCCAAAGTGGAGATGTTGTTGCTGTACTGATGGAATGCTTTGGGCGGCCTCTCCTTCATTGGCGACTGTGGCAGGGTTGGGACAGATTCCTGGTAATCAACAGAAAACTCTTTAAGAAAAAGATCCCAAACTTGTTAATCATTAAATATAACCTGAAAACATGGGCTGATCAGTATGGGAGAGGCTTCTCCAAATGCCTAAAATCAAGATGCAGCAACAGATAAAGATGAAATTATCCTGACCCATGTTTCCACAGCTTGGAGTAGGAAACTCCCAGCCTACCTAGAACATGGTGCCCCTTTGATACATGAGAGAAAGCACAAATAATCCTTTGTCCAGGTTTGAATGCAAAACATGCTCTTAGGAATTCTTAGAAGGTTTTGCTACAACACAAAGTAACCTTAAAATATGGGTCATGAACTAATTTAAAGCATAAGAATCTGATATATGATAGAAATGGAAAATTTAGAACTAATGCCATGTAATTTTTTCCTCGAAACAAGTGAGGAAGAATTTCTGCAGGGCTTTGGATTAGATACAACTTGAAGACTTAAACTATTCAGTCACAGTAAACAAGAATTATACCTGCAGAGATTTGTGGAAAAAAAACCCACAAAAACCTAAGAGAGAAAACAAGAACAACAAAGGAAGTTTATATTATGAAGTGCTTAACGTGGTTTGTGTGATTAATCTTGAAAGAGTAAATTAAAGGATCAAGAGGCTGAACATGATTAATTTAATTTAATTAACTTAATTAGGTACATGCTGATGCACTTGTAGAGGAATGTTACCCTGTTTATACAACAACTGAAAATGAGCTACATGGGACACTAAAAGGATATGGATCTATACAGAGTTATCTTCTCCAGGTTGTATTTTTAAAATTCAATTCCTCCGGAGAAAGTAAGTAGGATACACTTGAAGGAAGGCTTCAAACTATACAGTCTATACAGTTCTCTATATGAGAACACATTAATTAGGTAAAGCTTGAAGGACACAGCCTGTTCTGTCCAATAGTTTAGGGGAAAAAAGGTACATTTGATCTAGAAACAGCAGAAGACAAGTCAGTTAAAAGCGATACTCAAAAAATTTTAACTGTTTAACTGAGAAACTCAACAAGATCATTCAGACTTCAGTGAAGACTATTTCACTTTTAGTGATTAAATAATCAGATAAATTTAGGTTCCCCTTCTTCTGACTGAATGACCCTTGAGACAGCAAGAAATGATGCCCCATTTCTCTCAGGTGCTGGACACCCCTTGCAGTGTCTGCAGGTAGAGAACTACAGCAGAATATTTGGGAACACCTGAGAAAATTCCCTGGCCTGATTTCACCTTCAGCTGAATGAACTTCTTCAGATGTACTTTTCCAGTAATAAAAAACTCCTTTCCCTGGTCACTGTCAGCTCACAGGCTCCTTACTAATGTTTTGGTAATTAATGCTTTAAAATGGCAGCTTCACCCAAATAAAGTCAGGGAATAGGATTCTATTTTCTCAGTTACACTGACTAAGCTAAACTCTTTTTACAAACTTGCTGTTCAATTATTATTTTCACAGCTGTAATTTTATTTTTAACTGTACAAGCCAAATCCAAATGCAGGATATACTCCCCTTAAAAACATGTCTGTGGCTGTTTACAATGCCCAGAGAACTTGAATCACTCATTTTGTGAGACTGCACCTTCAAAGCATGGGAGAGCAGCCAAAGGTGATGGCTTTTCTGCCATGCATCTGTCAGACACAAAGTTCTGCAAATATGATTTTTAATTCATGCTGCTGCTTCAGAATCTCCATGTCTGAATATAGAGCAATTAATTTATAAACCTCTCAAATGAAGTGCAAACTTCCCCCTTGGCCCCTCTCTGTTCTCCAACAAATAGCTGCAATAATTTCAGCTCACTTGGGTCTGCCAGTGTTTGATACTTACTTTGTTCTCTGAGTTTTTTGCTTGCACAGCTGCTGAATAAAGAACAAAGCAGTTGTTGCTACAGAATACAATGTCCTTCATTTTATCTGAGCCTTCTTGGGAATCCTGGGAATCAAACACAGAAGAGTGTAAGAAGTGCATTTTAATACCATTCTTCACATAGTAAGTGTAATGAAACAAGTCTTCCAATCTGGCTGGAAACTCTTTTATTTGGAGAACATTTGTGAAATAATGAGGGATGCTGTGATATAAATACTTGATTATTTGACAGATCTAACATTGCCACCACCTACACCCCTGTTCTTCGGCATCTCCTGCCTTTCACAGAAGTTTAACAATCAAAATAAAGCATTCTACACCATGCACCCATCTGCTCCATAGGCACTCTTGCAAAGCAAAATCCATTTTCTTTTATCTTTAGATGGCAAAAGAATGTCTCATTTCAGCCTAATCAAAGCCAGATCTCACTGTTTTATCTCCTGATCCATCTGCAAAACCTTCCTGGGAATTCAGTGCATTCCTGTCTGCAAGAACACTTTACTCTCTGCAAGTTCTGGCTGTGTCTTTGTGGTGCAGTCACCTCCTGGTCACTGAGGACAATGGCATTCATTGAAGGAATGACAGTCCCAGTGTAAGGACAAGAGATTGCAACTGAAATCTGATTCCCGCCCAAAAGGAGTGCAAGCATTCCTGCTCTTACAATAATTCCTGACACAGCAACGTGGCTGCCTCATAAATGAGCTTTTTTGAATTGAGGTCCCTGAAGAAGTCAGGGAAGGAGATTGGTAGCAGAGCTTTGAGAAATCCCATAGACGGGACTTACTTTGTGAAATGTCCTGGGATTCATTTTGTACCAGTAATAACAACTTTGCCATTTTTAGCTGTGCTGCAGATGTGCCTGAATGCCCCACCCTGAATCAGGACACACAAGGAAGGGGAACAGCACAGGAAGCCGAAGTGCTCCTGGCTCCAGGACAAGCAGGACTTTGTGCCATCCCTTGCTTTAAGGACCCAGCTGAGCACAGGGCCCTGCCCTGGCACCTGAGCACTGACCTGTTTGAGGAAGGGCAGGTCCTTGAAGGATTTCCTCACACCACTGCCCAGAACCACGACCTTGCAGTGGGAGCACCAGCGAGGCCTCAGGGCTGAGCCTTCTGCCATGCCCTGGCTGTGATCCTTGTAGCCAGCCAGACCTGGGAACAGATTTTCTGTCAGAGGCTGCATCAGATCCAACCAGATTTAGGAGAGATCACAGTACTGTTCACTGGTCTAGAGTACTAGCACCCTCCTGGATAGGGCATGGAAGGAAGGCTTTAAACCTTGACCTGATAGATAAATTGTATAAATCAGACCTAAAACAGCCATGCTAACTGGGCAAAAACACATTCTTGTGTAAAAAAAATCACAAAATTAACTAAGACATGCATACAGGCTTGAATAACCATGTCAATCTTCCTGAATTATGTATTTAAAACCAGACTGGACATAAAAAACTCTAATAATGTTAAGAATTATGGGAGAAATGCCTCACTGATATTGATGTAAACAGACACTGGAAATCAGAGATGGAAGAGAATTACTCATGGTTAAATCCAGGAGCATCCACATGATCATGTAAGAAGAGAAAGGTTTTATGTCGACAAGAACTGAATATTGAATTCTAGAGCATGGATTTATGAGGCTGAGATGCACCAATACTGACTCAGTTAAACCCTGGTACTGCACAGGGGAGGTTCAAGCCCACTCACCATTGCTGTTGGCAGGGAATGGCACATTGGGCTGCTTCAGCCCATAGGGCCCCACCATCCTGGCAGGTCCCATGGGTCCTGCCTGGGGGCCCTGCAGGAGCAAGTGCTGCCTGTACTCCATGGATGGGTTCCCTCTGTGAGCGTTGGTGGCTGCCATGGAGGATGGGACATCTGGAGCATTACTGACCTCGTAACTGTTGGGAATTCTGACATGGAGCAGGTTGGAGAATGCTGCTACAACGCTACTGATGTTCTAAAAACAAGAATAAAAATCATAATAATTTGTTTACATCTGACAAGCAGCTCAGACAGCAGAGATACAAACTATTAGAAGATTGCAACTGCAGCATTATTACACTGTAACCCCTCAGAGTCACTACACACAACCCAAATTAACTGCTGTTGTACTCTATGTATGCAATACATGCTTATTCTTTTTACCTCAGCAGCTGTGGGATGTAAAGTAATTGCTACAGAGATAAGGCCAGATTTAGGACCATTCTGGGATGGTCCAAGCTGGGAGGAGAAGAAGCCAGAACCAGGTAAGGCTCCTGAACCGGGTTCCGATTTTATGTAATTCCTTTTGGCTTCTGAACCTGAAAAAAAACCCAGAGAACAGCCCATTAATCCTACACTTAGGGGAACAGACAGAAAACCAATCCTAGCTGTTAGTATTCACTCTGCTGCAGCCTCACCTTTCCCAGTGCTGCTGGGCAGGATGGGAATGATGGGGGATGGGACAGGTTCTGGGTTCTCCTCCTTTACAACCGACAAGTCTGGGTAGCGACTGATCTCCATCCCCACCACGCTCTCAGGAGAGGAAGAAGGAACAAAGCTGTCAGGAGTGTCCCTGTCCTCACAGTGATCTTGAACCCTGGAACAAAACCCAAAAAAGCTGGTTTGGAAATGGACTCAACTTTTGGTAAGCCTAAGTAATACATCATGACAGGGAACTAAAATGAACTTGCTGGTTGTTCCTGGTCACAGAACACAAGAAGGTGGTTGGCCATCACCTCTGGGTATCTCATATTCCATTGCACACATATTCCATTTCTTGGGAAAGATCCATAAAGAAAACAAAGACACTGACAGAGCCAAACCCTCTGTTCCCCATGGCTCTATCCCTCAGGGTAAAAAAATGAGCATTTAATATTTGAATTATTTTAATATTTAAATTGTCTGGCCTTTGTCCACATTCAGGCTCCAGTGCTTCACAGACACCCATATTTTGGGAAGGCAAGTGAAAGGGAGGCAAAAGGGAAGATCTCTGCAGGGAGATTCAAGTTCCAGCCAGTGTTTCTCACTTGGGAAACTGAGTGGATCTCTGCAGTTTCAGGCTGGCTCTTGCACAGTCTTGCTGCTGCTACAGCAGTCACCTGTCACTACAGCACTACATTGCTCCAGGAAAAGCACCTATTTGAATAGTTTTCTTCCACTTTTAAAAGATCAAAGCAAGGAATCCCTAACAATTTATCAGAATCTAGAGTCTAGTAGTGGCTGTAATCACCTACTTCACTGCTGCTCTCTACACAAGGAATGTTAAGAGTTAAAATGATCCCATTCCATTCTCTGCCCTTCTGTGCCTGTGCAAAAAGGATTTTGTTTCTCCACACCTTCACAGTCCCATCCAATGAAAGATCACAGAATCTGCTCCAAATACCTTTTTGAAGATGTCAAGTAAAACCTACCTTAACTCCTCCTGGTTGTTGTGAGGTGGTGTTGGAAGTGAAGCAGGAACATCCACAGTTTTGGGGCCCTGAGCCATTGCTCTGGCTAATAAATCATCTTGTGGTCTGAAAGGCAACTGGAACTGCTTTGGCCCCAGAGCTTTGGTAACTGAAACCAGAGAGGCACAGCACAATGAGACATCTGCACAGCTCTTGCAGTGACTGACATGCTGCCTGCTGGGTGTGGGTGGGGCCTCACGGTGACACCACTCTCAAGACATTTGGGAGTTCAAAAAATTGTGACCATTCAGGATCAACTTCCATTTTTACAAAAAACCTGCAAATTTTGAGTAAACAGGGCCTGAAAGGCTTTTGAGTGTGTCTTCTGCCACTATGAGAGGATGTTTGTTTACTTTAAAAACCCACAAAACTACAAAAAATCAACAATTTTGAAACAACAAAGGAAAAGGAGTGTAAAAAAAAGGATTTTAATCACTGAATAGTCTTTACAAAGACCCAGTATAAAGAACAGGAAGCAATTTTAACTGTCCAAATTGTAAGTATCAGGAAATACACACTGACTGCACACATTCTGGAGAGGCTGCTTTGAGCTCACTCAACCAAGGAGCTCATGCCAGTCACTTGTACTGGACCCAAAAAACTAATCCTAAGGTTTTCTTTCTCATTTCTTAAGAGTGTGCCTAGCTCTCAACATGCTTTTGAACAGGAACAAGGCAAAGGCACCAACACCTGACACTATACTGGTGTAAAATATTGCTGGCTAGTCATGATTATAACCTTGAGAAGTCTGGGCATTTTGCTTTTATAAAGGAGCATTGCAACTGAGAAGCATCCTAGGAGTAACCTGGAGGAGTCTGAGGGGAGCCCTCCCAGCAGCCTCCAGTTTCCTCATGATGGGGGGCAGAGGGCAGGTGTGGATCTCCTCTCTGGTCACCAGTGAAGGGACCCAAGGCAATGGCCTGAAGTTGTCTCAGGGGAGGTTTAGGGTGGATATGACAGAAAAGTTTTTCACCCACAGGGTGGTTGGGCACCAAACCAGACAGAGCTCCAAGCACATTTGGACAATGCTCTCAGACACAGGGTGGGATTTCTGGGGGTGTCCTGTGCAGGGCTGGGAGCTGGACTCAATAATCCTTGTGGGACCCTTCCAACTCAGCATGTTTTGTGATTCCAAGATCTATTTTGCCATTTGCTACAAGCAGGACAGACCTTACAGCCCCAACACACACGAGCCTTACCATCATGGCCCCCCAGCACTCCGGCCTTGCCCGCGAGCTCCTCGGTGGTGGCGAAGCCATTGACCAACTTCTGGCAGGCCACGGGCGGCGGCGTGGGAGGGAGAGAGGCAGGGGGGGTCGGGGGATTGCTCAGATTGTTCTGCTGCAGGACAGGAGTTAGAGAACCATCAGTCAGGATGGAACACAGGGCTAGCCATGATATTTTCTGAAAAATCCTTTCCTTAGGATTTTTCCTCCTGAGAAGCTGAGAGGCCTCAGGAACAAAATGTAAACATTGATTAATCAATGATAATCAATGTGCTGCTGTGGAATGCAACAGGTGGATCTGTGATTGGTCTCATGTGGTTGTTTCTAATTAATGGCCAATCACAGCCCAGCTGTCCAGACTGTCTCGGTCAGTTGTAAACCTTTGTTATCATTCTTTTTCTATTCTTAGCCAGCCTTCTGATGAAGGCTTCTATTCTTTTAGTGTAGTTTTAATATAATACATGTATCACAAAATAATAAATCAGCCTTCTGAAACATGGAGTCAGATCCTCATCTCTTCCCTCATCCTCAGACCCCTGTGAACACTGTCACACACAGGGAGAGAACCTGCCCCGTTCCAGTACCAGACAATGCAACCCACTCAGAGTTTTACACCCAGATGTAGAACTGATATGCAGCCATAGCTGAGACACAAGCATGAGACACAAAGGTATCTACAGTACAAGACACAATGATGGGCTTTTCTTGTATCAGGGATATCAGAGGAACAGTTCACATGAGTAAACACTGCCAAGTACACTACCAAAAGATTTACAAAAATGCACAGAGAACATTGTAAGGAATCATTTCAAACAGGTCCCTACAGTTTCAGCAAAGGTCCCAACTCCATGCTGAGAGCTGCTCCACAGTGACTCCAGCACCAGGAACAAGGCAGCTTCCCCAGCTGCCCCTCAAGGGGAAGCTGCCTCCCCTTCAGCACAGGATGAGCTTCACTGAAGCAGCAACCATGGAGCAGCAGATCCTCTGCAAGTTCATACTCTGGGCTACCTCTCACCAGTTTATTCAACTGCCCATATTTTAAATGAAAATTAAATGAGAACTCCAGTATCTGTTGTTCCTGCAGTCATGCCCACAAAGCTAATCCTCATTACTTTTTACCACAAGAACTGATTTCTGTAGGTCCCATTCTCAGCTTACACACTGTGTAAGGCTGGAGAAAACACCAATGGTTTTAATAGGTTTTTACATTAGGGTATCCAAGCAGCAAATTTGATTCTGTCTGTTCAGTATCCCACTGCCCTCCCAGTACTGCCACTCTGATCTCAGAGGCTAAGTTTTAAATGCTGTGGGTTATTAACTCATCAACAAACAGTCTATTTTGTTCAGAGCTCCCAGGGTCTTAGTTAGGGCTTGGTGGGCAAATGAGAAAAAGTCTATTTCTTATTTAATTCACATTAAGAAATGTTTAATGCTTTCAAAGACTTTGCAAAACACTGAGAATTCAGTCTTTTCTGCTCCACAAAACTGTAATTACAATTTTCATTATTTAGCATCCATTTGCTAAAAGAGCATTGTAGTTTTTCATTACTTTACAACAACACAGTTCCAGAACCAGTTCCACTTTCAGAGAGTGAAACAATGGTGACTGTTTCACACTGTCTAGTCTAGCAATAGAAGGTTATTTTTCTTCTAGTTGCATAAAAGGCAAGAACTCTGACTAGCAGTAATAATATCACAGACTTCTCTTCCCACAGAGAGCACACAACAGAAATTCAGGTTAAAACCATACCTTGTAAATGAGCTGGGAGTAGTAATCTGAAGCCCCATCAAGAGTAGCACTACCAAAACTTCCCACAAGTCGATTTCCACCATTGAGTTGGCCACTGCCATAAGGGAGAAAGTGTGCAAAGCTCACTCCAATTATTGGTTCCACCAAAGGCAGAAGAGAAAGTTGCTGTATTAAAAGAAAAAAAAAAGTCAGAAATTAAGTCTGAGACAGAACACTGCAATTCTTCAGTCAGTAGAGTGGTTTCTAATTTAAAAGAAGAATTGGAATTTATCCACTGTCAGGAAATTGTTCAGCTCCAGCTCATCCAGAGGCTGCCAGAGCTGACAGGAACTCTGTGGCTTTGGGACTACCAGCCATGTCAGCCCACCTTCCAAAATTAAACACCAAACTTTAAATTCCCTGATTTTGTAGAAGTTCACATTATCCCCAACCTGTGCTCAAAATTCCAACTTAAGCATCAACTTCACTTCCACTGGGAGAAATTCCCAGCTCCATAAGGCCTCTGGGCTGCCTTTGCCAGCCCCTGCACACTCACCTGTTTCAGCTGGATGAAGGTATCTGCATTAGGATAAACTGCCTGCTTCTCTTCTTCCTCTTTTTTCCTCTTCTTGGACCGAGGAGCCGCCTTCTCTCCCGTCCTCTGAGCCCTCTTGTTTCTCTGCTTCTTGGTTTCAGGCCCTCCATCTGCTCTCTGGAGCTGGCTGTTACTGCACCCAAATACTCCTTGCATCTGGGCTCCTGCACTTTGCTGTGTGAAAAAAGGAAGTGCAGCAGAATTTTTGACATGTTAATACACAGTTCACTCCAATTTAATGCATGACTCTGAAAGCACAGGCACAGAGTAATAAATCTCACTGATAACAAAGTGCTATTATTATTTTACTGGCAGGTGGAACTGCTAAACTGCCCCTACAGACAGAATTATGACCTCCCATTAACACCACTGACATCTGAAAACATCATTAAAAACTTACAGGCCAGAAACATTCTCTTTTGAATACCCCCTAAAATAAAGTTACATGTGCATGAAACCTTGGAGATGTTCATGAGGGCCTAATGAAAGACAGACTTGGTGGCAGAAGAGAGGCACAGAAGTTAATATAATACAAAAGTATTTCGAGGTTAGCAGCAAAAAAAGTGTTGTGAAACCTTTCTGGATTGTACCACTTGCTTAAATACTTCCAGTACAAATCTGCAAAGCCTTTCTTCTCATGGAAACATAGCTGGGTAAAAGGGATCAGGATGGGACTCTAATGCTACAGGGGCAAGTCCATTTTTAAAAAATTCATTATTATTTTAAACAGCTCTACATGACCACTACCACTAGTATTTTAATATTCCTACCATATGTTTCAACTGTAGATCTTTTTACATTTAATTACAAGCTGCTCACAATTGTCTTTACTTTTATGACTATTTTTTTCTTTTAAACACATTTAAATTTTGTGTTAAGAATTAATTTAGAGTTTAAGCAGTCAAAATCCAAAAGCAGAGATTAAGATTACAATAAATGACCAACAAGTCTAAGTGTAAAGTGTATCTACCTCCAAAGAAAGCACTTTTCTTTAGGTCTGTTTTTAAAGACCTTATAAATTAATAAATCATACAGACAACTCAGGTGGAATCACAGGAGAAAGGAGACACACCATGTTCTGTACAGACACATACCAGTGAGTAATTAGGAATCATACTGTAAAAGCCTGTCTTAATATTAGGAAGTGGTAGTTTTGAAGACAATTTTCTGTAGAAAAGTACTATTTTTTACATTTTAGTGACTTCTGAATATGCTGACCTAAGAAGCCATATTAAAATTTATTCTTTGCTCAACACAGGTGATTTACTTGTGGAGAAAAGGTAGGAAAGAGGTTAAAGTTCCTTAAAGCTGTTTCCTCCACCCCTGTACAGGTAGGTTATATCCCCACACAGTAAGGCACAGACCAGGCTGGACTGCTGCTGACCACAGTGTAACAAAACCAGTCCCAGGCTCACCATTCCTTCAGCTGGACTCTGCTTCTCTGCTAACTTTTTATCCCCAGAAGCCTCCTCTTCTGCTCGGCCACTGTTCTCTGGTTTCTGATTTAGAAGAGATGAGGACTTCTTGTTTTTTAGCAGGTGTTTCAGCAGTTCATTCCCTGACTCCCCTTTGGCTGCCAGAGCACTGGGTGGCTGTGCTGGACTCGGAGCTGAAGAGCTTGGCTGTGAGGTGACCTTATCCTCCTCCACCTTAATACTGCTTGGATTTTCTGGTTTAGGCTCAGCTTGACCTGAGCATTGATCAGTCTCTGCCTTTTCCAGTTTAACTTCTTGGAGGCTGCTGGGTGTGTCCATTGTAGCCTTTTCAGCCTCTGCACTCCCCCCTGGCTGTGTGTGGGACACGCTGCTGCTGCTGCTGGGGAGCTTCCCCTCCAGCTCTGGGGAGCTCTCTGCTGTGTTGGATGTCGAGGGGCCTGTCAGCTCCAGGGACTCCAGTTCATCCTGGTGCCGTGGCTCATTGGGGGTGTTCACTGTGGGGGTGGAGGTAGCATCAGAAATGGTTGGGGTTGATGGTGCAGTGATATCCGAGTGTGGAGTTGACGGGGCTTTTATGGACTCGGCATCGTCGTCCTTTTTCTTTTTCCGTGTCCTTTTCTTTTTGCCTTTCTCTTCTGGGATTATGTCAGAATAGAGCTGGATGAGAGACTGGCCTGACACAGGGATGTTTGCAGCCTGGGGCACACCAGTGTCCGACCCACATGGGGCACTGCCCCCCAGCACAGGAGATGAAGGGACAGCAGCAGGGAACGGAGGCCTGACCTGGTTCTGTGTAAAGGCAGCCCCAGGGAGATTCCCATGAGTTTGTTTTACATTATGGAAACTGGGGGCTCCACCTGCACCAGCAGATGCATCAGGTCCAAAAGCTGCAGGTCCCACTGGCCTTCTCTCTGTGCTTTGCATAAAATTAGTGGCAGGAGGGGAGGTGACAGCACCCTGCTGCAGGATCTGCCCCATCTGCTGCTGCTGCTGCTGTGGGGACGGCTGCACGGGCCGAGGGGTTTGCATGAAATCACAAGGCAGCTCAGAATTGAAGAAAGGTATCTGAGATAAAGATGTTTTGTTGTTCATTTCAGGCCCCATCATACTGTGCTGCTCCAGCTCCATCCTCTGCTGCAGAGCTCTCTGCCGATCCACCTCCTGCATCAGCTGGATGCGCTGCCGCTCCTGCTGCTCCCGTAGGCGCTCCTTGCGCTCCCGCTCCTGGAAGCTTTCACTGAAAGGGTTGTTGTCCTCAAACTCCACCCTCGGGGGTGGCCCTGACTGTGCAGCTGCATTTGGGCCAGGCACAGGAGCTGGTGCACCAGGAGTAATTGGCAGTGGTGTCATTGGAGGCTGCATCCTCGCTGGATTCATGGAAATGTGACTCGCAGGGTTTGCAGGCTGCCACCCGGACAGATTTGGCATCCTGGTGGGGTTGGATTGCCCAGGCATCACCACTGAGTGCTGCTGATGCTGGAGCTGCTGTGGCACCATGGGGAAGCTCTGCTGGTTCATTGCTGGTGCTGCTCCTCCTGGAACCATGGGAGGCTGGCCCTGGACCCCTGGCATGATGGAATGTGGGGCCATCCCACACTGCTGCTGCTGCTGCTTGATCCGGTACTCCTCAATCAGCTCCGCGTGCTCCTTCTGCTGCTTCCGGATCTAAACATCGAAACAGTCATTATTCACCTCTGCCACAAACTGCCTGTGTGAGCAGCATAAAGCATGTAACTCACCACTGTAATTCCAGGAGACAATGAACCTCAGAATTTCTGCAGTGTTTTTAATGCTAAACAGCCACTATTTCATCACAAATACTCCCCAGCCCAAGACTTCAGACCAAACAGCGTTGTCTCAAAGTTCTAATTACACATCAAGACTCACTGTGCTAGAGAATATAAAAATGTAAACCAGCAGTGATCCTTGTCCTACAGATCTTATCATCCATGCACAGAATACAACAGTTGGGATCAGACAGGAAAAGGGAAACAGTGAGATGGATGATGTTCACACATCAGCAATGTTTTAAAAAGATGTAACTGGAAAGGAAAAGCTTGCAGGAAAACAGTGATGGATATTCCCATTTGTTCACAGGCAGATCCTCAAACACCCCATGTCTGATGAAAATTGCAACTGCTGCTTGAAAATTTAAGATTTTAAGACCAAAATAAACTCAACATGGGCACTGCTAGTTATGCCTTGTAGCTTAGACAAACAGAAGTTGAGGGAAGGACACAACACTGTCAACTGGACAAGCAAGAGCCTTTCAGAAACACTGCATAGACCCAACTAAAATAAAAACAGAAGGATCTGCAATCCACTGGTTGATGATACACACACTATGGAAAGTCTCCCTCTCACTTCTGCTCATCTGATTATGACTTCCACAGCTTATGTAGGGATAGAAACGCTCTGTAATGCATTTTGAATTGTGTGACAGCCCTCTCCTTTATCTGAAGCAAGGACTGAGACAGAAAGCTCAGGGTAACAGTGATGCCACAGGACACACTTCATGCTGCAGGATAGATGCACCCAAAAGGTTATTTACACAATAATCCCAGGTCCAAGATGATTTATGAGCTCTGCCTTGGCACTGACACTGCTGGATAAACAGAGCTACTGCACAGAGCCTCTGATTGGATCCATCTGCACTGCACAGACCCAGTGCTCCAGGGCTCCTCTGTGGTCCTGCAGCACTAAACCTGTGCTGGCTCTGTGGGCTGTAATTTGAGGCCCCCAAAGCACCACAGCCTCCAGGGGTGGATCAGCCATGACTGTCCCTGGAATGAGCTGTGCTGTCCAAGGCCCAGGGCTGAGCACACCCAGAGGCCCTGAGCTGAGCTGGAGATGTCAGCAGAGCAGGGAGGGCAGGGCAGGGCCTGTGAGAACAGGCACAGTGCCACAGGGGCCATCTGGCAGTGTCTGTGTGGCTCCATGCCTGGCCAATAACCCTGACTCACAGCAGCTCCTGGGGCACACTCAGCTCTGTGCTCTCTGTGCCTGTGTCCAGGACCAGCCACTCCCAGGGATGCAGCAGCTCTTTTCTCTCACCACACATACAGAGACTTTTCAAAAACTAACAGGAGCTTGATTGCAGAAAAATGACTTGATCTGATTTGAAAGAGTGGCAAATTGCTTCCAATAGAAGGTGGTTAAAACTATGCTTTAAACCTCATTTAAGCTTCTATTAGGTACAGAACAAAATGCTGCTTAGGACGTGGATGAATCAAACACTGGTCTAAATCAGTGGCTAAAGGGCAGTGGATGGCTTCTGCCAGAAGTAGATTAAACTTAAATTAAAAAATTACAAATAGGAGAACCTTAATTATGGGGCAGTAAATGGATCTGCCAGCAATGTCATAGTTAAAGCTGTTACTTCAGTCTAACTCCACCAAAAGATCAGACTGTTGTATGTGCAATAAAAATTGGTTAAAGGGAATTTTTTTTGCATTTGTTCTACTTGTGATTCATTGTAGAAGGGGAAAAAAATTATGTAGAAATAATTTACCCACTCCATCCCTCTTCCACACAATGGAAAGATGAGCCAACTAATATCCCATCCAGCACATACTTTGTCTTGAAGCAACACAGGGGAACTCAAGGGTCAGACATTGCTCAGGACTTCATTCCAAGCTGTCTGCTGCCAAGTTTTTTCCTTCATACTAGTAAAGGATTAATTCTAAAGCATTTCCATTTTTCAGCAAGACTAGCTGATCCTGACAATCATGCCATGTAATTTATAATAAAAGTCTTGAGGAACACAGCACTAACTACTGGTAGGCAAAGCAAAACTATCACAGGTTACACCTCACTATTATCACAGTTACAACATGTGAAATTCCAGCTGAATGTAAGGAAAGGAAAACAAAGCCCAGTGAAAAAGGTTACATGTAGAAACAGGAGCCCAGAAAGGCTGGAAAATCTCTTCCCCTGGAGACTTACAGAACTTGACTGACAAGGTGCTGAGTAACCTGATTTAATCATGAAGCTATTTCTGCTTTGATCATGACTAAACGATCTCCAGACATCCCTTTCACCTGTGTTATTCCACGACACAATACTGATGATCAGCATCTAGGAATGAGACAGACCATAAAACTAGTCTAACACTAAAGAGAGAATAAAAATAGATTTTCAAACTGTAAAAAAGAAGAATGGGTTAGAACATTCGCTCAAGACTGAAACAAAGCCCTGCATGCAAAAACTTTTCTCTGAATGTTTCAGTTTTTCTTTACATGGTGTCAAGAACTCTGCTGCAAGTCATTTTGCAAAGGAATTCCCCTCTTCCCAAAGGAGTAACCCAGCTTTTTGTCATAATGCTTGCCACAGAATATTCCTTTGCAGCTCCAGAGTCACCTACACTCCAGAGCAACACTGTTACACAGAACAAAACAGGGAGTGGCTCCTTCAGGTAGAGCTCCACTGTGTCTTTCAGAAGATTTAAAGGAAAGACTCACTACCCCTGTGAGAGCTCAGTGCCAAGGAGAACAGTCTGGATTCCAGAGGATTACCTGATCTAGCTGTTTTTGGACCATGCTCTGCTGCTCAGTAACGTGTTTCAGCTGCTCTGCATCCTCCTCTGGGAACTCCCGGCCGGCTTTCTTGGCCGTGCGCTGCTTGGCTGAAAGGGCCTTCTTGGATTTCCTGTGGGCTCCAATCTGCTCCTCCAGGTACTTCTGCTGCATTTGAAGCAGTTGTTGTGTGTCCTGCAGCCATTCCTCGTATTGCTTTCGTTGGGAATCATCTAGAGAGAAGGGAAATGAAGTGTGATATGATCTCATCCTGGAGATGAGGGCTCATCCTACTTTTTAAAGCTCAAGTTTAACCATCGGATTCCCCCCCTTATTTTAAGAAACTAGTGGTCAAATTCAGCCAAATTTGACAGAGAATTTGGTACTTCAAGAAGTGGTATGTTCTTGGACTTACTTGAGTAAATGAGAAAGATATCCAAATTAGTGCATTTGTGAGAGGAAACACACTTGCCGGTGAGCAAATGTGCCTTTGAAAAGCCACATTTACTGCTACAGAACCCAGTGATTCCCTGTCCTGCCACAGAAGAGGGGACATGGAAGACCTCTAGAAGTACTCAAGTACAAAGAGATTATGGAAAAAGGACATAAAGGAAACATGGCCTGATTAATTCTGGTGTTTGCAGAAAACTGTTGTACATATAAGATTTATTTTTATTACAACTTCAAAGAAAAATATTAAAATTATGAACACAATTAAATATTCACTAAGTGAAAGAATATACTGTTTTTGCAAAAATCACTTTGTCAGTGTCAGCCCTCAGCATGGGGCCTTCAGCACCAGTGCCATTTCATGCCCCCAAAATAAATGTCTCTCATTTAGGCTGTAACTGAGGCATTGCTCTTCCTTCAAATGAGAAATGCTTGTCTGCCACAGGCAGTCCATTGCTCTCTGATGTTTTTCTGGAGGCAGAACAACCATGTCTGATGACACTTGACCTGCACTAAGCACAGAAAGCAAGACAGAACACTGGTGATGGTGCCATTTTTCTCCTGATTACATTTTCAGTGAGCTGGGACACCACAAAAAATCAGAGATTTTCCTTGTGAAGACCCTTGTTTGACAGAGATACCACCCAGCTCCATGATTTAAATACAACCACATCCTCCTTGTGCTCCAAACCCTGCCACCTTCTCCTCCACGAGTCACTGTGTCAGTGACAGCTCTGACTGAACAGCTCAACTAAACCTACTCAGGGTGAGCCTCAGCCTCAAGGTGCTTGCAGGGACAAAATCTGCAGAACTGATCCCAAAAACTGAGGGGACAATTGAGTGCAAACACTGAGAGCATCATGCGAAACATGAAAGCACAGAAATTTTAATGAGTTCCAGGTAAGAGTAACTACTACTGAACTGAAAACCAGATTTACTCAAGTGCTCAGAACCCACCACCACCCAACCAGAGCAGGGCCATGCTGAGTGCCATGTGGAATCACACCACAAATAATTAATATAGATAATATTGCCAAAGCTCTTTATTGCATACTCAGTGCTGCTACTTCAGCTTCTGGAAAATGTGAAGGAGTTTACTTCTGTTTCTTATTCACAAATATCAAGTGAAGTATTTGTAGTGATAGAAACACTTTTTTACACATGGTCTTCCTCTCCCAACATATGCTCAGTTTTAATTTCTGCTAATAAATCTTTCTCATCACACAGACTAGGATTCACAATTGATCTAGGGCAGTCAGAAATATGGAATGCAAAAAGCTAGTGCAGTGTATTTCTTTCAACAACTGTGTTTCACCAGCGAGGTTTGCCTAACCAGTGCCTGGAAAGCTTTTTCTGGTATTTGTTCAAATGACAATGATGCTGCACAAAACTTTCTGCTTCTGAAATAAAAAATTCCATCAACACACAGCTGTTCTCATTGAGCACAGAATACTGCAACACAACCCAAGACCAGGTTTCCAATACAGCAGTCTGCCAGTTAATAGATTGCTGCTCTCATACAAATCCTAATAATGTTAATTTTCTGTTTCCCTCTTTCCTTATGGTGTTTTGTTGATGATAGCTTCCATTAAAAAAAAATGGGAACAGCATTTACTATACACCCCTTCATTACCTGGCATTGTAATGATGGAATGACTCAATTTTAAAAGGATGATTTTTTGAGACAGGATCCATAGTTCATTTTAAAGAAAACTGAACTGCAAAATGAAAAAAAAAAAAAAAAAACAAACCCAATCCATACAAGAAATTATTAAATCTCTACTTACTGACAAAACCAGGACCAAAGTTGGGAGGATTAGGTCTAGAAATCTGAGGTGTCAAACTTCCATCCTAGAAATTTCAGTAGAACAGACAGATAAGGATATTAAATCATGATTCAATTAAAATACCCAGAACTTAGTGATTATTATTGAACAGTTTTGTTTCCAGCCCATAACAAGTTGCATTACCTGTGTAATTGCCTGTTGCATATGATTTTGGCCCTCAGTGGTCTGAGCTCCTGGCACTGGCTGACCCATAAAGGGAAACCTATTGAGAAACAGAAAGATAAACTGTAACCTTGCAAACCAGCACATTAGGAGAGACAACTTTATTATGTTCAATTAAACAAAGCACTCAAATATTATACAGACATGCACTTGAACTTCTGTACCAAATCTTTTCAACACCTGGAGAATACAGACAGCATTTGCCCTTGGTTGCAACTATTGCATTTTACATTTTTTAGAAAGATGATGTAAACATGACCTACTGTGCTAGAACAGTGAAAACACACACACACAAGTTTGTATTTGTATTTTAGTATTTTATAATTTAAAGAAAAACAGCTGAATGTATTTAGGTTTCATGGCCACCATCACAGTCAACTGGAGTAGGGTAAATTTACACCTTGGGTAAGGCATCTATTATCATGAGGCACTGGACAGAGAAAATCCAGTATGAAGGGCCACACAAAAGAACAGGCACAGATCCTCCCTGGCCCATGGACTCCCCACCTACCCTAAGGACAGCCTGCACAGTTCATGGCTCCTTTTGTCCTCAGAAGGGATTTAAGGAGAGGATGGAACTTCCACTACTTGGGCTAAAATCTTACTTATACCCAGCATTAAATGATTTGCTGCAACATGAGGATCCACTGTTACATGGCCACCCCCAGTTTCTAGCACAACCCGTGGGAGATGTGTCATTACCTAATTAGCAAGTGGGAAAACAAGAAGAGCATCAACATGCTGGCCATGTTGACCCATGACACTACAACTGGAACACAAATCTGATGCATTTGAATACCTTTTATAGCTCCTACTGCCACACTGGCTTTATTCCTAGGAGATAATCCTGTGTTAGCATCAAATGCGAACCACAGGACAAAAAGAATTTTTTTTTTTCATTTCCTGCACACAGTTTCCCTGAGCTCTGTCATTTCCTTTTACATTCTGTAGTCCTAAAGAATGTTGTCAAGAGTTGCCTACCTGTTCATGACCATTGGTGGCATCCCCATGTTATTCTGTGCCATGACTTTGTTGATCCCCTTAAGAGCCACCATTTTTGCTTTCATTATGGGATCTGTAATTGCATCAAAATCTGTAACACAAAATCAGCAGCAGTGAATCACACAGCTGAACATTACAAGTTATTAAATGGAAATTACTTGTTTACATTTAGTTCATGTGTAAATCTTCAGTAAAACATTAACTGCATTCCTATTTCACATTAATTGTCCTCCCCACTTTGATATTCAAGGTTAAAGAACTTCTAACTGTAGAAGTTGGTGCAGCAACAGCTGTCCTTGTTTTCAGCCACAACACACAACCAAAAGAAGGTCAGTCTGAGAGTCTGAGAAGGGCTCTAGACCAAATCTGGCCTATGACCCAACAGATTAATAAATTCTATTTATGGGTTTAAGACTCAGGAAGAGTTGTTGTTCCTGTGATCTCAACTGGCAACTGGCACACCACCACTAATGCACTATGAGAGTGGCCTTGATGGTCACTGTAGTTACAACTTCAAAAATTCTCAAAATTTAGTGTTTCATTATCAGTTAAATGATGGCCATGGTCTTGATATGAATGCTCAAACTGCTAGGTTATATTAAACAAGCAACCACAGTTTTTCCTAATTTTTTTCAGTACAAGCAGAATTATATGTGGTATTTCTGGACCTTGCCTAGACTTGTGGGTTAGTAACAGCTTTTGATAATCCCTTTCCTTGTGACACAAGAAATACTCCAAAAAAAGTCATAAAACAACCATAAACATAAAATTATTAGATCAAATATTAAGATCAGCTACTGCACTTGATTACCTAATTTTGTTTACAAAGGATGCATTTACTCCCTATCTCTTGAGAACCTAAAGGATGAAAAGAGTATATGACACAGCTGATGTCACAAACATTATCAGTAAAGCAGAGTTACCTTGATCCTGGTAATGACAACAGGAGCTCTGCCAGAGTTCAGAATTCCACCTACATGCTCAATTTCCATACTCCCTTTGTACCTAATAGGCAGGCTCATTTTTATTATATGCCACCTTCAAGTTCTACATATTTACCTGCTTCTGGCAGTCCTGTGGATTATTTAACTATTTGTTGCTGCATTTTTAGAACACCAACCAGAAACACACAAACAGGACACCCACATACCAATATTGGGGAAAAAAGGCTCTGAACGCTGGCGAATCATGGCCTGCATCTGTCTCTGCTGCTGCTGCTCCTGCCTCTCCTGATCCAAGAGGTCCTGCAGAAGAAGTGGCTGCTCCTCTAGCAGAAGTGGCCTCTCTCTGTTTTGCTGCTGAGCTAATGGCTGAGGGAGCATCATCTGCTGGGGACCAGCGATGCCGCTGGGACCAGGACGGTTTGGTACAGCCACAGTCTGATTCGATGTCTGTCCTGTCCCAAAGTTGTGATTAGATGACTGACCCTGAATAAATCCTGGATTTGGTGACCCTTGAGAAAAATTATGGTTCATTCGTGGAACCATGGGCAGATTGGAATTTAAAGTGTTTTCCAAGATCTGTCCAGCAGGTGTCATGAGTGTTTGTGAAATACCTGATCCATGGTTCATTTGTGTGGGTGGCAGAGATTGAGATGGAGATCCCAGAGTTCTTCCTTCAGCATTGTCTGAGCTTTCACTAGACAGCAAACTTGAGAGGACTGGGGTGGACCCAGAAATACTGCAGGAACTTACTGCTCCTTGAACAGGCAGTGGAGCAGATCCCTGAGCATCTGGACTAGGCACAGTTGTATCTTGGCTAGGAACAGCAGGAGTTTTGTCAGGGAATTCTGGGTTAGCAGGTTGCACAGGAGCCTTTTCCCCATCCTTTAACTCCACTTCAGCAGCCTGTTGAGTACTTGTGGACTCAGTATTTCCATCACCTTTTTCATTTTCATTCTTCTTTTCCTCTTGAGTGTTTGGGGAAAGTACTTTTGTTTTAATTTCATTTTCTGTAGCTGATTTCTTTGGTGGAGACTGGGTCTCAGCAGGGGCAACAGCTGTATCACCTTGTTCTTTCTGTTTGGGTTCTTCTGCCTTGCCCTGGATATCTAGTTTGTCATCAATGGGGACACTAAGGTCTAGTTCTTCATTAAACATTCCTTTCTTATCCCCCACATCAAGGTCTGGGTCTGTGTATGCAATTAAATCAAATTCCCCAGGTCTCAGAAGATCATCAAGGTGAGGATCATTGGTTTCCAAATTATCTAGAGTGTCCAGTTCATCTCCTTTCCCATCCTCTGTGTCCAGGTTCAGATTTTCCAAATCCTCATCATCTAAATCCTTGACTTCAACCCCATCGAGGTCTTTCACATCCAAATCTTTTACAGCAGGATCATCAGGATCAAGCTTTTCTTCTAGACCATCACTTGGCTGGTTGGAAATCTGCAAGTTTGCAGATTCATCAACTGGTGCAGATGTGGACAAAGATGTTCCTGGGAATGCATCAGCAACTGGCTGCCCCAGAGAACGCATCACAAGTGCAGGTGGGTTCTCAGCATTGATCTGATCCTGCTGGGACTGGGACATGTGCTCCAACCCCGCAGCCATCTGCAGCTGGTTTGGGATTCCTTGAGAATTGTGTCTCAGCGGCTCTGCCTGCCTTGGGCCTGGGAAATCCTGCCTGGGCAGGAAGCCGGGGTGCCTCTGGTGCTGAGCTGCTGCATCCAGCACGGTGGCAGCAGCAGCAGCAGCAGGGCTGAAGGGCAGCCTTGGCCTGCCATCAGGAGCCCTGTGCCGCAGCTCGATGAACGCCTGCCCCAGGATGTTGTGCTGCTGCACCGGGATTCCCTGCGGCGGGAAATGCTGCGGGATGCCGGGTGCGTTACTGATCTGAGGGCTGCTCACTGCCCGGGGCATGTCAATGGACAGGGACCTCCTCAGCTGGGGGGGAACTCCAGGCCGCTGCAGGGGCTGCTGAGGACCAAGGAAACGCTCCTGGCCCGAGGGTGGACCGTGGCCCCCTCCTGGAAATCCATATCTAAAATAAAGCATGAAAGGCAAATCATCTTTTTTCTCAGTCTCACACGACTAAATAACTGTTCACCAAAATGCTTTACATGATGCATTCATCAAGATATTTAAATCAATGTTTTGACTAATTATACTTACATTTAAACGAGCTTTATGACTACAATAAAATAATTGCTTTAATTATGTTTAATAAACAACCTGTTTTCAATTTCAATAATAATAATAATGGATAGAAAACTCTGACAGTCAGAACTAACATAGTAATTAAAATACATGTTAATGCAAATCAGAGTAAAAAAACCTCAGTGTGTGGATTTAGAAATAACTGAAATAAATCCAGATACTGAAAAAAATTAACTTCTGAGAATGTATGTTGATACTGGCATTCATTTTACATTGTAACATTCACTGCAAAAATGCCACAGACAGAAGCTGATGTTTGATCACATACTCATTAGAAATTATTCATTATTAAGACATCATAAATAAAGTATTTTACTTTTTTTTTTAAAATGACCCAAAAGCCATGGACAACATGATGTCTCAGGTCACATAAGTTTCACTACTTCTGCAGTTTCTCCATTTATTTTTCTGAATTACTCCCAACAAAACAGCGTAGAATACTTTGTGTAAAACACACCTTCTAAAGTTAAAGGAAAACCCACTGCACGTACAGAGTTCAGGAAGGTTACCAGCTCCTGTGGATGATTTTTCATCCTGTCTGAAATACCCCCTTCAACTACCCCTGAGTTTAAGAGACGCAAGAGCTCACCTCAGACCATGAGGTCTCATCCCCATGGTGTTCATGTCTCCTGGAAACTGGGGCCTGTTGAACTGCCCATCCCCAGGGAAGGGCCCACGCTGCTCCTTCGGGTACATGGAGAACCTTGGCCCACCTGGAGGGACCACAGAGGATCTGATATTCCCAGGATAGGGAGGAGGAGGGCGGTTAAAGATCTGATTTAAGTTGTCTTGCTGCCAATGCTGAAGAGGGGCTGCATGGGGAGGAGCTGCTGTGTCCTGCAAGGCCTTTTCCTGGCGAACTGCATTCTTCTTCTGCTGCTGCTGCTGTAGAATAATCTCACGGAGCTTCTGGCGCTGTTTACAAGAAAATAAATCATTATACTTGACACTGCAACTGACATCTTTTGAAGTGTTGCACTCAGCTAGGTTTACTTTTTGAGGAAAGAAATTCTTCACTTGTTAAAAGAAAATATTATTAAAAACAACAATCACCTCAGAAATGAGGAGGAGGGTCAAATGGTGCAGGGTGCTGGCAACCCAACTTAACATCCAGACCTCTTGGTAAAGTGTATGGTGTGATCCCATTCTACCATTTAACATGGAAGCAACTCTCTTTCCATTTTTCTACTCCTGGGGCAGGCCCTTTCACCACGGGAAAAGTGCATTCTGAGAGACAAATGTGACTAGAGGCCACTGAAGAAAATTCAGCAGAAGGTTTTTACACCATAGCTGCAGAATTCTCTCTTAACTCTGTATGATAACCACTATGAAAAACCACTGGTTTTCCATTAAATTCACTTCCCATCCCTCCTTCCAAACAGAAGATTGAGCAGCTTTCCCCAAGCTGAATGCAATTCTATCTCTTAGCAAGAGCTGTTTGCCATTCATGGACAGAAACCTGGAGTGAATGTGCCTCAAGAAGAGCTGCAACCAAGGGAAGGATTCATCTCAACACACTGGCCAACTGCAAAGTCAGACATGGTCTGAGATCTGTGCTTGTACTCCCTTCTCCAGCCACTGAACAAGTCACAGACAATCAGTTCCACACCTCATTTGTTACAGAATAGAACAAACTGACCTTTTAAAATGTTTTTTTAACTCGGACTGTAGCTAAAGGCACTACTACAGACCAACCATCTATGTCTTCAGTGGCTTCAAACACAGCCTTTGCTTCTTTTTTTTGGATTTTGTCCAAACTCCTTAGAAATTACTGATGTTTCTGTATTCTGTATATTGTGGTTCTATCCAGAAGGACCAAAGGAACATATTAAGTAAACTAAGATAATACATATCTTACATATAGTTATGTTTAATGGCAAAAACCTTCAAGTATTAACAAGAACGGGGAAAATTCTTATACTTCCAGAATTTTAGTATCATCAGAATTCTCACCTGTCTTAACTTCTCAGTATCTGCTTGAGACATATTCATGGTGTTCTGTGTATCTGTTACTCCCGTGGTGGGTGCTGGGCCAGGAACTTGTGAAACTTTGGGAAATTGTTGTCCTTGAGAAGTCATGGGAGCATTTCCAGATGCACTGAAGGTGCCCTCAGATCCAGGCCGTGGCTGCTCAGCAGCATCATGGGCCAGCTGACCAGTTCCAAAAGATTCTGGCTGAGGTCTTGGAGTCATTGGTGACTGATCATATGGGTCATGTGCTGGAGTAGCTGCACCATGGCTAAAGGAATCTGTTATTGCAGGTCCTGCAGACCTGGGTGTTTGAGAACATGGGTCTGATGGCCTGACAAAAGTGCCCTGCAACCTGCTCTGTGGTGTCTGCAGGAAAGGATCTCTACCTGTTATTAGTCCTGGCCTTGTCACGGCAGGTCTGTTAAACCCCTCAGGAATCCCTGGCCTTGGGGTTGCTGGCTGCTGAGAGTAAGGATCACTGAGAACTGGCCGTGGTGTTCCAGGAGGTTGGGCATAGGGATCAGAATGTCTCTGCTGGTTTGCTGGGGACTGAGCAAACAGATCTGCTGGTTGAGCAGGCCTTGGTGTTGGTGGCTGCTGCATATATGGATCCACCGTGGTGGGACGAGGAGTTCCTGGGGGTTGGGCGTAAGGGTCAGCAACTGGCCGAGGAGTACCTGGAGGCTGGGAGTAAGGGTCCTGAGAGGCTGGCCTTGAGATGGGCCCAGCCTGAGGGAAAGAATCACCCTGCTGCCGCACCATGCGCGGCGGGTGGGCAAAAGGCTCCTTCATGGCAGGGTGGGGAGTGAGGGGAGGCTGGCTGTAGGGATCATTGGCCTGGGAATGGGAAAAGTTATCCACGGGCCTGGGTGTCAGAGGGGGCCTTTCGTAGGGATCGACAGCGACGCGCCGGGGCGTGCCTGGCATGGAGGAGTAAGGATCCTGCGGGGACTGAGGAGGGCGCAGAGGAGTTTTGAAAGGTCCAGGGCTCCCATCCACAGGAGCAGGAGTGGGAGTCAATGGAGGCCGTGCATAGGCATCAGCAGAGGTTACTCTCTGTCTCTGAAAGGTGTCAGTCCTAGGAGCCGGCTTCGTAAATGGATCGCTGCTTCCGGCACCTAAAGGAACCTTCCCTGACTGCTCCATAACTATGGGTGACCGGGGGACTCCCAGAGGTTTGGAGAACTGCTCTGATGGCAGGACAGGCCTGGGTGTGTCTGGGGGCTTTGCATAGGGATCACTGCTACCTGGAGATGAAGAACATGAGTCCCTGACTGGCGAGGGCCTGCTGCCCGATGGCTCCCGAGATATAGAGGGCTGTGCTGCACAGGAATCCAAGGGGGCAATGGGGTTCCTTCTGACAAAGCTCTGGTTGATGGGTGCTGGTCTGGGTGTTCCCACCATTTTAGCATAGGGATCCATCGGAGAAGGAGGCCTTGTGTTTGTGGAACCTGGAGAAAACATCTGTTGTGATGGTGTCTGAGGAGTCTGAGACTGAGCCAGCGATTCGTGCACTGGGATTCGGGTGGGAGTGGGAGGTGGGGCCTGTGGCTTTAGGAACACATCATCTGAGGGCGCCGACGTGGGCGTAGCAGGGAGCTGCTGCTTTGTGAACAGATCCTTATGGAATGTCTGCTGTGCAGGAGACATGCTGCCATTGCCAGTCTGCGGCGTTAAGGGGCTCTGGATCCCACTGCTGGGTGTGTCTGAGCCAGACTGGTTCAGGAGCTGCTGAGAACCAAACTGCTGCTGCTGCTGTTGCTGCTGCTGTTGCTGCTGCTCATTTTTCACCTGTTCAAGCTTCTGTGTGGCTTCTATTTTGGCCTGCTGCTTACTTTTTTGTCGCATTTGCTGTTTTAAAATTATGAGGAAATATGTTACACTTCTAAGTTAAGGGTATACAAAATCTTTCTAATGACTGATTCTATAATTAAAACCTCAGGACACATCCAGTATCAGTTACAAATAATTGCAAATTTTAAATGCAAAGGGAGCAGAGAGTCCAGCTATTTCTGAAGTTTAATTACCTTGACATGCATCTTGCTTGCCTGGGAATAAGCATTTCCCAGGATGCCTAAAGAGCATCACTGCTTTCCAACCTTATACTCTGGAGACAAAGGTAACTGACATGCAGCACTGGTGTGGGCTTAGAGAAACATCCAGCCCCATGTGAGGCAGCAGTCTGCAGGACAAAGTTACTGCAATACAGGGTATGTAATAAAGAACTACCGCAGCGACCACCCATGCAGAGAAAGAACAATCTGTTTCTATAATACACAGGATTTAAGAGTCAAAATTTAAAGAAAAGGTTTTTTACAAACAGTTTATCTCCTGGTAACATCTATTTTCTTCCCAAGCAGAATGGCTGACTGTATACTCTTCTACAAAGAAAGATTCAAATTGATTTTATTACAACAGATTCCTGCAATGCAATAAAAAACAGGGAGAAAATAACAAAACACCTTAAATGCTACACACCTGTCTGAATTTCCATTCCTGCTCATGTTCTGATTCCCTCTGTTTTAATGGATCTTTAAAGAGGTCGGAGTCGATGCGGGAGCTGGGATCAATGCTATCCTGTTGCTGCTGCCTTTTCATGGAGTCATTTGACATCTGTACTTTATTGATGCGCAAAGCAGCTCTATTATCTCTGGCTTTTTGCTGGAAAAAGAGAAAAGATACAGTTAGAATTATTTCCTTCTACTAAGTGGGCACACTGCATCTGTTTTTCCTACAAAATCTATCACCAAATTATTTGCACAGCCTGTTTTAATCACACACATCCTCGTGGAAATGACATTATGCACTTAGGAAAGAATTCCAAACAGAAAAATTTCACACCTCTATGGAAATTCTGTGTTTAACAGATATGGAGGGAACTAAGAGGTTACTAGCAATTAGTAAATTAGTAAACCTATTAGCAAAGCTTTTCTATACAGGAGGGTGTCTGTTGCAGGCACTGTGCTGTGCCAAGAAATCGTTAATAGCACCAGTTCACCTTTCAAATCACATATTGGTGTGGTCTTACAACATGATGGCTGAGCACAGCAGATGATGTTTGGATCAATAAAGGCCACTAATGTGGAGAACTTCAATGACAAGAAAAATACAGTCTAGTCCATTAAATGACCTCTAAAGATCTGAGTCTGTTAACAGTTAACAGTATAAACATAGGATATGGGGCTATGGATCAGGAAAAACTGTATGGAGACACAGCAATTCCTCTTCAATGAGGCATTTTACAGCTATAGTGACACTTTAAAGTATCTAATGGAAGTTTCAAAGAGCCTGTTTTACCACCAATCTAGGATGTGATTTCTTTTCTGAACCAAACCCTCACATTCTCTTTTTCACAAATTTATCTGCAGCTGTCAAGTAGGGGTTGCCTAGAGGAAAAGGCTTCAATACTTCCCCCCAACAATGAAATAGTGACATGGATGAGAGCACTGGTGTCACAGCAGCAGAAAAATCACTGTCATTTTTCCCTGTAAGTGATGGGATTGTGCATGCTAAGTAAAGTAAAAAGCAACAGTGAAAATTTACTAGTACTCCTCTGAATTTCATTTCAGCCTTCATTCAACCTCTCAGAGTCTAAGTCCCTCAGGAGAGGCACCACAGCAGCTTCTTGTGTGCACAATGTCAGGAATACCAGCAGAAGCAAAAGGACTGTTCTGAGAGGAATTAACCACATTTTGCTGTGGAAATACTGGTGTGCAGGAGCATGCCCTCAACTCCTGTACATAGGGGAAGTAATTTTTGATGCTGACTTTTGGATAGCCATCACAACAATATGACTGCATTTTTTAAGAACAATGAAAAATAAAGCAATCAGCAACAGAAATAATTGTGAAGTGGTAAATGCCACCCATGTAAGTGGGTATTATCTTATAAATACCACAAAGAAGGAACCACCAAGATTAACTACAGCATGGGCAAGGTGATATAGAGGTCCAAAGGTGCTGAAATTGCAACACTGAATAAAAAGCAGAATAATAATGATGCCTCAGTGATAAAAAGGAAAAATGAGAGAATTATGGAAAGGGTTTCAGAAAGATCAAGAACTCCACTTCTCACAATGAGTTTAGGATATGATTTATCCTCTTAAGCCAGAGATCACAGCAATTTTGAATTTGGACAGCAGAAGATGATGTAGTACTGCTAAACTTCGAGTCATCAACATGCAGAGGAATGAAGTTTGTTTACTGATGGGACTACATGAAAAAAGAGCAGGTAGGGGAAGGCTATGAGACTGAAAACTGCAAAATCCACAGAAACCTGCAAAGTGAGAATGACCATCCAGTTGCTGCTGTGAAGAAACAAAGACGAGAACCAGGAGAGAATGGAAGTTAAAGAAAAGTACATTTGCCAGCAGTTGTTGGGAAAGTCCAAAAGAATCAATAATACTTTGGATACACACAGGCCTCAACAGAGACTTCAACAAAGCTTAAGGGTCACCCCCTCTGAATGGCAGTTCTGCAGGGTAAAATCAATGACAATGTAACTCCAGATAGCTACTACAAATACCTGTGTGTTCACTTAACTCAGATGTGAAGAAGGTGAATGATTTTGGAGAGAAAAATTGAGTCCTTCAAGCTCCCCACAAAATGGTACCAGAAAAATGGATAGCAGAAGATATCAGGAGAGTCTCCATACAAAGCAATACAAGAGAGCAAGCAGAGAAAGGGAACAGTAAAGCAAGAACACAAGGAGTAGAAGTAAATGAGGAAAGCAGAGGTGTGAGCACTGACACCTCTGGAATTGCTAGTTCAATAGCTGAAAGGCTTCAGCAACTCTAACAGGGAAAAAAGGATAGCCCGGAGAGAGGGGATGATGAAAGGGAGAGGAATCTCATGATCAGTTGCTATTAGCCTTCTCAAGAAACTGGTGAGATTTATGTAGAAAGAGACAAAGCAAAGATGACTTGAGACAGAGCAAAGATGACTTGAGGCATGAATCAAAGGCAGCTGAGAGGCAGTGGGAACCACAAATGTTCTCATCTCAGCTGATGCCTTTACATTGCACAGTACTAATTGTGTTTATGCCATGACTGAAAAACAAAGAGTACAGGTAGAAGTATTCAGACTTAGGAGCTAAATTAAAAAGGTTTTCTTGCAGTAAGGGAACTATCACGAAACCTTGAACTTGAGTTATTAAAAACAGAACAAAACAACACTTATAACAAACCTTATAAATGAAATGTATGTTTGCTGGAAGCATGCAAATGCAGGTGGGAATTGTTCTTACCACATAGGGAGCCCTCTCCTGAGAGCTTGCTTTCCTCCACAGCTTAGCAATTTGCTTCACTCTTGTAGCCCAGTCTGCAACCAAAAAAATGTGTCAACACACAAGGCTATGATAAGTTTACCTGAGATACTTTAAAATCAAGGTGCACCAAAATTGCTGCGAAGTATTCAACTTGATTCAGTCAATCACTCACCTGGGAATTCTTCCTTCAGGTTGGGGAAGTTGATATTTGTATAGAGAACAGGTGCTACAGTTGCCATTTCACCCAAAGCTTCTTCTTTCTCCCACTTCAGGGTGCTTCTCTGAGCATTGGACATGGTATCACCTTCACCCTCCAGAGGTGGAGCAGCTGGTGCCCATGAGCTGTTGGGATCACTCACCATTGGATTGAAGGCTGGATTCTTATCCCTGACAGACCAGAAAAGGGGTTTGTTTTACAGATTGTATAAAAACAACAAAACAAACCAACCCTCAATTAGCAAAGTGCTCATTCTGTTTGGTATTTCAGCAGTGAACACACTGCAAGAATACACAAGGTTTTGTGGTGGCTGTCAAGAACTAGTAATATCACATTATTAGTAACCAACAACACCCTCCAGGTGTTTTTGTTACTTAGATTTTTTTTTTTTATGCTAAATACACCAAATACTTTTTATTCTCCATCTGGACTTACCTGGCATCAGTGTATGGCTGCTGTGTAATGGGAGAGAAGGTGCCCAGCCCTCCTCCAGCAGCCAGAGCCGTGTGAGGGAGATGAGGGTTGGGGCCAATCAGACCATTCATGAGGGGCACTCTTGGAAATGCATTCTCTCCTGGAAACAAGCAGATTAAGTCACTCATTTAAGTTTCCAAGGGTGACTGCTTCTAAGGCAGAGGTGGAACCTTCCACTGAGAAAACAATGTCTCCTCTAAAAACTAAATGCTTTAAAATTTACAGTGCTGACCTAACTTTTTTGGAAAAGATTTTACATCAGTTTAAAATCCTTCTCTGTAAGCTTAAAGGATCCTTTTCTACTCTATTACATCCCTGCACACTTTTTTTTTTCTTGTCGAAAACACAATTTTTTTTTTTCAAAAATGGATTCCCAAAACTTTTGCAGTAGCCCTGCCATGGTACTGCACTTTATATAGAGGTAATAAACTTAAAAGCTCATGTTCTTCATGTTTGTTAGACCCAGACAAAAGCAGCAAGCCATGGAGAAGGTAGTTTTCAGTCCCTGCAGGATGATCATTAGCCACCTGAATTAAATATCTCCTCTTCTGAGACTCCTGAGCATTGTACCAAAGTAAGCCTCATTATCTACTAACTCCCTAATTTGTAACCAATGAAACAGATAACTCTACTCAAATGAGCATTAACATTTTCTAATTAAATGTCCAGTCTAGCAGTAAGAAGGCAGAAAATGTTATTTATTTGATTACAATATTACAAATGTGGCACAGGCAGATTCATTCCAGCAGATGGTATTTGCAGATGTTATACACAGAATTAACTCTGGCCTTTGGATCCCATCACTTAAGCGAGATTATAACTGGTGCCCCAGTATTTCCTTAAAAGCACTGAAGTAGCTCAGGAATCAGATGTATCTGCAGGATGACACTGTATCATTCTCCCATTTTAGGAGACTGTTTCTGATCTAAAGGTTATGTAAGCTGTGCACCAACTACAGTTGTAACACAAAATTTAATAGAATGTTACTGTGCTGGTAACACTAACTAACTGTGAAGACCTGGCAAACAAACAGGACGGGCTCTGGTCTGCACTGTGTGCTTACATATCTTTATGAGAAAAGAGCAATAATTTTATCTGAAACTTGATGCAAGCTGCACCACTACTGAAGCATTTATCTGTGGATCATTCCACTGGAGCAGAACCAAAGTGTAAATCCAAAACTTGGTTATCATGGCAGTTCCCACAGGGAGGAGCTGAACAATCTTACAGAGCTCACATGCTGGAGCTATCCACAAGTACTCAAGTAACTGGGAAACAGGCAATGGTATCTACATTATTTTTTGCTTTAAATCAACTCATTATTTACTTAAAATACTCTCATTTCTAAAAGGTTTTGAAGTATTTAGTTTTTATGAAAACTGATCCAACTAGGAAACAAATCAGTTTTCTTCTTATGATTAATTCACTGGCCAAATCAATTTGCATAGTCCTTCCTTTAGTACCAGTATCCAAGAGTGGACACTCTTTACATCAGCACATGGAAAACCCACTAGAGGTGATGTGTGATGAGAAAAGGAGCACATTCAATTATATTCCCACATACTGCTTAAAAAAACAGCTCTACTGATAATAATAAAAAAATCAATCTGCCTTCCATACAAGAGCAAGATGCTTTATCTAACTCAAGGTAATTTTAGTAGGAATGAAGAAAAATAAAGTACAATTTCCAAGATAAATTTTAAATCTGTTTAGTCTCCTTTCTATTAGGACTAGCTAATACATGAAACTGCATTCTTACAGATATTAAAACTCAGTAAATCAGTGTTACATAGACTCTTGCCTTACCCTTGAGGAGGTGCTCAAAAGTAATTAGAGTGAAGTCAGAAGAGAACACATGCTTTATCACAGACTGATTTCCAAACCATCTAAGTGTCAGCTAAAGCAAAAGCACCAATATGTCAGAAAAATCTCAAATAACTGTCCTTTTCTATTAGCAACATTAACATGGATGTTCATCACATAGTCCCTTCAGAACAGGTTTAGAATAATATTTCACAAATTAACAATGGCAGATTCCCCAATTTTGCACAGTGTAAGATGAGTCCTAGTTCCCCATCAGCATTTAAAATGTGCACAACTCTCCTGGCCAGGCTGCTGCCCACAGAAGCACCAGAAGAACATACCTTGGCTGTGCAAAGACATGAGCTGTGGTGGGGGAGGAGGCTGAGGCAGAGGAGCTGGCTGTGGGGCTGCTGGACTCAACACAGCTGTGAACAAATCTTCAACATCCTTCCCTCCCAGCTCTGCAAAAAAACACTCTGCATGAGTTGCTGGCATTGCTTGTGAACTGTGTTCCACAAAAGACAAGGAGGATCAGAACACATACCTGGGATTTTGTACAGTTTGCCAAGAATAGCACCTGGACAAAGCAAAGGCAACACAAGGTAAGTAATCATCAAGGCAATGAAAGTAATTGTGCAACCAAGTCCAAATAGGTCTGTTACAATACAGGGATGTGTAATTTGGGGGAAAGAAAAAAGAAAAGATGATTTCTACATAAATTCTGAAGAAGACCAAGATTAAGGACCAAACAAAAATTACCATCTGTGACCATTTTGTCTAGCTCTGGGCTGAGGATTTCATCTAACTGCTCTTCACTCAGTGACCGTGAGCTCTGGGGGACACTCGGCTGGGGCAGGGAAGAAGGATCATCAGAGATGGGGCCAATATCCAATCCAGCTGGAGAAGAAAGAATATTAAATTAGACATGAATTGCAAATTTAATTAATATTGAATAAAGAGCATATTTCCTGTTTCCTTCCCCTAGAATTCAGCTGTCAATTAAACCAGACTTTCTAATATTTGAAAGGTAAGGCAAAACAAAACGCTGATTAGAAAAGGTAAAAAAAACCTTCCCACTCTTTACCTCCAGTTTATTGCATTGTTTGAGGAATGTCAATTGAATATAATGCAACTGGAAGAACAGGAAGTAAGACTACTGAGTTTAGGTTCAGCATGGTTTCAAATGTATAGGTTTCAGAATATAGTTCCACTTAAACTATTTTTCTCTTTTTGAAAAGAATCACATCAGTAGTAAACATGGTTCATCCTCATGTACCTTAAGGTTCACTTCAAATATTACACAAAATATTTACTGAAATGTTGTTGAGGTCTAGCCAGAATAAAACAAGTTACAGAAGTTTCTTTTTCAAAAACAAGTCCTAAATATTATGGGTTACATCAAAGTGATTTGCTGGCACTAAGAAAACAGAACTCACTACATAAATTTCCTAACATCCCTCAAGTCAATAAATCTCTCAAATGAGAAAAATTTGGGAAAAAAGAATTACGTCCTTTAGTATTTAAAAAATATTTCTGTAATAATTACCAAATAACCCCAAATTTAAAATAATGAAACATTCCATTCTACTTGTTGTCAACCTGTCTCTAACATAACGTGATGAACCATTATCCAGTGAAAACAAAAGGATACTGTTTTAATCATGCTTTTATATACTCACATTGATAAAAATGCTTTTCATTTACAAAATATACCATTATGATAAAAACTACACACTACTACGGGAAGTAATATTTACAGTGGCAGCAAGAAAATGCATGGGTTTGTATGATGAAACACAAAAAACTAAGGAAGGTTTTCAAAAGCTATAAGCAAAACTTGATGCAGGACTCTTAAAAGGCAGAGTGCAGAGTTCAGAGGTTGTGTTAGACTCAAACACCACAGAGTGGAAAATGAAACATGAATTAGTGACACAGTAAAGGAGAAGCAATTTCTACACATGCACTTCTTTCAGCTAAAACCACTAGGAAAAGAGGGCTACTGCTAACCATGGATCATCCATTGTTTAGATTCTTACCAAATGGGGAGGGTGAGTTCTCAACCTGGAAAGTGCATAAATCAAGACCTACAGGACCCAAACCAGATAAAATGGATGATTACAACACGAAAACAAAAAAAAAGTAAAGAAAAAGCTGCATGCTGAAAAAAGCTACGCAGGTATGAGAGACAACAGCAGCTACATTTTATCCTCTCTTAAGCAGCAAAGCAAAGAGCCAAGTAAAAACAAAATGTTGACAAGTTTGGGCATTTTTTTGGTAGAATAAACCAAAATCATTCCAAACCAAGGTATTCTTAAGATATGAAAATTGTATCTGAAATGACCTAGAGCAGAACCTAGAGATGCAGTACAACAAATACATCTATAATACAGAGGAAAAAATGGGAAACAATAGGGAGAGACCCCATGGACATACATACCTGAATGATCTCCAGACTTTACCAAATCATCAGAAAGTATTCCAAGAATATCATCATCAGTGTTTAAGACCTCAGAAAGATCAGCTAAAGGATCGTCGGTGCTGCCTGTAGAAGATGCAAAGAACAAAATCAACATTTCTGCATCTCTGGTGATGTTCTGGAGCTGCAGCCCCAAACACAGATGGGCTCTAAGGGTCTCCTATGGTGTCAAACTGCACAGGTCCCTGGGGTCAGACTGTGCTGAGCAGCAGCCTCTCCCTGCCAGGACTGAGCCACCTGCACGTGCTGACATTGTTTAGTCTTTTTAGAAGTGATCCTATCATGTGAAACAAAGACTAGATGATTCCAGGGGGGAAAAAAACCCCAAAATCTACTCTGACCTTGCAACCTCTGAGACACAAAGGCCTGTGAATGTTTAAGTCAACAAATGGGTTTTATATAGGACAGGTCACAGTAAATCTACAAGGAGTGGGTTTTTTTAAAGGTAATTAGTTACTTCTTTTACCACTACTCTCTTTCTTAATACAGAAGCAACTGGTTACTGCACCCTGATAGGGAAGTGAAATCTAGAGTAAGAAGCAAGAATAAATAAATAGAAATTGAAGATTATACTTTTAAAATCAGAAGAAAACCTGATGGAGTGGTAAAACCCAGAGACAGAAATGTCATGTTTGTTTGCCATCTAGGAAAAAACTGGCCTGGTCTAGCAATAAATTCTTTAATATTAAATAATAAATTCTGGATACCATTATCTTCTTGACCTCCAATTCACTAGAGAGAAATTACTCCAACTGCCCCATCTGGTTTTATTAACTAGTTGCTCTGGACTATTACAGATGTGCAACATTTGCAAAAAATGTCTGACAAACAAATAAAAGCTGAGGAAAATATTTTTCAGTAAAACTGCAGACTGTCATGACTACATGAGCAATCACTGCCAGAGCAATAAAACATGATGAGTTGGCAAATATAAATTTAACAGAAAAAAAAAAAAGGATTAATACAAATCATAAAATATATAATGTGGAAAACAAATATATGGCCAGGTTGAAGAGGGACCAGAAAGCCAAAGAACACACACATTTCAGACAAATACAGATGTATTTCCCATTGTTACAATCCAACTACCCCAGGAAAAAATATAGCTTAATTCAGAGCCTGGTGCCAAGGATTTACTTCTATCATGAGGTTACTTTCCATGCTGCTAAGTTTAACAATGAATTACAAATGCCTTCTGCTGATTTTCAGAGACAACCCTTTTCCCTTCTTCCACTACCAAGTCAAAACAAAAATTGTTTTTCCTCCCTTTACTACTTTCATTCTTCACTTTTACCCTTTGCAATGCAGACAAGATGAAACTACCCTAATTAAATTAGGTTTTATATTTGCCTCTTATCAAGATGGATTAGTAAGACAGTGCAGACCAGTCCATTTAAATGTACAAACAAAATTCAGCTCCTACTGATACCAGCAAAACTATCTACCAGTGCCTCAAAACCACACCACTTTGCAGGCATAGTTATTTGGGTACCTGATAAAAAATATTGTTAAATCTAAGTCTCTCAACAGAACCTAGTCGTTGGTGTTTGGTGGGTTCCTTTTTTTGGGTTTTTTAGTTTGTTTGGGTTTTTTGAGATAATTGTTTTCCTTCTGACAATTCAATTCAACTTCTAGTGTGAATATAAATATATTATGTAAGTAGCTGGGAGGAGCTCAGGTGAAAAGATCTAACATTTAAAGATTCCAAATTTACCACCTGTAGCTACAAATTGGCCATGAATAAATTCAGGCTTCAAATTTGAGGGTCTCTAACTGAAGGAAAATTAGAATTCCACAAGGAATGAAGGAAATTAGATTCCACAGTGGCCTTCAGATGAAATAAGCTGGAAAAAACATCCTGCTTTCAAAATGGAGTTTGTTAAGTCTATAAAAAGACTTGGGTGTTGGTGACAGTAGAGGGATAGAGTCTCTAATCCATGAAACTCACACAAGACATCTAATCTAAAGCATGCTTTTACTTTTTTTCTTCTATTTTTTCCTTGTTTTAATTCCATGTGTGTTAAATATTATCTTGGAAACAACGAAATCACTTGAGTCAGCTGCTTCAGATCACAATCAATAGCTGGTTGACATCTGCTGCCAAACAAACAGCTCAATAGTGCTCATTAATTTGACTCTTTTCAGAATGGAGATGAAAGCCAAGACAAAGCAAAAAGGAAAATAATTTGCTTGTAATGCTGGATCTCTAAGAGAGTACAGTTCTAATGCTATCTTGTGAGCCTGATCCCTCAAATGCAGCTATTTATTATTTATGAAGTTCTAAAATCATAAAGATGCCTCTCCCAAGGCTGCAGCCATCCCAAGATGTTTAATCACACAGTAACATTTTAGTCATAAAATGTCCCAGCAGCACCTGAATCAGTTACAAAGACTCAGACAACTCCTCTCCTCTTGTCTAGGAACAATTTCTCTAGCATTCTCTGGAGACCTCACTTGAACAGATGACTTTTTCAGTACTTCCAGAAAAAACACACTGAATTTAAGCTATTTCAAACTAAAGGAAAGGTCACAATACCAGAGCCTTCACAGCACATACCTCACCAAGTGGCTTCCTTTTCATCAGGGACACACAGGTCAGGAAACTCAAGAGAGAGGCAGACAGTCCTCAGAATGCAACAGATCTAAAGCAACACCTCCAACTTCCCCCATGAACCTGTGAGCAAACCTCTGCACTCTGTTCCAGCACTGGGAAGTGATTTAAGGGTTGGTGCCATGCAGAACAGAGTGCACAGAGTGCCACATGTTATAAAAACATAGGAAAAGTGAGTTTCTAACTGAAAATAAAACCAGCAACCTGTCAGACAAAATGCAGGGCTGAGAGCCTAAAGCTCACTTCAGTCACAGTTTCTAGAAATTAACAGTAAAAACAAAGGATTCCCAAATCCCTCTTCTGTCCAGCTCTGCCAATTCCCATCACCACTGCAATCCTGGCTAGTGAAAGGTCCAGCTACCCTTAACTAAGGTGTGAGAACAAATAAATGCCAGAACATGTCCCTGAAATGCACTGTCAGCTCAGGAGCAGCCTGAACATCACTGCTGGGCACCTGCTGGAAAGCAGAGCAGGGTCAGTGCTTTAGATGCTTAAGAGCCCTCTGGAAGATGAACAAACATATCCAACCCTTCATCCTGGGATTATACAAGTGGGGTTTCCAAGAGAAGAACATTTTCCTTGTGGAAAAGACCTATGCAATTAAGGAAGGACTCCCACAGGAGTCAGCAATCCTTGTGGGAAGTGGCAGTGTAGGAAAACACCACAGCTGGTGACAAGACAGTCCTGCAGCCCCCCAGTGCAGGGAACAAACAGCTCATGCTGTCCCTGCTCCACAGCCAGGTCTGTGTGGAAATGATGAAAACACCACAGCCCTGGGACACTGTTCTCATCTGCAGCTCCAGCCAGAAGGGAGCTCAGCAATTAGCCAGTGAACCTCTCACACAGGGGGATGCTGTTGTGGAAATCACTGTGTCCCAGAAAGTCACAGGCAGAGAGTTCCCAACTGCACTGGAACTGATCAATACTGGCAGGGGGCTTCACCCACTGGTGCCCCACCTACATCAACAGCTCCAGCTGGACACAATTCTGGCTCGAAATCTGCACAGTTGCAAGAGAACTGACAAAGACAATTGAGTTGAGAATGTTCCTATGGCCAGAAAGCCTTTGAGTGTCTCACATGTCAAATGGCAAGGACAGTAGGTTATCCACTAAAGCCATTGCTGGTGATTTATTTATTAATAGCCACCTTTTTATTATTTATTTTTGAATAAAAAGAAGATGAAACTACAAAGTTTGACAACTCTGCTTTTTTATGAAAACTTTCAGACTTTGGAAAAACAGACCATTAAATTAACATCAACTTCATGAATTTTTAAACCCCTGTACTACCCTAAGACATGAACACATTAGTGACTTCAAGCTTGCAGCTGGATAGGCCAGGAAAGACCTCTGAAGTTGAATTTCTCTGGCTTCAAAAGAAAGCCAGGGTGGAAAAAAGTCATAGTGAACTTATCTTCTTGTAGTGCTGAAACTAAGGAAATACAGACCATGCAACACTTCATCTCCAGTAGCTTCACCTTAAGGGAAGTTACATTTTTACATTCTCCATTACTCACAACTTCAACCATAGAAGAATCAATGTTTAATTATAATGCAGCCTTTTGCTTTTCATTTAGCAGATTTTCACTGAGTAACAACCACAAATAGGTGACCTCTCTTCAAATGACTCTCTGGACAGTGGGAACTGTGATAGTGTGTGCTAACAGCTATAGATGGTAAAACACTGGGGATCAGCTGAAACACAAGCCATAAATTAATTAATACACAAAAGAAATAGTAACAGTTTCTTAAAATAAAGACATCTCCAGCTAACAGCATATACTTACCACAAGACAGAGAAAAAATAGTTTGAAGCAGACAGTAAGGTTTTAATTGCTCTTTTGTGTGAGGCTGCTCTTTCAGCAGCACTTTACAACCCTCTGGCTATTTGCAAAACTCTCAGCAGAACCTTCAGTAAAGTTCTGCAATTGCAGAGGCAAAAGATTGCCTAGGGGCTACAAACTGTACTTGGAAAGGGCACTCATGTTCAGAAAGGACATGGTGAAACAAAAATTCCAAGGAGACTGGCAACCTAAAATAATCTAAAACAGTAAAGACAGATGATATTATTCATCTAACTAGTATTCACTAAACTACTAAAAATATCTTTTAATGAGAGTATCTATGTTTTCTTCTATGAGGAACTGTATGCTTTTTCCTACACAGAGCCAATTTTCATGGATTTTATAGCCATGGATATTACAGTCAAGATGTTGCAGATTTGCTTTAAGTGCCAATTGTTGTGTCATCCACTGCTCTTTCTCAAACAGCTGGAGCCCTTGAGAAGAAAATCACTAAATATCAGTGTTAGTTAACCTCAGAAGGACAGTTCATATATAGAATGCTGAGAAATACAGCAGAAAACCATGTGAGGAAAGAAGAAAATAGAGTGGACAAGCCCCAGTCATCACAATAAAATCAAACTACTGAGTTATCACTAAGTTCAGGTTTGTATACCTTGAGGTCCCAGTTTTGCCTGAGCTGGAGTGGAGGTGGAGCTAAGAAGGGGGTCAGATGAAGGATCCAGGAAATTGGTGGCCAAGTTTGTTTTACATGAAAGTGGAAGTGACTCTTCAGGTAAATTCTCCAGGCTCATCTTGTTCTGTCTACTGGTATCCAGTAAGTCTTTCCCAAAAAAAGCTTCCTGCAAAGAAGACAAAATGATTTAATGTAGGAAGAACACTGTATTGACTGAAAAATTTGAGTAAATGACAAAGTTAAAATTAAAAGCCAAGGATTAGTAAGAATATAAAAGCACAGTCTCAGTCTCACAAACATTCCAGTATGGCAATATCTATTGCAGGCTATGAGGAGTGGCTACAGTGGCTACAACTTACCTGAGGAAGCTACATTACCAAAGTTTCAGGATTAAATTAATGCCTTAAGCTTACACAGAAAGACACACAGTGTTATTATCTATCACAATTTGTTTATTATTTAAAATATTTCTCCTTCCACAAACAGGAGAGCTGAAGAAGGGGTACATTACTGGGCAACTTGATGTAGAACCTTGGTTCTATTTTGAGAATCACCATACACTGCATTTCACAAAATCATCCTCATGTCTAACTGCAATAACAAAACACTTGAAGATGTTTAACTTACATTATAAAAGTGGCTTTTAAAATACTATGTAACAGCTATCACTCACCTAAGCCTGAATACTCAGTAATTTGCCAACCTGTATTCATTATATAACATGTTGGGACATGTTCCAATGTTGTCTTTAAAATCTTGATTTAGGATACAGTTCTCAAAATAAATCTAAATTTAGATTTTTTTCAGCAGCAATTACTGTAATACTAATGAAGAATCTAAGAAATATTCTATGTTTTACAGGAGTAAAACAAGCATTAAAAATATATATCCTTATGAGTCCAAAGGAAATGTTGTTAAAGTATTTATTTTCCAAGTCACTTCCTCACTTATGAAATACTATTTTTAAAGAGAAAATGTTCTGCCTCTCTGTAAAGCTTTTGCTTTCAATCCCAATACAGTTCATACTATGACATCTGGTGAACATCTACAAAACAATGAAAGTTGAAACTTTGGCAAGTTCCCTTCACCATGAATAAAATGGCTGAGAAGAAGAACAAGCCAAATAAGTTTTTTATATATATATATATATATATATATATATATATATACCAGCCAGTTTGTAATATCCTGGTTATTATCCCCAACTGCTGCTGCCTCTTACATGCCAGGGACATCATGACATCAAAAGGAGGGAAGAGCAGACATTATTGTGGTAGGGAGATGCAGGACATATAAATCCATAGAACTGTAGGAAATAAGTTTCCTTTATCAAATCATGTTCTATAATCCTCAAAAAGCAAAATGAGAAGCTGAGGAAGTGGCCTCATCAGGCTAAGACATTCTACAGGGCTGAATGTGGAAATACCATGTGGCAGTTCAGAGAGCAAAAGAATAATTTTTCCACCCTATCTCATCTGAGAACAAGGAGAGATCCAAATACATTGAGAAGGATTCCCCAGAATCTTGGGAGATTTAACATAATATACAGTTTCCTGTACAAGCTCATGAACGTTCTTTACAGTAAACCCATTTCATTTAAATCATAATTTTGGAATCAGAAAAGAAACCATTATTGGTTTAAATGAACTATGAAACAAACATGAAGAGTAGGCTTTTAAACAGATTTACAACACAAGGAGCAGACCACCAGCTTTACCTGCAGGTAGGCAGGAAAGGTTTCTTCGAGTTTATTTTTCTTTTTCCTGTAACGCTTTTTGATTTTCTCAGTGCTTTCAGAAGCTGGGGTAGACTCCTCAACTGGAGTGTCTGGCAGCTGCTCTGTCCAACCTACAAAGGAACACCCGGGCACAAGTAAATAAAGCACTCAGTATTTGGCTCTGCAGGTACAGTGGCAGCACATCTGGCCACCTCTGGGTGTGTGGGTTACCGCACATCCCTCCAGATGCATTCCAAAGTGGCTTTTCTCCAGCTGTGAACTGCCCTGACCACCCAGGCTCTGGCAGCAGGAAATGCCAGATGTGACACCAGCCACAACACTGCTGTACCTCCCAGGGACACAGAGACCTTCAACTTCCGCAGGCAAGCTAAGAATTTGCCAATTTGACAGAAATTATAGGTGCTGTTCAACCAGGTATTTAAAACGACAATTCCACTCAAGAAGTATCTCCAGTGTCATCAATGCTGAGTTACACATTAACCACCTTTCATTTCATACACTATTTTTTCCTCAAATTAGAAGTAAAAAACTTATTTTTTTAAATCTGAGAAAGAACTATCATATCAATAATGAACACCCTAGAAAAAGAAATCTATAAAGAAGCCCTTCAAGAAAAATTACACATTTATTCAGCTGTCATATTTCAAAGTGGCACTGCTTTTTCTAATAAACACAAAAGCACACAGTGCTCATCAATCATTCAGTACTTTATTACAACAGAGCAAGAAAAACACTGCAGGTAATGCAGAACTTTTCAAGTTCTGCTACTTCTGTCTTGCCAAAGCAAATTACATGAAGTTAAGGACTCTGGCAAGTTATTTAAGAAACTGAATTATCATGATAATAAAATCAGCTCTGCTTTGTAGTGCAGTGATCTCCTGCAGGATATCCAGAGGACCATGAGTAGAATGAGGTTCACCAGCACTGACCTCTGCACTGAGAGGGAGGCTTTACAGAGAAAAGGAGTGGATGTGACAAGGGTGCAAAAAATCCTGGTAAAGCTGATGAGAACTGGCCACTGAGGAGCAGGCTCTTGGCAAGCTGATTTGTATTTTTCTCAACTAGCAATTGTGCCTGAGCACAAAAAGAAACTCCAACTTTCAACTGAAGAATACTTGTTTAAGAATAGTCCTTTTTAACGACATGCATTGTTAGTGTTACCCAGAATGGGGAATTAGCTTTTTAGCCAATTTAAAAAAAGAAAGTTTTACTTAAAGGAGCAGACCCCTATGCAAATGAAAAGATCTAATACAACATTTTCAGCACAACCTGAAATAAGGCAGTATGCTACACTGAAACATTATTTACAAAGCAGAAACACAGCTGTAACACTAATATTGACGAGAAAGCAGACACTATATCAAGATTGGGAACTTAATCAGAATATCTAGCTGCACTGATAAACGAAATGTTTATTGGCTTTATGAAGTAGTTTTACAAATACAAGCACAGACAATGCTTGAATGTTAGATTTTAATGACACTGCCTTGATGCTGTAGCAAAGATCCAGTCCCCACCATGTTGTACAATCTACAGCAAGAAACTGATCTGGCTCTATAAAGGGTAAAAAAACCAATATCTAAACAGAAAGGAGAGAGTGACAGGAGAAATCTCAGGCCAGGGTCTTTAACTGGGGTGGTATCAGCCATCCTTCAGAAGCAGCTGCCTCCTTCTACTGACTTACCAGGGAATAGGCTCTGAACTAAACATATTCCACATCTCTCCTGAATGATACCTCAACACCCTCTAGATTAGTGTGAGCAGCTTCAGATGGATGGAATAATTTAGTCTAATCACACACAGCAAGAAAGAGAAAAAGGCCCATGAATAAAATCTGACTTCTTTTTAGGTGCCTAATCTACTGAGAACTGCAGTGTCAGAGGTATGGAAATGGCTCTGCCATGGGAAAAGGCACCCAACAAAGTCAAGGATTCTTCAGCCCTGGAAAAGGCAACACTGATGGGGAAATATGATATACATCTAGAAAATATTTCTAGAATGAATGACTTTTAAAAAATAATCTTTCATAACATTAAACATGAAGACAGCTTATGAAACTCTCAGATATCAGATATCTCATATCTGGCTTAAAATAAAAAGGAATTATTTCTTCATACAGCAATAACATATGACTAAACTCTCTAATAAAGGATTTCCCAGAGCATGAACAGATTTATAAAAATTGATTAGACACACTCATGGAACATGAAACACTGCTGAGTATTAAAACTGATGGTCCAGAAGACACCTCTGGACCAGGGCTACATCTGGAGAAAGAGGATTGCTCTAAATCTAACACAGTAATAATAGTAATAATAATAATAATTCTCACTATTTATCTCCTACAACAGCCTGCAATTCATTGTTTCAGTTTCTTTGTACATAATGGGCTCTGTTGAAATTCTGCTATGCAGGAATGGGTATTTTCAGTTGAATTCATAAAGCCATAATGACAAACATACATGAGCTGTTCATGAGCTGTATTGCTTTACTGCATTAAGCATGAACAAACACTTAACACCAAATTCCTGCACTTACCTTCATCTCTGCCAGGCAACTGTTCAGAAACAGATCCAGAAGAATCTTTCCTGGAGAGAGATCTTTTTGTCTTCCCCTGCCCCGTACGACTCCTCTGACGTACCATAAATCCACCAATACCTGAACAAGGAAGTAAAAATTCAATGTATGGAATAAAAACTGTGTTTCATAGTACAAATGAGAGCCAAGATTACTCTGCAGGTCAAGGAGACTGCTGCATCTAGATGTCTAAGAATGAATCTGAGATACTCGATGAGTTTTCATTTTGAATTTTATGAGATATTTCTGAATTTTTATGTCCCAGTGGGTACACATGTAATGAAAAATGATCAGAATTTCAGGACTATAGATCATCCACAAGAAGTTCAAATCACCAAACCTGGCAACTTTCAGGTGTTGGTTTTCCCCTCCCTTGGGGCAAACTGATGAGTTGCTGGAATTAGCTGTCAATCTACCAAATGAAACCTATTAAAGAACCTCAATGGACCACAAAAAATCCTCTGCAAATAGCTCTAGAGGGCTACCACTCCAAATGATGCTACCAGAGAAGGACATATCCCAAATAAAAAGATAATTAATCAACATCATAGAGCCCTGGAACTCCTGAATCCTTCACTAGAGACTGACTGCAGAGTTCCTGATCTTTGCAGTTGGTGTGTATGGATCTAAATGTATCAGATACAGATCTGTTTCATTTTTCAGAGGAATTGTTGGCTGCAGAAAACTAATGGACAACTAATAGATGTATTCTGTGTGGATACAGCTCAACTGTTTGTGCACCCAAGACATACAGGTAATTAATTCAGTCAGGATAATTAAGAGTCAACTGCACAAAGAAATTAAAATAAATGAATTCATCCAGTAACTGAATTCATTAAAATTCACCTGTCAGAAGTAATCTGCGTATACCTGGTAAACCACTCTTTTAAAGTATTTCAGAAAGCATCTAAAATAACTGCAAGAAGTTGTCTGAAGTTCAGATATTTCCATATATATACACACATAAAAACTCTCCTTCAACAATTATAGAAATACAGCACAATTTCCTATAAGTTAAGAATCAATAAGGTGTAGATCTGAACTACTACAAGTAATTGAAAAGCACACTAAGAACAAGTGCACTGCTGACCAGCAACCTTTGGAAATGTGTTTTGACAAAAAAGGAAACTTTACACAGAATAGGGGAAAAAATCTACAGTCATCAATAAGCAATAGAATACTTCAGAATTGCATGGTGTTTTCTTTTTTTTTTTTTTTTATTTTGTAATTCTACAGAAAAAAATGAGCAATGGACACACAATGATCTAAGTTACTTTATCCTACCAGGTCTGTATGGTTTTCGCTTCCTTTTTTTAATCCCATCAGCTCCTTCAGCCACTTTGGTATCATCATCCACAGCTTCCCTTTCTGGGCTGGAATCTGATTTTCCATCACAATCCATAAGGTCACCTTCTGCAGAAGAGAGGCAATGGTAACTTTAACTGGAAAAGCCAAACAAAATTATTTTTTCCAAAATTTCCACATCTGACTGTTTTATGAGAAACTGGCTGAGAATGACAGATTTTTCAAAAGGGTGACAGATAATCATAAGCCCTGGACATTTTTGGGAAACTCATCCTAACTATACACACATTTCCTATGAGATGATGTTTAGACAAAATCAGTAAATAAATGCTGTAATTAATATATGTAAATCAGAGAAAGTTTTTGGTACCTCCTTTGGAAGCTTGTGCTAAGTGTCTGAGCAATCTCTAGCTGTTCCATCAAGGACCCAGTTTTACAAAGATAAATTTCCTTTTCTTCACTGTCCTCCTCAGTTTTCTTTGACAGGGCTTTTTTTTTTTTTTTTTTAATTGAGAATACACTCAAAAACTGCAGCCTGCACTTGGAAAGCAAAATGTAATGACTTCTAGTGTAGTGGGCTCATGACTTGAAGCTGTGACTGACTGAAAGCAGACTGATCCACGAAGAGGAATTTGATTTATATAATACAAAATTCAGCCCAAAGGAATTACTCAGCCTTGAAGATGAAGACTATAATTCAAAGTTAGAGTTTATATTCTGTGGGAAAGCAGGGGAGAAACAGATGTAAAGTATGTTGACATTAAAAAGCCTTTGGTGTTGAAGGGAGAGGGAACGAATTCTTCTTGATATCCCCAAAAAGACCTTGCATCTTCATTTTATCATAAACCTTCTGAAATGTTAAATATGCTCTCACCCCTGAAAAGATACTGGAATTCTCATGTTCTGCTTTGGATACAGGTGTACAATTCTAGATGGAGTAAAACCCCATGCAGTTGTAAGAGGGAGAAATACTGTTCTAACAGAGCTGGACTCTTCCACACCACTTTTGCTGTAGCAGAACTGCAACCCTCACTCTTGCACAGGCCAGGCCATGGCCCAGACTCTCCCACTGATAAACACCTCACTGAGTTCCACCAACAAAGCGAGTGGATGGCAAAGCCACCAAGCTGAAGCTCCCAAAGCAAGCTCAGCTTTCAAGTGGACTATAAAATGTAGAAGATTCAGTGAAATCTGAACCTGATGCAAGCCTACAGACAAGAGGGTAACAAAATTCCATGAGCTCACTTTTCTCAGATAAAGCCTCTTTTTTCCATCTGAACATCAAGACCCAAAGTGAGGGTCTTCTCCTTTTTCCCTGGTATTACTACACTGTGTTACTCCAATCAAAGCCATGGCACAGCTTTATTCATGCTGATGCTCATACAAAAATTCCACGTTTGGAGATAGACACTGATCCCCTCTCCAGAGTAGAGCCCTACACACCCAGAGCTTCAAGAAAATCCAACCTATCTCCATGTACTCACTGTGCTGTCCCCAACACACACGAATGTGCTTTATCTCTCAAAAAGGCAAAAAGAGGTGATCAGAACTGAAATTGAAGTTGTGGATGCTCTGGCTCCCCCTTTCATATCCTGCTATCACATCTATATATCCTGTTATCTACTTGGTAAAGACCTACCACTTATAGAAGCCAACAAGCAGATAAGTCAGAAAAAATCATGTAGAAAACAGGCACACATTTTTAAAAGAAAAGATTATTAACCACTGAAGGAGAACAAGGGAAGTGACTAGCTGCCTCCAAATTCAAAAGCATTTTTTGCTGTCAAAAACCCAGCTGATGGAGAATATGAAAATATGAGATGAAATTTCAGAATCCATGTAATGCTAGGATGATGTACCAAACCCTGTGAATACTGCAAGACATGAAAGAAAAACAAACTGTTTAAAAGGTTATAAAGAAATAAAAGGAAGCTATTTTTAGTAAAGAATAGTTCTAGTCAACAACAGAGGGTAAGAATGTGCTCATCAAACAACAGGAACAACACTTCTATCAACAAGCTAACACTGAAACTTCACTGATGGCTGAAGTACCCAGCTTCTTATGACATTTAACCTGATTAACAAGGCAGTGTTGCAGTAACAGAATTGTGGGGAGGTGGGGTGCCTGTGTGCCTCAGTTCCTCTCCAGAGACACCTACACGACCAAGGCAATGACCTTCTCACTTGCCACTGGAAGGAGCCTTGTCCCAGGCCATGGATTAACCCCTACTGTGCCATCACCCTCCTCAGCACACACAGGCAGATCACAGCAAGTGTTAGCCCAGATCACTGACTCCTACCTTACTTCTTTCAGAAAAGAGAAATACTCTCAGCAAAGAACTACTGCACTTTCCCACTTGATTTTAATACCAGCCTCTCAGTGACACAGATGTTGCTTTGCTGAGCCAACATTTTCAAACAGTTTGCAGTGAATTTGAGTACACCTGTACTCTGTGAGTGTGCAATGTTTTCCACAGGCAACCCAAAGATTAGACAAAAAATCATCTCCTATTTCCAGTGCTGGCAGCCCTAGAAAGGTGAGTTTCCTATAGGATGGATGACCCATAAACAGAACAACAAGGAAAATTCCTGAAATGGACAACAATGAGCTGTGACTACTGTTCAAGAAATTTCCATAAAACATTCTGTACAGAACACAGGAGTATCAGTGTAATAAAAACTCCCAGGGATATTTGCAATACACACGGGTACTGCAACACTCCAAGCTACAAGACATGCCAAAAGTAGACTGCTACCTCTACTGTCATCCATCTCCCCATCTCTTGAGTGCTCTGACTGGGCATCTGGGGGTGTCTGAAGCACAGCCACACTGTTCTGATTTATAATCTTCAGTTTAAGCTTTGGTTTCGTCCGTTTTCTTCTCGGTACTGTAACAGTGAGGCTCTGTAACTGAGACATGCCGGATTCTGTCAAGCAGACTCCATCCTGGGTGTATGTCTTCGGTGGGTCTATAAAAGTTGAATGAATCATAACAGCAATATAAAACTCTTTTAATTTACAAGTCTTTGATTTTTTTAGGAATAGCACTTACAAGAGTTAATAATCCACAAGTATGGAGCTGACCCGTGAGGGAAGAAATTGGAATAAATAAACCAGAGATATCAGACACTGTCTTACACATTACAATTACAGCTTTATGATTTAGAGTCTGTGGTCAAATCCAGCAATAATCCATTACATTGCTATGAAACAACTTATATCAAGGACTCATTAGAAAGAACAATTTGATTATGGAAGTTGGTGCGTTGCAGGGTATTTCTGTATTACTGGCACCCACAGAAAACTGTGAAAGTCATACTTTGGGTCCCTGTTGATTGTCAGCCAAGGCCCCCATCCAGTTCTCAGCACTTTACCTTCATCTTATTCATAACCTTAAGTCTCCAAGAACTCCTGGTAACTCAGAGAAGTTATCAGCCCTATTTCATAGGTAGACAAAAAACCCAAGTTGTATCAAGTGAGCTGCTCAAGATCAAAAATGAAATTGTGGGTAGAACCCAAGTCTCCCAAGACCTGCAAGACTGCTTCTTCCTCAAGCTGTTAAATGACAACTGAGTCCACTGATAAGCTCTAATATTCTTTAATTCACCATGCAGAAAGGCCCTGCCACCTGTGCTGAGGCCCTGCAAATGGAAGCTTGGGAACTTTCAGGGAATTGCTAAATAATGAAGAGGCTGCAATGATGCTTCAGCTCTCTGGAGCCAATTACATCATAATTTGGTAACACAACTTTTGAAAACAGACAAATATAATAACATTTGTTCCATTTAACCAAAAACATTTCCTCATGTAACATCTGACAATACAGCTGGTTCTGAACAAATTCTTCCCACTTGACTGCCTTCTTACACTGAACTTGAAAGGTGTGTGTTTCAAAAACATCTCACACTCTTTTTCTGATTGAGTATTTGAGGGGAGAACCTTCTCTGAGGTGTTAAATAGAAAAAAAACCTCTAATGTGATGGAAGCTGTCCTAACATGATGGAAGCTGCTGGGTAAAGACTGACTTGGGAGTAGGCATGTCAGGATTATAGATTCCTAGCACAAACCAGACAAATACAGAAAAGCTGCATCCTCCTAACATCTCAAGCCTGTAAATATTTGTGTACATGCTTGACTCAGCCACACTGTGTTATCACCACTGATATTAAGGCAAGCAGCTAAGACTGTAGGATCAAAGCATAATTTAAAGTAATTATTACAGTGCAGGTACGGCAGGCAGAGAGAAGAAAGAAGAGACAATGAGAAAAAAAATGGAAAGCATGCTGTGGTAACTGAAGGATAGTTAATGCTGTGTGTTACAAAACCACAGGAAAAGGAATTTTTGTCTCATGTAAAAATATACCCTTAGAATATTCTAAATGATCAGATATTAAGCATTTCCATTCTTTACCTAGTTCTTTTGATTTTGAAATAATCTGAGCTCCAACTGATGAATCACAACAGTCCAAAGAAGGCACTGAAAAATAGAGGGAAAATAATTTCAACTTTTAAAAATGGTGACTTGATTTAAATTGAAACTATCAATTTTCCTTGAAGCAGTTCCATTAAACTCCCTAATTTATACTGTTGGCAATCATTTACTTGCACCTATAAAATAAAGTGCTTTTCAGTATCACAGATGTGACTACAAAAGAAGCCTGATAGAAACTGAAGTTCTCCAATTTCCTAAAGCCAAGAATGGCATTGGAATAGTACTGAAGTCAATGGGAAATTATCTCCTTCTACTGGACCAAGGGCAAATGAATACAGTGGGTCTTTTGGGTTGGAAAGCAACCTGTACACTAGTCATGATGTTCAAGTTTTGCTGCCCTAATCATTAAAAATGTGAGGGTTTTGTGAGGTGAGTATTGATCAGTATTTCCCCAAAGAGGGGCTTTGCACACAAGGCTCTCACTGTGTCTGTGCTGTGCTCTTACACAGCACTTGGAGAAGGCTGAGGTATTGAGAACAGATAACAGGACCTGTTAGAAGTTAGATGGGGCAATTCTTATTCCAGGTAAGAGTACTGAAAATGGAAAGCAGAAACTCAAAAACTACACCTTGTGTGCTACAGGGCAGCAGTGGAACAGTGTGACTGATAAAATAATAATCCAAATGTCCTGCAACACAAGGCTACTTCTGCAGTGGGCAGAAATGCTCTTCCCTTTTGCCTGAACTACATAACTGCAATCAGGCTTCACTCACCTATGATGTGTACACTAAACTTTTAATATTAGTAGTGACTTCACAGAGATTACACAGACAGAGCAGTAAAGGGAAAATTAGGAGCTCCTATCTTGCAAACACTGAACTAGAATCAGAAAACCTGTTAGTCAGGCACAGTCAGCATTACCACAGAGACAAGTTTATCCACACTTTTTTCCTTTTTCCTTGGCCTAGAAATCTTACTCATGCTGAATTTAGGACTCAAGATAACATCTAGAGTATTTCCTTTGTGCCTGTCACACAAGCTGAGACCCCTGAGGCAGAGAACCTGTGGGGGTTCTGTGTCACATCAACCATGGCAGTGTGCTGCTGTTCCCACCTCACAACACACCATGGGAGCCAGGGCAAGATGGGGAAAAGCACAAAAGCTTCCAAGTAACACTTAAAATGAGTATGAAACATACTGGATGCTTTCTATATAAACAAATATAAAGAAAGTGCAAGTCTGCCTTCAAGAACTACAGTGCTTTGAGAATTTTATGCAATGTGCAACTAATGCAGAGGGTATGACCTACAGAAAACCAGTATGTCATGCAATTAGTAAATAAAAGCAACCTATCAGAGCTACTGAAAAACTGAACTCAACAGTGGAGAGAAAAACAAGGAAGAAAATAAATTGAAAATGACATTTTGGAAGAGACATAAAGCCAGAAAGAAACAAAAACGGGACAAGCTGCAAAAAAGAAGATATTCAAAACACTGAATTGAAAAAAAAGGATATAGGCAGATTGTAAGAACTATTCAAACTGGAATAAGACATCATCTGTTCATTTAATTTCTTATAATTTACAAGATGGTTTTAAGAATGAAGTAGCAATTATTGAATTGGAATCGAAGGTAAACAAGAAAATCAGAAAGACAGTTGTGAACAGAAATTTGAAATCCTTAATTTAAAAGTCAAACAACCGAGAGATCATCTCATCCAGGTCAGACTGAACAATTTTAGCTCTGGAGACTGAATAGAGTTGAAAGGCTCAAATAAACAAGCTGACAGTGACAGAGGTGAGGCCTTCAGAGACCCACTCACAAAAACTGCACAAACAAACAGTGTTTGAAGACAGTATCAAACAGACTTCCAGAAAAGAAGCTAATTAGGGTGCAGATTAAGGATTACAATCAATGAAATGGATAGCAGAAAAGCACAGTACTGTTAGAGAAAGCCTATCCAAAGGGAAAAAAATAAAAAGCTAAAATAGTGCTTTCTGAGGCATTCAGCTGAAGTTAAACCAAAATTGTTAAACTTATCTGCAAAAGGTTTTAAATGTGCTGAATATTGTACAGCATTTAGTAGCCTCTGTTGAAAGCAAATAATTGCAGAGAATACAATGATGAGAAAAAAAAGCAGAGTTCATTTTTAAGGCTGTTATAGAAAAAAAGAACTCTATGAAAAAATGCAACCAGCAAATGAGATAGAGTGGAATGGCTGATGTAGAATACAGCACTAACAGAGCACTCTTTATTGGGTGCCTGCATAGCTGTGTCAATGACACAGGGATTTTTCCCGGTAAATGCAGTAACACAAGAACATTAGAGCTGACATAGTAAGTGTGCTAAATAATAAAAAAAATGAAAAGTTAATTTTTTAACACACAGTATTATGTTGGGTTTGTATCTTGTAAAGTACATAGAATTAAATTTCAGAACAAAGAAAAATTTACATCAGTTTAATGAAAATGATACAACAGACACTGCTATCCATAATGTGTCTCACTGGCAATATCAGGTACCCCTGGACAGGGCTAAGTGATACCAAATCCTCACTGCCTCCATGAGCATGTTCACTGGAGCCCCAGGAGGAATAACTGCACAGGCAGCTGCAGAAACTGCACTCAGATCAGTTCTAACTCTTACAGAAAACCAGGCAGAGCTCTGAATCCTGCAGAGGAACAAAAACAGCACCAGGGGAGGAGGAAGCCAGGGTCTGGATGGAGACAGGATGGGATAAGTGAGGAGGGATGAAATTTGCAGATGGGGCATGACATGCAAGGGCAAATGACACAAAGGCAGAACTGCTGAGGAGATGGTCAAGAACTGTCCAGGAGCTGATGTGGGTGAGAGATACAAACCCCTCCTGAGTGTGCAGGAATTACAGCACAGGGGCAAAGCTGCTGCTACCTAATGCACCTGCCTAGAATCTAGTCATGAGAATTTCTACATTTCTCTAGAGGACACAGCAATATGCTGGGGGACATTTTTTATAACTTCAGAAAGTACTAAAAGGAACCTGATAAAACAGTGATCAGTGATAGCTATTTCACAATAACCTAGTAATGAAGGTTTCTGGTACACTACACTGGAGCAAATCTTACGCCATTCTGGCTTTTGATACTTATGTGTGTTCAAGAATAAAACCAGTATCTTTAATTTCTATTTCCTGAAGAAGATGACTTTTTAAGAATTTCAAGTACGATGAGACAGGGAAGAGCTCTTACAAATTTTAAAAAGTTTCTACTTTCTGAAGAAAGAGAAATGAAATCTCATTCTCAATACCTACACACAAGAACCAGTTACTCTTCACCAAGGGTACACCTGCAATGTTTTGTTTCTTTATTAGGTTGAGGAGTTCTTGTTTCTTCTAGAAAGAAAGTGGTTAAAACCCCTATAACAATACTTGCAACACACCTGACACATCAAATGGAAAGGGCAAGAACCATCCCAGTAAGAATCCCACAGTATGATACATTTTTAGATGCTTTCTACTCTAAGTAACATTTATTTCCCTAAGTTTATCAAACACTAATTCTTCTCACTTTGAAAGAAAAAATTACAGAAATTTTCCAGAGAAGTTTTAAAAGAATTCATAAAAGACTGAAATATTTCGTATAGAAGAACATGCAGGTATTTCTATCAACATGCATCAAAGGACATATTCAGACATGCAACTGTGCAAATTTACATGTGTTAGAGAGGTTTTAATACTGAGTCAAAACAGGAAAGAATAAACCAAAAAACTTGTCTTAGAAAAAAAGGTGAAAAAAACCTGCAAAGAAAACTTGGGAACTCCCAGAGGATTGGTTCCTATTCCTTGAAATCCAAACCTAAGCAACACAACTACATAGAGGTGTGCAGGAAGGACTAACTCAGGGGCCAGCTTCTGCCTGGAAGTGAAACACCTCTTGTGAAGCTGTTCCATCTCACATATCATGGACTTTAATTATCTCTACAAGGTAGCTCTGCCAGCTCCAAGGAGAAAGGAAGAAGTATTTCTTACTTGGATCTTTTTGCTTTAAGTACTCAAAGCTTATTATAAAAATAAACAAAAGTCTGCATTGTATCTGCAAGTTTCTTGCTTTTTCCACTTCAAAAAAACCTCTTTCCTTTTGAATTTCTGAAAGCAGATCTTTACAATGAAGTGACTTGCAGAAACACAGAAGCATTAGTCATTTTTCTATTAGTGATAAAAATGGGTTCCTTGGGAGTGTTCCAGCAGGGAGTATATAAACCTCCAAGGTCAGGTGAGTAAGTTACAATTACTGCTGTGGTGAGGACATCAGTGTTAAGGGACATTAGATGCTCTATTGAACTTTTCTTGGCAGACCTCTCATGCTTCCCAACATCTTCCATCTTGATCAGGAAAACCAATCTTACTGAGAACTTCTTAGTGGATATGAATTTTTCTTGAAACATTTGCTTAGTTCTTGTACCTTCCTCCTCCTGTTCTCTTGTGATACCTCAATGAAGGGGCAATATGAACACTTTCATCTGCTTATGCTAAAAATGGGAATAGGTGTCAATGTTCAAGGAGCTGACTGAAGCAGCAACTTCCCTGAGCTGACATGCAGGGAAAAGAGACCTGGGCTATCACCCCTGCAGCAAGACTAAAATATAAGGCTATAAATCATGGCACAGGCTGGCAGGCACTCACAGAACATTAACCAGCACCATCCCATGGAGCCAGATGCTGTAAATGTGCTTAAAGTGGAGTAACCTCAGCTCCTGAAGTGCCACTGCTACAGAACTGTGACACAGACCAACAAGGCTGCTGGTGTCCATGTCCAGAGAAATGCCAATTTCATCAGAAGGAATTACACATTTGAATTAAAAAGGAAGTGATAACTCCCAAAGAAGTATGGTCAATTCTTTTCGAGAGAGCAGCTAGGGAGGGAAGCATTGGTCTTGAATACTGGGAGAGCTGAGGAAAAGGCATTAGAAAAACATAAAGGAGGATGGGAAAAATGCTTACACAGACTATTGTTACAGCTATTGCTGCCTCAGCCTCAAAGCATCAAAATACACAAACTTTTTCTGCTTAGAAATAATTTTCTGATTCTTCTGTAGATGTAACTTTAGAGAACTGGGCTTTTTTCCTTCTACTTGACTAAGTGAGATGCCTTTGACCCCTTCACTACCAAATGCTTTTAACAGTTTCTCCCTATCTTCAATATCTCTACCTAGGATACCCAAGAAGTTTCTTCTGGCATAAATCACTTGAGAACGCAAAAGAGCCTAGGAAATTTTCACAAGAGGCCTTAAAACAAACATGAAAAAAACAAAATCTTACTTCTACCACGAGCCAAACCTCCATGAGAACACAGAACACATTCCCAAACCTATTTATTTATTGCAGTGTGTAATCCTGCCATTGGTTTCGATCGTCTCCTTACCGTTCGTTGGTGGAATGTATGGCCTACAAATGGTACAGTCAAAACCCATATCAGCTATGTTTTCCACTTCCTCCTCTGTGTTTAAGTTCTGACAGATTGCATGCATCCATCTAGAAATTAAGTGGGGGAAAAAATACAATTTAAAGGAAATAGGTGGTGTTTTAGGAGACCCAAGTATCAGTCTATGGTCCAAGCAAATGGGGGATAGTTGTTCAGTTTGAATTCTTTTAGGGAGAAACCACAGAATGAGATTTTCCATATACAGCATCCCCTACAGTGGTGTGTGTTACATCCTGTATATGAAGCAGCAGAACAACTATTTCCCTCTACAGGAAGGAACTCTCTATAAAACAATCTCCCAAGTACGTTTTTGTATGGTAATTTTCTCCCTATATTGCAATAATTTTAATTACTTTATATAATGTAATCTAGATTCAGCCTCACAACAATAGTCTTGTGAGGTAAATTAGTTTTATTTTTACAGGGCAGCAGGGAAGAGGCACAGAGTGATTAATTAATTTGCCCAGAGCCAGACAGTTAAGTCTGTGGTACAACCAGAAATGAACTACTAAGAGACTTCTGAGACTCAGTAATCCACTGTTCTTTACCACATGATCATTTCCTTCATCTCTACCCTTCAACTTTAGGGGGAAAAATTAAAATAAGACTTGAACAAGAAAAGTAAGTGAAATATGAGAAATCCTTACCGATCACACTGTCTACACTGAATTATGAGCTCCTCATCCCTGTACGTGCGGTAGCAGATGGGGCAGGTAGACAAACTTGCACAGGGAGCACACTGGGTGTAATTGTTTTGCCATTCACATCTTAAACCTGGAGAAGTTGCTCCACAGTGTCTGCACCAAACACACCTACAGAACAAAAAGATTTATTGCTGTCAGTTCACAGGAAGATGATTTTGTGGCTTTAAATATCTTCCATTTAGAAAGAGGTGAGTAATTAAGTTTTAACTTAACAACATGTTTAACCACAAACGTTTAACAACATTTTTTGTACTTTTAAAATAAAGTTCCTAATTAATAATTCCCTTGAAACTGCAAAAGCAGGCAGATGGGTTCTTGTAACAGCTCAACAGGTCAAAGAAGTTCATGCTTCCAGTTGCCATTCACTTTGAGATCTGGAGACTTAACCATGAGAGAGGTCTGGTCTGTTTGTGTTTCACCAAGTAAAACAAATTGTTTTCACAGGGTTTTATGTCAAGAACACTAGGGTGAAGCACCCATTCATCTTTCCAAATGAACACTGGAATGACTACAAGGAATATAAATTGGAATATTTTTTTTGCTATGAGTTTCAAAAGAGAAATTTTGCCTATCTCTGCTTATGTGGTTTTTGGTATGAGAAGCAGTTCTAATTGAATCAAACAACTCAAAAGCATTTTGTTGGCTTTGTTTAATACACCTGACTTAGACACAACTAAAACCTTGTTACAATTCAACGTGACATCACAAATACCAAGTGACAGAGAGAAGCAGAGGAGGCCAGCAGTCAGCAGCTCTGAGCCCAGCCCCAAACACACCATTTGCACTTCCAGCCTCCCTTTGGCACAGTCTGCAGGGGTGGGTCCAGGCAGTAGGTGTGGTAGCTGATGTCGCAGTCATCACACAGGAGGAGTCTCCCTGGATCTGTGGCTTTCCCACAGGCTTCACACACAGTGCACTCCAGGCACCTCCAACCTTTGCTGAGTACCACTTTAGTAATCTGAAAAACGCAAGGTGAGAATTAGTTGAAAACGGCTCAGTGAAGTGTGATCAATGTATAAATTAAGGTCTGGCATGTGGAGCTCAGGATGCTCCTCTGGGCACATCACCCACATCACAAGGAGCTCTTTAGCAATTAGACTTTCTGAAGCTTCAATGAACAGGAATGGATTAAACAGAAAAAAACTGTACCCCTTTCTAATTTTTTTATAAACAGGTGCAGTGTTTCCGTTTTTAAGCCACCTGACTGCCAGGACTTTTCAAATATCATGGAAAGTGGCATGGCAGCTGCATCAGCCAATTCCCTCAGGACTCTGGGATGCATCTTGTCAGCTCCCAGAGATTTGTGTACATTCTGGTTCCTCAAGAGGTCACAAACCTGATCCTCATGATGTGATCATGGTGCTGGAGTTTTAGTCATCTGAAGCAAGCATCTAACTTACTGCAATTAATATATAATGCAAGAGTGGTATATAAACAAAAAGTCAAATGATAATTGCATGAAATACGCATATGGCATTTTTTAAAGTATGTGCAAAATAAAGTTTTTGACATGTTTAAAAAAAAAATCCCACTTTTACACAGATATACTTACATCACAACCAATGAAAAGTGTACAGTGTATATACTGCAGTAAATAGCTTATTTTGTGCTTGCTAGGTCATTTCACAGCATTCAAATTTAATTTTCACACATTCTCTCCTAGGCTAATGAATGTAAAATGTATTAATTAACCACTCCAACTGCTGTCAATTCTGACAGCCAACAGGCAAATTGAATCAACTAAACCTTATGCCCCAAGTAAATGAAGATGCAGTGTAATTTTTTCTTTGTTTTTAATTCTGCTTGTATCTAGGTTTAAAACTTGTATCTTAAACTGTTATTTTAACCAACTGCTGGATAATCAGCGCTATTTATGGTTGTGAAATTACAAAAAGGTTAATTTCTCTTGAGGCTATGCATACTATAAAATGACATTTAATTAAAGTCTTTCATAAGTCACATACAAATAATGGTCACATTAGCTGATGAATATCTAACAAGTTAATGACTCCCCTAATTACCACAAAACCGAAGGCAGCGTGGTGCTATTAAAGTACAATATGAAAACAGTGCAATCAAGTAGTTTTTGTGTGGAACAAGAGCACTCACCTTAATACTGACACAGTATGGATGGTAACACTGCCCACACTGGGAACAGGCCAGCAGCCGGCCCTCAGCACCTTGGCCAAAACTGCCACAAACCACACACATATCCTGCAAGGACACACAAGAGCAGGCTCTCAACACGTGCCAGACACTACTTCTGAAAACATCTAACTAAAATCCAACTAGCTTGCTGTGTAATTTACCTCCTAACAAGGACTTCATTCGCTTTTTTATAATTAAGAGCAGAGAAACAAAATGAAGAATTGTAACTATTATCCCAACCTGATGGAGAGTGAACTTGTCACTGTTAGAGAACAGGACAACTGTATTATGCATCGAGTTTTCTTCCTCATCTTTATTAGATGAAATATCCATGGTTGTGACCTATTAAAAAAACACAAAATATAAATACCAAGCACATCACATTTTGTAAGACACGAGACAACATGAAACATTCTCTAAATAAGTTTTGCACATATTTATTCATACAGTTTCAACTTTCATAAAAAGCTGCCTCCATCAGAAATTACTGCATTAATTCACCTTTTCTCATCATCAGTATTAGTTTCACACACATATTCTCTTCCTCTCCGTTTTTCACCTTCACATATTATCCCATTCCATTACACTTTCCAATGGAAATGGAAGCAAAGATATACTTGAATTAAAAAATCACTTAGCAGAAATTGTCACAATGTGCCCAGTCTGCTGTTCCCTGCATGTAAATACTGAAGTTCTTTTTATCAAAAAGTTAACTGCAGTGACAGACTTTCGAATATTAATTCAAAAACCAACTGCAGAAATGTAGTTTGTCCCATATTGCCTAAAATGAGGTTTAGCTAACGTTCCAAGTATGTTAGAGGACTAAGCAAGAGCTCTAAAGTTACTTGCTGTAAGCAGTTTACGAGGCTTATCTATCTACCATAAAAACCTGCACTGAACTTGAAACAGCTATTTTGATCTGAATCCATCAGCTCTTACTGTAGACAATAATCTTGCTTTTTCATCAAGTGATTTTTATTCTGACCTGCCCTTTACTAATTCAGCATATTCATATACAGATTCTCAGGAAGAGAAACACAAATGAAACATTTCAACTGTGTTCTGACTTTCATGTGAATCTTAAAATACAGAATTTGCTGTCCATGAATTTAATAGGCCCAACTATTATCTCTGAACCAGGAATATAAGGGGACACAGTTCCATAAAAAAAGATTGCTAGGGAAATGTAGCTTTGTTTCAGCAGCTGTTCCAATGATATATATGTGGATTATTTTAAATACAGTGTAAGTCCTACAGAGATAAGTTTTGTTTAAATAATAATTTAAATATTTTACAAATCCAAATGTAACTCTAGGGACAAATGTAAATACCACAGTATCAACTAGAGGAATCCCTCTGATACACAGCTGCTGAAACTCAGCATTTACTAAGAAACAGCTGAAAAGGGAATATATTCTTTATGTGTTTTGATTGCCAAATATTTGAGAGCACTGCAGCTGTAACTAACCAGTTAACTCCAGAGCACCTGAAACACCTTGATACCTTCAGGGACAACACTCCCCTTACCTACTTTTGCACAGGTTTCACAAGGTTCTTGTGACTGCACATGCAAAAGAGCAGAATTTGCAGGACTGGCTGCAATGTTGGTGTCTGCTGAATCCCAGCACTGACCCACCGTGGGTTAACCTGTACCCACCTTTTTCCTCATTCCCAAGATATACCAAGGTACTTCCAAATCTGTGTGGCTGTCCACTGATCCCCTGCTGAGTAAGAACGATTTTGTGCAAATTGACTGAAAATACCCCCATTTCAAACATTTCTCTGACAAAAGGCTGATCTCTTGGTACTGCTAACTGCATCCACTCTACCACAAGGCAGCCACGTCTCTGCAACTCTGGAGCTGCCTTTGATGTGGTGACTCAGAGGATCAAATTTCTGTAGGAAATGGTGGAGAGTGATGTGCATTTTGTATTTATAGTTATAGCAAGTTACCTACATCACTGTCCTCTGATCAATTACAAAAACTTTTAGGAGTTTGATCTATAAACCCCAGCTTGTCTTGAAGTACAGATTTGTGCTTTGTAACACCAAAATAATGATGGGGATGTCTCCATTTGATTAAGGTGCTGTAAGTAGCCTAAGTGGAATTCATCCTGTATGTTTAAAATTAGAAATTTGCTTCTGAATCTTGACCATCCAATGCCTTTAAAAGGGAAAAGTGACAGAGATTATTGTTCCTTTTTCAAATCATGAACACCAGAGTATCCCAAGATATTACTACACAGGCAGCAGAAAGTGTGACAAACTTGAACAGATTACATGTAAGAACATAAAAACAAAGCTCTGAAGAGAGTCTCAGGAATTACTTCATAAAGACATGAAAATGAGCAAGTTCTCTGAACACAAGGAACATGATGTCTCTCAAAATGTGCAGGGCTTGTTGGTAATCAAAGTTTAAAAGGAACATTCAAGTAGAACAAGCCCACAGTGGAAAAAAAATCAATTGTTTTATAGTCCAGATTTCCAAGTTTTTCATACCAAAATCCCCCTTCTTATGAGGAGCAGAGTAGGACTGTGTAGGATTTTCAAGTTTTAAAAATACTTCAAGTATTAAATAGTGTAACAATCAACTTCAGTGAGCAATCACTTGCTTATAATCACTTCAGTACTCCTGAAGAATAAGAGACAACAAATATAATCATTATTTTCTCAAGGGTTTCTGGACAGAAGCTGTGTACAGAATAGTAGATATCTGATCACAACAAAGAACTGAGAATCACTGATATATGAATTCATTAAAGAGTCAAGGAAGCTTTAGTTATGGTAAATCATGATCTGTAAGGGCTCTCTGAAGGAGTCAGCAATTCTGGAGACAGGAAAATCTTATTGATGCAACTTACTTCACCATCAAACTCGTTTGGCAAAGTCCTTCCCCAAACCTGCTTAAAAAAAGTTAAACTGAAGAGGAATGGTCCCTATACTGATACAAGACACAAAATAGAGGGGACTAAATTATCAGTTTTGTATGTGGGAGAATAGCACTAGTCAAAATCTGACAGGGCCTGCCTGCTAACAGGTGGCGGTGCTCAACACACTCATGTGCAATCTGAAAAATCAAGTGAGAAGCAAGGTGACAAAGCTTGCCAACAGGATTGGGATATTCAGAGCAATAAAATCCAAAAGACAAGTGTGAAGAACTGCACAAGAACTTCACAAAGCTGAGTGCTGGGCTGTAAAATGGCAGATGGAAGTCCACAAAGTAAGGAAATTAACATGACAAAAGAACTGGTATTAATGATCAGAAATATGGAGTAGCTTCCCTACAAGGAACAACTCAAAACCACTGGCATCCTCCATACTTGCTACTCAAGAGTAGAAGGAAAAGGAGGAGAAATGATGGAGGTCTATAGAAACTGAGTGGCATGGATGGAGGAAGTGAATGGAAAGCAGCTTTCCACTGTCTCTTCTCCAAGAGCACTGAGAGGCGGGCAGCTAATCAAGGAGGCAGCCACTTAAAACACAAGCTGATCAGCTGAACTGAAAAAAGTTAAGCAGTCATGGTTTCTCTAAAGTTTTTTTTAAGTGAATGGGCAGATTTATGAAAGAAAGCTCCAACACAGGCTGCCCAAGACAAAGATACATCTTCCTGTTCAGCAAGTGCCCAAGCCACAAGCTGCTGCAATGTCTTCTCCTCTTCTGTTCTGCACTCTTGCACCACCACTCAGTCCAGAAGAACCTTTGCTCTGGTCTCCTATGGCTGCAGTTACATTCTCATGCACAAACCCTGCTCTCTCCCTCTGGGCTGTTCCATTCAGTGCTGCCTTTACCCAGCATGTTCTGCACCCAAGGAAATGAAAGTGGTACTTTAAGACTCCCAACTGTTGTGTCTTTAAATGGCAAGAGCAGCACAGAATTGCCTCAGGCCCACTGAGCTGTAGTGTTCCAGTTCTTCACCACAAGCAGTAACAGCCAGGCTCCATCAAACACCTCTGGCTCTGTAGAGCTCATTGGTTTTTTATGAAGTATTTTAATACAAGAATTACAGCTGAATAAAACTGTTATGTTAACAGACTGCAATATGGTAAAAAAGATCTCCTTACCCCTGGAATGACCACAGCCCCAACTCCATTCTTCAGTTTTGATCTTCCTCTGCCACCTCTTCCCGACAGCCCCGCTCCACGCGGTCTCCGCTTCCCCGGGAATCCTGATCCTCGGCCCTGTTCAATGGAAGGCAACAATGTCAATGCAACCCCTCAAGTTCTTTTCTTACCGGGATTCAAAAACTTGTTCAGTTCATCTATGGAAAAACATAAGTAAAAAACACCCTGTGATTTCTGGTGAGTACAAGCACAGCAGGGCATGGCCATTAAATTTATGCATAAATCTGTGTGAAATACCTTTAATTACTTACATGGCATAATATGATCACCTTTATCTTCAGTGAGAAAGCAGCCAAAACCAGGAATGTTTATATTCTGCTCAGCAGAATAACTGGAAATATGGATTTCCCCCAACAGTTACCCCCATCTCATTTGCAAAGTTTCCAAAATATATCTATTATTCTATGATTCATTTTTCTTTTCTCTTTGAACAGTCAGCCCAGACAGTCATGGGACTTTACACAGGGTCTGGACATTTGATTACTGGTAATCACAGATGCTTTTCTTACCCTATGAATAATCAAGTGAAGCCTGGAATTTATTAGGATTGAGTCCTGCTCACAAAGGAAAGTGGGAGCTGGCGCCGTGAAACTCTCTTAATTCAGCCTATACAGACAGGTTTTTTTATATTAATTCTATCACTTACATTCTATCATTATTCCCCATAATGTGAAGTTTTTCTTACACAATCTCCATTTGATTTACAGAGAGCTTCTCTTCTCCCTTCCTTATTTAAGATGCAGAGTTGCAGTGTTGTACTTTACAGTATTCAGTGTGTTCAACTACAATTATCCTTGGGAGAGTAAGTATGTTTTTACTTAAGTTTGAAATTTAGGGGGGTTTTTGTTTGGTTTTTTTCCTTTTTTTAAAATTTCAAACTGAACTAAGCCAAGAGGGTTCCTAATTCTCCCAAATCATTTCCAGAGAGAAAAAAAACATAGTCATGGCCACAAATTCTGGCTGATATATCAGACATCTTTACAAAGTGTCTCAAAGCCTCTAATCTGGGTAACTGATAATTATGGCATGTACTCGAATAAGCACCTTTCCTACAGCAAAATGAGCACTGAGATTATTTATTGCATTTCATATTTGTCAATAATCTCAGCTCCCAATACAGCCCAAGTATGGAGTACAGAGTATGAGGTTTCCAAATGCTTGCTGCAAAATACTTTTAATACCAAGGCAAAACATTTGCTCTGTAAAACCACACTGATGGGAGCAACAAAGCTCCATGGGGATTGTGTCACCAAGAGACAAGAAGGGTCTTTTCTGATGGAGACAGGAGCTCCTTGGATGGAAAGAAGCACTGTGGGCTCAATATTCCCTATTGTATTTCTCAAATATTCCAACTCCTGGCTTAAAGAAGATATTGAATTTTATGGTCATAATTAAAGGGAGAATTGAAGGATCCCAATGTTAAAATTTTATTAACATTCATCTAATAAAGCAAAAAGAAATTTAATTGACTCACACACCAAGTCAATGCAACAAAATGATATTTGAAGAGTGAAAGGAAGGATGCTGCTGGAAGCTGAGGTGAAACAAAAATTGTCCTTAGATATCTATGGAGCTAATACATATGCACACATAGGACACACAATCATCAATTTTTTTAACATGGAAACTCTTCTGACAAGTTTCTTATTTTCTGTTTCAGAACAGGTGTCAGTATTGTTATTTTCACACAACTAGTAACAGGAATAAGCACATACTTGTATCAATGTTAATGCTCAATATTAAGCTGAAAATTAATGCTTAAAGCAGCAAAAGCTAAGCTGATGTCAAATCAAAATAAAATTAGCATGAGAGTTAAAGTGAGATGAACTTAAATCACTGGGAGCTACAGTTATTTGTCAGTTTCGTAATTTAGCTTTTTTTTGCCTTTACTTAAACCAAATAATTCTACTTTAGTTACTTCAGGTGTTTTTAATAGTAAATGTCACTGTGGATACAATTTTGGTCCATCGAATCAGTTTGGAAAGTTGTTGTTTATTCCCCCATGAGCTAAAAACGATGTCACTTTGAATCCACTCTGCAAGATTTCTCCACAGCAACAAATTCAAGCCATCCTTCAGATCTCTGCTCCTTTCCATGCCTGGCTTACCTTACTGCCAGTCTTAAAGACATTTTTCTTCTCAGGTAATTTATTTTGACAGCCATGTAAAGCCAACCACAGAAAGTGATGTACTCAACACACACAAAATTTGGGTAATACAAAATATTCTTTGCCACTGAAAATCAAGGCAATGCCATCATAGTTTATGCTCTGGAAAGCTCACATCTTTTAACCTGAAACCTCCAGAGCTTTAATAAATTTTAGAGATCTTGAACAGTAACAGAATGGAAGATTCATTAAGGTGTGAGAAACAAAATTTCATCACTAATCTCTACAGCAGAAAGATAGTAATGGATACATGAAAATAAATTCAAGTTATTTACCACTTTGATGCTCCAAATGGCACTGCCAGGAAGCTGTCTGGATTTAAAAATGTCCCGACCTTCTGGAATGTCTGGGGACCAGGAAGGTGGGCTCACTGTATTATTGGTACTCCAAGCCCCCTAGGATACGGCAGGTGAGAAAATAGATGTATAAAACTTTGCAACATAAAAAAAGCAAAAAGCAAAAAAGCAAAAAGCAAGCAACAAAAAAAAAATCTGAAAAGCAAAGCACATGCAGGCATAGGCATTTCTACATTAATTTAAGTAGTCAATTAGTTCACTGAGTGAGTAGAAAGTGGGAAATTTTTAGGTTCTCAATGAAACATGCCCTAAAATCAGTATTTACTTCCAACTGATGGTTAAGCACAACAAAATGAGTTTTATGAACAAAGATTAATACATATCTAAAGCAAGCAATCATAACAACAACAAATTACGTGCCTAAATTTTATTGCATCAGTGAAGAAGACAGTAGTTGGAGGTGGCAATATCTCCTTTTACATTCCAAACTACATTCTGAAAGAACTGATGGCCTCAGTTGACTTTTCAAACTAAACTACCCCCAAATCACACCAACAACTAGTCTGAGAAGCACAGCAAACAAAAGGAATATGAATAAACCACTAGACAAAAGAAAACGAACATAGTCATGGTAATCAACAAAGCAGCTCATTCCCGCAAGCCTGCTACAAATAAACCATTATAAAACCCTACCACTGATTTTTTTCACCCCAGCGTTTTCATGTTATGCTGTGGTACCACATTTTAACACATTATTATGTACATGTAATAATATACATCCATATGGTGTACCTACAAGCTCTTTTTAACTCATTATTATCCCTATTTATGTAGTTCCATCATGGTGAGGTATTGTATGACTGTCAGTAGAAATAAAGCAAAATGAAAAGAAAATGCTAAGACAGCCAAGGAAAAATGCTGAGGCTCTCATAGAAAGTAAAATCTGTGGAAGACTTTCTCAAGCACAGAAGACAGACTGCAAGAGACAGACATCATAAATAACTTCACTGCCAATTTACACATTAGATTAATAAAGGACAGAACATTTTCCTAATTCTGAATTTGTGAGGGCAAAAGATATTGAATACCAGGATGACTGATGAAAAGTGCAGGTTTACCCTCCCCAGAATGCCATTCAGCAGCATAATCCCAGGGCTGATGTGGAATAACCTCATGCATACAAACATTCCCAACTATTGACAACTGCTCACAAGGGCAAGCCCAAACACATTTACACCTTTGAATACTGGGATATACAATAATAATAAGAAGAATCAAGGAAAATGAGATGGCTCTGCAAAATATGCTGGGTTTTTTTTCCTTTTCTGAAATGCAATTTCTCCATCCAGAATGCGTGGGAAATTAGTTTCTTTGGAATCAACAACTCCATCAAAACAAACATTCATCTTGAACTGTAAAGAGGTGTCTTGCTAACAGGTACACTTTCTGAAAACAGGGCTGTCCCTCAAGTGATCTGGCACCCAAAACAGAAAGCCTGTCAGTGACCTAAAAGCCTTATTCTGGATAAAACTCTCAAGGTAAAAACACCAACACTCAGTACAACCCACAGAATGGACACAGCCAATATTCAGCATAAATCTGCTGGAAAAGGAATACAGACAACATGACACTTAAAAAAAATAACCATTTGACAATTCTGCCCACATGAGGTGCTAGCTGGACACACAACCTCCAAACTTCTCAGTGCCCAGAGCAGCCGTGTGCTTGGTTTGGCCATCAAAGCCTCCCTCTGCCAAGGGGCTTCCAAAACCCACTCCAGAAGAGCTCCTGACAGCAGCTGCTCAAGGGTTCTGCTCACTGTGCTGCAATAAACACCCTGGATTGGAAGATTTTGCTATCCCAGTTTTTTCCTTGACTGCAGATTGCTGCTCATCATGCAGACAACTCTGAAGATCAGGAGGTTCATCACCCTCTGACAGGGGAACAGTGCTGGGCAGAAACCTTCCCACCCTCAGACCTGGGGATGGACAAGTCCCTGCTCACACCCAGGGCACAAGGACAGAACATTCCTGACACAACAGGGACATCATATCAGAAATGGGGGGGAAAAGGAAATTTGATACACTGGTAGCACAGAAGAGATTTGCCCTAACTATTCCAGCCCTAGTTTTTGTATAATGTAACAGTCAGTTTTGGCAGGTAAAATTCAAAATTTCATTGAATTTTAATTAGTTTCCTCATTACTTCTAAAATTCATAATGCATGGTAGGTAACTGTTCTTATAAAGTGGTAACACAAAGAAAATCTGTATAGCAACACAAAGAAAATCTATCAGAGAAACAATCTTTACATCAATCTGTAAAGAAGGCAGCATGCTCACAGTGTCAAAATTCAAGATCTTAAACATGCTGAAAATACTTAACAACTAAAATTACCTAGTCTTAGTTTGGAGGTACAAAATTATTCTCCTTTTGGGAAGATAATTTTTCTAGTGATTAAATATATTCAAAAGATTGAAAAGCTAAAAGAGTATTAAATCTGAATATAAAATATCCAGTCTTGCAAAACAAAATGATTTGTATATGATTCGTAAACCATATTGTTAAGAATTAAATTGGAAATTCAATCCAAGTTTTATTGTAGATCAGAAAAATTTGAATTCTTGGTCAGATAAACTTAATTACAAACACACATTTCCACAATACCACGAACAAATGAATTACATCAAAGAGATGCATTAATTATATTTTTGGCTTTTAATTAATGCCTATTACCACACAACACTGAAGAGAAAGTTCTATTCAGTTCATTTACATCAGAACCCCAGCAATAATTATGTACTGCGACAGAAACAGGAAGTTCTAATTCTCCATCATATTCTTGAGTCCTCAAAATTGAACAACACAGCTGCAAGTAAATTATAACAAAAGGAAACCCAGTGTCAGCAAGGGTCAGGAGATCTTACTAAATTACCACTGACTGTGTTTAGCTGCTTAACGCTTTATGAATCCTACTGCAATTGCAAATGCACAAAGCTGGCTTTGCAATTTAATATTTAATGTAATTTTAGGGTTGTGAACAAACTTCAATCACTTGAAAATACAGCTCTCCTCATTAAAAAAAAAAAAAAAAACAAAAAAACAAAAAACCAACCAAGCACCAAGCATAAAAACCGTAACAACAACTGATCCTTGAAAAAGACTCTTTTTCTCTTCTTTTCCAACATTTACCTTTTACAACAACATACTTAGTGATACCATGTAAGTGAAGACAGCAAAAAACCCATCCCATCCAAGACAGCACACATCCAAACCCACCAGAGTGCTCTGCCTTCTCAAATCTCATTTAAAACAATCTCTTAAAACCCCAACAGATATTCAGTGTGCTGTGGAACAGTCATCACCAACATCTTCATGATGAAAATTAAATATCTCTGAACAAGGTATTTCTCAAGGAACACACCCTGGAATAATACTAAAATAATATTTATGGAATTTACAAAACCAGCAGAAGTTTATTGGTTTTTATTCAAAATTATTCTACAGAGTGTTCTCAACTCTTCACTTATCACTGTTTCAGAGCCAGAATTTGTAATGCCTTCCATTTACTGACTTAATTTTATGCTTTCTAGTACACAGTGGCATGGCAAAAATAACCATTTCAATTCAGATACACAGAATAAATACAACAGCACTTAACACAGTGCTCTTCCAACACTACCCCAGAGAATCCCCATGTAACAGGAAACCAAACTGGCTGGATGCAATCCTGTGCCATGTGCTCTGGGATGACCCTGCCTGAGCAGGGAGGCTGGACCAGACGGCCCATTGCGATCCCCTCCACTCTGAGCCACTCTGGGATTCTGCTTCTGCTCCTATGTACAACTCTCCATTTGGAAAAGCACACGCTCTTTAAAAAAATGAATGTTTTCAACGGAAAGAATAATTTAAAACCATCACAAAATAAACCTAAACCAATTTCTGCCTGCAATCCAAAGTGATTTAAATACATGCCTTCCACATTGTGGATTTGTCCAATTTTGCATCTTGCTCAAAAAAAACCCACCTGCCTGTAACTGGACATTTAAAAATCTTCTTTTTTCATAGTCTACAGAACATCATTCAACATCTTCCAGTCCTTCATCAAAAGCCCAGAGTGGGAACTTAAAAGTACTGAAGAGAAATTTAAGGCACTAACATATTTCTGATATATACACCTGACTGTACAGTGACCCAGGAAAACCTAACTGCAGCACAACAAACACAGATCTCCTAAACTCAGTGGAAACAGCAGAAAAACTTTCCAGAACACTCTCTCATACCTTAGGAAGCAAAAATTTTGAACTCTTAGATGACAAGTAAAAACGAAAAGAATTGTGCAATATATAAGAAAGCTTTGTTAACACTAAGTCCAGAAAAGCATGAAATCATCAACCTGGAAGACCCAAGGACTAAAAATAAATTGTGATGAGAAGATGAAACACTAACTTGTAACACTGACACACTTTTTGTATAGAATTTCAGCAACAAGAAATGAATACCCTGGATTGATCCCTGAAACACAACACGAACAGAGAGAAAGATGCTGCAGAAAGTGACAGGCTTGAGGATTCGTTTCACTTATCAAATTTAATCCTAATCAAACCACAATGATTTGTACAAGACAGTTCTTGCATGGTATTTCCTAATGTAACAAAACCACAGAATTATTTACCACACCACTAGAAACATCGATCAAGAAAATATCTGGCAGAGTAAGGGACACAGAGTTGTAGAAGGCTCTTCTCTGAAGCCAGTTTAAGAAGCTTTACCACACTTTGAAATTACCAGCCAAAATAAATGCATATATGAAAAATATTAAAAGGTAATTTAAATAGCACAGCATCAAGAAAACATCTGGCAGAGTAAGGGACACAGAGTTGTAGAAGGCTCTTCTCTAAAGCCAGTTTAAGAATCTCTAACACACCTTGAAAGTACCAGCCAAAATAAAGGCATATATGAAAAATATTAAAAGTTAAATAGCACAGCATTATGTCTATCTGCATTTGTAGCAGCTGAAAAACACAACAAATTTTCTTCTAGTCTGCTTTAACCATAAGCCAAAAGAAACTGAAATTCTCACCAGAGAAGCTTTACGACGACTTTTTCCTTATTTACCAGAACATTAATTCCTTGAAAAAATAAACTACACACTCAGGAGAATCAATGCATTTTCTAAGAAACAGGTGAATTTGATGAATTATACTGCAATATAATAAACACAGAATGGAACAGTGCATGTGCTTACCTGTCTGGACCTGGGTCTCCCAGGGGAAAACTTGCGTTTGGTGATGGCGGGTTTGCCCATGCCGATTTTTGGAGTGACTGATATGTAGGTGGTTGGGAGAGCACTCCCAGCAGCTGGGGGCAGCACTGGGGGCTGACTGTGCTGCACCTCTCGTGCAGAATGCAAGTCTAGAGAAACATCTGGTGAGGAAGACACGTTTGTCTTGTTTAGATTAAGTGATGGGGGAAGCGAGGGGCAAGTCTCAGCTGGTGGTTTGATGGGTTTGTCTCTGACTGGTGAACTATTTGCAACACCTCCATGTGAAGCAGTACTTTCTACTCCTAGAAGAGCTGGTGCTTCTGATTTCTCATGGGTTTCTTCCTTTTCTATATCTTTCTGCACTTTTATTATTTCCAGTTGTTGTTCTGTGGGGACTGAAATATCTCCTTTTCTTTCAGTCTCCAGAATTTCTGGTGTCACAGTCATGGTCTCAGGTACTGAGCACAGAGACCCAGAGTCTGCTGTGGACACTTCTGATATCTCCACACCACCCTGAGGCAGCTGGGTCTCTTCAGCCTGTTTGTCCAACTCCTGCTGGGCTACAGCTTGAACACCTTCTACCACTTCCATCATTTTCTCACTCTGACTGTCACCAAATGCTGGTGTCTTTTTAGGAGATATTTCCATTTCAGCTGAATTGATTTCAACAGAGACTTCTGCTTCCAGTTGTGTGGTCTCTTCTCCTGGTGATATGCCTGCAATTAAGTACAACCATATTAAAGGCTCACTGTGAAAAAGAAAAAAACTTCTGGTGCTCTGATCAACAAGTATACTTGGTACACATCATGCAGGCCAACACATATCACTTTACTTCAGTGAATTTAATATGTAGCTTAAAATACACTTCACTAACATCTTTCTTTGTACCTATTTTTACAGTAGTCTATATTTTTAGTTCATTATTTTTCTTCCCTAAAAACACAGCAGAATAAATTAAAAGAAAATAGACCCAAGATTAATTTTTGAGGACCTGAACACACATTTCCAAGTAGGCAGACAAAATTAATTTCTTCTTTTTAATTTCTGTGTATTGAAGATGCATGCTATCATAAATTAATGTATTTTAAGCTACTGTCATAACACTTTCAAAAAGCTAAGAACAGGAAAAGTACAAATAAAAAATATTTTCCTCCTAAAACTCTTTCCTGCTTTAGGAAATCAACTGAAATGAAAACAGCTGCTGCTGGTTTAATTAAAGTTTCTAATATATAATGAATTTCTTTCAAAAATATTTATCTAGCCCTCCCTTGAACCAAATCAAGCACATTTCATCCATAACTTTCTTCATCAAGGAGTTCCAGAGTTTTTGTCCACTCTATAAAGAACCACATTCTTTGCTCTGAATTTGGCTTCTCACACCTTCCTTTGATGGGCCTGATTCTCTTACAGGCCTTTTAATTCTATTACACTTGCACTCTTCTTAAACTCACACTGCCATAAGTTCATAGACAGAATTTATTCTGAATATTTCTTCACAGTTTAAATCATGGCCCTTTTAGCACTGTGATGCAGAACCGAGTGATCACAGCTAATCTGAAAAGCTGGGTGTTTTTACTTTTTCTTTAAATATAAGTTTCTTGTATCCCCTTACAGCAGCCATTGTCTAACATCTGGATGAGACTGAATGGGACATACTGGCACGTTCTTTACCCTTGATATTGGTCACTAACACATCTAGTGGTTTGACCCTTCTTTAGCTGCTCCTCCCTGTGCATCTGGTAAGATGCAGTTTCTCCCAAAACAGAAATTATCAACTGCTGCAACCCTGTCAAAGATCATCTTTTACTTACAAAGGGGAAAAAAAACCCCCAAAAAAACCCCCAGAAAATCCTTAACCAAGGATGTATGCAGAGTTACAACCATAAGAGAAAGTATAAGTGACAGTATTTGAATAGCAACAAGTCATTGGGTTTTACAATAAACTTCCATCATACAAAGCATTCAACTATTTTTCCAGCTTGGAAAAAGCCAACAAAAAAGTAAAACAAACAAATGAAAGTAAAGCCACACAAATCTTCTGAAGTCTCTCTTCCCCTTCAATAAAACACTTCTTTTATCAAGCAAAGAAGTTAATACTCTTGCTTGAGAGCTCAGATGGAACTGTTGCAATTTGTCTCCTACTGCTTTCTAGGTGCTTCTTCCTTTTGCTTTTATAAAGCATTGCAAACCTTAGTGACTGGAAGAAGGTTCTGGTTCTGAAGGGTTCTGAACTGGTGTTTTCTCAGAGTGCAAAACTCTTTCTTACCTTCTGTAACACATCCAACAGCTGATTCCTGATCAAGGCCATCACCTGTAATGGGCTGTTCCTGAAATGCCATATCCTCTCCAGCACTTTCCATTTCCATTTCATTTGGACAAGCTTAAGGAGAAGCAAAGCAGTTATTAAAATTGCTGTGTTTATTCTACTACTTTGGCATCAGCAACTGCTGTCACTGTTTGACCTTTTGGCTCCAGAGAGACTGATATTTAATGATGACAGGATTTAGGACAGGTCAGGTCAGTGAGAAGGTTAGGGAGACTACACAGTATTCCTTAAAAATTAAGAATATTTTACTCATTAACACTGAAGCTTTCAGATGTCTGTAAGGCAACTGCATACACCTAACAGTGAAAATATGCACACAGTCACAGACTTCTGCACAGACTGAGCAATACAGGAAAGAATTTTCTTAAATTTCAAGTCTATGAAATTCAACAGAACTGGCAGCATGAAGGCTTCAAATTGGTATACAAATACTACAGTGGATTATGGCATAGATATAAAGTTCCATCTACCATCAGCACTGGCAACACTGATTTTCACCTTATGTATTCAACAACATGAAAACTGAATTCTGCCACTTTAGAACAAAGATATCTTAATCTTTGCATGGAAAAGGCACAACTGAGTGGTTTTTTGGCTGACAGGATCATTATAGAGCACAGAAACAGGATTTTTTTTTTCCCCTTGTGTAAAAGCTCTTTCAGTTAAGGAAATTCATTGAAATGCACTAGATGAAGTATGGAAAACAAAGTATATAGCAAGCATTAACTTGAAGAGAACTGATCCTCCATGGATGTTAGCACAAAAAAAAAAAAAAAGGGAAACAAACAAATTTCTACATCAAGACAGTCTTTTTTAAGTTGAAAAAGCCCACAACTATTAGGTGATACTACTTTTAGCACCCTAGAAGCTGCTCTCAGACTCTGCCAACTTTAAAGCGATATTTTAACTTTAAAAAAAAGATCATTTAGATTGGCTCCAAATCTGATTTTAAAGTACAGAAGTGCTCTCCTGGGTATAAAGCCCTGCATGACTCTACTGATGTAACAGCTCCAGATTACTCCTAGCAGGTGAGATGACAGTCCTGTTCTTCCTTGGGGACAAGAACATGCTTGTCAACGTTTCTACTAGCTAGAAATCCAACAGAAGCATTGCTTAAAACCTCAGCCTTCCTTCAGATTAACCTGCTACCTACTGAAATGGGGTTTTGTAGGAGACTGGGAGTTGTGACCATATATGTTCTGCTTTGGACATCTTCAAAATGCTCTAAGAATGCTGCCTGGGAGCCTCTCCTAAGCTTTCAGGAGGGAAATGATCTGCAGAGGCTGAAGTGGTCCCTCTTCCTAACCTGGTGGCCATGCTCATTGACAGAGTGAACTCATTTACAGACATTTTCCCTCCTGTGTCACTGCCCTTCCTCCAGGAGCACCTTTTCTATCATCTCTTTACTGCTCACAAAAGGTGATGTACAGGCTAACATCAAAGAGATGACTTATTTATACAAAACATCAGTCTGAACACAAGCATTAGGGTTTTGTTGTAGCCCAACACTTCCCCTTTCCTTGCCAAAATTTACCAGGCTTTCAAAACCACAGACACTTATGGATAACAGAAGATCAGTGCACAAGCACTGCTGCAAGCCCAAAAATTGCACATGGCAGTGGCTGTGCAGTTCATCTGTTACATTTTAACCTTGCTTCTAAATGTAACCACAGCTGTGCTTCTCGAGGGAAATTCAGCCTGGATGAGTGCAGGTGCTGCCCAACAGAGCACATGGTGTGAAATACACAAAAACATTTACTTCTGAGTTTTTAACCCAGCTCTTGTGGATGACCCACTGGGTTCACAACAGCAGATACAATTTCTCCCTGTGCTTCCTTACTGCTACTGACTTATTTTTTAAAACATACTTTACACTTCTCTACAAGTTTCCACCTTCTGCTTGATTTGTCCACTTAGACAAGAATGTCTCAGAAACAACATGACTGATCATACATTTCTTTGAAAAAGGACACCTATTAAAAGCTGTCTAGTTAAATAAACAGCTGTCCCTTGAACACAGTCCAGCTCCCACTGCTCTGTCCCTCCTGGATAAAGTGAGAACAGGCACTATGAGACTGACCAGAAGCTGGAGAGAAACAGGAGAACTGAATGTCTCCAAAAATATCTACCAGGCACAAATGAGTGAAACAGCCAGGCTGGCAAATGAATACATTTATGAACTGTACCACATCCAAAATAAATCAGTGAAGTTTACAGCCACAGCCTGAGAGGCTGGAGCTGGAATGTTGAGAGCCACAATTATGGTGCTCACCAGCCCATGTTTGTACCCAGGATCCTGAAGCCAGAAAGAGAAACCACCTATGGACTGCCTGAGTAGCTGCTGTTAAACAGAGAAGGGATGAAATTCTCTACTCTCATAGAGTAGAATTTGAGTGGCTGGTTCACAAAAAGAATTGGTGAGACTACAGATGTTACATCTGATATTAGCATTTTGGAACTGTGAAGTTTAAGTTTGATTACCTGTTATACTGTCAGGTTCAGGAATGAGTTCAGAAGTGTTCATTACATCACATGACTGAGTGTGATCCCCTTCTCCTTGTCTACAAAGAGTGCAGATGTAGTCTTTCAATTGAGACTCCAATTCACTACCTGGAGATCTGTCACAGTCTATGTGAATCCATCTGGGAAGATTAATTTATTGTAACTGTGATTTTAGTAATGAAAATATAACGCATCATAGTAAAAATCCATTAAAAATAGCACTATTTCACATTCCTATGGGGAAACAGAGATTTTCAATGCTTGATTATGGAGAACTTTAGAGGAATAAGCATATGTCAGCATGTCAAACAATGAACAAACTTAAACATGAAGACTTAAATTGTCCTTGATAAAGTCAATCAGACTCCACAAGATGTAGAGCATCATCATGATGTTGCACAGTAGCATACAATATTATTGCAAACAAAACATAGTTTACATTCTTAAAATGTTCCAAATACTGTATTTTAGGGTTTTTTTTAATTACTGAAATAGTAAAAGACATAAAATTAAACAGAAAACATAAACTTGAAAATTAAAAAAACCAAAATCAACCCAGATGACTGCAAACAAGAGTCTTTAAACTTTAGGACAATTACTTTTTCAGCCTGCTTCCTCACAAAATAGGTTAAATTCAATAGGCAGCAGCAGCTTGCAGCAAGTAACTCCCAGGTACCCTCAAGTAGCTGCCAATTAATACTTATCTGCTAAGATTAAAATAAAGCTGCCTGCTATTGTTCACTGTATTTAGGGAAGAACGATCAAGGAGCTGCCCAAGATCCTGTGGTACATCAAACACATTGTACATCCTTCCCAGAAACCCATCAGTGTCACACTGCTCATCATGCACCTTTGTGCACTTTAGCACAAATTAACAAAAGCTGGGTACTCACCTTTTGCACATGTGACAATGCAACATATCTTTCTGGAAGTCTTGGAGGCACAGTTTTTCACAGAAAGGACAAGATAAGTTGTCTTGCTGTTGGTAACAACTGTCACATACCAAACAATTATGGTGCCACTGACAACTTGTTCGTGTGCCACACTCAGCACATACTCTACAGTTCTAGAGATCACAAGAATTTAGTAGTTAATTATGGTATTTCACAATGTGGTAGAACTGCCATTAACTGACATTTTCCTGATTTGAATTAAATTTAATAGCTTTTGTCCTTGATAACACAAAGATACCCAGGATCTGATAGCAGAGCATGAATAACCTGCACAACAGTAACAAGTTTCCTGACACTACTCCTGACTTGAAAGGAGTATTTCTTATGAGATTAAACTTTTTTATTGCTACTCTCAGTTATCATATGACTGCCACAAACTGATGTAACATTACATACATCTCACATACAAGGACTTCCCATTGCAATTACTTACAAAGTTACTGATAAAACAACAAATTTATCTTGCTTTCCTCAAATGCAAAGGAACCCACAAGCTGCAGGACTGTTTTGGTAAGCTGGAGGTGAATACCAAGAGACTTCAAGTATGGATTACATACACTACTATAGAGCTTTGAGTTTACATTTTTGTTCCCATTGTATCATGGGAGCAGCTGTTATTAACTGCAGGTTATCCACTGCACCTGGATCCCACACTTCTCTTTTCCCTGTGGAGCTGATTTACAGTCCTACACAGGCTGCTTCAGCCCCAGCACTGACAGCTCCCCCCACAGAGCAGCTGTGGAGCCACAGGATTTACATCCAAGTGGGATTCCTTCAGAAATTACAGATTATATTACATAGCAACAGCATTCCACAATACACCTGGAACAGCACAGTGTGGATAACAAAGTCTGGGCTCTTAAAAATGACCAGAAGTTACTCTGAAACCTTTCCACTTACTTTACATTTCCAACCATTTGTTGGTACAGCATCCATAACTGGCTGTAGACAGAAAGTGTGGTAGCCTTTGTCACATGTATCACACACCAGCATCTTGTTGTCTTCCCCAGAGTGTCTAAGGAAAGTAACAAGTGATCAAAAATAACTTCAATAAGCAGCAACAAAATATCTGTTTCAATAAAAATCTAAACAGGAAGACACAGGTGTGCACATAAAAATATACAAACACTACTTACAAATATCTCCAGAGACAATGCCTTCAAATTCATTTTTAAATACAGGTACATACAACTATGTTTATTCACCAAGAGCTGAGCCTGTGCAACCATTCTGAATACCAGATATTGGCACACTTTCACTTACACATGTGTAGATAGATTTGATGGCCTTTCTGTACTGAAATCAGTTCAAAATCTGCAATATACATTTTATTTCTTTCTGAAGAAAACATCCAGTTGTACTTGTTTCTGCAGTCTGACTGTAATTTTTTCAAAGGAAAAAGGAGCCATCAAGTCTGATTATTGGAGCTCCTACAATGTCAGACAATATGACTGCAAGAGCAAAACAAACATTAAAGGAAGATATTTCTATTTTTCTACAAAGATGTATTACAGAGCTCCACCACAGATTCTAGTGATAAAATAAATTTGCTGAGAACAAGACAAATAGTTTGGTAATATCTAAAGCCATTGTGTTCTGCCTTCATTTAAATAAATGAATGCAGTAAGTAAACATGCAACAAGACTTGCCTACATAAAGCCTTGCAGTACATGGCATTATACATGCTGGATACCTCATTACCTGGGAGACCTGGTGTTCTAAAAAGCCCTCTCTTTGCATGAAGATATGCTTAAAATGCTGTTCTTCCAATAATGGTGAAGAACTGCCATACCACATCAAGTAATTACAGAATCAAAGAATGGTTTGGGTTGGAAAGGACTTTAAAGACCATCCAGTTCCATGGGCAGTGACATCTCCCACTAAACCAGGTTGCTCAAAGCCCATCCAGCCTGGCCTTGAACACTTCCAGGGTGAGGCATCCATGGTTTCTGTGTTCTGAGTGCCCCTCTGCCCAGCCTGGACTCGTGCTTGGAACTGCCCCAGTCCAGGTGCACAAGGTCGCATTTGGTTGAAGTTCATGAGTGTCCCACAGCCCCACCTCTCCAGCCTGCTCAGCTCCCTCTGGATGGGGTCCCTCCTCTTCAGCATCAATTGTCCCACACAGCTTGGTGTCAGTGGCAAAGCTGCTGAGGGTGCCCTTGACCCCACTGCCCATGTCATACTAGCCCCAATTCCAACCCCTTAAGAACAACACTCATCACTGGTCTCCACTTCAGTTCTTGACTCCAGCTCATGAATCCATTGGGTGCTCCATCTGTCAAACCCATCTCTGTCCAGTTTTGAGGCAAGGACAGTGTGTTGGACAGTGCTGAACACTTTGCACAAGTCCAGACAAGTGACATCAGTTGCTCTTCCTCCACAAACTCTGTAGCCCCATCACAGCAGGCACCAGATTTTTCAGGCACTGTCTGCCCTCAGTGAAGTGATGGTGTCTGTCACCATCACCTCCTTATGCCCCATGTGTCTCAGCACAGTCTCCAGCAGGATCTGCTCCATGACCCTGGTAGGCTGGCAGGTGAGATTGACTGGTCTGTGGTTCCCCAGATCTTCCATATTTCCCTTTATAAAAACTGGGTCTATGTTTCTCCTTTTCCAGTGCGTGGGAAATTAACCAGACTGCCAAAACTCAAGTATGATGGATGGTGGCTTAGCCACTTCATCCACCAGTTCCCTCAGAACCCATGGACATATCTCAAGTGGTCCCATGGACTGGCTGTGAACAGACCACATTTTCTCTGCTTTTCCACTAAAGAGAAGATTTGTTAGTAGATGCTGTAATTGCCCAGTATAACATTTTCAGGAATACTATTTGGAACCTTCTTTTCTGTACTAGCTTCATTGCTGAGATTTGCTATCTGCTATGTGTGATCAGGGAACACCCTTTTATTGAAATGGGTTGAGTGAATAGTAGCAAACATCAAGTGCTCTGCTTGGAAAACAGGAAACTGACTGATCAGACACATGAAGCAGTAGCAGAGTGGGTTTTTTCCTTCATACTGTCCCAGCTGATCTGACTAGAGCTGAACAAAACTCATTTCTTTTTCAGTAAGTCCTTCAAAAAAAAAAAGGAAGCAAGCAAAAGAACCCTGCAGTGCCCATCAGATGAAGTTGTAAGAGAACAAGCCCACAAGCAGTCAGGATTTTCTAAGTGAACCCTTACAGTGCTACAGCAACTAAGTTTCATTGTCTCTGCCTTTGTCTGGTGCAACTGCTCAATCAGGGCCACTCATGTCACTTTGTTTCTTCGCTCAACTAAGCCATGGCTCTGTTTTCATTATGATTCTTTATCTGCCTCTCAAAGACATTAAATGAGAGGACCTAGTGCAAGGAGACCTGCCCAGAGTGCAGGTACAGGCACAAGTGAATTGTCAGCTGAGTAAAAGCACAGGTTCTTTGATTGGGAAAACACTACAGTAAAATTATTTATTTGGTATATTTGAGAAAAATTCTCCTGTATATAAAAGGAGGAAAAAAATCAGAATGTTTTGCTGCTTTTCAGAACCTGCCATGATGGTAACTCTAGGGATAAAACACACAGGAATTTCAGATCAGCTTTTTTAGAACAAAGCATTTGCTCAGCTACTTAATACAACAGAAAAGATGGGGAAATAATCTACACTTTTTTAAAAAAACCCAAAATATTTAATGAAATATGCATTTCAAAACCTCAGCACATAAATCTCACGCCATCCTCCTCCATGTCCTGTAAGTCTCACTTACTTGCAGTTCTGGCACACTTTGCAATCAGGACACTGCCAACCTGCTCTTTTTAAAGGTGTGACTTGAATGTCCAGGCACATGCCATGGTAGTGCTGGCCACAGGTAGTACAAAAAAGTTGATCTAAGAGGTCTCCAGGGCTGTCGCACACTGCACAATTTGCTTCTTCCTTTGCTAAAAAGAAATATTTTTTCAATTATTATTTTGTTCAAAATTATGAACAATTCAACGAACTCAAAAAATTACTTAGTAGTTCTTATGCATACAAAACTTGACCATTCTTATGAAATTCAAATTTAATTAATATATTTAATAGTTACTACTTTAATTCAATTTTCTCAACTAATCTTCTCATAACAAAAGTAAATTCATTTTAAACCTTAATGAAGTGTTACAAAAGAAACTGTTTTATTCTCCTCAAGATAAAGCTGAGAGCTTCGGAACCAACTCCTCTGTGGAACAAGTACAAAATAAAGAGACCTAAATTTAACAGACCTATATTTTTATTTAGCTGAAGTGTTTGCAAGAAGGTTGCTCTAACTTGAGTTAGGACAAGCAAGCCTATCAATTTGAACTAAAACTTGACAGAAGACAAGCTTTACCAGTAAACTTCTTCCTTGTTATGTCATTAAAAGAAAAATGCTTTGCTGTGCAGGACTGCTGGTCTTCAAAATAGAGGAGGATGAACTCACATGTTTTCTATCCCTGAACACACATGAATTCTTGGGTATGTGAACTGTGACAGTGCATCTAAACAAATGCATTCTTAAGCTGATCCTATGACTGTGCAGTTTTCATAAAACCTGGTACTAATTGTGCCATTTGATCACTGTGTACTTACATCTTTCAGGAGCCTGAACAATGTGGTCTGGACAAAGGAGGGACAAGTTACTGAAATCCTGAAATGTGCCTGCTCCAGCAGCACAGGGGTAATGGTACATCTGGGTACATTTCTCTTCACAGCATTTGATAGTGGCTCCAAGGTGCTTACAAAATGCACATCGCTGAAAAACAAACAGAACGAGTCATTTAAAAATTTATTTTTCTTGTAAGTTTTTTAGCCAGATCTGTTCCCCCCGTTCATTTAGCAGATGAACACCCTGGCCAGTAGGAGGTAGTGAATACTGAGAAGGAAACTAATGGGTAGTGTTGTCTTTCAGCTGCACTCCCAAACACACTCTGACAATTAAGATTCTTCTTGTCACAGAAAAGCATTTTCATTCTATGTTATCTAACTTGAGCTATGCCTTCAGTAATGGGGCTTGGAGACTTATGCTGAAAATAAAGGCAGATGACACCACGCTGTCAATAGGTTATGACTAAAAACCACATGGCTCTGTAAGCTGTAATGTAAAACCACAGACGCTGTAATCAGAAATGCAAATGGAACTCAAGTATGATGTTCTCCCAAAAATCTTACTGGCATTATACAATTCTCTCTGGGATGATAATGCATTACATAACCCTGCACTTTCTTCTCATCTTGCCTTTCAAGACTACACAAATATCACCACCAAACTTTGAGAAGTCATAAATAAGCACAATTATTATTAGACACCAGAGAAATAATTTCTCAGAAAGAACTACGCAATGATCCTCCAGTTCTCCAGTCAAGAGAGAGCAGAGTCTATCAGTCTGCTTGTAAAAACTCACCCACACCTTTCTGATTCAGTTAATCAGTCTTTTTTCTTTCTCGGATTCATTACAGTCCCTGAAGCACTGTAACATCCTTTTGCACTTTTTCACCAAGGCAACAATAATTTTTAAGGCACAGCACCGTAAGATTTTCAGTAAACTTAAGAAAAAACAGGTCAGCAGCTCACAGGAAGGCATACATAATACACAGCAACAACTGAGCTCAGGGACTCTCATTTTTCACAATAAAAATACAACACTAACACTGGTGTGTTTGATTACTAGCTGAAGTGTCAAGTAACATCCAAATACAAACATAAACCAAATCAAAGAAAAGTTATGTACTGCATCTGCTTAATTCTTAGAATACAGACAATATTTATTCTCCTAATTCTTCTCTGTTTCAAAGCCTGGCATGAAATTAGGCATGAAATAGTGCTACTACAAGTCCACAGATATCAAAACCAGCCCATATGAAAATACAAATCACAAAGCTGTGTCAACAGCTACCTTGATATTCTTTAAAACCAGATGAAATTAACATCTTCAGAAAAATATCTGCCAGCACCAGAACTCATGGACAAGAGACAGAAAAAATATTAGTGTATGCTAAACAGAACTGCAGTGTAAAGAGAGAAAATGCTCTGGCAAAGAAATGAAAGGGGATCACCAAGGAGAACTACTGACAATGCTCTGTCTGTCCTGTGATCTGCAGACATCTCACCCCTACCCATGTCTAACACCTGCTGATGTGCAGGTAAGCTGCATCCTGGTACTTTACCAGCTGAAATGCAGAGCAGAGGAGAGGGAACAAGGTAAGCAAATAATAACATGGAGCTCTTGAAGGAGAGCAAGGCAGCAGCAATGGTAATTACATTTATGGTCTGTCAACAAAACCAAAATCCTGCAAGAAACTCCTTTTAGGAAATTATACCCCCAGTGAGCACTTGCTGAGGCTGCTGCACAAGGTAAATCCTGAACTTAGATGTAAACCCATGAAAATACAGCCCAAAGCCTCTAAAAAAAAAGATCTGCAGCTGCACTGTGAGCCACACACAACCTATTTTGTCCCTGATGTTCTAAAAACCTATGGAGATGGACCAAGACACAACTCTTACAGGCCACACTTTTTTCAAAGATTTTACTCAGTAGACAAAAAAAAAATAGAAAGTGGAACTTGGGAGGAGCTAAAGTCCAAAATGTATCCCTCAAAAAAGTATTCAACAAGACTTTGCTGGATCCCATTATTGACCCTTAGTAGCTATTTATTCAGGAAAAGAAAATTATGAAAGAACTGTAAGCACTTAAATAATCAACATTTATTAAAAGCTAGGAATAATGGAATAAAATAGCAATATAAATGGCATTTTTAAATACCACATCTGTTTTTCAAAACCACCAATCAACCACGCTACGCAGCAACCATAAAATCAGAATGTAACTTTTCCCAAATGTTCTATGAATAAATGAAGAAATTATTGAAAATTAGGAAACTACAGGATTACTATAAAACCTTGAAAAATGTTGATGGTGGTTTAAGGAACCACATAAAGATGCTGGAAGAAGAATGGAAGTCCAAGTTACATGTAATTGAACCCTTCAAATCCATCTGCTAAACTGCACTGGCAATGAAAAGCATTTGGCAGATAAGTGAAATACACTTTGAAAACAACGTGGTATGTATCATCTGAAGCAAATAAAAAGCACAGAATATCAACATTTGCTGAATTTGTAAGAGAGATAAAGCAGTCTGAAGAAACTAATGCCCAAAGGGACTTTTTTGGCAGCAGATGTTGGTGAGAAGAGTTACTTTTCCAGCACTAGAAGCCAACACTCCTCTGAAGCCAGGCCCCATGCTATGACCCCAAAAGAACAGCAGAAATGTATTAAATTAAACAAAAATATTAAAAGCTCTGCTAAATGAAATCAGTAACAAATAAGACTTTACTACTGCTAAAACATGGCACCATGACAGCAGGAGATGGAATGAAGCAGTAAATCATGCTGCCCATGAGATGCATGCCCATATGAGGACAGTCCCAGAGCCAGGACAGGCTGGAGTCTCCAGTTTCACTGGTATGAGCACAAAATAAGGTGTTGTGGGAAGGGGGTGGAAGCTGAATTTGAAGGGCAGCTATTGGAAAATGGTAATCTGTCAAGGCAAGACAAACACTGTTTTGTTAATGGATCAAATAATTTTACGTTCCCGTTTTACAGGAAAAAAACCTCAACTTTATAAGGTGTCAAGAAGCTGGAGAGGTTATTTATTACTTATTCATAATACACTCAAGGAAATAAACTAAAGCAGAGCTAGCAGACTATTTTCCTACTCAGGAAGTCCTTCAGTGGTTACCAACTGTTCCCTTCAGCAAGTTCCTTGTGCACTTGTCCATTGCAACAAAGCTCTGAGTCCATCCCTACTTGTGCTACTTCTTACTCCTGTGATTTCCTTCATTTAAAACTATCCACCCCTCTTTCTACTTGATAATTTTGACTTTTTTCTTTTTTACATCTGCTTTTTCAGACAGAAAAGGAACTGATTTTTAAAAGCAAAAGTTATGTCATCTTTAAAATTTGATTTTAAAATTCCTTTTGTTTACTAATCTCACTGGTTCAAATATGACATTGTTGAACATAATACAGTGGAAGAGGAAGAACTAAGTGAACACACAGAAAACAAAACCTGATTAATCTCTTCTCTGTATTCTAGCTCTATGGGAGAGCATCCTCCATGAAATAAGAGTGGCACAAACCACACAGAAGATTTCCAGGAAGGCAAAAACTCAAAAACCTCCTTGCTACAACCGTAATTGCACCAAAACCAGCTGAACAAAAATGTTAATTCTGCCTTGTTCAGCTCAGCTGATGTCACAAATCCTACTGGCTTTACTGGAAACAGATGGCCAAAGTGGCAAATGGTGACAAGAGCAACAGCTTTTTGTTTCGGTATTTCTAACCTTCCTGCTGGTTCCATACTTTAGAGTACTCCAAAATCCTGTGCAAGTTCAAATTATAAAAAGATGCCTGTAAGACAATGAAAGAGTTTATCCAGATAACACCAAGAACTAATCAGAGGTCATGTTTTATCATTTTATTGCCCTCAGAATTACTTTACAGTATTACTGTCTCTGCAACCAGACAAGTAACAACCCTTAGAAGACAGATATTAAAGAAAGGCTAAAATACAGTCTTTGAGTAAGTACTTTGCAACTTGGTTAGTGTCCTAAACCTAAATGTTAGTACTGTGAATTGCAAAATGTTCTTAAGCAAATGACAAGTTTTTCAGTGATTATGAACTTTTTCTTTAAAAAAGATCAGGTGACACAATCTATGAGAAGAATAAGAACTTTTAATTTTATGATAGTGTACCAAAAATACACACAAGCCATCTGTCCTTGGTTAAACAATTTAATGTATTACCTGTAAGAACAAATTTCAAACAGTTTAGCTATAGAGAAATGCTGTCACACAAACCTGTGACTGAAGAGCACTGGACCTTAACAACCTGTCACTAAGGAGAGCATGAAGAAATTTTTATATAAACAGTGATTAATGAAGCATGTTCTGTGGTGGTTCTGATAATCTTCATTGGTTACTCCATCATCTAGAAAAAGTTTTATATTGCTTGCAGACACTAATGACCATTAGCACCTCTCATGTCAAATACACTGGTTTAAGTACCATAAAGCACTAAAGAGCACAATGCAGTAAAATGGCAACACAAAAACAATTAATGGCTTTCTACTGAACTACTAATTAGAAGTACTAAACAGAACACCTTTCCAGGAGTACTAGAAATTACCTTCTAGCTTTTTAATTTTATATGACTCATGTCACAGATTTGGAAATTACTTCAATTTATAACAAGTCAATCAGAGATCAGTTACTCCTCTTCCTCAAACCTTAACACAGTGACTCAACACATTCAATCAAGGCACAAAGCAGAAGACTCTTTTTAGGTGTGGAAATTTCAGGCTCTCTACAAGTCACTATTTTGTTTCTCCTTCACACCAGTTGCCTCTCTTTTTCATCTTCATTAAAAAGTACATTAAATAAACTGTGTTACTATTAAGGCATTTAAGAATTCAGAGAAAAAAAGCATTGAAGTTTTGGAGGGGTGTTTTTTGTAATAGTGATGAATAGGTTAAAACCTTGCAAGAATCAAGTTTGCTAAGTAAGATACCATTTTTTATTTGAAACTTGAAATAGGTAGGAGAAAACATTTATTGCACACAAATTCTTCCTCATATAACCTGAAATGTTCCCAAACCCTGTTTATTCAGAAGCTCCACTGAAGGGTTTGGGTGCCTTAGAGCTGTGTTTTACTCATCATTACATAAGCTAGCAGAATAACTGCATGGATATGATCTCCCTCACAGGCTCTGCCTTTGCTGCTTTTTTCACACTTCCATGAAGAAAAAGGTTTTTTTTTTAATCACCTCCTCGTTTTCTGCAAGAGTTAGGATAAAGTAAATGTTTTCAGTGAGGCTAAGCTTTTCCACAGCTATCAACCAGCTACTCCCTTAATTCCCATCTAATATCCACCATGGCAGAAGAGCACACACGAGCCTGTTGTTTAGTTAGACTGTCAACAACAAGAAGGTCAATAATGTTTAATGTAATTTAAACTGTGGTTATTAGGCTTCAGCATCAGCAACTCCAGGACAAACAAGGCAAGAACAAAAATCATCAGCTTTGGTTTGAGGCTGCTTTTTGGCAGGCTCAGAAAACAGACTATTGTGCCAGTTCCATTTGATTCATGCTCAGAAGGTCTTAAGAAGTGTGTGTAGACATTTCTTTGTGTTGGCAGAGCATGGGCTGAGCCACAAATTGTTGGAGGCTTTAGAAAAAATAATTGAGGGAAACATTGCTACATGCTTGTTGTTTAATGATCATCTCTAGGCATCTGTTACTGGTCAGTGCAGAACGTACTGGGATGAAGTCAACTTTCTGTCAAACCCAGCACAGCTCCTAAACTCCTAAATCATATATAGGCATTCTGAAGTAGCTCAAGCATTCTATGGGGTATGCCATAAGTACGTTTATAAAGGCATTTAAAGTAAAAGTAGAATTTACTGCTCATACAGTCACACTGTGCTTCCAAAGGACACAAGGCTTGATGAGAGCATCCAAACTTCATTATATTTAATAAGGCCTAGTCATTTTATGGAATTTACTTCATGGCAATTCAGTTGGCCAAACAGTGGGTTACCATTTTCAAGCTCCGCTGACAACACTGGCCAGATCTCCACTGCCTGCAGCTGGAATTGCAACACAGCTCTTAGGTAGGCACATCCACAGGGGGTCAAAATTTAGATTACAGCCTTGAGCTGTCCTATGTTGACACAAGTTCTTTACTGGTACGACAGCCAAGTCCAGACCAAAGTTTGTGTCAGCACAGCACTATCAAAGATGGGATGTGTTTAAAAAGAATGGAAGTGTTTAAAAACACTTTCATATAAATCCTCTTCCATTTTTGCAAGTTTTCTGAACAATAAAGAGCTGGGGAAAATTCTCACAACACATCTCTAAATTCTCTTACATGTTATTGGAACACTTAGACAAAACTTTCCAGCCATTTCTGACAAAAGGAAAGTCATTAACAAAAACATTTTGTTCATCTTAAAAACAACCTCATTCATGGGACTTGTAATTTGTCATGAGTTTCAGAGTGGGGGACGCAACTTCTGCCCTTTCCCTGCAGATCTACCCAGACGTGACCAAGCTTGAGAAAACTATCTCCTTTTTTTTTTTTTTTTTAATGTATAACACTTCCAGAAATTTGTCAGTGAAAAATCACAGAAAAACCTACTCTCACTGATCATGACTGATCCTCTCCAATTTCCAGCACTGACTGGACATCATGTACCTCCTGCAAAGGTTCCTTCAGTGTGACCAGGATTAGAGGGGGGAAGTCTGTAATAAATACTCTAAGCCTAAGCACAAAAAGCCACTGGAATGGAAAGCAGACATCCCTAAGGATCCTGATACTGCTGTCACTTAATCATCTGGGGAATAGGAGTATCCAGCACACAGGCAGATGGACAAGGAGCAAAGAGACAAAAGGGATTCACTGTGTGAATGAATCTGAGACTGGGAGGAGAAACCATGGATGGAGATGGAAGCTGAGGAGGAGTAGGGACAACATTTGAAGGGCCAATTAACAAACCTGGGCACTCAAGTTGGATAAAGACCTTAAGGGAACTTGGGTGTAAGACTCAGGAAGTGGTGATGGGACAGATCTCAGCAAGAACCTAAGCAAAAGGGATGCGAAATGCTAAGGAGAGATTAAGAGCGGAATGGCTAAAAATATCAACCTGAACAGAAAGTCAGAAGTCTGAGACAGCTGAAATTGGATGAAGATTAGAAGGAGGAAAAGTACACTGTTCTCTGACACCTAGTGCTGTATCACTATCAGCCAGCCAGCTCAAATAGCAGTGCTCTCATGCAGCCACAAAGGCTTTGAACCTGCAGTTTGGGAGGTCTGCCTCTTCCTTTTCTCCCTGACAAAAGGAAATGATACAGGCAGACAAACACAAGGCAACACAAGACATGGAGACAGATAAAGGAATGGGCAGACATGAACACGTGTGTGTGCACTAAAACAGAAGGGGCATTACAGATCAAACGTGGATTTTGTGCATAAAATAGATGTTTTAAGAGGAGTCACTGACTTAAAGAAACCTGTTACCTGTGAGACCGTGCTTAATTTACAGAGAGAAAAAAAGGAAATATTGGATGGCTTGTTGTGGATGGCTCATGGAAGAAGAAAAGCACTTTGTTATGGCAACAGAGCAATGGCCTGCAAAAGACTTGCAATTTCATCTCTTCCAGGAAGCTCCTTGATGATACCGGGCAGGTATCACTTACTTTTGCTAAGTAAAATTTTTCTTTTTTTATTTTTTAGTTCTTAATCTTACTGTTAAAAGTTTTCTTTGCCCTGTAAAAATTCAGCCTTAATTTCTACATAGATTGTGCACTCACAACTGCACCAAAATGAAGAACTGCAATATCAGTGCAACCTTTTTAACTAAGTCTGAGTATTTTTGAAACTCCTTCAATTTGCCATCCAAATTAGCAGATATAAATAAATTCAACTTCTCTGGTGGCAAACGTAGCCTAAGACACATAACAAGGCCACATAATTTGCTATTTCAAAAAAATTACAGACAAGTTATTCACATGTTTATTACAGTAAAAACATTATTGAAAAAATCATGCAAAAATGAGGAAATCTTTCTTCTCAGCAGTATCTGAATAGTCTACATACCTACACACTAAAGAAAAATTTAAAAAATGGAATATTGAAGAGATTTATACTAAGACAGCAATGTCCACCCTATGGACTGAACTAGGCACAAAGTGTTCTGCATAATTCATAATCAGGCCAAGGCACAAAAGACATTAACTGTGTGCAAAGGACACAAACTGTGTGCAAAGGATGTTAATTGTGTGCAGACAACCTGTCTTCTGACATGGCTTTACTTTGTGTTTTCATTTTATTGTCTTAATAATGCACTCTTTTAAGAAAGATTTTGAAGATGCATTACCCTGATTTAACAGAAAGTTAATGTCAGCCAAAGTCAGTATATACACTCAATGACACATATAATTTACAAGGTAATAGAAGGGATGGAGTGACAAGAAACTCTGGATTATGTAGAGACATAAAAAATGCAAGAATTTCCTGCCTTTAATACCTTCCTCATTAGTGAGCACCTCCTTAGTATTCCTTCCCCACTGACTGCAATCAGTACCTTATTGTTCATAATTCCTATTTCCTTGGCTGTTCCTAAATTGCACTCTCCAAATGGCACAAAGTCATCATAAACAAAATCCTACATCTTCAGTTCACTAATTTCTGTAAATTGAGCTCAAACAAAGCAATTAGGTGGCATACTTGGAAACTACCAGCTTGAACATTAGTATCATTTCTTCCCTAATAAAAACTTGACATGTTTTATCTGGCTAGGTCTTTTAGCTTTTTTTTTCAACTTGACTAAATTAGACACTTATATGTATTTGTCCCATTGCTTCTCCCAAGACATGGTATTCCAAACCATATTATATAGTATTTATATAATATATAACATATTATATAAATAATATTATATTATATAATCGATTTAACTCACAACCACTGAAATAAATAAGCCCCATGTCTTTCCATCCTGTTCCTTCACTGATATTCCTAAGGCAAGCATTGTGTAGTGCAACATCTTGACCTAGAATTTAAAACCCTAAAATTACTGGTCAAACATTGAAGCAGGTTATTCAGCTGGGCTTCAGGGAGGTGAGGGTAAGAAGGGGCTGTTTGTTTCAGTTTTGCAGAATGCTGCCTCAGTAGCTTGTGAAGAAAAAAGCTGCCAAATTTTGTAATGAATTCCACAGAACATTAAGTCTGATGCTTAGCAGAAGCCATAACTGTTAAGTAAATGATATCCTTTTGATGAATACCCTTATTTGAAAACAACATTGATTCTTCTAACCCTCTAGCAGCGTCCCAAAACAGATGTGCACAACTGCAAATTCTGTTTGCTTTCAGGTTTACGAAGTGTGATGACATTTTTACAATCCTGCATGAGCCCTTTTACCCAGGAGTAAAATAAAGCACAATAATTCTTCACCATCTGTTTGTTAATTTTGCATTCATTTAACTTTGCATTTTGAACTAATAATCATTTTCTTATAATATGGTTTGCTCCACTGGTAGAAATTACAGCTGTTCAATTAAAAAAAGAATAGTTTATAACACAGCTTTCCTCTAAATAATTCCATTGCTCTTAATTATAGAAATGTTAGTGCCATCAAATGGAAAAGAACTGCCAGAGATTAGTGCTATGCTTTATATGTCACAGATTCCCTTAGTAAATGTACATATTTTCTTCTGTTCCTGCACCAATTCCTACTTGGTCTCTTTTAACATTAAAGCCATTTTTCTCCACTACAAGATTCTGTGTGTTTTTTAAGATTGTTACATGCAAAGGTACAAACAATTAAATGAAGCTTCTGTTTCGTTTGTGACACAAAGTCAAACCAAGCACAGTCCTACTTCTTCATTATGCTTTTCCTTAATCTCTAATGACAGGACAAGGAGGTTTTGATATTTATATTTCAGCTGGTTACAGCTAAACTAGGGCTGGAATAATGTCCTAAAAGCTTTTTCTCACCATGTTTACAGTCAAATGGGGAAATCCCATTCCTATATCAAAAGTAAAACCACATTGAAATAACATGAATAATACATCAGAGCTAGTGAAGGGGAAACAATTTGGGTCAACAAAAGATGTGGTGCCTGGAGAGAGAGCAGGAGGCAGTCAGAGATTCTCAGAGCTCTGCTGTGGACTCTGTGCTCTGCTCTGGACAGGGCATTTCCCACACAGACCAGGCTGGAAGGTCACAAGCCCTAAACACAGACTGTCCCCACGCTGACACAGTGGAGAGTCCACTTCACTGAGGTTCCTGGGCTTAATCATCATCATCATCTACAAATAAACTCCTCAAGAGACACAGCCTGCTCAGCTAATTCATGTCAGCAGTCCAGTAGTATTAGAGAGCTGTTCAGATGGTTAAAACAATCAAGATGATTGCACTGTTTTCTAAAACCAATTTTATCTGATGGCATAGAAATCTCAGCATCAGATGACATCCTAATGCTGTGACAGTGCTAAGATAACAATTCTGCCACAGTACTAGGATCAGTATTTTACTTATAACGCCCATAAGACAAGAGATGGTTTACTACAAAATTGATTTATTTCAATTAAAGGAGTTCAGAAAAGGCTGAAAAACACTCAACTGGTGTTTAAGACTGTAACAGAGCACTCACCTACAGAAATAAAATTCCAGACACAACAAGATCACATAAAATTAGGAGTGAAAGTCCAACCACAGGTTAGTGAGAGGCTCAGCTCCCAGTCCTAGCAGAATCCTGCACATCCTGACCTTTCAGCTTCCCAGACAAGCAAGCATTGCTTCCAGGGCCGACCTTTTCTGGGGGATTTATCCATCACAGCATTTCATGTCTGACAGGAAGCAAACATTGTGGAGGTGCCCAAGGCACATTCTGCTGTGATGGATGTGTAATGGTAAGAGTCTTCCCAATGATTTGCCATCTATTTCAAGTTATTCTCATTAAAAAACCGCACCTGGTGTGACATTTGGGAAAACAGAAACTCCTACTTATTGAAGTTACCAAATCCATTTATATTTTGGAAAATGAGCATTTGCCTCACAAAGCTGAAAGAATAATAATAACAACTGAACTGTCTTCCTATGTCATTTCTCTAAAAGTTCTCCATTTGCTTTTAAAGGTTCATAATTTGTCAACACATCTCCCTGGAAATACCACACAAAAAACATCAGAGATTCTGTAACAATTTGCAGTAATTGAAAGGAAAAAAGCCCTCAATATTGCCCTTGGATATTTGGTTGGATTTGGTATTTAGATTCAGATTCATTATTTATTCTGCAGATTCTGTCATTCTTCCCAGTTCTTTGCGTAGCAGTTTCATAGTGAAGAAAATTTTTGAACAGAAAGGAAATACTAAAGTATAAATTTTAAAAAGTGCAAAGGGAAAGGCTAGATGTGGAAGCACTTGCAGTTTTATAAAAAAAAGTGCCCAGACTGCAGCTCGAATACATGTATCTGCAGTGAGACCTGTATTATTTGGTAACAGCTACTTTCCTTCCCTGATGTACTGAAGGGGAAAGTGACATCTTTGAGGGAAACCATTAATATCACTGAAATCACATTGTTAAATAAAACCTCATGTGAAGTGCTGCTTTGAGAACACGCCACTTCATCAGTTCTTCAATTAATGTTATTTAATAGGATTCTTATAATTAATCATGACTATGACTCATGGAACACCTACACATTCATTACTGGCAGCAGACCTACTATTGTCTGCCTACTTCTTATTCCCAGGTCAGAGCTGCAGAATGGGGAGGGACAAGTATAAACATGAAAATAAACAATATTAATTCTTTCACATAAATAAATGACTATCAACAGTGGCCTATTAGGAAAAATAGCTTTAATGCAATTAAATGTCTGATTTCCCACTGAGGTGATGCACTTGCACAGGATGGGCAGCTGCTCCACATTTGTGAGGATTCCTTAGATGCCTCTCTCATGCCTGATTTGCTCCATGTTATTAAAAAACCACTCAACGACACCTGCATTAATGGCACTACTTCATACTGATGTCTGCAATATTTATGCTCAATCTGCAACTCTGGGACAGAACTTACACTAATGGAAGTCAATAACAAAATCTTCAGGGAGTTCAAAACTATTTTTTGCTAATGGTTTGATTCTGTGAGCTGCTGAGTACACCAAGCTCAGAAGTAGTTTTTAGGCTACTGCTTAAAAGCAAACTGATGCCAACTGATTAATATGAGTACTCCTGAGTTTTAAAGTATGTCTGTAAGATATTTTTGAGGCTGGGTGAAAATCCCAAATGAAAATCCACAATATAATTTATAGTAATCAGGAAAAAAATCTCAGACTCTTTTGACTGGAATAATCAGAACCCCTTTATAATTCTAATTTCATTAAAGAGTCTGGACTGTAAAGCTCTCATTCAAAAAAAACCATGTGACTCACATTCATGATAAATTTAACAGACATGCTTAAATAAAATACTATATAAAAGGGAAACTGCTGTGAAACCTAGATTAGAGTCAGTTGTGTAACACTAAGCAAACAATGCTACAGCTGAGCAAATACACCTACCAGTCCCACTGAGGTATTTTTTCTTTTTATTCCTCTGCTATGTATTAAATAGAAAGCTGCTGAAGAGGCCTTTTTATTTCTATAATGCTCAAAGCATAATGAGGACCTGTCCTTGACTGAAACTAACCAATATTAACTCCAAAAGACTGATTACTCTTTTTTCAAAAATATAACCATCACACAAAAGGCAAAATTAGACCCTTGAACACCAACAATAAAAAACCCCAGATGAGCTATGGAAAAGACTGAATATAAAATATTTAAATCAGAAGCAACCATGAGGGAGGTGGTAATAAGGTTGGAAAAGGAGGGCTGCATTAAAACACCTACAAAGGTGAGGAGATTGGTGGTACTGCCACATTTCCTTGTGTAAATTTTATAAACTTACTGCTGGCATGCTGGTTAAGAGATGGGTATGGTTTCCTGACTTTTTAAATATATACAGAGCTCCAGTTTTCTTATTTGCTGAAAATACTAATGGCATAATAATTTAAATAAATTTCTTAATATTTTTCATACATTTTAGAACGATATTTTATTTTCTTGTTCCACATTCATAGTTTGGGGCATTCCACTGATATTTTTTCTCTTTTGTAGACACTGAAGGACTATGCCATTGTTGCTGAGCACAGAAAGACAGAAGAAAGGGAGAGCCCAAGTATCTGCATTCTCATTTTCTACAGCAAAGCCATAAAATGGGTCAGTTCCACCAGTAAAATGACACATTACCAAGGAACAAGGTACATTCTTGATTTGAGACACAGTGTGATTTTCCTTTAGTGGGTTTTCTTTGCTCTTCAGAAATCAGATTCTCTCTGGTTTTAACAGATAACCCTTCCCTTCAGATACTAAAATCCTGTAATAGAATGTTAGTGAACTGCTATGTCACTGCCTTAATGCTCAGAGTAACATTTATGAAATACATCAAGGGAAGTGGGGAGAGAAGAAAAAAAAAAGAGGATTTCTTTCGATGCATTATGAAAAAAAAGTGTTTTTTACCCAAGTCATGCAAAAGGAAGAAAAGGTCTTTGTGAACACACTTGCGCAGTTTGGAACACACAGTGAACAATTTCACTTCAGAGCCTCCAGTAAATTATTTCAGTGAATGTTAGTGAATAAAGGAAACCTGCACTGGAAATTCCTCCAGGAACACAGGCCCTTTCATGTTTCTCAGCAAGGCTCTTCAGCTTTCACTCCTGGGCTGTTGCTGTTTCTCAGCCTCTTTCTGTCTGGTTCCTACACCTCAGCCTGCCCTCAGTGCTTATCTATCACCTATTCAGCATCAAAACCCTCTCAGAAACGTTTCTGTAGCCACAGTTTCTCTCCCAATTCTGTACCCACCTATCTGACATCTGGAGTTCAAGAAAGGTGCATTTTTCAAAGCATTCAGCCTGAAAAAACCCCACACTGAAAATTCTAAGGCTGACCCTGTTTTCCTACTCGATTGTCATGGGAGTGCTCCCATGGAGAGCTCCCTGGAACCCCCTCCTGGCTCCAGAGCAGGCACCCAGCAGCACCACTGCTCTGGCAGAGAAAAACAATGGATCAGGCTGAAAAATCAAACAATTCCCCCTTCAGATGAAGCCACACAAACCATCTTAAGGAAAGACACTTAGTGCTGCCTAAGTAATCCAAGTATTTTCCTCTCTCGTTTGCTGCTGTATTCCACAAATGCAGTTATAAAGGGAAAGATCATTTAGGTAGATTCACCTGCCAGAAATGGCACTGTGCTTCTGTTCAGATGGACAAAACTGTAGGGGACACAGAGCAATGGAAGCAAGAGAAATTGTAACTGGAAAGAAGTGATAGTTTATGAAAAATCCTGGCTCACTGTGAAAAGAAGTTCATTACTTAAACCTAAAACATATACTGGAATCCACTGGCCACTGTCCCTGGCAAGGGTAAGCTCTAGAACCTGGTTCTTGTGGCCAAATAATGAACAAGGCACAGTTTTACTCTAAGCAGTGAGGTCCAATGTGCACTGACAGTACCACCTAATCTGCACACAAATTCACAGTATTTTTTTCACATAATTGGAAACAAATAGGTAGGGATACAAAATAGCTGTTATTTCACAAAAGGTTAGTGACAAAGCACACCAAAAGAAAAATCTGAAAATAAAATTTGTTTTAAGATGTGCATCTTTTGTTCTGCTTCATCTGAAAAGGCAAATTTTTCTCTGAACTGTGATTCACAAACTAAAGCCTGCCTTCCTCTTGTCAATACAATAAACATGATGAAAACAATATAAAATAATAACAATAGTTAAGCAAGTTTCACATGACCATGTGCTCCTTCTTCCAGGCAACAGGTCAGAATCACACTGGTAACAGGTTATCAAACAAGGAACTACTACAGAGACTGCAAAGTGACATTTAAGCATCTGCACTTGATAAGAATCAAACTCCATAAAAAAAAAAAACTCTTAAAAAAAAAGCTCCATACCCAGAAAAAGCTCTTAATCAAACACTTTACTGATATTTGGTATATTGATACTCTACTGTACATTAGCACATAAACAGATCAGTGCTTTGTGTATCTGAAGAAAGGAACATCTTTTGTTTTTTGAGATGCTGTTTCTAATATGTGCTAAAGTGGACATATGTGTCACACAGTCTTGAAATAAGTATTTCTTCATATTAGTAATAAACTTTTCCACTTGTAAAAATCCCAAAGACCTTCACAAGCTGAAGCATAGTACTGGCTTTACTGGAGTGTTAATAACAAAAATTTTAATTATGGGAAAATTACTTAAAAAATCTGTATTTATTTTAAATGAAATTTGGCTGGGGAAAAATGTAATATTGCTCAGATTATTTTAGAAACAAGTTTTTAATGAAATACTTTCAGTTTAATACTGTAGCTTTGTATTTTTTTTTTTTTTCACTGGCTGGCTGACTTGGAAAGTTACTTAATGGTAACAGATTATCTGGTATCACACAGTGCAAATCTGAAGTATCAATCTATCTAACAAATGGTGGGGGGAAATAAAAAACAGGCCAGCTCTTCACTCAATAAACCTCAATTACATTGCAACAATTAACCCTTACTAACAACCTCTCCCTCAGCCGTGTACCCAGACCTACCCAAGTATCAGAAAGACTAAGAAAATAGATGAAGGATTTTTTCTCAATAAATGAAAAATTCAAAACTAAAATTATTTCCAGACCCCTTCAATCATCTGACATGCTTAGCCTTTACTTCAGGCACATAATTCCCATGTGTTACTGCCTCTTACTTTATGACCACAACTATTGAGACAGACCAGTCTAGTTTACAGTGATCCTTACAAACTTTTAAATACACCACTAAAGATTCACATACAAGCCTGGAGTCTAATTATATCCCAAGGTATCCATAACTTAAGTGCCATAATAACAAAAATGTACTAGAAGAAAAGAATCTCAAAGCTCCTAATTTGCATTTACTCAGTTTTAACTAATACTTCATTGTCTTAAATACCAGCAGGGATTTAGAAAAATATTTTTTATTTTGTTCTAGAAAATATGGTCTATTAGACAACATGAGAAACAGGAACTGTGTTTTGAAAGCTGAGTCCTTAAGTCTGTAGCTTCAAAGATGCTGTGTTTTGATAGGTAACAAAACTCTTCTATCAGAACTTAATTTACATTTTTCTATGCTTCACTGCAGAAGAAAAAACAGAATCACAGAGTCAAAGAATGATTTGGGTTAGAAGGGACATCAAAGATCATCCAGCTCTAACCCCTTGCCATGTGCTGGGACACAAGACCAGGCTGCCCAAAGCTCCATCAAACCCAGCCTCGAACACTTCCAGGGATGGGGCAGCCCCAACTTCTCTGGGCAACTTGTCCCAATCCTCACCCCCATCACAGGAAAGAATTACTTCCACTCTAAACCCAGTCTAAAGCCATTCTCTTTCTGTTTGAAGCCACGGAGCTCTGAGCAACCTGGTTGGAAGGTGTCCCTGCCCATGGCAGGGGAGGTGGAACTGATGATCTTTACTGTCCCTTCCAAGCCAAATCTGTGATTCTGTGACCTCACGTGAGCAACTCTCTTGTTATGGTAAAGCTTCTGTTGGTTCAAATGAAACAATACTTTAATCACTGTTCACTTGACAATGAGAATTAAGCTGCAGATCTTACTAAGTATCAAATATCTGTTCTCAAACTGCTGGACCTGCAAAAAATCTGAACACACAGAGGTCCCATGGCAGCTCTGTAACCTGAACAGATTTACCAAAGCTGTACTGACATTATTTATGGCTGCAGAAGAATTACACATGTAAATCAGAGCCAACTATGATAATTTAAAGATACCACAGCTGCTTTCCAGAACTTGGGAAATACAGCTATAAAACAATTGACACAGGCTTTCTGATGTCACTTGCAATCTCTAAGAACAATTCACATTCTTCAAGACAACAAGGATCTGGCTTTAAGTGACCAAAATCCAAACCATTATGGAACAGAGTAAATCATGGAAGATAATTTACAGTGTTAAACTGTCCCTGAATTTGTACCCTCAGTCAGCAAGGTCCTTTAAAAACAATGCTTATCCTCATCAGCAGGGAAATGGCTACAGATCTCTAGAGAAACTCTAAATAACAACAGAAAAAGTCATGGAAAACTTGAATAGTCCACAGCCCTCATTGCTGAACTATTACAGTATGTCTCAAACATGCCAGGAACTGAATGAAACTACCAAACTGACCAAAAGCACATGCAAGTGTCTTCTTGGTGACACTTATGCCACTATTTCTCCAGTCTTTCTCTCGTACTTCCTGTGCTGGAGCTCTCTAAGAGACAGCAACCCATAAAATAAAAAAAAAAAAAAAGTAGATGTTTTATTTTGGAAGAAAACTTCCTGCAGTACTTCCTCAGTTGCAGGACAAAAGCAAGTACAGGAAAAAAAAACCCTCAATAAGATAAAATCAGAAGCCACTCCCAAGAGCAGCCAGGTAGTCCCTCCCAAGCTTAGTGAAGGGAGATGAGGAGAAGCCAAGTGCCTGCTGTGTGCAAAAGCACCATAAAAAACTCCAGGGGTGAGAAAGGAACTTCTGAATCCCAGAGGAACTAATTTAGTTTTCATGTTACAAAGCTCGTCCTTGAAAAATGGGCAAACACAGAGGACACTACCTAGAAATGGCATAAATTATAATATATTACATTCTCTTCCTGCATTTTTCTCTGGATTTAAAAATTAGTCATTCTTTCAACAATGAAAAAGGAAGAAGGGAGCTTTTAAAGCATCAAAGAGCTGCAGATTCTGCACTCTATCTAGAAAAACCCCACACCACTCCATGCTCTGTTCAGCTGGGTTGTGACATACACAAAGCCAACACCATCCCTACATTCAAGATTCTGTCATCTAAGCCATTTCTCACACAGTATTTCTCAACAAAAAAGTAAAACCTAATGAAAAATTGCTGTGGTTAAATGGGCACAATCCTCCCCAGTGTATGAAGTTAACAGTACATAAGGAACAACAAAAGGAAGTATCATTTCAGCCAAACTGGCTTTCAACTTGAAGCAGCACAAATAAAACACACACCATGAAAAAACAATTTTCAACAAGATGAGAAAAGCACTGAGATTAAGGGGTGAAGATACATTCAAAATATGGACAGCTTTAAAAGATGTGTAAACATGTTCCCCATCTTTCCCCTCAATATATTTATTTCTGATCTAGCTTGGTAGGCATCACACTAGAATCAAGTCTTGAGCAAAGAATTTAAAATAGACTTTTCATCACTATCATGTTTCTCCTATTCAGCCTTCAAGCAGATAGGAACCTCCTTGATTTCCACCAGCACTGATTTCTTTGAGTTTTGTGTCCTTGACAAACCCTTCCAAACTTGGAAACTGCTTCCTACATCTTATCAGAAGAGAAAGGTGGCTGGGAAAGTTATCCTTGTACCCCCTCCCTTGTGCTCACTTTGTTCAAAAGTGGTTTAAATACAATTATCCACTTAAACTCACTTTCTGAATTGAACTATTTACATACTGGGGGACAAAAAGCAGTCCCCATTATTTGGGACTCAGTAGCATACACAGTAGCTATGGCTAGACAATGTAAGGCAGATAATTGGCAAACTTTAATTTTCCTCACCTGGCTGCAGAACAAACAAACAGCAACCTACTCAATACATGTAAAACAAACATCAAAATTATGAAATATTACTTAAAAATACCCAAAAATACTTTTGGAGCTACTATTTTAGAAACCAGTCTTGTTAAAAGCTGAACAAATACAAGCCTTAAAGGCCTCTACATTTTACATGATAATATAAGTCCACATTTCCAAGTATCAGAAAACAGGAGAGCTACAAAAATGTAACACTGAAACCAAAAATACAAGAAAAAGCTGTAAACACTTGTCCACATCTATTGTATTTTTTTCAGGGAAAAAAACTCTAATTTCTGTTTGATCAGATTCTTTTGCTTAGTTTCTCTTATTAAGTCTACAATTCACATTGTTTTTGCATCTTACACTAAATATCAGTAGAAACACCAGTAAAGTCCAGCTTCCTGAAGCTGACAACATGACAGCTTCTTTACCATGGTGAATCTTATATTCTTATCTTATGAATGATAAGAAAAATTAAGTTTTGGATCAAACAAATCACTGGAACTCTTCTCTACCCCACTGATATTTTGAAGAGTTGTTTTCTTTCAAACTTTGAAACAAAATGACTCCCAAATCCCATGAAATGCTCTTGAAGTAGTGGAGGGAAGGCACTGCCACACTGGGGTGTTGAAGCTCTACCTTACACACTGTACCAGGATAATGAGAATTCTTAGGATCATCCTGAGAAAAGCTCTGGCACTAGGTTTGGCACCAAGATCACCAGTTCTTCCCTATGGCTTCTTAAACTTAGAAAGCAGTTCTGAGAAAAGCCAGGACTCTCCCTTGCTGAGGGTAAGCAAGACAAGCAATGAGATGAACTGAGGCACTTCCATCTCAGATCTGACTGTGAATTCCAGCTTTTCCTTGTCCCTTGTCACAAACCAACGTGACACACAGGATTTCAAGCACCTCACAGATGCAGGTTTGTGCAGTCATGAATAGTAAAGAATGGCAAACCCCAGACTTTGAAAGAAAGACAAAGAATCCACCACTGTCTAGACACAAATACATGAAACAAGCTGGTCAGGTGCCTTTGCCAGGCCCTCACAATGAGCAAATCAAAAGAGATGAAGAAGAAAGACACGCTAAGCAGGGTGTTTTGTGAGACATTCACAGATTCTGAGATCTCTGTAGTGCTGTGTTTTAAACCTTTAGCAAAGAAGGGCCCAGAGTAAAACCAAAATGGATAGAATTATGTATTTTAGAAGAGCTCGGTGGAGTATGTCCACACAAGCTTTACTAATGCAATCACAAGTTCAGTGAAGCCAAATGGACATCTCAACTGGTAAACAGAGTAATAAGAAACACTGTCATATCCAGTTAAAGCAGATTTGCAAACAATAGGCAGCCTAACTAATGAGAAACATGAATGTAGCTTACAAATTAAAGAGTTCCTCAAGGTAAGAACAGGCCTGAAATGCTCTCCAAAAACTGAAAGACCTAAACCAATAAATTATTAAAAGTTGGTTACACTTCAAATATGAATTTTTACATGAACAGAAGGAAAAGAAAATGTACTTTCCCAGAAAAGGAAAGATTCAGTAGTGCAGACCACATCACAAACCAGTTCCTCATGCCAAAAGGACTTCCAAGAAGACAGAAATCCCCTACCAAGTAAACAACAACAAACCCAAAGCAAATCTGGTGGCAAGCAGAGGAAACAGCATAAAGCTTGGTTTTATTTGAAATATTTTTCTGTATGCCCTGGGCACATAGTTGCCTTTGCATGGCCGACAGATTTCAGAACATCTGAACAGAACTTTTCTTTTAAAATGCAGGAACATCCCATTAGAAAGAAGCCCAAACAAACAGAAGCACTGAAGATGCTGCAAACACAAACACATACTTTCAATTAATTAATTTACCTTTCATTCTAAACTTTTTTAAAATAACTCAAACAAAGATGAGCTTTTTGCACTATCACAGAGGACAACCAGGACTTTATACTTTTTACTGCCTTCTTAATCTTAGTAACAAGTTTAAAAGTAGTTAAAAAGTAGTGGAAGAATTATTACCAAGTATTACAGCCTGGACACAAGCAAACACTTGGGCTCCAAGCCAGTTCCAGAGAAACTCCTTGAGCAATCACTACACTTCTCTGTAGTCAGAAACAGAGAAGAGTTTGGTCCTTATTTTTTGAAAAAATAAAACAAATTAAAAAGGCAAATAAATCCCTGGTGTGATACTGGGATAAAGGAGTCCAATTCCATCTAGCTATTCTTCTAGAATCACAGTTGTGCCTTTCCTCAGCTCTCCCTGGGGATATCACAAGAAGGATAGAAGAGAATAACCAAATCAGCATCATTCTTCACTGGCTGACTGCTGAGCTACACAAAAAAAAGTTCTCAACGGCTTCAGAAAAGACTGAATAGAAAATACACAGAATGCACTCAATTCAACTCCTCTCCTCTCTCTGCACTGCCATGAAACATGTGCAACAGGGGGATCTAAACATTACTTGCAGAATTTGAAAAGATCAGTAGGGAGATTCAGTACAGCACATGAAAAGAGAGCTGAAACGGAAACTGCAACGCCAGAGATGTTCATTCTTCAAAAAATCTGTAGTTAATTCCATTGTAAACATCTATGCAAAACTTACAAAGGTGCTGATGGCATAAAGGTGAGGCACCATCACCCTGAGCACAGGGAAGGAGCAAGGTACTGGACAGAAAGAAATAAAGAAATAACGAAATAACGGAAACAGGATGAAATTCAACACAGCAAAACCCAAACTTTAACAGCTCAACCAGGATTTCTGTTAAAAGAAATGACTACAGACAGGAATGAGCTGATCACAAAATGACTGCAAGCCAAAAACAATGGGCAAAAACTTTCAGCAGCAAGGCTGGGAAAAAAAAAAGATTCAATTTTGAATATTCTTTCAATTCTTACTATAATTTTTTATACATACACAAAAATATTTTAACATTTTCAAGCTCATCTAGAACTTAATACTGTCAGGTTCACTCATTTCCAATAATCTTATTTAGAATGCAGAAACACAGAAATTAAATAATTATTCAAAATAAAGCATTTACTTAATATGAATAGAAAAAGGTACAAAAAAGCTGTATTCTATGGCATGAAAATGGCTGTATTCTATGTATTGAAAAACTGATGTGAAGCATCTTTTAAGTCCAAATGATGGAGAACATCTACTGCTATCTTGTGCCAAAATTTTTGTTCTATTATAATGCAAGAAAAACAAGAAGACTCAAGTGAAAAAAGGCCTAAGCATAACCATGGGAAAACCACCAAAAATTACAAATATTTGTTGATACATGGCTGATTTAATATAAAAAATAATAGTATTATTAAAAACCCTCTTGGGCATTATTAAATATGACCAAAAATATAGCTACATGTGACAAAATCAAAGGGAAGTACATCTCCAAGATTTCAAAATGGTACCAGAATATGACACCAGAACAAGTTCATCCTTTTCAAAGGTACTCACTTTTCCAAAGATATTACCATTTCAATTTAAAAGATTAAATATTTTTCTTTGTATTTCTATGGGTATTTAGAATATCAAGGCAAGTTTTCATTGCAAACACTGGCTTTTTTATGCTAACCTGCTTTTTGAAACTGGCATGAAAGTAATTGAGAATTATTTTTTTTTACTGTATTTGCGTTATATAATTTCAGGATATAAACTGGTACAAGAAATATTACCTCTACCTACTGGAGGTAATTGCTAATTGAACACAACTTTTCCTTTGTCTCTAATTTGTTTTGGTCAGCCTGGCTCTTCCTACATTCTAGTTACCTCCAAACCAATTAATGTTATTTTCCATGCAACTCCATAAAACTTTTTAATAAATTGCAACGGAAGTTTTTAGCACCAGGATCTGCCCAAGGAAACCTTATTATAAATGAGAGCTCAGAGATTCATACATGGGTATTTTTAGTCACACTTGTATTGCACTGTTTTTTTTATCAACCCTACTGTGGAGAGCCTGGTTCAAACATGGCTTAAAGAAATAAAGAAATACATGTGGAGAGCCTGGTTCAAACATGGCTTAAAGAAAGAGGCCATGAAGGTATACAGCTGATGGGAAAGTAAAAGGCAGCTGTAAAGCAGCAGTTCCCAGGCTTGATTTTGTAAATAACTAGGTTCTCAGACAGTCTTCTCATAACAGTCCTTGGCTGCTCTGGGAACAGATATGAAGGTTTTGAGAACTTTTCATATCACAGTGAGAACACTAATTTTGGTTTCAATAAACAATCACGGGTATTGTAAACAAAGGGAGGGGTTAGAGTTTTCTCTGTAACCTATCGTGAGCTCGGATTTTGCAATATGCATGAAGTTAATTAACACTATTATAAAAGATGACTGATCAATAAATCGGAGTCGATGCTGATCAACAACAAGATGGGTCGTCTCCCTTCGCTTTCAACACCCTACCAACACATTTTTATGGATTTGAGCATTCAGGTGGTTTTTACTCACTTCTGTGCTCCCTGAGACAACAGCTTTGTCCACGTTCAGCGTTAGCTGCTCTTCAGTCGGGCAGACTCCCACAGACCACTCCGCACAGCGGTGATGAGCCCAGCAGTGACCTGGAGGGCACAGAGACACAAAGGGCCGGGGTTGGACGGCTCTGCCAGGCACGGCCTCCAAGCATGGAACTCCCTTCTGGCAGTCAGTACTTCCCCAAAATAACAGAGAGGCCTGCTCCTCCTTTTTTTCTTGTTGCGACATTGAAAACCCATCTTATCAAACACTGAATATATTGCAGTTACTATCAAACACAAGATTTTATTTTATATACAACACACCATTTTTTATCTGTTTATCATTTTCAAGTGCCTGAACATGTAATCATAGCACTGGGGTGCTCTGACTTTGATTCTACATTCAATGCTTGTGTAACACATACACAATTCCATTCCACCTTGTATTTCACTGAAGATAACATTTCCCTACGTTTGTACTCTTAATTTATTATTCCCAAGCCTGGAGATCTGTATGATCATGTAGAATACGCTAGTATGATACTTTATAAGTCTACACAAAATGTTTAAAAGCTCAAAATACAACATGAACAGATACTCGTATAAAAGACTGAGAAAATGGTGAATACAACAAAGACGGTTTGTGGTATTGATCACAATAAAATAATACAAAGTATTATAAAATATAAATATAAAATGTAAAATAAAAATAAAATAAAAATTAAAATAAATAAAATAGAATATAAAAGACTGAGAAAATGGTCAACAAAAACAGTATAGAGATACACCTACTTAACAAAAAAATATCATAATTTGTACAATTCAACAGGTAACTCTTACAGAAAGTTTCTAATTCAGTTCTGGGAAAAACAATGCAAATGATGTATACTGCCAAAGGAATACTCTGACTGCTTTATACAGGAATTAGAATGATGGTTTACACTAGCTGTTGAAATTATGTATCAGCTACAAAATAAAATCCCAAAAATCTCTATATGGGTTTGGGAAGAGTCATTTAGAAATATTAGCAACTTTAAAAATGTAGAATGATAAATCTACACCTATGCAACAACATCCACTATAGTAAAACTGCTGCAACAAAACCATTGCATTTTGGTTTTTTCTTTGAATGAGACCTTGAAACAAGTTTCCACACTCATAAAAGAGTGACATTTTTATTATTATGTAAATGTATTTCCATTTTTTGGAGCAAAAAATGTGAATGGACTACTGGCATCAAATCACTTGAACACAGATGTCTTCTGAAAGTAATTAATAACTTAAATATAGAAAAGTTCAATTGAAATGAAAGAGCAGATGATAAACCAGACGTTTTTCTGACAAAAAAACTGCAGATTCTGGAAACATACATGTGCATTATGCCTCCACTGCTCTTCTAAATCTTCTATTCCATTGTTTCCAGTAAAATTTGCTGCAGGAGATCAGGTAACATCAGAGGACTAACATTTCTGAGAATTATATGAAGCTGTGCCTCATTCCTTTTCCCTTTTCTCCCCAAAACAGAATCATGGTACTGAAGGTATTACTACCTGAACACCAGCTCAGCAGCAGATTACAAACACTTCCCCACAATAAGCTGAGGATTCTCTTTTCTGGAGGGAAGACTACAAAAACAAAACCTGACACAGGCAAAAGCTACCAAAGCACCATCAGAGACTTGGCAAACACCACAGCACCACAAACCAACAGCTGCAAAACTTCACTCATGTCACTGTGGCTACTGCACTGCTACTGGGCAGGGAGAAAAAGGATGGAGAAGAACGGATCTTACCTGTTGGCTCAAATAAGGCTTGAACATCAATGTCATCTGGTAAGCCAACTAAACTGAGTTCATCCCAGAATTTGACAACCTGATCGTCAGAAGCAGTTTGGGTGCTTACACTTGTACATGATGCTATACTCGATCGAGATCTGTAGCAGGGAGCAGAAAAACAAACTTAGAAGTGGCCACAATCTTTGTTTAATCAGCCAGATATTCACAAATGATCCAGAACGCATGGCAAGTGAGTACAATTTTTTCCTAATATGATAAAATATAAATCAACGTGAACAAAAGTCTTCCTTCTATTTTATCCCAACATTTTCCCCAGTAACAGTTCCCAGCTATTCAGTAAACAAGCCTGCTCTCTTCCATTTCTTCAGGACACACATGCTTCTTTAAGTTTGATTCTGTTTGATATTAAAATTTGCCCAACCCTTGGAACTGAGAATGAGGTAACAACATCCAGAGGTGAGGTGACTAGAAAATATTACAGCTATGAGGAGAAGGTAGAAAAAAGACCAGGACTTCAAAATCTGTTTGGAAATAAACATGTTTATACAATGCCATCAGATGGTAAAAAAAAGAAAAAGGTGGGGTGAGCTGGAGGAAAGGAGGAGGAGAGATTAAAAAATGCAGTGATACAAAGACAACTATATTGTACTAGTTTATAACCTTATTGATTTGTTCCCCAAATTCTAATCTCATCAGAAAACAATTCACACAACTCAGATTACTGCATTTTAAAAAACCAGAAGTGACAATTCTGCCTTTACTTCCTGCAGGCTAAAGAATATCTTAGACATCTAAGGGTGTGCATTTAGGCCTACTGATAAGAGACCTGATCACTGATGCCTCAACAATTGGTAGGAAAGGTGGTGCTGCATTTTCCACTAAAGTTCTTTGAACTTGATTACTCTCTGCTATTAATAACTCAATTGTATGCATGTGTTAGTAGATACAGTAACCACTGGCATTTTAACCTGTAATAACTCCACTTTCCTGAAAACCATGCTTTACTTCAGCCATTACATTTATAAACACATTTTAAAACCCCTTAGTTTATGGGAAAAAGAGTAACATCTCTCTTGCATCACCCAAGACATCTTTTAAGTTTGCTATTATTACATGGTATCTTCATGATCTGCATAATTTAAAAAACATCTACCCTAAAACCTATAAATGCTGACACTACCAACACTTAAAACCTCCTTAACAAAGCACTATGTTCTGTTTGACAAAACTGGTTCCTGAACACCATTCATGTCCACTGCAATTACAGAATGGTTTGGGTCGGAATGGATCCCGTTCCAACCCTCCTACAATGGGCAGGGACACAATCCACTATCCCAGAGGTTCCTCTAAGTTCTGTCCAACCTGGCCTTGGACACTTCAGGGATGGAGCATCCACAGCTACTCTGCTGGGGATGCTCTATCATGCACAGCCTGTGCCAGTGCTTCAGCCCATGACAGTGGAGCCTCCTCTAACACCAAACTGCTACTCACAACACCAGAACTTAAAGAATCTTTAAGAAAAACTAAAACTCAACTGACAAGGCATTTTTCTGTATAAAAACCTTTCTCACAAGATCAAACCAATCCATTTACAGAACTTCCCAATTTACTCTGCAATCTCACTCTTTCTATAGACTTCTCTGAAAATATTTCATATACCTATAGAATACAGCCTGAGGCGAGGGTGTTACTTTTATTAGCTTTAAGAAAAGCCACTTTTCTGTATCAGCATTACACAACGTGCACTTTTCCACCACCAACATGATGACAAAAACATATAACGTGCACCCAAGCAACCTCAGTGAGTGTGGAACTCTGAGCAGCTTCTGCAGCAGCAGCACAGCCACGGACAGGTCTGACTCGGGAGTTTGGCACAGCTGGCAGCCGCCTCCCTCACTGCTCCCTCCCTGGCAGGGCCAAGCCCAGAGCCAATCCCCCAATGCCCGGTTTGTGCCACACACCGCCCGTGGCTCTGCATCAACACCCCTCCCTCAACCCCACATTCCTGCCCCACATCACCACTGCCCTGGATCACAGCTCTGCCCTCAACCCCACATCCCTGTCCCACATCACCACTGCCCCACACCGCCTGCAGTCCCAAATCACCATGCCATCCTCGACCCCTCATTGCTGCCCTGCCCGCAGCTCCACACTGCCCTCAACCCCGCATCACTGCCCCACATCACCCATACTACCCTTGATCCTGTCCTGTCCTCAACTGTGCACTATGCCGCACCACCAGCATTGCCCTCAACCCCGCAACGCCCACAGGCCTTCAATGCCCTCAACCCCACAGTGCCTGTGGCCCCTCACCACCCTCAACCACGCACCATGCCAGACCACCAGCATCGCCCTCAACCTCACACTGCCCATGGCCCCTCGCCACCCTCAACCCCACAACACCCACAGGCCTTCAATGCCCTCAACCCCACAGTGCCTGTGGCCCCTCACCGCCCTCAACCCTGCACCACCCTCAACCCCTCACCACCCACAGCCCCGTACCACCCTCAACTCCTCACCGTCTGTGGCTCCTCACTGCCTCAAGCCCACATTGCCTGTGCCCCCCTCACTGCCCTCAACCCTGCACCAGCACTGCCCCCAACCCCTCACCGCCCATGGCCCCTCACCACACTCAACCCCACATCACCCACAGCCCCTCACTGCCCACAGCCCCTCACCACCCTCAACCCCACACCACCCACAGATCCTCACCACCCTCAACCCGACACTGCCTGTGGTGCCTCACTGCCCTCAATCCCTCACCATCCAGAACCCCTCACTGCCCTCAACCCCACTTGGCCCATCCTGTAGCCAATGGCCTGTAGCCCTGCATCGCCACTGTCACTCCCCATGTTTCTCTAGGGTTGCAGCCCCTCTGTCACACACACAGCCCTGAATGATCCCCACATTCACCATCAACCCTGAATGAACCCAAGTCAACACAAAGCCCCAGTGACAGGACCCCCATGCCCGCAAAGATGTGGCTCTGATCAGTCCCATCACAGAGGGATTACACATGTACTGAGAATCCTCCAATGCAGGGCCAGGTATGCCCCTGCCATCTCTCACAGTCACTGAGAGGCCGGGGGACCAAAACAAAACACCCCTGTCTGGGAGAGCTGCCAACAAACCCCATTCCTGCAGGGCAGGAACCACTGCTCTGTGCCCTGACAGCACTGGCACCAGGGTGAGAATCAGCACTGGATGGCAAGAGGAGAGGCTCCAATGGGCAGAGGCTGCCCATCATTCCAGGCTACATAACACATCAAGTGTCAAAAGTCCATCCTCTTCCACCCTTCGTGTGTGCTTTTACTTCAGCATAACAGGCAGATCAGTGCCTTACAGCAGCTATAGCATCTATGTCTCTTAAGTGTTCTTCCAGAGTGAAGATTCTCACTTGGGGAAGAAAAAACCCATTTTGAAAAAAGCAGAAGAGACAGCCACTGCTTTACCCCTCACGTGTTGGTTGCTCTGGGGTTCTCTTTTTAGCTAGCTTTCTGTACATGTTGACTTTCCTTACAAACATTTTTTAATATTAAAACCTCACATTTACACAAATACAAGTTAGTTACCTATTGCAATACAGAACCAGTAAAGATCCTTCCTGAATTTCATGCAAAATAAAAAAAATCTACACATTTATTTTAGGACAGACTTACTTTTTCTGGCCTCTCTGTTTGCGCAGCACTGAGTTTTGCCTTGGAGTTCTCTCACAGGCTCCATCGGTGCTGTCGCTGGCTTCACTCTTATTTAAAGGCTGGTTTTTCCATGGGATAACATACCCAGGAGTGGGACCGAATTGTTTTAAATCTCCTTGTCCTAATGAGCTCCGTTCTCCACAGTAACAAAAGGCGCAGAGTTGTTCGCTGTAAAAAGGAAGATCATTACTTCTTTAATGGGGGGAAAACCAGCAGAGGATACCCCATCAAAGAGCAAATTTCATGCTAATTTAACCCTTTATAACAAGACAATAAAAGCTCCAATGGGCTGTCAGGTATCAGAAGTCAGCATTCAGAAACACTATTTCCAGCTAATTAACAGTTACATTAAAAGAACTTTTTTCTGTTCACAAAAGTGCTTGATTAAGGAAGCAAACAAAAAAAAGTCCATGTTATATTTAACTGATTAGAATTTCCAAAATTCTGTGTGTCTAGACACATGCTTGCTAAAAGGCATCAAAATGTTACAGAACACAAAGAACATTAAAGCACACACACCTTTCTGGATGCACATACAGCCTATGTGTAACCCAATACTATAGACTAAAATGGAGAAACATCTCTACTAACATGGAGAAAAATGGAATAATGAGAAAACCACAGCAATGGCTACAGTCACACATGCCAGAGCACACCACATGCACAAATCCAACCATCCTCATTTACTTCAATATTTAAAAACAAAATCATGTCTAAAAGTTTTACTGGAGGAATTTTAAATTTACAGAACCGTGACCGCTGCAATACCCTGTACCATTTGCAATTATGTTTTAACATGCACAACACAGCAACAGGATTGAAATGACAGCTCTGACAGCACTCCTTGTGTCACATCATATGGAAGCGACTGAAAAATATTTCTATAATAAACATACCCACAAACTTAAAATGTGAACTTCTGCAACTAATGCAGTTTGCATTAAAGGAAGGCCATTTAACACTTTTTTTTTAATGCTTAAATGAGCAATTCTGTTTTCTTCTTATTTATGCCCCAGAGACCCTAAAAAGATGCCTCAGGGAATCAGGCACTTGGATAGAGGCTTGGTTATGCCTGGATTCCATTTAAATAGATTTCAGTGCATCTCCAAGGTGGCACATTTGGATTTGGGACAGTCTGTGCTGTGTGAGTGAGAGGAGGGAAGTGAAGTGGGAGGAAGAGAAAACCTTAAGGCTAAACTGCTGTAAAATATTTACTAAATTCTGGGGGGAAAATAAAGCCTCCTGTGCTTTTCAGCCTAGAGAGACAAGAACAGCAACAGAAAAAAGTGGAACTGGAAAAGGAAAGTTCCAGATCAGAACAGAAAACCCCAAGAATCCAGCAAAGCCTCTGATATTTGGTTTATCATACTCTGGGATGGCTCCTTTTGCTCTCAGCATAGAGCAAAAAGAGGAATAAAGAAAAAGAAGAAAACTGGTCTACTACTACTGGCAATACCAGACAGTCAGATGCTAAGGAAGGGAGAAGTGTTTCATGAGCCCAAAATGAAGCCCAGAATGAAGCAAAAAGCTTTTATACATGGTTGATAGATAGGACTGCACTTTCATTGAGGCAGATGGACCACTGGGAACATGCAGGTTGGTGAGCAGATAAAGTAAGTCCCATTCATGGTACTGAAATTACACCTTCCTGTGGTACTGTTAGGAAACATTTGTCCTCATCTCGTGGCCTTGGCTGCACATCCCTCACTGATGTGCCTCAACACACAACCAGCAGGAGCCAGCACAACCCCCGGAGCTGATGGCAAATGTCTGACACGTTCCTGAAATCTTTAGAAAAAGATATCTGAAGACAAAAAAATTCCAAGAAAATATGGATAAAGGTAGTGTGAGAGCAGTGAAAAGTGAAAAGTTACACTGAACAGTACATATGTCTATTTTATAGCTAGCTTTTAGTGTGCTAGAACAACAAATACACTATTATTTGTCTGTCAGTGACTGTAACCACTGGACTGCCAGGGAAACCTGATATGGCCTCACAAGCAGAGTTCCTAAGCAGGGAAAGCAAAGCTATTTATGCTGGTTGAGACTAGAGAGACTTGTGAGGAGACTTAAGAGATTTAAACAGGCAATGCCATGGTATATAAATTACATTAGTTACAAACACAAGATTATCCACAGTGGAATAAATAATTATTCATACATCCTGTTAGGACAGACTATCACTGCTCATTAAAAGACTTGAAGATAATTACAAAGAAATAAACAAAGCCCTTTAAAGTGGAGTCATAGCAAATATGCAATAATGTTAAGATCTATAAAAGAGAAATACGAAACAGTAATTAAGAAAAAAAAACAAACTAACTTTTCAAGTGGTATTATTTGAAAAGGCATACAGGAATAAAGCTGGTATTTCTGGAGCCTGTAAAGCAGCTCCAGCATCTCAACTTCCAGCAGAAGCATTCTGCAGGCAGGGTGGAGTGAAACAACAAGAGCAGTGAGTTTCACAGCTACTCTGCAGCGTGGTGTGGACAGCTGTGAGGCTGTCAAGAATCATATGGTTTGTGCTACTGCTCCTGCTTCAGCAGATCTGGGGAACGCAGCTGAACAGAGTGCTCACCACGGGGAGGGGGCTGGGGAGCCCTCACTGAAGGCTGTGAGCACACAGTGCAAAAGTTAAAGACAGGAGCAGCAGAACGTGCCCAGAGCGCTGCCAGGACACCGCGGGGCTGAGATAGAGGGGAGAGATTATACAAAGTGGGGGGGAAAAGTTTCACAATTTCCAGGAGGGTAAGCAGAAGGGCTTCAACTCCAACCACAGCCAGACAGCCACAGTGGCAGTGAACTCCCTGCCAAACTGCTGGGATGCTGCAGAGACCCTCTGCAGGAAAGCCACGCTCCTGTGCCCCCTGACATGCCACAGCTGCTGGCTTGTCATGCTGTGCAAAGTGGCCAGTCCATCACGTTAGCCTTTTAGCTTTAAGTGCTCAGTAAATATTTTAAGTTATGTCTGTATGGGCAGAAGGTAGAGATTTTTTTCTTATCATCTGAGGACTGCAGAAAGTACTTACAAATCTACTTTCCATATGTCAATATGCAATTAGAGGATCTAAATCTGTGATGCAAGAAGAGCTCTCATATTGAAGATAACGAAATAGAGATACTGGCAAATCTTAAGATCAAACTCTAGATCTGTTATCATAATTAACATATTTTAAGAACAGGATAATTCAAAATGAGATAAAAAGCAAGAGACAATGTGTCACAAATCTTTTTATAAGCTACTAAAAAAATAAAAAGCAGCTCAACAGTATTCCATTTAAGATATATCTTAGGTGCTCCAACTCAAAATGAAAGTTCATTATCTGTAACTTCAACTTAAATGACATAATTTTCCCATGACAAATGCTACTTTCTTGTAAGAGTTTAAAGATCCAGAAGTGGTTTATTACCAGGAGGTGCTCCTATCCCTCACCTCGTCCCAAAGGATTTTGTAGATTTGAATGCACAGAAATTTTAATACATAACACTGAGGGAAAACTGTGTTCAGAATGAACCAGACATGCTGGGTTTTGGGGGTGCAGTAAGAGGCAGAAAAGCTAGTAATGTCTGAAACTAATGTTTGTTCCCACTGAGCCATGGGAGGAGATCCAGACTTGCCCCCTTGGATTTGAAGGATGCCCTTTCTAACAAGAAACATGTTGATCCCATCACTCTTTCACAGCCACTCTCTTCTACAGGTCCTTATTTCATCCCATCAGTGTCTCTTCCTTACACAGAATTTACTCAACCCTCTGACAAGAATCTGAAGTGCTATAATCCTCCCCTGTCCACATCCTGACAAAGGATAACAAAATGCCCTGCAGCCACTTAATCCTGAAGGAAGGGAGACCAGTCACTATTTCCTTTACTTGACTGATGACAGCCATCAGGAATCATCCTAAAACTCAGACTTTCCCATTGAAACAACTTCATTTCAACACATGCAGTATTGGGCAACTAATTGCACAATATTAAATCACAACCAGAGGAGGAGAAACATCTGGTTTGCTTGCAAATATTCAGTCAGAGAATTGAGGTAAAACTGAGAGTCCCCCAAAATTATTCTTTAACAGAATTAAACCTTAGCATCAGGATTACCAATACCTGGAGGAGTAAGCAGAGGCCCCTCCTGGATCCTTCTGAGCTGGGAAATGGCACTGGGTAATCCTGTGTCAGCCAAGGCTCCTTGATAACAAGCAGATGTGCAGACTGGCTCATGCAAACATGTTTTGTTTATGCTGTGGCCCATATCTCACAGATGTGCACTTGTGCCCACGTGAGCACTGTGCAGCTTCTGGAAATCTTCAGATATGTCCAGGGGAGGTTGTGTGACCCTCAAGAGTATCTCACTCTCACTCTCCTGCCTGTTTCTCATACGTGGGTAGAATGCACCACACAGTGCAGTGATATGGGGCACTGCCATGCCCCCACAGCTGGGGGAATAAACCCTCCTTCCTCATTCTCACAGCACAGCTTTTCCAAGCAAGACAGCAAGTGGTCTATGCTGAGCATGGCTGTCAGTGAGATGCTTGAAGTCATCCAACCCTTTCAGTACCCAGCAGAGAGGGTGGCAGGCTAAAGGAAATCCTGCAGCTGCCTGCTCTGCAGAGAGGAGCTAAAGGTGCCTTTCTTTCAGCAGAGCCTGCACAGGGGAATCCAAGCATCACACAGAGATAAAGGGGAGGTTGTCAACAGCAGGAGAAATTCAAACTCTTGGATTCAGCTCAAGAGATGCTCACCTTGTAACTTTCCTGAAATCCCTCCCAGCCTACTGTGGGAATGGTATTTCCAAAGGAGTTTTGCTGTGCATTTACCTTTTCCAATTAACCATATTAAAACCAGGTTTAAGCAGGAAAAAACAATGGATTATATGTGAGAAAATGCAAGGCATGGCAATTCCAGTAATATCCACTAGCTATAGCCATTGCCTCAACATTAAACACTAAGTTGCAGATGGTCACTACTGCCATTTACCATGATAACAACTGCACTAAAGCTGAAAAGAAACTCAACATGGAAAGCATCAAGATTTCTTTAATTCATGGTTTGGGTTGAAAAAGAAAGTGAAAAGGGTTATCATGTGACTTTTGCTACAAATTAGTTTTTAAAGGCCTGGAAATACCTTCAGGACATCTTTTTCACACACTACTTGTTACAGAAATTTACAGTGTTTTTAGCATCTATTTTTCACTCTTAAAATCAAGCTCATCACAGTGAAATGGAGTACTTGGGACCAAAACAGAACTTCAGAGCATCATCTGTAGTAATTACCAAAGCAGATTGATGAGAACTGGCCTTGAGAATTCTTCTTCCACCTAACCTAACCCTGTTAGTAGTTTTAACATATGCTAAAAGGCTAAATGAAACACTACAGGGGACCTACTATTTATTTAGCTCTGCCAAGTTGTGCTAATGCACAAAATACCTTTGCTCTCATTTTATGCTGTGTTATTTAAAGAGTAAAGTGTTCTTCTCCTTAGTGAGGAGCCACCATTGTATCATTTATGTAAATTCAAATCAATACCTGCAAGCTGCACTTTAAGTGAAGGAAAAAAACCCCCATTTCTGACTTGAAACAATACCAGGGATCTGCATCAGTGTGAGTTCAAATATATGTGATATATTCACAGAGCTAAACTTTACCTGAAACTCAGATTCAGATGAAGCTTTTCAGCATCATCTAAATATTCTGTAAATATCTGGACCTCAATAATAACAAAGTTTGAAAGTAAACTACTGAAGAAATCTCATTAGGTGAGGCATAACAGCTTCACATTGATACAGCATTAACAACCCAATAAATCACCCTTCTGAATGAAGATACTGAGGACAGACAAGGATGGAAAGGGCAAATGGAGACACCACAAAGAGAAAGAAGCAAAAAATCTCTGCTAAAAGCTGTATTTAAGTGCTTGATGCACAGTCTCCTTCCAATAGGTACATGAATCACAGAACAACTTGAAATAGTGAAGTGGTTTGACACTATTATACTATTATAGTGATTTGGGGTTGAAGTAAATATTTAACTTATGCAGCATAATTCTTTTTTAAAAAAAGGAGGTGGGAGAGAGTTCATATGAACTTCAGGTGAAGAATTTTAAAAGTTTATACAAAGCAATTAAACTGCATTAGACAATAACTGCTTTCCAATTTCTTCAAACCAGCACAGTTGGAGTTCTACAGCCATATAATCAACTTAATGATACTCTTCTCATTTCAAAGGAAGAAAACATTCCCCTCCAAACACAACCAAAACAACACATCTTACTGACATTTTGAAATGCAGAAAATACATTCTTATTCACCATGAATCGTGTCAGCTTTAATTTAAACAAGTATTTAAAGTTCAGTTAGGGTTTAACATACCCTAGATGCAAGAGGAGTTACCAGAATGCCAGTGCTGAAAAAAGTGAATTTAGAGGTCCAATCCAAGGCCCTCTAGATTATTCCTTAAGGTCCATGTGAACTGATTTGTTCTCTCAAATAACAATCCCTGATAGAATGCAATTGACTGTACCTGAAAAGTAGCAATTCATGCAATTCTGAGAGTTATCTTCATCTCTGAGGGATAAAAGTCAAAGAATAAGAAGATCTGTAACTTCAAACTTCAAGATGCATCTCTGCCCAGGAAGTATTGTCTGTGTAAACCAAATTCTCTCTCTTGGTAATTAAAACATAATACACAGAATGGTTTGAGCTGGAGGGACCTTAAACATCATCCAGGGCAGGGACACCTTCCACTCCAACAGGCTGCTCCAAGCCCCATCCAGGCTGGCCTTGAACACTTCCAGGGCTGGGGCAGCCACAGTCACACCCAACTCACACAGAGGTGCCAACCTCTCCTGGAGGAACTTCATACAAATACCAAGTAGGGTCTTCTATCTGAAAATTACTGAGATTTAGCAAGATGGCTTTGAACAGCAGTTTCAAGAAAGCTTCATCTAAGCTGGACAAGCAGAGGTGCAGGGATATTAAAGAGGAGGAAAAAATGGTACTATCCATGCCCTCAGCACATTCAGTTCAGTGTCAATTGTGATTCCTCTACACTCATTCTCAGTTTCCCTTTCCTGAACTTGCCCAGTCTGCTCTTGACCACACCTAAAGTCTCAGCAAACCACATCCTTTGGGCAAGGGTATCACTCTAGACAACTCTCTGCTGTACAGAGAATCACCTCTTTTTATTATGCATCTAACCCTTAAAGGTTTCACTTGATGACCCTCAGCTTCTTGCATTAAAATAAACAAAACAGTCAGGATACAGCCACCTTCCCCACTCCATCTATGATTCTGAAGTTTATCTTCCTTCTCCAACATCTTTCAGAGACTGAAGGGTCCTGAATTGTTAAACTGGAATCTACCTTCAGATCTTTGATCAACCCTTCTGTTGTTCTGTGAAATGTTTTGAGTTTCACTATATTAATTTCTGAAGTTACAGACAGACTTTCTGTAACCCCATGAAAATTAGCTTGTACAGCTTAAATAGCTTGAAAATTAGTTTATACCCCAAACTTGTTTCTCTAAATACCTCTATCCTCACCAAGCAGAGCCCATGTGCTTCAGAAGAGCTTTAGCACATTGAAGCTAAGAGCACAAAGGTTCTCTCCTCACTAAGCACACTCCAATCTCAGTCCCAGAGTGAAAGCAGATTCCATATGCACCATCCATTTGAATGAACACCCTTCTGGCAAAGGTCAGAGACACTCACAGGGATCATTTCTGCAACTACAGCTCTGGGGTGCTGTGAGTCCAGATTTTACCATTTAAATTGCTTGTACATTCCATCAGATTCAGTATGGAAGCAAGGAAGGAATTCAGGGCATAACACAGAGTTTGCTGTGTGAGGGAAATGGAGAGTGCTGGAGAAATGAGACTACTGACTATGGGAAATAACACAGATCACACAGACAGCCAAAGGAAGCAAGAAGGAAATAGTCAGAGCTGACAAGGAAATGAACAAGAAAATGGACAAAAATGTGAGAAGAAATATCATGTAACAAACACCTGTCTAGAAGCCACAGGAAATGGATGGAAGGAAACTGCATATCAGGCAAGAGACAAAGAGTAAACCTCAGCTAAGTGAACCTTGAAACAATGATTAAATTGATGAGCAATTCAGAATTAGCAAAAAGAATGGGAATATGAGCATCCAACAACATAAAAAACCCCAAGAGGCTGGCAAAGAAAGCTGGAGGGAAAAAAAAAAAAAAAAACCAACCAAAAAACAACCAAATGGAAGAGGTGATATTTGGAAGAAATGAGAGAAAATGCTCTACTCACTCCACACTGACACAGAAGATCCCAGACTATTACCACTGTCTGTGAATATGCTGAATCTCTGCAATCCCTGACAAAGCAGGCATCCCATGCTGCAGTGAGTACTGCCCTCAGCCCCTCAGCATGGCCTGACAGACTCCCAGCCATGGCGTGCTTCTGTCTGTCTGCCATCTCCCAGAGGACACAAAACTTGTCCAGGCATCAGAGCTGACCTGCCAGTGCCCAGCTTGGTGCTCACCAGCGCAGGACTTGTAAGCAGCAGGGCAGACCCTGGTGGAGACATGCAGCCTTAGGATGGGGATGAGACAAAAGCTGCCTAAGAACATCTGAGAGGCTGAGAGTGGAACTCCAGAAACCTGGAGCCCCTCCTCAGGCTGGGCAGGAGACATTTCATGGTTTCTGTGGTTGGACCTTCCTACAGGACAGATTAAATCATGGAGCAAAGGTCTGTGCAATTTAAAGGCCCAGCCATGAATGTCACTGATTATGGTGTCAAATCCCACAAGGCACAAGTCCTACATGAGAGCATTAAACACATTATGGCCACAATGGCAATTGTTCAGCCTAAGCAAAAGGCAGGATTTTGGCTGCCTGTGAACCCCTTCTTTGGCCCCATTTGTGTGACACGCCTTCTGTGCTCTGAGAAAGACGCAGACCATCTGGAGAAAACTCAAACCAGCAAGAAGGATCCGAGCTCAAGAAAACATCATCTACAAAGAAAGTAGGAACAAATTTGGGATTTCTGTTACGAGGTAAAGCATGCTGGGGAAATAAATGAGAGACTTTTGCACAAAGCTGTCCTCCATTATCCTTGGCAGATGGTATGAGTAGCAATGGAATAAACCCAGGATGAGGAGAATGTGTGTTAGATGTGAGCAAAGTGGTTCCAACAGTAAAAACAAAGAAGAGACTGGAAGGGACTGTTTAGGGAAGATATAGAGCTTTTATTACTAGAAGATTTAAGAGCAGTTTATGAAAGCTTGTGTCAGGAATGACAGCTGTAGACAAATGCCTTGGAAAAGGAGGTGAATTAAAAGAGTTCCAAAAGTCCCTTCCTGCCCTATAAATCCAAGGAAAAGTTGCTTTAACAATGATTCGTCACAGAATTCTTCTGGAGACCATTTCCCTAATAATGCATGAACAAACAAGATGGAAAACCAGTAGATATTTAACTTTTTTTCTCATTTTTCAGTGTGTGGTCTTAGTCTTTAGTTGTGCCCTGCTAGCCAAATCAGTAATTCCACTCTGGTCATTAATATAATTAATTAAAAAAATGGTCATTAATATAATGCTGAAGTAGTGCTTCAGTTTGGAAGACAAAGGAATGCTATGTCCTTTTTCCAGATGTAAATCATTGGCTTCAGAGGAAGATCCCATAAATGCTTATATGGATTTAGAGCTGGAAATGTAAAGGCAAAACTCTGCAATGGCTTCAAATGCCCTGTGTCATGTATAAGATCCATTCTCTGCAGAAACTCTCCCTGGAGAAAAAATTCCCATAAAACTACAAACTCTATCACAGTACTTGTTCATAAAAAGAAATAATCAGTTTCAAAATTAATCTTAATATTGGTATCTCCTCAAAACATGTGCTTGACTTTACAACTTCAAGAAAATTTTAAACATATTTTAATATTACATCTTTTCTAACTTCCTCCTGCCTAGCAATCTAGCTTTTCCTTCCATCACTGCAGTATTATTCTATCCAGAATAATTCCATTCTGTCTACTCTCTGCCTCTCCACAATTTCTTCTTCCACTCAGTGTTGCTCTGTTACAAATTTTGTAATGTGCTTTAAGATTATTTTAAAAAAAGGAACAAAGATGAAGTTCACTGCTACTTTTTCACTATTTTCTTTGTTCACACAATCTACAGATGTTCACCAACCACTTCTTTTTGATGGAATAAAGCACCCAAGTCCTCCATCTCCACACTCCAGATTTCATTCAGCAGCAGCAGCAACAAAATAACAGGGAATGGCGCAATTGGTCTGGAATGAAAATTACGTGCTTTGTCCAATTACAAGTGAAGCAAGAAAGCAGGAAGGTGTTTTGCCAGTTCTTTGGGGGTTTTTTTGTAGTTTTAGCAACAATCTCACAAGAGCAGATATTTAAGCAGGCCAAAGCACCAAAATCAAAAAGAGCTGTGTGAAAACCTCAGCTTCTACTTTTTAAGAATGTTCTGTCTTCATGATTATGGCAAAAGGACCGAAAACATGCAATTAATGCAATTCACATTCTCCAAGAGCAGACAGAAAGTAAAATGAATCAAAAGCTGTTTTGTTCTTCTATGAAATTGTGTTTCTAGGCCATTCTCCTTAGCTTTTAATGCCAGGGGTTGCCAATGTGGGAACCAGAGGAGGAAGGTGGAAGTGGGCTCTGCTCTGAGTCGCAGCCGGCTCCTGGCTCCCTGCCTTCCCCAAGGGCTGCACTTCCCCTGCTCTCTGCAGGCAGCACAAACCAAGGCAGCAGATTCCTTTGGAAGAAGCTGGATTCCACTCAGCCATAAGTCCTGGCCTGACAGAAGCTTCTCACAAGGCTTATAAAAAGAAAAAAGGGAACAACCAAAGGAAAAGGCTCCAAAACCCATGATGCTCGTGATATATAGGAGCTGGCAGTGTTACTCCTGCCACTGCCAGGCTTGGGAGTTTATCTCTGCTTGATGTTATTGCCCCTCCCCACATGTGGTCAATAATTCACTCACTCCTTTCAAGCACACGCCTCAGCCCTTTCAGCCTCCCTACCCCACTATGGCCCAGACTCTCTTTATTTTAATGGGGTTTTAACACATTGCTTTCTGAGCACTAATCCTGAATCTGCTCTTTAGTTCCCTGCCCAATTCCATTCGCTGTCAGTATTCTCTTGGTTTCCCATATCCCACCTCAGGGAGGTTTCAAAATTTACCAGCTCTCTCGCCTTTCTCTACAATGTTTTTATTTAGCTGCAGTCTCGGGAAGGATCCAGAGAGAAACACCACACAAGCCAAGTTCTGGCTAATCTCTCAGCTACTGAAATCCCCACCCTAGCTTTGACATGTCCTACTATGTTAAAATCACTGGGTTTTAGTAGTAAATTATTTAATTTTTTCATGGAAAAGACTTTATTTTATGCCCTGTGTCCTGTACTTCTCTAATTCCTTTATCTTCACTACCAAAGACAGAAACACTGAATTTTCTTATACTGAACTCTGAAAAAGAAATGCAAAAGTAGCTCCACCTACACCTTTATCTACTTCTTGTGGAAGCTTGGATTCTTTTCTGTTTTCTAGGCAATTTCTGCTCTGTCTGTTATGATACACTCTCATAATGCTCCTATGTCTTACATACCTAAAGCTATTTTTAAATATACCAACTCTTCCATTTTATTAGAAAGTGGAAGTTACTTAAGTTATAAAACAGAAAAGCTTACCAAGGAAGAGATGAAGCTGATGAGTATGAATTATTTGGAAATCAGCTTTAAAACTACTTCCCCGAGTAACAGCTTTAAGGCACTGTGGAGTCACTCTTTATCCTAAATCTTGATACACTTCCTCCAGTCATTACATAAGCATTAGCAGAGTCTGTTATTTCACACACTGTATTTTCTCCTAAGAAAACAGAGTCAAGCACCCAGAACTCAGTCCTCCAGCCTCTGCATGACACAATGTCAGTGGCAGCACTACACAGACCATGGCACAAATGATTGATCAAACATCACAGATCAGATTTTTTCAAGAAACACTTCCACAGAAACCCTGACATCTGGGGTTTTTCCACCGTTCTGAGGACTTCAATGACTTCTACAACTAACCCCCATTCTGCATCCAAGTTTGAAATCAAAAATATCTGGGGTCAGAGAAACCCTCTGATTCCCAATTAACAGTTTCATATCTCCTCAATACATTTCTTTCCAAAATGTCAGAGTCTGATCACTATTATTTTAATTAAAAATTAATAGTACTCAGCCTTTTAATACTTTGATCAGCCTAAGCAATGAGCACATAATAGCCATTCCATCCTGGCTGATCAAAGTCAACACTTTCAGTTGGAAGGAAGAATATGTTGAGGGCAAATAAGGGCTGGCTCAGAACCAGGCCAAAGTTTTTCCAGGAGACTGCTGTCCAGCTTTTAAGAAACAAGTCTATGGCTATGGAAAGTGGTGTAATCAAATATTCATGATAGCAGCAAAAAAAGTAACCTTGAGAAGAACAGAGAGTGGATGAAACAGCACTAAATTTTTTTCAAATTATCCAAAACAGGGTCAAATAATGAAGCAAAACAGCTGCTCAGTTCAAGCTGCTCTACGTATTTAGTGCAATTTAATCTCAGCCTTGGAAAATTCCATGAAGAACAGAAATTTTTTTGTATTTCACTCAGGTATATGCACAAGAAGTATTTAACTGAATTTTCTGTAAGGAGGAAAGTAGCTCTTGAAATCTAAGAAGTTTGTGAGCATGTAAAACACGAAAATTATATATGCATCAAGTAGATTAAGTAATTTTTTGTGCATGGAAAATATGCTCTGTGTTGGATTAGAAAGAAGAGAAATGATGACGACAATTCTCTCCAAGTCTGTCAAAATATAATTACACCTGTAACTGTCTGGTAGCTGGTAAGAGCACCTTCTGCAGCAGGAGAGACCTGCAACTGGGTGAGAAGCTCTTATCAGAGCTTCACCAGAGAAGCTCTGCTGGAATTGTGTGACACCATTCAAACAGTGTGCTCTGGTTTCCCTCATGTAACATAATTAATACTTTCACTGCTTTTAGGCTCATTCGTTTTAATAAAAATATTAAAAAATACAGATGTTATTTTCTCTGTTATAAATTCCAAAACAAGGAAGAGCACAGGAGACATGGCAAGAGATTTAGTTTACTTTGTTCCTGAAAATACACTAATACAAGCTGCAACATCAAAAAATAACTTTCTATAAATTTGCTAATACACCATTTCCTACACAGCAGGAAAGCTTCAGTAATCACATTTTATCTCCTATCACTTATGCCTCCTTTCATTTACCCAGCTGTAACTCAAGGCTTTCCCAGAGCCCTGTGAGGACAGCACTCACGGAACGCGCTTCTCACCTTGATCTCCCCGAACGCCAATTAAAGCACAGCCCCAAACTTCAAAGCAGGGACAGCGAGTCCCAGCCCTGTGCCCTGAGCACTCTGCACCCAAAGCCCCAGCCCTGCCCCTGACTCAGCAGCCACCTCCTCCTGGCTCTCTCACCCACCTGGTTTTGGCTTCCACACCCACGGAGGCGGTGGAGCTCGCGGACTCCTCGGACACGGAGTGCTGAAGGACTGGTGTTAGCTGCTTGGTGCTCTCCACTTCTGCCTGGGCATCCTCCTCTGCAGACTGCTCTTTGACTTCTGGGGAAACAAAATAACAAACAAAAAAATTATTTATTACTTTATCTGCATCTGGAAGCTTTTCCTTGCACAGAAAACACCCGTTTTATTTATAGGTTAACCCATGTAAATATCTTTTGCCACACAACAAAATTAGCAGAATGGGAAATTATCACACCTAACTAAAACATGGAACTGGACGCTAACAACATTATTTCCATAACACAAAGCACCACTGTGAACTAAAGCTGTTCAATAGCAACAAGGAATGGGGCAAGGGGAGAGCTGTTCAGTGACAAATTTCATACAAGCCTGGGGTTTTAGGCATTTCCATTCCCCCCACATCTCTTATGCACCTGCTGTGTCAGCCCTGAACAAACATCACAGTGAGCATGCTACTCTGGGGTATATTAAACCTTTTTTCCTCCCCTATTACCTTTCACTTTGTTCAATTCCCTGCAAATTCGTTTCTGGTTACACTAACTATGCTGGCACAGGGTTGAGGAAGTGAAGGAATGAAGGACGTGGTTTATGCCAGCTTAAACTTCATTCTGAACTGAAGGAAAATAACCAATTTTTTAGCACACTTCTATATAAATTAAGTTGTCAGACATAAAAATGTATACATCTATATAAATGTATAATTATATATAAATTAAAATATATACATCTAGCTGACAACGCTAGATTTGACTAGAAAGTTTGGTTTTACTCTGAAACATGAAATGTGAAGTTGCCACTGCCTGTGCAACTTTAAATCCTCTTCCCAATCATTTCCCCCTTTGCTTGGAGTGAGTCAGGGATTTACCAGAAGGACATGGAAAAGTGCTGCTCCAAGTACACCAGAATGCACACAACAAGGTTCAAGGCTGTACAGCAACAGAATTTGGTGTTTCTGCACTCCTCTGTACTTTGATTTTGAAACCTAAGCAACATAAAAATCACAAGACTCTGACAGATGTGCTTTGACATATCCAGCTTAAGATACATGTGCCTCATGCTGCCTGTGTCCATGGCTTCTAGATCTGTCTCATGGCAGTGCCATTTTGGTCCCCTTCAAAATTCCCAGTGAACATGGGTTTGAGCTCACAGGCCAGTACATACAGCTCTTGCAAAGAAGTCCAGTTAGAGTAAAGCAGCAGATTATTTAGAAAACTTCAGCAGAAGATATATTCACATTTTTTTAAAAATTAACATACGTGTCAAAATATAATTAAATATTGCAAAGGATAAATGACAAGTGGAGAAATGAAAGGGTAGAAGAATCTGCCACATGGGTGGGCACGCATAAAAACCTGCTACAAGCTTTAATCTTATAAATAAAACCAAGAAAAGAGAGGAAAATTCTCAGAACATAAAACTGTGCAGCTTGGTCTGAAATACTGAAATCATACGCCTGCTACAGCACATGGAAAATGGGAAATCTGTCTTGTTTCATGCACAGAGATTGGAAGGAAGATTTTTCTTTAACCTAACGTGAACTCATTTAGGAAGACAATGTGTAACATTTAAAACCCTCAGTGAACACCTCAAACCACAGTGACGAGAAACACAATATAAAGGAAAAAAAATAATTCCTGGTTATGACTGAGTGTTCCAAGTATTTATCTGAGCTGGTGCAAATTGAAACTGCATCTCCTACTTCAGTTAAACAACTCAGTAACATACATCTGAAATGTTTTTTGGGCACCTGAAACATCCAAAGTGACTACCTGTCCAAAATCCCAATGGATTGTGTTAAATCCTTTTCACCAACCTATTCTGAACAAACATGCTGGATCTTGATTTTACACTAAATAAATATCCCCATGGGAATGCATCCCTTGTAATAGTAAATGTCTCTGTACGGAAAAGAAAACAAAATAAACCCAAACCCCACACCCTCAGTTTCTGGCACATCTGAACAAACACCCCTGGATGTTTCCTGGATGAAGATTCCCGAAGCAGGCAGCATCCAGCAGAGCCATTCAGAACGGTCTGCGGTGCATTTCCAAGAATGTTGGATCCAAAGGACAATCTTGTGCCAGTAACCCCCAAATTTCTAAATGCAACCTCAACAAAGAGAGCAAAACATAAACACCCAGAAGACAGGCAGACGCCAAAGCCCTCAGAACAAACCCCACAGCACAGCCCGGGACAGCCACGCCTGAGGCGCTCCAGGAAGACCACCGGAAACCCTGGCCCTGCTCTGATCCATCCCGGCCACTTTCTTTAACCCAGTTAAACTGTGCAAAAGGAACTCTGGCTTGATTGTGTGCCTGCTGAAACTTTCAATCGAGGCAAGGAAAAAAGCCATTTACTCTGTGCCAGCTTTCAGCTCATTACCATTACTGGGCACCCAGCACTCCGGGAAGGCCAAGTTCAGGGGCGCTCTCAGCCACTCCCAGGAACTCTGGGCTGTGTGAGAAGACACAGATTGTTTCACTACACATGACAACTATAGGAGCTTACATCCTTATGGTGCATTTCCCCTGCTGTTTGCTTCTCCAGAGAAGGAGGGACCCAAATTATACTAAATGAGACAAACAACATCTCAGTTGCTGTCTCTGCAATAAAGCAAACTGTGCCTCAATATGCCGTTGGAAGACTGAAAACACGGTGCTCACTAAACAGAATGAACATTTTGTGGGTTACTTATGGAAAAAAAAAACTTTGTGAAAGTTTTCCTGCGGAAGATGAAGGAAGAACAGGAGCACTTCATGCATTTCATGAGTCAAATTCCTAGGATCTCAGCAGCGGCCTGGCAAGGAGACATCTCAGATACAACTCAGAGATGTTCTTGGAAGCAGCTGGCACAGTATGCTTAATGAACATCATCAGATTTGGTTATGACATTCTACTTTGAAGCTACTGGGAATGAAAGATCCATGGATGATTAATAGATGGGAAGCTCATTTGCAGATTCATATGTAATGCTTTATTTTGCATCCTCTTCTCATGATTGTTTCTGGCACCATGAAGGTCTTGCCTCTGTATAGTGGTTAGTGGGGAGACTGAGATTTTAAAACCTAGTTGTACAATTCCCCAGAGTCTCTAAGTTAGTTTTTATGTCATTACCCTTTACTGAAACTTTAGGAAAATACTAGGAAACACTGCACTTAAATTTTTTTCTTACTTGAATACAATTGCATTCATAGTTTTTTCTCACCTGGCTGCTGAGGACAGGAAAGTTTACTTTTCCTATTAAAAGAAAACCTCCAAAAGTACAAGGACTAAAGTTCCTGTCCACATGGGCCATCAAAAGGCTTGAGACTTCCACATGCTACCCAACTTGAGTAACTCACAGAATCACATCTGGTAGAGGCTGGAATACAGCCCAGAGCCACCTTGTCCAAACCCCTGCTCAAGCAGGGCCAGCAAAGCCAGCTGCCCAGATGGTTTTTGAGCATCTCCAAGGATGGAGACATGAAATACAAGGGAAAAAAAATCAAGTTGCCTAACAGTGACAGGGGACAGATATGCAGGGAAGTCACTGGGACTGGTAAGATTTACAGCACTTGTATTAATTTTCTCTTTTAATTAACATCTCCATCACATTTACTTCAGTAATATGTATGCAGTGGTGAAAAGACAATCCTTATCTTTTAACACTATTCAAGTTTTAATTTGGGTTTTTCAAGGAGGAGAAAAACAAAGAGGTTCAAAGATTTCTTATTATTTTTATTCCCCTTTATAGTGCAGAATGCAGAGAACACTCAAAGAAAATAACAAACAGCACATAGCACCCCCAGCTGATTATGTTGACTACCCACCTTCCTAAGGGGAGCTGGTCTCCTTATTTACATGTCTTATGCAGAGATTTACAACATTCTGAGTAATAATTGTGCTGCTAATTTCCTGCTCTATCTCCAAAGTCCTTGGAAGCCTCTCTCCATGTGAGACACACATGGGACATGCAGGCTCAGGAGGGCAGCCCTGGTTTTTGAGAGCCCTCCACCTGTGGCAGGGCTTGTGGAAAGCAGGAAACTGGGGATGGCTGGGATTTTATTACAGGATCACAGCTTTCTTTGGGGATGTGATGAAGAAACATCAACTTAAGATCTTAAATGTTCTTTTGTTTCTTTACAAACAATCCTTTTCCATTTTTTGCAATCACAAGGTCCTATTCTACAAGCTAAATTGGTAAACATAAAGCAGAATAAGGAGATGTATGTGCAGCAATCAGGCAAAGGACAGACATCAGCATATCCAAAAAAATTTTCTTCTAAATACTCAGAAACTACCTGTCAAGTCAAAACCTAAAAATACTGTAAGAGTTCTACCAGAAAAAAAATCTTTAAGATATTATAATACTCATTATGAAGTGACACTTAAAAAAAAACCCAAACAAACCCCAAAGAGCTGTCATAAACATAAAATTAATATTCTACTATTAAATTAATATTTAGGTGCAGCAGGTTGACTATTTAACTACTGTCAGACCTACTGATTAGGCAGACAATGAAGCACATGTCATGAGCTTCCAAAACTTTCACTAAAAACAGAAAGTATTGCAGGCTGGAAAATACCAAGATCACCAAACACAGTAGGAGATCCCAGGGGTCTCAACTGTTGCCTACCAAGATGTTCTGTGAGAGGGAATAAGGAGCTTTTGAAGGCAGCCACAGCTATTTCTGCACAAGGAAGGGGCAGTGCTGTGTCAGGAAGCAGCCAATGGCACCAGGTGCTTTACCCTGCCCCACAGGGGTCTGCAGAACTACAAACACACCAAAATGCTCCAGGAGCTCTGACAGACAAAAACCTGGTCAGTGTAGCAACAATATGAAAAGAAACCTTAAAGCAAGGGAATGCAAATTATGAGTTTAAAATCCCTACCTGTCCTGGGCTTGGCTAGCATAGTCAATTTTCTTCAGTATTGGGTATGGTGCTGTGTTTCGGATTTAGGATGAGATTTAATTTTGGTAACACACTGATGTTTTAGTTGTTGCTAAACAATGTTTACTCTAAATCAAAGACTCTTCAGTTTCCCATGCTCTGCCAGCAAAGAGATGCAAAACTGAGCCAGGGGAGGGCATGGCCAGGGCAGCTGATCCCAACTGGCCAGAGGGATACTCCAAACCATAGAACACCATGCCCAATAGATCACAGAATGGTTTGGGTTGGAAGGGACCTTGAAGATTATCCAATTCCAACCTCCTGCCATGAGCAGGGACAGCTTTCACTAGACCAGGCTGCTCAGAGCCCCATCCAATCCATCCTTGAACATTCAGGGAGATGGAGCAGCCACAGCTCCCATGGGCAACCTGTGCCAGGGGCTCACCCTGGGGTTTTACCTAGATCCAGTTCTCCTCCCCATCCCAGTGGGACAAGGAGTGAGGGGGCACGTGTGTGGTACTGAGCAGACAGCTGGGATAAACCATGACACTACCCAGTACTGCAATTAGCAAGTTTCACTCACTGTCCCAGTTTAGGAACAAAACAAGTTTCCAGTATTCAGAGTTCATAATTCTGTTACTGCTCTGGACACAATTTGACAGCAGCATCACCTCTCCTGCCAGTGGCTGAGGAAGTCACATGCACAGATCTCTTAGGTGCAGAAATCTTTTACAATAATCTAGAAGAGGGTAGTTTTAGATTACTATTAGAAAATAATTCTTCTTGTGAAGGTGGTGAGATTCTGACACAGGCTGCCCAGAGAAGCTGGGGATGTCCCATCCTTGGAAGTGCTCAAGGCCAGGTTGGATGGGGCTTTGAGAAACGTGGTCTGTGGGTCCCTGATCATGGCAGGAGGGTTGGAACTAAATGATCTTTAAGGTCCTTTCCAATCCAAACTATTCTATAATTCTCTGATTTACTTACTGCAACAGGTGTTAGACAGAGACAAGAAAAAAACCTGAAGTTTTTTACATTCCACTGTATATTTTGATACCTCTCATTCAGTAAGTTCTTAACTGTTAAACACATTTTGTACAGAAAATAAATGCAAATTTTGTATTAGTTATAAAATAAAACCAAGATTCTCAAAGTGGGACCATTTAAATTCTGATCACCTAAAAAACATGAAACCAGATTATGGATAATCAAAACATGGAACCTCCACGACTAAGCCAGGAGTGGTATTCACCAGCACTGATCTGATTATTTTTCTACTTATTTGTTTAGGTCTTCTTGAAACCCATGTCAAGCTGCTCATGCCCAAAGCATCCAGGAACAATAATTCTGTAATTGCAGCAGCTGCTGAGTGCAAATGCACCTGCCCCTGCACTCTATGAACACCACCTGATGTCCCCTAATTTCTGTGCTGCACAACAACGTGAGTCATTGTGCCCTGTTCATTTTCTCCACACCACTCATCATTTTTTGGACCCTATTACATTCCTCCTCAGTGAAATCACTTCAGATTGAGGGTTTTACCTTAACTGATCCCCACACAGAAGTTATTACTTCTTGCCATACTTGTTGGCCTTTCCTGTACTTTCCCAATTACAGCTCATCCTTTTGGAGAAGGCAAAGCAGAACTGCACGTGGCATTTAATATGCCAAGGGTTTATAAAGAAACAGTAAAAAGAGACAAAAACCCTCACTGATGCTTCATTCTGCTTATCCCTTTGCCAGTAATTCCTAGAATTTCCTTCTCTCTTTGACTTATGAAAGCTTCTGCAATTCTCAGAAGAACTGAAGCACCAATTGCTCAGGTAGCAAAAGCTATCTGAGAGTGATTTTTGTTTACATAAAAGCAGGATGGTAATTTTGCCCTGCATGTTCTTTTACATGAACTACTATTGAATTAAGAGTCATTTAATGGGTACCTCTTTTATTATCATAAATAAGTTCATTTTACCCACTATGTTCTTCCCCTTTGAACCTGACCTAGAAAAGGGCTACCAGGGTAGGTATTTGTGGGACTCCAACATCAGCCTGGTTTATACTGTGATTTTAATTAATCATCAGTGAATTTCTCTTCTATTTCTTTTACCAAACTGAAGAGTCAGCCTCAACACAGCGTTACTGTAATAAAAATTAAGACAGGTCTACAGAATTAATAAGTGGTTCCTGCTCATGGCAGAAGGGGTGGAAGAAGATGATGTTTGAGGTCTCTACCAACCCAGACCATTCTGTGATTTTATGAACTAAAACATACACAGAGCAGCCCCTCTTTCCAGTGAGGAGAAGAGCATATAACACACAAAGCACATGCAACTATTTCAGTGTATTTGACTGGTAATGGCCATGCAGATCTTCCATCACATCACTCATGACACAGCAGCAGAGTTAAACATCAAGGTAATGGAGATGTGGAAAATTCTAGGTTTTGGGAAACTTTCAAAACCTGTTGGATTATGTTTAATAAAGCATAGTTTGATACCAAAACTGCAAAACCACTACTGAATAAATAAGCAAAACCAGAAAGTTGCATTTCAGAAATAACCTCCAGAATGAAAAACTCAGTGAAGTTAAAATTGATTTGGAATTAACTGATTTCCCCAGCTTTCAAAACACCTGAGACAGAGGTATCAGACAAAAAGCAAAAAAAAAAAATCAGATTTTTGTAAATGGCCCATTTTAAGTGTGCATGATGATAAATGGTATTATTGAATAAGCCTGTAATGGTTTAAATGCAAATATCAAGTAACCTCCTCTTTTGTTTGCTTTCCTCATTACAAACAAATCACCAGAACATAAAGCAAAAATAATAAGATGCTTATAATAATTACAACAACATGCTTCAGTTCTGCTAATTTTTCCAGTGGCTGAGCAGGTAAGAGTCAGGAGCATGAGAAAGAAGAAATTACTCCTTTTCTAATGAGTACATAGAATATTAGTTGCCTTAAAAATATTTAAGTGCATTTCTAAGCACGTATTTGCCACAAATTGCATGGCCAAGTTTAATCTACAAGAAAGCCCTCAGTAGTGTTAATTCTTCCCTTCATTAATTTGAGAAGGAATGGGTGGTAATGATGAGGCCAAAGTATCTGCCTGGATTTTAAAACTGGATTTTGGTATTAAAACACATTGCCAAGAGCTTTTGCCATCGATTCACCCAGACCAGGACTTGCTCTCAGGTGTGTTTTACTTTGCTTCAATGACAGGTTCATCTCAGCGTGGTTCATATAATTGCAAAAGGATGCCTCTATTTCCTTTAATAAGCAGGATAATGCAGATTTTTTTTTTCTCTAGGAAAGGGCTTTTCAGGCTGCTTCCAAGTTGATGAGATTCTGAATTAGTCCAAAAATCTCTGGCAACTTGTGCATGAATAACTTTGCTCCACTGAGAAGTGTTTGTTTCTGGTTCTTCAGTGCTTTGCCCAGAGACAAATGAGTCTGGTCAGAGGAAGCTCCATCTTCAGGAAGTCAATGTGGAGTCCAACAAGAAATGAACTGGCCAAACATCACTGGGTCTGATAAAAATGTTACTAACAACAATAATGTCTAGATAAGGAACTACTGGCTGATTAAATCACCCAGGTTCTTTTATGTATTATCAGAGGCTTCTGAACACTATGGGGAGTTGAGGGTCTGGTGGAAAGCACTGCTGTAAGAGCTGGTTGACATGGTATTGATAGTTAACAAAATAAATACCTAACCAAAGAGATTCAGCAGTCCAAATAAACTTATTTTATTGCATTTATCCCTGATCTGAATCTCAAACACTTTTATGGTGGGACATAGACAGGAAGAATTACAGACCCTAGAATGAGTTGGGATATTTCACAAGTGTTCTCCAAAAAAAAGGGAATAATCAGATAATTAACACAGAGAATTCAGTTTCAACTTAAATGCAGAGCCAAGAAAATATCAAGTACAGAAACTTGCTGAAACTAACAGAAGATGGGGAAAAGAAACAGAAGCCAAGTCTTCATTAGTAGCAAAAGGGCTACCAAACCTACAGAAAGCATATCAGGAGCTTCTTGGTGTATTATTTCTTTCTTTGGATTAGCAGTTTTATATTTGAATATATCCCTGTGCACAAAGCCTCGTGCTTTCCAGAATTTTCTGGTTTGCATATTCTTGGCCATGAGAAACTCACTCATCAGAAGAAAACTGTTCTTACAGAGAGGAGCAGCACAAGAGGATCCAGAGGGGAACTCAGCATTTTGCAGCAAACAGGATTTTACTGATAACCAGAAAGGTAGAAGGTGTTGACAGGACCACCAGGCACAAACGAAAACACAGGAGGCTCCCTCTGACCATCAGGAAATCATTTTTTACTGTGAGGGTTCCTGAACACTGGCACAGGCTGTGCAGGGCAGGCTGTAGAGCCTCAAGCCTTGGAGATAAAAGCTGGACATGGTCCTGGACAGGCAGCTCCGGGTGACCCTCCTGGAGCAGGGCTGGGAGCAGAGGATCCCCAGAGGTCCCAGCCATCCTTAACCATGCTACGATGCTGTGGTGCCAAAAGGATGGGAAGAATGGGCAACCACAACATCAGCTGGACAGAGAAACACCAGTGCAACACCACTGGGGGAACCACAGTGAAGAAAAACGAAGGAGCAGACAGCTGGAAAGACAAATACAAAGCTGAAGAGCAGAACAGACGTGAAGTGAGGAGCCAAAGGATCAGCAAGAGAGACAGGGCTGTGGGTAAATGAAAGGAGTCTGTCCTGAGGTTTACAAGAAGCTGAAAATCTATTGATTCAGTAGAAGCAGTTGTCAACACCCTTTTTTTCAGGAAAAAAAGTTTACTTAGCTCCAAACAGCTCTTTTTTTCCAAAATTCCAGAATTTCCTTTCTCCAATTCCAAATCCCTCCTCCTCTCTTTCCGTCCTTAAGAATTCATCTACACCAAAGGGAACTTAGTACTTGGCAGAACAGGGACAGGGCTCAGGAATTGCTGCAGTTGGCAGGAGAAGCAGCCATACTGAACTGATCAGAGCAGCACACGGCTCACCCTGCTCTGCTTCCAACTCTGCCTCGCTTCACATGTGAGATCACAGAATTTTGGGAAGGGCAGTAACTTGTTTCCCAAACTGCAATTAAAATGACTGTGCCTCAGCATTGCAAAAGAGCCCCTTTGGGAAGAATTTTTGTCTTTTTTATTTATTTAAACAAATATTTCTGTCAACGTTAGAAATGGAAATAATGTTTAGTACTTGCACACTCCCTGCTTTGCTCCCCATAAAATATTTGACAGCTGCTAAACATTTCTTTATCTTTGGTGGGATTATATGGGGCATTTCCTTTTTTCCCTCCCTGAGAGGGGAGTTCTTACTCCTCCTGCATTGCTTCCTTCCCTAAAAGCAGAGCTCATTATACTGAACACAACTTCTCTCATTTTATGAAACTTAATTAAATAAAACAAAACAGAAACAACCTCAAAATCCCAAACTCACACAGTAACAGAATTTCTGATTATTCTCAATGTACGAATCAAACAATGGAAAGGAAGCTAGGAACACAGAGACTCAAAATATGTCATAAATTACATGTCAGGATCCTTAGACAATTAATTTCAACTTCTGTAGTATTATTATATTGTGTTTTGGTTTGCCAACTATTGCAAAAATTTTCTGGGAAGACAACTCTTGGAAAGCAAAGAAAACAAAATCCTTTTCTAGTTGAAGCAGAAATTAATAAACTAGTATAGAAATACCCTTCAATTTAATCTACACAGTTTTAAACAGAACCACAAACTGAGATTATTCCTTCTCCCACACTTGTGTACTAACTCAGGTAAGTGCTTAGAGTAAGTTTTATAGGCAGCAGCCTATTCAGATAATATGATTAAACCTCTAGCAAGTCACATGGTGCCCTGCTTTTAAAATAACATAATTGTGATTCTGTCTCTATCAAACTGCTCAACATGATAATGCTCTTTCAAATCTATTTTTGCTCCCTGAAAAATGGGATTTCAGACATATGTATATTTACTAGGTATCTTTTCAGTGAGGAGCACAGTCTGTAAATCCATCCTGGGCTCAGCACTGAGGTGATGCTGCCTCACTTCCAGCAGCAGAACTTCTGGGGTCTTGGTCCATCAGGATTTCCATCACGCTGCCCACACCTTCAGAAATGGGTATCAGCCACCTGTGACACTCAGGACTATTCTGATGAAAGATAATGGAGAGACTTATCCATATACACTCTCAGAGCCTTAAAATAATTATGTATTCTTCCCTCTTCTGAATCAGAGACTGCTCTCAGGTTTCTGTCGAGGAACTTTGTTAAAAACAAAGCAAAAATAAAATACAGCTATCACTGAATTCTCAACACAGCAGTGTACCAGTTGAAAGGTTTGAATTTATTTTTAGGTTTGTTTTTTTTTTTTTTTTTCTTAAACATATTTAGAAAAATTTATAGAACTTATCACTTTAAGGGGACAGTTTTTGCCCCCTTCACTGACTTTCATAAGAATGCTTCTACCACATAGGACAGGAAAAGTAATCATCATCATCATAACATAGTAATAATGATGTAGTAACAGAATTAGAACTAGTCCTCCTTTACACTGCACTGTTTTTCTATACACAAATACCTGCTCCAACTTTTCCACTTAATATATTAATTTATTAGTCCATTAACTAGTAATTACCTACTTGTAGAAGCTGCAAAAGATCACCCAAGTTCAGTACCACCAGCATTTTTATTTGCAGGGGCAGGAAAACAAAAGGTAGGATAAAACAATGAAACATCCCTGAATTAAGCTTTAATTTAGGCTCCTTCCACATGCCATTAACACTTGAATTCAACAGAAGTTGTGACTACACACTCCAGGCACTCCCCAAAGCCTCAAGTCACAAGCACCAAGACTTCCCAGCATCATTCCACATCCAAGGAGGAAGCAAGTACACACAAAGCCCATCCTCAGGAGAATTTCAGCCTCCTCCTCCTCCTCTGTGGCTTTCACCACAGCAGCCAAGCTCCTGCATGGCCCATGAAAAATGCTGCTGCAAAAATGGCTCTTTTCAGCTCCTTTATTTGTTGTCCCCATAAATGCGCACTAAGCACAGCCCTTGTCTTCATCTGTAAGGGCTTTACAACTTCACCTCCTCCACTCAGCAGCTTTGGGAGACCTGGACAGCTCCCTTAACTCAGCTGGCACTTCCATGCCATTCCTGCCCTGACCAACAGCTTCTGCTGCTTGTGCTTCCTTCCACAGCTCTCATTACACATACAGGGCCACCTTATTAAATTTATAAATCCTTAGGTCTCAATTTTCATTGAGCATTTTTAAGCCTTCTTTCTGTCAAACCAACAAACTTCTGCCAAGTGGCCACAACATCATCTTTCCTGATGGGTTTCATCCTTCTGCACTCAATCCCTGGTTAAAAACAGGGAAATGGCTACAGACACGTGCCTGGCAAGGAGATGACAGCTCTTCACCATGGCCTTTATCTCATGTGCTGGCTCATCTGTTTGTCTCTTTAGGCTCCTGAACTGCCAGAACAGAAATCACAAACTGTTTCTACAGTACTCAGTCCAGAACAATGAGCTCCCTCTGGTAACTGAAACATTTTGGTACCACCACAACAAATATTTACCAAAGCAAGAACAAAGATTTATCCTGTTTCCTAAGCAGCAGCAGGAAGCATTAGCATTTGGTTATCCTGGTTATCCCTTTGGTATATAGTCTGCTGTAGTTAGCTGAAGACACAGGTCAATAAGTAGTAGTGTATTTTGGCAGGTATTCCAAAAACAGCAGCTGCCACTTCAGAGCATTTATTTTTGTAAGATACAGCCTTGCAGAAGTAGGAAAAAAACCTCTACATATCTACACTACAGAGAGATTCCCATTACACTATTTAAAACTAATAGCTTCAATAGCTTTAAATTAAATATCAAGGTTTTTTCCTTTTAATTCTTCCCAAATGGCACATCTCATACTACAAAATGGAAGAACTATTTCTTGTCTACCAAAGTTCTGCATAACTAAATGCATTTCTGAGAGAGAAGCAATACCCAGAGAGCATCAGCACTATATTCTCAGTACCTGTTTCCACAGTGTTTTCTGTTTCTGCTGCCTCCAAACCATCCATACTGTCTTCATCCTCCACTGCAGTTTTTCCTCTACTCCGAGGCCTGCAAACATAAGGAAAAACTCTTTTTAGACTGAAAGCATTTGAAAAATTATTAAAAATGTAAAAGCAAGTGTAAAATTCTTAAAAGTGATTTAAATCTCTTCATTTAGAGGGAAGAATGTCAGCACTTAATTATGCAACATTGAAGCTAACCCATTACTTCAGTCTTGTACAAACTGGAACCTTCCTCCCCTTTTTCCCTGTTCTAGGTTTATGTCCCCAGCAAGGTACACTTGAATCAGCAGTTGGCCCTTTAATTTTATCTGATTCTTCTTACAAGAAAAACACAATAATGAACTTTTATTGTTGTTTCTGATCAAACAACAGGCTAACTCAGCCAGATTTTGACACAAGCATCCTGTCTGCTCCATGTAAAATGTAACTATAGACAGGTAGGAGAGAACACCATCCAAAATCTGGGCAGCAGCTACTATAAAATAGAGACTGATCCACACAGAGCACCCTTGGAAGAAATTTCCATAGAATAATAATGATGCTAAAGCAATGAAACTGAAATACACATTATTTTCAGTGAAACAATACTTTGACACATGAAGTAAAATGTTATGAGAGATGACTAGATGTCATCACATTAAAAAAGTCATCACGTGAGGACAGCCTGTCAAAACTAAACTACCTGGCAGATTTGTTTCAATTTCAACCAAGGTCTGACGGAAAGCAGACAGGTTTGTGCCACAAATTCCAGCCTTTTTTCCCTGCCTGGCTCTTCAGTAACTATCACGGTGGGCTGTTGAGAAGCCCAGGCATCCAGATTCCCAGCTGTTCAGCAGCCCATTTGAAAGGGAGCCAAGAGCTTGGCAACTCGCCTCCCAAATTTTCAGGCTACTTGGCAACCTGCCTGGCATGCTGACGGAAAGCCTGGGAGACCCTGGGAGCTTCTGATTCCAAGTACACAAATTTTGAGCAGTTTGGGGCATCTCAGCAGTTCCGATGTCCAGAGCTCCCAGGCAACCATTCACCCAACCAACACGCCTTGAATGGGCAGGCCAGCACACGGGCACCCCGCCTCCCCCCCAGACAAAACCCCTCCAGTTCCTCTTTCACAGAGCACTCTGAAAGGTTGGGGTTTAGTTCTGCACTGGGGAGAAAAGGTTTTGGTTTTTTTTTTTTTTTTTTGAAGCGATTAAATCATTCCAAAACCAGCATTTCCTTTTTTTGTGCAGTCTGTTATAGCACTTTGGTCCATCCAAACTATTTCCGCAGGACTGGAGCTGCTAAATCAGCTACAGAAGAAATGCTATCGTGCAATGCCTTTGGCTCTCTTGGATCAAAGATCTGGGCAGAGCTGGAACCATCTCTGCAATCTGTGCAGGTTGCTCTCCTGCTAGAAAAGGATTGACTCCCTTGGACTACCTAGCAAGACAACCCCTTCAGACTGTGCTGGGACCATTTTAGTCTCTGTGAAGGAGGAAAGCAAGAACTAAGAGGCTCAAACCAAAGCCTGAAAACCTCCCACTCAATTTACAAAGGAGATGGGTGAAAAGGAAAAGCAAGAAGAGATTAAGGACAGGAGGACTTTTCTTGGCATGCCTATAAAATTTGCTCAGGACAATGCTGAAAAACGTGAGCACAGATGGAACCCTAGGGATTCCAAGGTTATTGCTCCCTTTGGCTGCTTACCCATAAGCAGTGACAGCACACCCACAACACACAAAATAAGTAACAGCCTTCTTATGAGAGACAGAATCATCCCCTCCACTTATTTGCCACTTTACAAGCTCCCAGTGTAGTCTCTTAAAACCCACGTTTCACAAAACTTCCAATCAGAATAAACTGCACAATGACCAGAAGAAACTGCCTTGCACTCCTCCCTGCATCCACTGCATCAGCCCATCCAGGAGTACAGTGACCAGTGAGCTGGCCTGAATGGGGACACGTTTTGGAAGTGGGAATGACACAAACACTGCGGGCAGCAGGATCTGAGATGGTCACACAGATGGATTCCCATTTGTAACAAAGAGTAGGGAGCAGAGCAAATGGAATATCACAGCCACTGGATAGAACAGGCTCTTAGAGCAAGACTGAGTTACAGCAAGGAGGGTAACACTCCTCTAACACTGAGAAAAACAAAGCAGCAAGTAAAGAAGCCAAAGGCTTTTAAGCATTAAATTTCTTGCAGTTCTTCACAACATCCCAGCACATCTTCCAGCACCAGTGAAAGGACAGGAATGCAGGTGAGTGAGAACACTTCCCTTGCTGCAGGAATGCTCAACACAATCAGCTAAGGACAGGGATTATTTCTAAATCCCATCCCAATTATTCTTCTACCAACTACCTGTCTGCAACGAAAAGTTTCAACTCCATACTAAACAAGGATTACTGTAAAATCATCACAAACATAAATGATAATTCTACTTTTTCACAGATATCCCTTCTCAGTATTCCCCAACACAACCCTGGAGGCAAAACTTGCTGGATAGTGGAAGATGATGACTGTTTATGTTTATTTAATCATTTACAGATGAGTTTAGATTTGCTACTGAACTACAGTTCATGTATTAAACACCAAAGTACCTCACAAAATCTTTTCAAACATTTTGTTTAAACAAGAGCAGTATTCGTGCCTTGAACTCCCTATTTTATTTTAGCAACCTATTTAACACTAAGGAAAAACAGAGGTTCCAATTTATTAAACAGAGCTGGTTCTTTCAGCAGAAGATATAACCATATCTGGTGCTTCCTTGCTATTCCCCTTCCCCAAATATTCTACAAAAAAACCTTCTTAATGTTGTGCAGGTTTTAAATAAAACTGAAGAAACAGTGGAAAACATGGTAGATTATATCATTAACTCATTTTTGCTGCTTACATTCATTTCCCAATCATCAGAAGAGATTTTATAGCCTACAAATTTATGTTTGGCTTAGAGCAAAAAAATAATTCAAGTCACAAAACAGTGAAATATACACTGTACTGACAACTATAATTTAATGTTTCCACAACAAATGCCATTTGAGAAGGCCACACAGCACACCTAATCACTGCAATCAGCATTTGTAATAAGAATGGATTGTTTCTTGTTATTTGCACTAAGTTTAAACATTTTATTTAATAGTTTTATACATAAAGCTTTTGGCTGGTTTGCATAACACTGCATTTTTCCACTGACAAACCCTGTTAATTTTTTTTTTCTCTACACTTATTTCAATTTGCCCTTAAATACAGAGGGGAAAGCAGCCTGTGCTCCATTCTTTGCCTTGCTTTCTTCTCAAGTTCATCCTTCTGAAGAAAGATGTGAGAAGGAAATAGGGAAAAGATGGCATTGAGGGCCAGTTTTTACACACTTAAAGCAATTATGAAACAACAGCCCATGACTACTGCCTTTCACCCACACCAAGCCAGGCAGTCCTGAAACATAATTGTTGTATTGGACACCACAACCTCAGCCCTGCTCTAGATCCTGCAGCCCAACCCTAAACTCTCCTACCAGGAGGAGCAACTCCATCACCCTGCAGAACCCCCAGCAGCTCAGAAATACTGAACACGGCCCAGCCACATCTCCTGCAGCTCACACCAAATGTACAGAACAAAATGTACAGGCAGAGCCTGACCAATGCACACTCTGGCAGAAAACAATAAATATTAGGCAGTGGGCAGGCAGGGAGCTTGGGACGGGCTGAAGGGCTGCCAAGGTCCCTGCCAGGGCTTCCTTGCCTGCCTTTTTCCTACAACAGAGGTCAATTTAGAAGGAAAAAAATACAAGAGCATGTCTGTTTCTGCTCAAAAGTACAGATCTGCTGAGAGAAATGCAACTTCTTGAAGTGCTTAAAGCACGTTCAGCATTTCATGGAATAAAGTCAACAACAAAGACAAAACTATACTTTTTTATTAATACAGGACTCCATTTGAATATAATTACTGTCTACAATAATTTTACCCCTACTCCAACAAAATAGAGTAATTTATCAAAATCCTTTGTGACCTACTCTTAATTTTTTTTATCAATTAGCTTTTTTAGCTAATGCCTTTCATTAATCTCCATCTTTAAATATACCACGGTAAACAAAAATCTCGTAATTCTTCTCTGGGTAAGCAACTAATTAAATTTAGCCCTGAGGGGGAAGAAAAGCCCAGAAAAAACCTTTCACAGGGCTCAGCAGAGCATTAGGTACTCCCTGTGCACAGGGGGAAAGCCCTGCTGAGGCTGCCTCAAAGCCCTGAGGACTTGGATACCACTGGGAGATCACCAGGTACCCGAGCAGCTTCTGCTGAATGCACAGAGGGCAGCATGGGAGAGAATGGAAAAGTCTCTTATTCACCTGACACTAATGAGACACTGTTTATTTTCTTCTCTTTTCTGCACGATTGGGGTTTTTTGGGTTTTTTTGGGGTCTTTTTTTTGTTTGTTTGTTTGGGTTTTTTTTGGTATTTTTTGGTTTTTTTTGGTGTTTCTTTGTTTTTTGAAAAGTCACAGCAATAGCACCATAACTGGACAAGTACAATGTAGGTCAAAAGTACATCTTGGATCTTATTCTTTCCACAAAGTGATCAGGGATAAGGCCATGGGCCAACATTTCCTGGAACACATGAAATCACTGACAAAGCTACTATCCTCAGATGCCTGTCACTGCCAGGACTAGTTTATGATTACCCAGAAGTTGCTGCCAGACTCCAGTTTCTGAAAGTCTTCCCTAAGTTGCTACCAACAAACCCACGTGACAGCTCGTTCAACACCATCTATCAAAACTACCCTACTCACCCCATGCATTTTGTTCCAGGCTTATAAAAACAGGTACACGTGATCCACTCAAGAGCTGACTCCTTGTTTTCAAAATGTTGAAACCTCTACATCATTCAGAAAAGAAACCACCTTCTTTCGTATGCTTTGCAAACCATGGAGCAAACTGATGGCAGTAAATACATAAAACAGGGCTAATAACCTTAAAAAGCAGTGCAACATCTGGGATACAGTAACATCCTAAACCAGCACAGATGTCTTGTTAAACGAACATCTGTCCACAGCCTTACTCTGGAAGATGGTACAGGAATGATTTATAAAAAGGTTCAATTAGTGCTGCCATCAGCAGGGCTAGTCACAAATTAACGGTCACAGGCACTTCCACAAGTGAAAGCCTTACCCTCTTTTCAAGAATCTTTTTAACAGGTGTGCAAAAGCCACATGCTCCCACTACACTACCACTGAACCGTGGAGTCCTAAATACAGCTGTAAAAGTTTAACTGTGCTTAAGTAGGGGCTAAAATACTCAAGGTTCAAGAGAACCACAGCAAGCAAGAATCATTCATGGAAATACCTATGAGGAAAGATGTATTTTTTTTCCCTCTCTAAACACTACTTGATTACTTCTAAGAGTTGAGAAATCTTTATTACTTCTAAGAATTGAGAAAATTCTACACCCAAGTCTCAATAAAATGAAGAGCACAGCTCTGGAAGCAAGGAAGATGCCATCTAGCTAGAATAAGCTTCAAAAGCCCTAAACATTAACAAGGCTAAAATAGGAAACTCACTCCTATATTGACTCCAGCTTCAAACTGATTCTGATTTACAAGATTTTTCACAGGATTTTTTAATTGAGCTATCAGGTAACAGGTGAAAATGTTTTCTGCATTTGGCCTCACTCTCCCCTGTATTTTCTTTTGTACATGGTAAAAAAAATAATGCAACATGTAGTTTATTCCTATTTACCACTTATGTTATATATGTGTATACTAAAGGCTGAGGGATGCTGATGCGTGGGAAAGATGTGCAACAGAAACATGGCAAGTGAAAGGTGACAAAAAGTTGACCGTTTACTAATAGAGAGAAGTGAAAACTTTCTTGTTTAACATCTGCAGAACCAGACTTTAATCAAGATGTCATTGAACTAGCACAAACTTCAGTTTCATTATTAAAACATCTCAAAAATACACTTGATATTGCCTATTAGTCTCTTGGTACAATCAAAGACAAGTGTGTTTCTTATTAATTTTAATTTATAAAGCATAATAATCTTTAAATAAAATACTCCATCAAAGAGAAGTGACCCAGCTTACATTTAAAACCAAAATATTGCAACTTCCCATCCTAGACCTCTTCCAGCCAGAAACTATCTAAAAAAATTATTCAGTCATTCAACGTTATTCCTTTACTCAGGCTAAAAGATCTTCAGAGATGAACTTTTTCACATCTATATTTAATGCAGTTACTATTGAAAGCAATAACACCTGGAATAAAAATTATAGCCTTTGAGATCAGGATGTCTGAGAAAAAGTGTAAAAAGAAGCTTTATCCATTGGACAATTCTCAGCTTAACTTTTCCAGTACTCCCCTGTGACAGGGAGATTTGTCAAAGATTTCCTACACTGCCCAAAGAAATGCAAATATAATTCTTTTTAAGATTATTTGTACCAAATACCATAGATGCATCTTTGTTTTCATTCTAGAGTACAGTCAGTGCTGACGTAAATGCAAAGGAAACCCAGAGGTAAATGCAGAGCTCTTGAGGAAACAAGGCTGAGAGAGGCTGGGAGGGAAGTATCAAAATGAATCTGCATTGCATAGTTCTAATGATTTAAAAGCCAAATAAATTAGTGTATTTGAGCAATTGGTTTATCTGTATTTCTGACTTCAATTGTCCTCATACAGGACAATTGTAATATTCATTGTCCTTACCTGGACTATGGAAGTTCTCAGGCCCAAACTGGTGCAAAATTACTTTCCATGGGAGACTGAGAATAGGCAAATAGGTGTGCTCCCTGTGCTGTCTGCAGGCACCAGTCAGAGGACTGTCTACCCAAATCAAAGAGCATTAGGAATGTCATCCCACTGCTGAAAATTCTTAACTCAGTTTTGTGGAAGGCCACCAGACCCAGGAGGCTGAAGCTGCACTCTGTTGAGTGATGAAGCTGATCTGGACAAAGCCACCATATTCAGTATTTTCTCTGTTAATCCCTGAGGCCATTTACAGTTGTTCAGTTTGAGTCTGGAACTGCTCTTTTGAGAGATAAAGCTGATGAAGGCTATCATAGCTGAAACAGAGCTTTATTAACAATATCAAGACCATGAAGTCTTCTTCCCAACTTGTTGCCCATTTGAGAACATCCTCAATGGGTTGGCAAGAAAGACAGAGGGTCACACGAGCCAAAGACCAAACCAGGAAGATTCAGTATCACTGATTACCAGTGACTGATACCAACAATAAACCTACTACATTGCAAAGACTTCTGCACACCTTTTTGTGAAACCATTACATGAGAAAATCTGAGTTGGATGTTCAAAGTATGGAGCCAGGCTGCCTGATCTACATGTATGGACTTCGGATTTGGAGACAGTTCCAACAACAGAGTGAGAAATCATAGAAAAGGATTTCAGATCTTTTAGCTTTCTTTTTTACTTTTCAAACTGACTGCTTAGACATCTATAAATTCTGTAAGTGAAAATTGCCTTCAGTCAACTATCTGTCACATTAACCCAGCAATGCACAGCACCAGAAACTGCTACAGGTTCTTTTTTCTCAGGAACCACATTCCCACTGATATGCAGCCTCGTTTATAGTTTTAGTTCCCTAACACCAAACATTTTACGTGCAGACCTGAACAATTATACACTTTTCAGAAAAAATTGTAAAAACTTCAGATGCCATTACAACACATTATGGATCTGCAGTTTTGCACAAACTACATCCTTCCTATATTTGTTACCAATGCACTTGGCCACATTCACTAACATAACGACGCAAAACAACATACTAGAACTGCAGCACTTGTAATATTTTTTAAAACCTTTTCTATAATCAAATTAAAACAATTTTTTGGGAGCACCAAGAGCTCCCAAGTAGAGGTACCTGTAAGTTTCCAATCCCAACAAGTTCTGTTTATCTACCTGGCTCCAGACTGGATAATGGCTCTGCCTTTGTAGCTCCCCCAGACAACAGCTAGTGTGAAGCACTTTGGTAAATTTGCTAAATAATCTTTAGCAAGTCCACTGACTGTTTTCACATGCTCTCTTTTGACAAACAAAGAGAATGAAATGGCAACATGAACAGCTGAGAGATCACTGGCATTGTGAAGAGCACAAATTTCTAATCTCTGCGAGACTTTCACGTGTGAAAAATTCAACCCGCACCATTCACCACTGCTCTTGTCCATACTCCTCTGTCCTCTAAATCAACAAAACTGCATCAAAATATGCTCTGCACCCAACACTGCATTTTCCTGATGGGAAGCATAAGCATCCACTTCCATCTAACACAAGCCTTGTTTCTCCATGACGACGGGCTATGCCAAGTTCCAACTCCTCCAATCCTGTGAACAGCCATGGTGCCCAGAATTTTTTACCCACATCAGCACCAAGCTCAGATCTTTTTTAAGAATTACCCAGCTCCTTGTTCTTTCACACGCTGCAGGGTTTGCCTGCTACTCTCTTCTGAATAAAGGTGGCAACACAATGGTGAGGGCTGTAATTCTCATGTCTGGTGATTTCAGGATCCTGTACATAAAATTCAGCGGATCTGAGTCATCACGCATGAGAAACAGCTGCCAAGTACTTGGAACTTGGTAGAAGTTTTGGTCTCTGTGAACAGATTTTTGTAATTTTAGCACCATTAATTAGAAGTCATTTTCAAAGATTTCCTTTTGGAACTTTGCAGTCTGACAGAGTCTCATCACAGGAACATGGTGAAGATTCTTGCAAATGCATTTGTCTCCTTAAGTTAAAGATCCTCACTGGATATATTTAGGTGCCAGGTGAAGGCTGTGCTCTCTGTCACACAGCCACACACAGTGCAGGTGTACAAACAATCCAACAGTCTAATACTAAATACTAAATTTTTACTCAGAAAAGTGTTTTTATACCCAGCAAGTGCAGTCTGCACACACTGATTATACAGTGTTGCAACCACTGCTTTTATTCATCATTAATTCAGCTCAGACACTCAAAAAAGGATGCAAATATTCAACTATCTTATATTTTAGATAAACTAACCCAACTCACATGACATCATTTTGAGAGGTTTCCAGATCTTACATCTATCAAAATGCATCAGTCAGCTCAGAACCTCTCATGCTTTCTCATCGAATAAAGCTCAGAATCTTTTGTCTCAAGTCACTTTTGCTAATGTCTTCAGACTTCACAGTAAACACAAGTCTTCCTGTAAATTACATGGACAATAATTCCATTCCTTCTTATGTTTTTGAAATGTTTCTGATGCCACTAATACAACCAAAAAACCCAACACCCTTCTCTCCCTCAGGTATGTGTTACAGGATTTCCTGAGAAAGCATCTGTCCACCAGTTTCACCTGAAATTATGATTACAAAAAGCAAAAAAGAACCTCTGGGCAAAATTTTCAGTGTATTTAACCTTAAACAAGCATTTAAGCTTTAACTAGAAGGATCAGGACGTGAAAGGAAGGGCAGTACCCCAAAGAGCTATAAATAACCTGCTTTTATACAAGATGCTGGCCTAGAATACATTAGATAAAATTTTCTTTATAATAGTCAAATTAATTGATGGCATGTAAGAAAAGCAGCTCTTGCATGTCAACCACAGTTTGTCATTATCCATCTAAAATGGATTTAGACAGGAAAAAAAACACAACAGAAATGAATGTCATATCACCACGTATCTTTTCCATCTGTTAGCACCCTTAGTAGTCCTTATAAAGAAATACATTTTTATTTCAGATAATGTCAACAAGTATTATGAAATATTTCTCTTTCAATAAAACTGCTAAACCTAGGAAAGCCAAAGGGAAAAAACACAAGATCTGCTCACTAATTAAAAATCCATTAAAACTTAGTCAGAAGGCTTGGAAAACCTCAGAAGAATAAAAATAGATCTAAAAAGAAAATGGGCAATGGAATCAGATGGGTGTCAGTGTATATTTATAATTCACATGAATTGTTTTCCTTTTAACAAAATTGTTTTCAAACTAGATGTAAAACCTAAAAGCCAGATCATGGAAACTATTTTTATACCAGAGTAAATAAAAGTCTGGAAATACTATTGTGAAATATAAACAACAATATAAGTAGCATAATAAGCAACACTCCATAGCACAGGCACAAGTAATACAGATCTTCAAACACCTCTAAAAGCTTCTGTATGAGCAGGCATATCAATCTCTAGGGGTGCTGATGAGGTAGAAATTCTAAGGTTTTTGTTAATAATTCTGCTAACAGTAAAGTGCCTAAACCTTTTTTTCATCCCTGAAGAAGAGCCTTCTAAACTGGAGTCATAAATTTGCCTTCTGACAATTACAGATAGCTAACAAACAGCTCCAAGCAATTCTAAGCGAGAACTTTCAAACTTGTGTTCAAAGGATTGTTAAATTACCATTATTATTTGGGACAATGACCATTGCTGTTCACCAAAATTTCACCTATTTTTATTCGAGACTACTACCAACTATACCAGGCTGCTTCCTATATTTTTTCTCCATGACAGACTTCAGTCCTTTAATATTAAATACATTAATTAATGCTACTTTTTTAAATTATTGGGTGGGTTAATGGTTTTTTTCAGGTCTTAGTTCCTCATTTCTTTAGTATGCTCTTAAAGAAAACCTTTTAAAAAGCGAAGTTAATAAAAGGATGGTGTTTCCAGCACTTGATGCCAGAGGAGTTCTCCTACCTGCTGATCACCTTCGCTGTCCCACCCTGCCCAGGCTGTGCCAGAACTGCCAGCAGAGAGTGATCTACTGCTCAGCCTACGTCATATGATACAGGTCAGAGTTATAAACAAAATTGTCCCTGTGTCACATGAGAGGGGCAGGTCCCCAGCCAACCCTGCTGCAGCAACCACTACAATGGAAGTCATCCAAGAGGACCAAGTGATACCTCCAGGTCAAGTTCCTTTGAGGCCACCATCCAAGGACACCAGGCTGCAAGCTCATTCCATTTGCTGCCCTGCAACGTGCACAAGGTCCTCAAGTTCTGCAATTTCTCTCCAGTTGCACAAATATACTCAGTTGTAACATTTAAATGTGGTTTTTGGTGTAATAACAAACAAATTCTCAAAATCTAATCTCACTGTGGAGAAAAACACGAAAATGTTCAAGATTCAAACACGCAGATATGGCAACTTACAAATTATATTAAGTTGAATTAACACTGATTGAATTTATACCCAAATTCAAAAGAGATAGTTTTCATCCCCATCAGTTTGCTTCATTCATTGGAGGCTCATGAAAGTCTGTGCTGGAGGCAGCCAGGGAGAGAGCAGTGGTAGGAAAGGGTTACTGGAGAAGAAGGAGAGAAAATAAAGCCAGTGGAGCTTCTTTTAGTGACAGTGCAAGTAATGCTGTCTAAAAGGATTTGGAAATCATAATCTGAATCCCTTTGCTTCCTAACTTTTTTTGGTTTTTTTTGCAAACCACCAAAAAAAAAGTAATGAAAATAATCATGAAAATGATACTGCAGCTGATTTATAATGGGACTATTTGTATATTTACCTAATCTTTTCTGAGCACAGACCTTCTGGAATGACAGCTTCTTAGATATTTATACTTTTATTTCAGCTTGCTTTTTACATATACACATATGCTTCTAATTAACATTTACAGCATGGAAATTCAGTTCTACTCACCAGACCACACCATGGAGCCTTAAAAATTATCTTAATCAAACATTTCAGAAGTACTTTCAGGTATAAAAAGCTGGCAGAGCAGCTCTGAAAGAGCTATACTGGCAACCACTTGTGAAGATGACACAAATAGGAAAGCACATACATGAAACTTAATGGCCCTAAAGCTGCTCATATTTATCCAAGTCCTGCCTTGGTGTCATGACAGGACAGAGCAGCTCCTACTCACAGCCACACAACAGTGTTAAAATAATTATTTTTTTCTTAAAGAGTATTCTGCATAATTTTTTTTTGCAGTATTTTTGCACACTGAAAATTCTCCCTAAAGTATCTGAAAGCCTTTATGCTAACAAAAAGAACTGCAATTGAAGTATGCCTTGCCTTCAGAACCTTAGAAACCATTTGTCTTTTGCAATCAATGCATTGAAGATAATGTTTGAAAAGAATCTTCAACCACAAAGGTGTTCAACATTCATTACACCATCCCTGGAAAAGCTGCTACAGGGAGTGCAATGAGAACAGAGGTCTGACTGCTCACAGATTCAGCAGACACAATGCCAGAATCATTATCCATGCCAGCCCAATATCCCTAACCATCACTCAATAACCGGAATTGATTGAAGCCCATCTTTCAGAAAGCCACTCACTTTGCCATTTCCTTTGTCGTTTGTTCCTCCTTCTGAATTCGTGCTCATTTCCTTTGTCAACTTCTCTGGTTTCAGCTTTCAACCACTGGTTCTTCTCCCTTTTCCTCTTACATCAGGAATCCCTTAAGAACTCAGTGTTTTCTCTGCCAGAGATATCATTCACTGTTCTCTAACTACTACTGGTTTTTAGGGTTTAAATCCCCCACGCCCATAAACAAACACACTGAGCATCTCCACCTTCCTCCCCAAAGCAATCTTCTCCAAGCTTTCTACAATCTCTGGTCCTTTTCACGACTTTTTGCCAATATTTTGGTCTTTCAGCCATGGCTATCTGAATCACACTGAAATGGCAGCAGCAAATCTCACAATCTCTATGATAAACAGAGCTTCAGTGCACAGCCACAAACATCCCACACTTCAAATCTCTTGCCAGAAATGCTCCTTTTTCTGGACTGCAACCCCATCCCTAAATCTCTACACGGCAACATCATCCCCTCTCCTTATTCTGAAGAGCATTTTAACTGCTCTTCTGCCTCTTCCCTGTGCTCATCCATGTCATTCCATATCCAGATTTCAACAGCAGTAATTGTTATTAATACTGACTAATACCAGACTTCACTGCTGGAGGACCACCCAAAAAACCCAAAGCAAAGTGATGACAGTTCCCAAAGACAACAAAGTGCTTGGTCAGCCAGTCCTTAAACCAATTACTGCAGGCTTTATTCCACTGAATAATTCAAACAAATAGTTTTAATCAGAGTATAAAACACTGTTAAGCCCAGCACCTTTAGAGAAATCCATTTACATTACATCTTCATAGAAAACGATGGATAAAGGACCACATCAGATGACCTAATACCTACATCAAAGGCAACTTGTAAAACTCACAAAGTGGATAAAAGGATGAAAAGGAAGGGAAAGAATAAAAAAAAAGCCCACCAAACCTAAGAGTTCTTGCCTCTACAGAACACAGCAAATGTCTTTATTTCTAAAACAAAAAGTATCCATATCTGCCCAAAAGTCACGCCTTCCACACTGCCATCATTGCAGTGCAAACCATGGGATTTCACTATCTCACAGAAGTGAGCAGTGTGTATTTCAATACACTTTGTAGCATAATAAAATATTCTATCGAAATTACAAGATCTAAAAAACAATTACTTTATTGCTTCTTACAACTTTTTCACTGTAAAATTCAACTCCAAGGTAGTAATTGGCAGGGACAAAATTATGTAGCAATTAGGGCATGACAGCAAAAGCAAACAAGAACTGAAAATGGGTTCGACACTTCTGGTAACAAGCAGGTAATTATCACAGCAGCTTGAAAGGGGCATAATCAACCAAACTGACATCATCCCTCCCACATAATAAAATGTGAAATCCCTTTACGTGCAGTGTAGCTCTTACACGCAGCTGGTAAATGCAGCTAGTCTAGTCTCGATGTTTGTGTCTGCAGAGCAGCTGAGGTTACATTTGGGATGGTTCAAGAGTGGATAATTTTATTTATTTATTTAGGATGGTAATAGCTATTACATGTTTTCATCCGATGTGGATTACAGATACTATCGCTAGAAAACACTATTTTATAAAACTGCCCTCTCTTTTCTGAGTATAACTTTGTTTTCAAACTTCCTAAGAAAGAGAAGAAAAATCTCTGCCTACCATTACATTTTCACCACCATCTACAAGATAAAGCAGGCTTAATATTTTTAACATAGAAAGTGGCTAGTTTTAAATATGCTTCATTCTTAACTACTCCACCAGCAACACGTTTTTCCCCAGGATGCATTTGTTTAAACTCAGATGTCAACATTAACTGATGTCTTAAAGCAGCACTGTGCTGTGGACATGCCTGTTGTTATCTCAACAGTGTAACTGCAAAATAAACAGTAACGTATTCATCTTCATCGTGTATTTGAAGTAATTAAAACACGATTTAAAAACCCATTCATTTATCTGCTGCGCCCTTTCAGCGCTGTTTTACTGGGAGATTCTCACTCATCAGCGCAGTGCTTGGAAAACCCATCAGCCCAAACTGACTCAATCAATGGCGGCTGCTCCATCCCTCAGAGCGGGCTGGGGGGAACCTCCTTCTCCCCTGTTTTGTATATTCCTACCCCGTGTTCTTCTCCATTTTCTCTCTCTTTGTGTTGACAAATCCATTTACCTCCACGCTGTCTGTCAATACCATTAACTCGCTGCTCCCACCTTTTTCCAGCTCATTAACAGCAAGGCCAGCCCAGCACTAATCCCCGAGTCTGCCGTTAACTATTTCCACACAGCTCCCACCTTTCCCTGGCTTTCACTCCTTGTTCCTTGGATACCAGAAACCTCAAACACACCGGAATTGCAGCCCCGTTTGTATTGATTTTTCATTACAAACTTCCAAAAAACATTTACAGACTATCTGCACCTATCATTTTGTAAACTATGCTGCAAGTACTATAAGTAAAATGAATTATTAATCCTTATTTTCTTATCTTTTAGACCTCAGTGCTAACACATCACGACATGAATTCTTCAGACAGCTGTTAAGCAATCTATTTTTTATCAATTTTTTTGTTACATTTAGACTTTTCTTTGCACAAAATTCTCACAAAGATAACACAAAACTGGCTTCCTGGATCTCAGCTTCTGAAAAGTATTCGGGTAGTTTTGAGTATTCCTTATAAAAAATTAAATTTCATGAGTGTGTCACCTAAACATGGCATGCCTTGACTTGTGGAAGGTTTGATTTACTGACAAGTAAAGCAGATGTGGGCACAACAGGAGATATTTAATTGCTGCTATATGTTACTGACATGATAAAGATGTTAAAACTATACCAAACCTGTCTTTTTTCCTGCATATCTAAACCATTTAAAATCTCAAATTATTTCAACAGGTTAAAATCGTTCAAGATGTATTATCAAGAATTCTCTAAACTATAGAGAATTTTATCACTATGAAGTGATAAAAGCACAAGTTTATAATTTAAATCTATACTATAGCGAAAGGAAATGTCAACCTCAAAGCTAAAAAGGATAAAGACTAAATAAAGACTCACAGAAATTCCAGGCCCCATAAGCCCCAGAAAAAGCACATAAAGTCATCTGATAAAGTTACAAATAATTGGTTTTCTTCTTGGCATCTGGATCCTACAGTAAAGGTAACATGCTTGGTTTGGGGTCCCTAAGGGAAACTTTCTTCATCTAAACAGCTGGAAATAATGTTTTGTTGGGGAAAGTACAGTATTTTGAAGCAGAGATCCTTCCAATGAAAGCTCTGAGAAGATGCCAGGAAAATGAAGTTAATAGTAACACCAAAAAATTTACCTTCTCTATACACAGACACACCCCAACACCTTATTTTCTTCCAGCCAATTCTACATCTCAATCTGCAGATATGTTGAGGGTTTCTTTCTTCCAAAAATGAGATCAGAAGTTGAGGTTTAGCTTCGATTGGAAAACAAAAATAAACGTGGGCATGAGTCTCATTAGACACACCCCACATTAGCACACCCCAACACTTAATTTCTTGCAAATATAACTAAGTTGGTAATGCACACCATAAGAACTTCAGCTTAACAAATAAAACAGTAACACTGACAAAGTGTTCTACCATTAAACAGAATTTCTTAGCAATGCCACTGAAATTGTGGCCAAGCTTAACACAAAATATCACCAAATATAAACTTTATTAGCTAAATACATTTCTGTTCTTCCCCCTCCAAGTCAAATGCAAGCCTGTTTACATGCTTAGCCTTGGATGTGCACATGAAAATAAAAATATATTAATATGAGACCCTGACTCAAAACCATCACAACGTGCACATGCAGGGCTGAGTAATTAACCTGTGCAGTTTGTCAAGGACTGTCTAAAAGCCCTTTGGTTTTCATACATTCTGTTATCAGCGTAATTCAGAGCATTTAGATGAAAAGCCTATATAATTCTAAACTCCTATAAAAGCTTTTTTTTTTTTTTATGAAATCCTGCAAATTCTGATGAGCTCTTTATGAATTTTTCTGAGAAGAATTGTGTTCTTTCAGGTTTCCTTGGCCATAAATTTTATATTTGGGTTCACTCAAAAGAAATCATAAAAATTAAAACTGCAGAACCTACTAGCTAGTAAATATACCATCACTACAACAAAACAAGAAAGAATCCATCAATGGATTTGATTTTTAAAATTAGTGACAGCACATCTTAGAAAGCATACTGCTGCAGAATGAATGGCAGGGTGAAAAAAATCTCTGAAAAATGTCATCCACTCCTTAACATCTCAAATAAAATTTGCTACCCTACTGCACCAGCTGCAAAATTCCATCTCTGCTGCCTTGTAGACAGATGGAAGACTACAGGAACCAAGTTTCACATAATCAGGAAAATCATGGGCCAAATACAATGGTGGTCTGACATGTTACTCACCTACACCTCAGTAAGAAAGGTTTCTTTTTTATCAAGAAAAACTTTCTTGATAAAAGAGATTCATTTTAAAGAGGCATAACAAGAACTACCAAGCCCAACCAGTTTTTCATAGTGACAAATGTATCAAAAGAAAATGTACATAAAATAAATGTGACTCAGATAAGCAGCTACTATCAGTTTACTACTGTTACCATGTTTGAATAAAGCAAAATGAGTTAACAGTATTCTCCTACAATCAGATTTTTAATACTTGCATTAAATCTAAGGAAAACAGTAAACTCCTATTATACACTTTCAAAAACAAATTTATAATAGAGGCATGCCTGAAGCTGCATCATAGAAAAAAAAGTAACAGCCAACAAAGTATTTAGAATTTTCCATCCTATTATTCAGGAAGATCTAAGAATACCAAAATATTTTTAAAACAATAATAGAAAGTGAAGCCACATTAGAAAACCTCCCCCTAAAGCTTGCAGTTATTGCAGTACTTCTTAAGGCAGAGTTTCATGACAAAAATACTCATTTTGTGCAGCAGAGACACACAAAAGGATTCTTCGGGATGCCAAACACTTTCAGAACTCTCCAGTGATGACTCATCCTGTTATGTATACAAAGCTTTCATTAAAAAAAAAAAAAAATTCAGTTGGCATCATTACAGATCCTCAGTTAGCGATCTTCAACTTACTGTTAGTTCTTGTACAAAGTATTCTAAACACTGCAGTGAAGTATTCTGCTATGCTAATTTTGGGGAGGAAAACGTGCAACTTAACTTGAATGGCCTTTCTTACACGGAGTTTCTACTCCAGTTCACAAACGGCTCCAAGATGGCCTCAAACAGAGTTTGGAGCTACACAGAAATTCTTTGTTGCTCCACAGCAGTTCCTTGCCAGTTGCGCTGATCAACTATTTTGCCAAAACCAGAAAAATAAGTCTTTCAAAATGAGTCTTGATGACTGGAACAAAAAGAACCACTTCTTAAAGAGAAAAAAAAGAAGAAAAAAAAATCAGGGGGGAAGGGTAGTTTAACTGCTCCTAAAAACTTTGAAAGCATTCCTCCTGGATATCTCCTTAGAAGTGCTGTTTTAATCTCCCCCACCCCAAATTAATTAATTTATTTAGATAATCTGTTGTTCTGCAACAAACCCACAATAAACTAAAACTGCCACATGGATGCAAATAATTGTGATGAACTGTACTGCTCTACTGACAAGCATTTTTTAATAAGACAGCTTTCCTTTTTATATATACAACTTCTTTGAAATGTGGCATTGGTTTTTTTTAATTGGCTGTTGTTTGCTTTACTTATACACACGAATGTTTGCAAGATGTACTGAAACCAGAAGCCTCCCACAGCACAGAGAGCCTGCAACTCACTCCATCCATTCTTTCCAGACTTTTCCAAGTCAAGAGGGTCCTTTCCATTCCTGCTCACCTTCTACCTGCAGGCAGCCACCTCCACACCCAGGTAAGGAGGAGTCTGGGCTCAATTAAGCTTTGACCTCCTCAAATTTATCTCCAGATTCACTCCCCACAGGCAGCAAGTCTGGAGTTTGCAGCCCTCCCACAGCATCGTCTGGCCCAGCTCAAACAAACGAGCGAGATAGAAATAATTTCCTTTATGTTCAATCCCTCCAGTCACTCACTTCTCTAATAATTCAGTTCCTAGTGTTGATCCTTTTCTAAATATGGCCACATAAGCATAAGCAGCGAGTCTCAGTGCCAGCTATGCAATTTCTCTTTCCCACTGGGGACAAGTTTTCCAGCATCTCAGATGTTTGCAGAACAGACGCCTCCCCCACCACTGCCACATATACATTTTATTTTATTTCTTATGAACGCCTCTTACCCACAGCAGTTACAAGTGCCAAATCATCTGATTTCACAGAGTGTCAAAAGAAAAGCCAGATCTAAGAACTTTTATAGCATTTTCTATCCCTTCTTCCTCTGCAACATGTTGATTTGGAAATAATGCTCTTCACTTGCTCAAATTCCAGTGGCTACAAGAAGTCTGCTGTCCCTCTCCAGTCATTTGCACTGATCACACAACTTAATCAATTACACTATATTACTCTAAGTTTAAGATGTCCATGTGATCTAAGATACAAACTAAATTTGTGGATTCATGCTATGAGTCCCTAGCTTTAAGCATACTGATTTCCATGTTTCACAAAAAATAAACCCAAGGAACAGCCCATTTTTCACTGCTTCCAGACGAGCTAGGAAGGCTTGTGTAAGAAAGCATAACAAAATCCATTTTTTTTTTATTTAGTTGTAAGTTTTTGTTATTCTCTCATTATTTATGTACTACCACAGGTGGTCATGGCAAATTACCAACATAATTCATGCCAGTTCTTTAACTGCAAGTCTAGCTTACTAATTAAATACCAAAAAAAAAATAACCCAAACGAACAAAAAAAAAACCTCCACACCCCAGTCTTCAGCAGTTAAAAAGCAAAGGTACAGGAAAGCAGGAGACACCCCCAGACAACAACAGAAGCTTCATATTTGTCTTTAGCAGATTATGTTTAAATGCAAGCAGACACCATTTTCATTTCCTTGCATTTAATCAGAGGTGGGTGGAAGAGGGCAGAGGAGCAGGGAAAGCCTCTCCAGCAGAGGTGTGGACAGGGCTGGGGGCGAACAAGGAGCCTCACAAAAACCAGGAGGCATTTCCAAGCACACAGCACAAACATAATGGAGGGTCCAGCATGGGCTTGGCTCCACAGAACAAACAAAAGGGGATACTTTAATCATATTTTAATGAGGCTTTGCACGTGACCTGGTCCATTAGATGCTGAAATGCTGCTGCAGTTACTCTACAGCCACCTTGGCATTTGGTGGCTAATGCTCTAACTGGCCTCTATGGTACCCCTGAGGAAGGAAAAATAAATAAAAGCTGCTGCAGCAGCTTTGGTTGATAACAGCATTAATACACTGGGGGTTTAAAAGGTCTGGAGATCCACAGACATCCGCATCATCAAGTGTGAAACCTTAACTCAGTAATAACCAGTTCTATCAGGAGACATATTAAGCAGAATAATTAAGTCAATTTAGGTTATATAAAAAACAGGTTCATTATCCAAATACAAATATTATTTAACTAATAGAATGAATCAAAACCTAAGCTATGCAATAGACATTTAACATTAGAAAACAAGATATTGTGGTTCCTTAAGGCTGCAAAAAATGAAAAAATTTCCTGCCCTAAGAACCAGAAAGAAGAACCCTAAGAACCCTAATAGTCCAGAAATCCTGCTTTTGGAGTCTATTGTCTCTTACTGCCTTCAAAAGGCAGTCCTGATACACACATACAATTTTTTTTCAGTTTAAATAAAATTTCCCTGATGTGCCCTAGCGCTGTCAACCACATCTTTCGAAAGCACATAGTCTGGATTTCCCACACATACATTTCCATGCATCCTGACAATTATAATCACAATTCACACTGAAAAGGTGATCACAAAATCAGCATTTACTGTCTCTTCCAACATTTACTACACAGAAAATCCGAAGTGAAAGCCTGCTGTTCTCACATTGCAGCTGAACTGTGGAACCCCATGCCCAGCACACTGGAAGTCTGTGTGACTGAGAATAAGCTGGACACATTCTAAAGAGATTTTTATGCTCAACAGATCTAACACAGCAATACTCTCCTTGATTCCAAAAATCCCACAATTCTTTCCCAATCTCCTGCAATTAGGAGTTTGGGGAAGTATCATTACAAAATTACTTTTGCCTTACTTTCCTACTAACCACTGCAGGAAACATGATGATGGGACACCCACATTTCTGATCTGACCCAACACAGATGCTGTTGTGAAATAAGTAATTTCTCCAAATTATTTTATAGACTCTGAACCAAGAAATCTCATCATACTGCCCAGATTACTGTCACATCTAAAGATTCATCTTTAGCAATGCTGAGCTTTATTTCCAGCCTTGTACTCAATATCCTGTACTTTGCAAACTAAACCTGTGGCTGTGCAGCTTTTAGTAGTTTACAGAATTTTCATTCCTCCAAAAGACTGGTTCCTGATTTCTGAGTCCAGAGACCATGTGGGCTTCCAGAGATTCAGTTCTGCATGGGGGGAAGCAAAGAAAATGCCCAAGCATCCTACAGACCTTCCCATGCAGGATCTTTGTCCATACTGCACTGAAAAGATCATATACCTTATCCCTTACTCAGGGAACTACCACAGCAAAACAACAACCTTGAGGCAAGCTTCAGGTGATACAATCATGCTTTTTAACAAGATGCTTTCACTGTCAAAGAACACCTATTTTTCTTGTACTTAAGCAACATGAAGCTCTTCTGGCAGATCAATGGATCCTCCTAAGTCACCAAATTTCTTGCACAATATCAGAAATAAGTTAAAGCCTCCATGTCCTGTAAATACAATCACCTGACATTTTGCTGCTATCTTCTAATCTGAAATAATACCCAATCCATGAGCATTCTAACCCCCTACCTTTATATAGGGAATTTATAATTTTTTGATTCTTCTTGTCACTTAAAGCCTACCAAGAGAGATTCATGCAAGGTTATTCTGCCCCCCACCTTGGATAAAGTTCTGACTTTGAGCACTCAGGCTCATCTTTTTGATTGAATTTGACAACTATCTTTGAATACCAGGACCAAAGAGCCAAGGAAGGAGTTTTATGAAAAACAGTTGGTGTTCATTGAGTGTTTGCATGTTCTTCCTCATTCCTAAAAGTTGCTTAGTTTCACCCATCTATTTTCCATAAGGATGTGGTCAATGTTCATGGGGAAACCTAGTAAAAGACAAAGTCCATTATGCAGAATGCCATGAATTGGATGGTACTGGGATGGCACAGAGCTCTGTCAGTAAATTTCACTTTCGCTGCTCAAGTAGAATCAGGGTAAAGGATGATCTGCAGAAAGTTTAGTTCTGATGAGTTTACCAGGCTTAGGAGGCTGTTGGAAAGACTGGAGAGGAGATTACAGGAGAGATTATTTCAAGATACATCTTCTTTCAGTACAGGCTGCAACCACTGAAAGGATTCTGCAAATTGAACTCCCTAAAATGCAACCACCTCCCTCACCAATCCTCGCTCCTCTGAGAGCCTTAAGAGACATGACCCCACCACCACTGCTTTTTTTGCCCCTAACTACACTACAGCACATCTTCCAAATTTCTCAGAAGTAATTCCATGTTCAGAGGATGTTACAGAATAGTCAGAAAAAATGGCCATTATAAACTGCTGAAGAGATCACAACCATCACTGGCTTTTCCATTACAAAGCAGGCCTGGCAAGACAGCCTTCCCTAGAAAAAATCTACTGCTCTTCACCTATAAATGTACACCTTACCTACCAAGAAAACCAAGTAGCTCTCCTTTGCCTGCCTTCTGGCCTGAAACTTCTGGCAGAGAGGGTGGTGAGACGTACTAGGACAAGATATGGAGTACTACATGCAAAATTATTCATCTTACATCACTCTGATAAAACTGAACACATAATATCAGTTTTCCAGATGCTGATTGTGCTTGATGAAATCAAGTACCTGACAGTAGGATGGGTCTCAGAGGGATGAAATACATACCTAGCTCAGGAAGAAATAAGCCTAGTGCTCTGTGAGTGACCCCAAAGTGCCCCTTTTTTTCTGCACACAACATGACTCTGATTCTTGCCAGCCTCTGCAAAGCAGTGGGAGTAAAACATGACTAATTGGCCAGTAAAAGAATAATAGAGAAATCAAGAACAAGTTTATGCAATTTATAATTGTTGTGATTTCAGCTTAGCACTGTTTCACAGAATCTAAGTTGACAGAAAACTGTTCTCACATTTTCTTGATATCTGAAGAATGAAAAACTATTCCACAATGCCTGGTTTATTTTTCTCTGAAGCATCCTCCTCCCCACAGCTTCTGATCATGCAGAGCAGCAATTGGTTAGCACTATTCAAAACAGTAGGTGCAGAACAGTCTAGGCTATCGAATTCTTACTTGTACTGATGAATGTTTACTCTCATGACTATTTTATTTCAATGGAAAACTTTCTATTGACTTGACTTCTTTGAAACAGAATTGTGTACCTTAGAGAATACCCCATCATGCTGATTAATAATTAAATGAATCCATACAGTACTTATTCACTGACAGTTCTTTATTTGGAGGTCCAGAGGCATCAATAATGAAAACTCCTCTGTAGCATGGGCAAGGCTGTCAGCAGCAGATGCTGAAGATCAGGCAGCCATGAGGAAAGAAATAAATATAATATAGGATGGTTTAGATATCAGCTGTGTGTAGGTCTATCAATGATCAGGGGAACTACCTCTCCCTAACCTTTACATCTCTCAGCTTTCACCAGAGAAAACAGCAGCCAACTACCTTCATCAATGTGGGTGAATGCAGATATCAAACTGGCCACAGCAATCCCTGGCTGCACAGCACTGCCCAGGAACTCTGACTTTCTGGTAACAAACTAAACTGGAGTCAACTGATTTCAAAACATCCCCAAGGGAACCAAGAGAATAGCCTGAAATGGAAGCTGTTCACCAATTCAGCTCCAGGATTCTAAAGCTTTCTGTGGAAAACTAACACAACCATCTCAGTTACTGAACCACAGGCATCAAGACAGATTCAATATCTACATGCATTTCTGAAAAATGGAAGAAAGTAACTTACTAACTCCTCATAGCTAAACATCTTCATCATTCTAGGTGGATTTTACTATCTGAGGACAAATATAGCAGAGGAAAAAAAGAGATGTGTCTACTATTCTACATCTTGTTGACTAATAAATACCTGAACAAAATCTACAAGGCAGACCTGCTCTCCCCAGCCCAGTTTCAAGAATTTGTTAATGCAGGATTGTATCCTGATCCAAACAAACCACCTAAGGAATCTTCCAGACTTCATCACCATCACTCTCTTCTTCTAAGAACTAAACTTCAAGTAGTAATAGTTGTTATTTCTGGAGCTGCATAAAAATGTCTTCACGTGGCTCCCTAGACTGTTTATTTTTCTTAATTTAAAAATCTTAGCTTCCTTTAACAAGGTGAAAACAAAGATGACAAGGAAACAGAAATGAAAAGACAACTAAATACACATAAGACTAAGCACTGCTTACAGGCAAGCCACCTCACCAAGGTGGATTAAGGTGAAAGAGAAAGACTGAAGTCCATGCTCCTCAACCTCCATCTCCCATCTGTTTTACAGATTATATTCCTTTAACTCTGGCTTCCTCTTTCCTGAGCACTGCAAACCCACAATGCTTCCAAAAGCCTTCTACCTTGTTCCTGTACCCCCTCCTATGTGCAATCAGCCTTCTGCTGAAATACTGCAAAGCCAAAGTGAAATGCTTCCAACGAGAACAGTCTCTCAAAGGTTAATAGTAGTACTCACTGCTCAATCCTGCCCTCCATTTTATGGCAGCCCTGAACATACACTGAATGACTCCTGCCACAACTGTGACTAAACCTTCTGTACACAAGGCAAGGCTGACATGGCAGTGACAACACCTAGCACACCTATTAACTGACCCAGATCAAGGACCTTTGAAAAGGTTAGAAAATACTCTAGGTTCATTCATTCCCTCATCACTCTGACCACTGCTGGTGTCTTCTTGCACGCTAAATACATTCTCAACAGTGCCACAAAACCATGCTGACAAAATTGCCCCACTCAAGCCTGAGGGCAAGGTGACTAAAATAAAGCTCCAACTTTACTTCTTCTCATTGCTCCAGATACACCATCCTTGTAGTGTCCCATCCAACCCATCCCTTCCCCCTGCCCCATCCTCTTTGTTCCACCAAATACATCACATCCTTTCACCCTGTTCCTCCTGCTTCAAAAAAACCTTCAAATTGTATTAAACTCTGCACCCTCACGAGTCACTTGATTCAAAGGCAGCAGATTTCTGCAGAACTGTAAGCCTAAATAAGAATTCTGTTTGAGGTTTTCTGAATTCTGGAAAAAGTACAGCTCCCTTTCCTCCTGGTCTAAACTCCACCTCAAACAGATCCCACATGGAATGATTATTCCCAGAACTGCCCTTTTCAGAGTTTGTCCCATTTTTCTCTATGGCACCTGATGTTACATGCTAACAGGGACTGCAAACTGGTTAACTATAAACTACATATCAACTATATAAACCAGGCAGCAATAACCTGCTCTCACATGCACTTCTTCCTGAATAGAGTCTTCCAAAAGAAACCTACCATCTCTTTTTATACTATTGGGGCATTTGGGGCCTGGAAATTAAAAATAATAAAAAAATTGAATTAAAAAGAGAGAGAGAAAGGAAGATCCAGAGTAAAAACAACATGGAAGTGTTTGTGGTTGGAAGGAACACATTGAGCTCCATCTACAACAAACAATTCATTCCTGAAACTGAATTATACCCAAGAACTGCAAGTCCTGGCTAAACAAACAAATAAATACACAAGCAGACTCTTCTTCCATGCCTTCATATTTTCTAATTAAGTAACATTACACAAGCATTCACCTTTTAATGCTTGGAAATCAGGATGGAAACATGGGACAAAGAGGCCAGCGTGAAATCTTTTATTTTCTAGCTGTATTACAAAAGCACCTGATATCAGCACAAGCCACACTCACTGTGTAACATTTCTCCAGTGAGTACAAACAAGAGGGAGACTTCCCTGACAGAGAGAAACACAGAGTGCTATGACTAACTTCCAACAGACCTTATGGAGGAGCCAAATAGCCTCCAAATGCATGATATCATCTATGCTTGTGCCTGGCTTTGGACCTCAACACTGAGATGAAAAAAAAAATTTCTTACGAGGAAGGCCACATATAATTATGCTCCATTTTTTTAATCAAATATATTTCCAAAAGAAAAAGCTTAACTGTGATGTTTCTCCACTCAACTCCATCTGAGATGTCAGGAAAAAAAAAAAAAAGCCTGTCAAGACCACTAAAAGCCACATCTGTTTGCTGAATACATTCCACATCAGATTACCAAACACAAAGACGTGAACGCTGTCAAACAGAAGGCGCTCACCTATTCCCAGAGGCACCAGACAGCTCCTCTGCCACGCTCTCCCCACCCAATTTCCAATTTCCATGATATTTCCACACTCTCCCCACCCAATTTCCAATTTCCATGACATTTCCTGGCTCTCCCCACCCAATTTCCATGACATTTCCTGGTTCACCTCGGCCGTCACTGCGGCACAGCACATGCCATGGATGGCAAGGAGACATCTGATATCTGTGATATCACACGCTGGGATCCTGCCAGAGAACCACAACATGCCAAAAGGATTTCGCAGAGGAAAGACAGAATTATAAAAGACTAGCTGAAGGCCCACTGTCAAAGTGGATTTTAGGACTTCTTCAAACACCCCATGTCCCAGGGTTTCAAGAAGCTTTAGCAATTACTAGAATTGGAATAAATAAAACAAAAAAGTGTATTTCAGCTTGTTTAGAATATGTTTTTGACAACTCTCCAGAGCCAGTCCCCCATCCCCTTGGGCTGTTTTACACTAAATGGTACACACCAAGTACATACTCCTCCATACTAAGAGTTTTCTATCCACACTTTCTGAACAGGAAGCCAGAACTGCAAAGCTGTAAGGTTTGACAGCAGTGATGAGAAAAGAATACTTCAACCATTATTTTTAAATAGCTGAATAAATGATGTACAGTAAGTCTGGAAATATACGTAAAGCACATACTGAAGGGTCCTTTTAGCAAGAAACAAAAGGAGAAACAAATACATGGCTGCTTTTAATTTCTGCTCAGCCATTTACCCTTAAGAGATCATTTTCAAGCAAGCCCAATGAACAGTCACATTAAGAAACTGTACATGATGCAACTACTTTCTGCTGGTATATTATGTAAATGACAATAATATCACCCCTGTGTCCTCCCCTCCAAAAAATAAAGCTTCCAAATAATATTTTGCCAAAACTCTTCAGATGTTTCTGCTTAGGAGAGAATAATACAGGAAAAGAAAAAAAGAGAGAAAAAAATATAAGTCAACAGAGTCTGACAAAATAATTATACAGAATTAAATACTATTCATACCAAAACAAAAATATTTAGACCTAAAATCTATATTTAATGCTGCCAGAATACTAGGTATTACTTTGCATAGAACGGACAAAAGAAGAGTCATAAAACAGTTTATAAAGATGAGCTGTAAGTGAGGCAAGGAACTAAAACTACAAATACTTGAACTCCAAGTATATTCTCAAAAAGAAAGGCCATTTACAACAAAGTAGTAAAAGATGCATAACCAAACGCTTTAAATGGCACTTAGATGCAGCTGATCACACAGCACTGAGAAAAAAAGTCTATCTTGTTCCTGCTTCTATCTCACAAATAGATGGTGAAAACATTTCCACTCAGCAGTCTGGAAGCTGCAGCTATTTTCTGTAGCAAGTGGATTTCATTGTGCAGGAGCATCAAACACCACACACGACCATCACCATGATGTACACACAGCACAAAGACCCCTGCACGTAACCTCCAGCTCAGGAGCTGCGTGCACTTCAATACCCAGCATTGTACAGAGCCACTGAGAAAACCTTTAAATGTCTGCCCAGTTGTTTCAGTTTTGCTGTAGGAGTACGAACCCACTACTGCTTTATTTCTTCACATGAAAAAGCCCCAAACCATTTTCATACCGATCTTCAGATCTTTCAACAGCTCTATGCCAAATAACGCTATGCTGAGAAAAAAAAATGAAGTTAAACAAAAATCTAAACTAACTCAGGAACGTTTTTCAATTATGTAAGAATCCAGCTAGAGTGTTAACTAATGATTTACTGGTGAGTGTGTAGTGTTTAGTATCCAGAACGAGGCACAAGACCGAAGGAGTTTTTCAGGAAAATACAAAACACTACACAAACTAACTGGTTCATATTTTGAAAGCATAGATTATTATGCTGGGTGGGTTTTTTTAATCAACCTGCTACAAAGTAAGGCCACTGGAAAAAGAGGGAGCCAGCCTCTCATAGCGCCCAAAAAAAAAAAAAAAAAAAAAAGTGTTTTTTTCTTTACAGTTGTACCAAGTTTGTTAAAGCCAGCCAGTTACATAACACTTACTTTGACTTACGACCTATTTGCTCACACAAAAATCATCATATATGATGGTATGACCATCCATTATGCGCTAGAAACACAGTTTATTTTTTAAAGTGTTTTTATTTTTCGCTCTTAGTTTAGAACTACAGTTTAAAACAGTGGGAGGATCACCTAATATTAACACTATAAAGGTATGCTTTGAAAGCATGCAAAATTAAAATGGCACGTTCTTCAGAAATAGCGTGCACGGAATACTTCAAAATATTAAAGAAAAATTAACCCTATCTCCATTTTCCATCTCTCCAGTATTTACATCATGAAGTGACAAAAAATAAAAAAGGAAAAATAAATACTTGTGCTATAGGTATCCATATAAAGTCGTATTTTTTTCCAGAATATCTGCGGGCACACGTGTGTAGGTGTACCCAGGGCAGCGCTGACCGGATGCCCGGCTGCGCCCGGGTCAGGGCGAGCGGGGCTTTTGTGGTTCTTTCTCCCACCCACCACCCTCCTTTTTTTCCTTATTTTTATTTTGTAAACGGCCGCGGATTATCCGGCGAGCGTGTAACTTGAACCTCTACACCCACGTCTGGACGCGGGTCCGGGTTTTTTTCTGACCGAACGGCGTCGAATTCGCCGTGCCGAGTGTCAGCGGCGCCCAGTCCCCACGCCAAGTTTGCCGCCCGGTCCCGGCGGGTCCCCGCTCCCCGGGGAGCCCCTTCCCGCTGTCACCGCCTGCCCTCCATACAAAGAAGTTCAGCGCCAGCCGTACTCACCCCCGGCGAACTGGCTCTGCGCGACATCGCCCAGCGCCGCGGAACCGCTCGCAAATCCCCTCTGGAAAATGGAGGGGCTGGCACCGGTGCGATCCGGAGCGAAGAGAAGTTATTTACATGCCAGGGCCCGAGCCCAGCGCGGAGCGGAGACGGCGATGCTCAGCGCTGCCCGCGGTCTGCCATGTTCGTGCCGCTCGCTCGGCGCTCCCCCGGCCGCTGCCCCGGGGCCTCGGGCGGCTCTACAGGGCCCCCCCCATGGCGGCGCCGCCGGGGAGCGATGCGCCACAGCCCCGATCGCCGCGGAACTTCGGCTCCGGGATCCTCCCCGAACCAGGCTGGGGCCGCCGGCGGAGGAGGGCGGAGGGGGAGGGGAGCGGGGGGGGAAGGGGAGGGGAAAGGGAAAAAAAAAAAAAAAAAAAAAAAAGAGAGAAGGGAGAGAGGAGAAAAAAAAAAAAAAAAAAAAAAAAAAAAGGGAGCCGAGGGAGAGAAAGTAGATCCGACGCAGCCGGGCGCCGCCAATGTGCGGACCGGAGCGCTGCTGCAGGAGCGGGGCCGCCCGCGCTCGGGAGGCGGAGCGGCGGCGGCCGGAGGCGCAGCGCCCCCGCCCGAGGCTCCCCCGGGCCGGCCCCCGCCCCGCAGCCCCGCGGGGCCCGCACGTCCCGGGGGAGAGCCCGGGGCCGGACCGGGAACCGAGAGCGGCAGCGCCCGCCGCTCCCCCGGCCCTGCCCGCAGCACCCTCGGAGCGCGGCGGGCGGCAGCGCTCCCGCTCCCTTCCCCCCACGGCCGCACTTTCCCGTTTAACAAAGCGGCGCAACCGAAAGTTGCGTTTCCATAGACGCCAGCCGCTTTCCTGGCGGCCCCTCCTCGGCTGCTGGGGCTGCTCCGGGAAAACCGGGGTTTCACGCGTGAAAGATCAACGTGGGACTCCGGGGATCGCCTTTTTTGTTTGTTTTTCTCCTTTTTCCACTGAATCACAGGACCCTTTTGGTTGGAGATCAACCCCCTCAAGCCCCGGCCAAGGCAGGGTCACCTGGAGCAGGTGACACAGGAGCGCGCCCAGGTGGGTCTGGAATGACTCCGTGACTTCCCTGGGCAGCCTCTTGCAGTCCTCTGCCACTCTCAACTAAAGAAGTTCTTCCTCATGTTGAGGTAAAACTTCTCGGTGTTTAGTTTTGTGGTTTTAGTTAGTGTTTTATGTTTTAGTTTTCTTTTTTTTTTCCTCTCCCCCTCTCATGCCCCCGCAACGTTTTCCAGGCTGCTCTACACTTCTCCAAAACAATCTGGAATGGACAAGCTAAGAAAGCAAAGCTTGACAAATGTCCATCTACAAATGGCTCTTTCCTAATCCTCCAAATGCTCCCTGCCAATTTTATTCTCCTACAGAGAGAAAAACAAATCAAGAAAACATTACGCAAGTGTCACTTCACTTGCATTGATAGATACTTGCAAACCAATGGGTGCTGCCAATTTGAGCAGTAATGCAACTACCTTTGTTCAACTTCCCTTCACGCAAAAACCCCCAAGCAGCTGTTGTGTAATGCTTTGCTTCTGTCAATCTCAAGTTTTCTGAAAATTTGTTTAAGTATCAGACATCTCCAAGACACAGGTTGACACATTGACAACAATAATAATCTGACTTGTTTGCCCAATGAAGTAAGACCATGCATCACCTCTACTTTCTCACTCATCTTAACATTTTTTTTTCATATCAAATTCTCTTCTGTCACACTGAGCTGCAGCTGGACATAGTTAGTCTTGGGCACCATCTGTGGTGGACAAGCAAGAAAGTTCAGTACTGCCTTATGAGCACTGATTAGAGAAATTCTCAATGCACCTAAGAACTCAAAGATATCATTTCACCTCTAGGACTGAACAAAACAAACCCAAAATCTCACACTGATTCACCGTATGGGATCTACCCAGGTAGAGGGAGTAGACCAATGCTGCCTCTCCTTGCATTTTCAACTGGAACATGTTCTAAGTGCCCAGCCTACAGGAGAGTTTTTATCAAACCCATTCTACAAAGATGAAGATAAAATTTTAAAATGAAAGCACTCACATGAAAAAATCTCCAGGTGTTTACTCTGAAACAAGTAACTATTGTATAAGAGCCATTGTGCCATGTTAGTACAGGTACGGACACATAAATATATTTGGCTACAAGGTGCTATCAAGCTCTGGCTTATCAGCACATCTCTGTAACCACACGTATTAGCGCACACAGTCTGCTGCAATGAGAAGGTTAAATATGTTATTCTGAGCCTTGGCTGAGATGGGGGATGTCAGGGGTTTATTTTGCAGTGAGGGTTGGTTGTCTTGGTCCAACCAACAAGTGGGGAACTGCAAAGCCCCTGCTGAGCCATTAATCACTTTGCCCATTCCCCTTCACACTCACTCCTTCAGGCTCAGCCAGGACAAGCCCCTGTTGGGCACCCATCTCTGCTGAGTTTAAACACTTTTCTAACCAATAATTCTCAGATCAGCTAAAGTAAGCTCCTCTTCAAGCAAAGAAGATATCAAAGAGCAGACAGAAGCTGTGTGTTCTCCAAACTGTATGAAATAAAAGGAGTGTTTAGGGTCAGTAGGTCAAGCAAGGCTGAAGTACCAAGTTTCCTGTGTCATCTATCCCATAACTGCCTGTTTTCATGAGCTTCCACTACAACCCTGGTGTGGCACCATTCCAGGAGATACCTCTGCAGCATGACTGACCCTCCATCAATCCACATGGCTGTCTTGTGCTGCTGTGCCTTAAACCTGCAGGCATTTTCACATGTTACACTGTTACAAACTTTAGGTTCTAACCCAGAAGGTAATAGGTCACCTGACAAGTTTAAGTACCCTAGCACAAACAAGTTGTAATTTAGTAACGGCTGGTTCAAATAATAATAATGAATTACTCAGTATTTCTCCCTGCTGTTCATGTGACCCAAGGTCCAAGCTAACAGGTATGAAGCCATATTTGCTGGCCTTGTTCTTCCCCTTCTTGGGGATGTATTTTCTCTCACATCAAAGCATGAGATTTCGTTCTTTTACTCTAAGAGCACATTAATAGCCATAAAAATCTTATGAAGGAAAAAGTGTAATTTTACTACAGCACAGTCAGATGTGGTCCAACACCAGTCATGTTGACTGATTACCACTTCTCCACACAAACTGCCCATAAATTGCATTCGGTAGGATTATATTTCCATCCCACCCCACACCTCTTCCTCCCAGCCTCGGAACTGATCCCATTCAGCTGAATGTTGAATTGTTAACCCAACACATGGACCAAACCTGCTACAGGGCAACCCAGCAAGAAGCAGCAGAGCTGGACACTGAGAAAAGGCAAAGCAATTGTGTCTGCAGCAGCTCCCTGCCCTGATTCACACATCCCCACAAACGTGTGTCACCAAAATGGCAAGGCAGGAAGTGTTTATGCCAATGCTTCTGCCAAGAAAATGTACATGGGAAAAATGGCACCAGTCGTCTCTCCTCAGACTTTTTTTTTTTTTTAAATAAGCAACAGAAGTGATGGATTTAATGATTAAGATAAAAACTTATGTCTATACATATGGTGGACTGTTTTCTTCCAAGCTCAAATTGATTAACTCAAGGATGACACTCTTGAGTTAATCAAGACACATTGAGCAAAGCAGCCTATCTGTTTGTGATAGGCCCTGTTTACATTCCTAACTTTGAGAGAATGTTTCTTCACAACAACCAAGAGAAATTCAGAAGTAAAACAAGTCACCAATTCCAATATACTCCTATCAAACTTTGAGATGGAAGACATATACAAATAAAAGACGTGGACTTCTCAACAGAAGTATTACTTGATTACACTAAGTGGGTCATATATCTGACCTGTTACTTCATAGATTTTAATATGTAAAGACAGATATATTAAGAAGCTCAAAAATGTGTTTGTCTTTCTTAAACATTTCCCTCAACTCCTGCCGACCTGCTATTTCCAAAAATTCAATGGGTTTCTAAAAATATTACAGTTGTAACAACTTGAGATTAAGTGCTAAGTACTGAGCTACAAAAGGACAACAGCAGAAAAGGAAATGCAAGTATTTATCCTTTAGCCTGGCAATTCTACGGAAATGTAAAGGCATTTTACCTTCTAGCATCCCTTCCACAGCAACTCAAACCACCCTCTTCTGTGAATAATTTCTCTGTAAATTCCAATTTCCATGCCAAAGGATTAAACAGAAGAAGACTGACTCCTTTTTTTACTGCATTTGAAGGGGTTTGGAAGTTCTTAATTTCTAACCTGTACTGCAACATTCTCTAAAGATAGACTCCATTTCTAAAAGCACAAAATAAAATGAAAAACTGTTCCAAACCAGTTCCGAACAGTCTATTTCCTCTCCCCTGCTCTCTCTTCTTGTGAGCATGAACCAAATCATATCTAGACCCAAAGACAGGTTGGCAGCATGTCACACAGCCAAGAAACATGTGAATTAACTGCACACCCACATTAACATATTGTGATAAATTCAATTGAAAACCATTACATCTAGGATGCCATCTCTAGCAAGCTTGCTTTTAGAAATTGAACAGCAATGTAAGTCAGGTAATTAAAATTGCTTTCTATAAGAAAGCATCACATTCTGTCTTTTCTCATGGTTTTGACTGGCAAGGTGTGGCAAATACAATTTCCAATTTCCTCCTGCCATGGACAGGAACATCTTCCACTATCCCAGGTTGCTCCAAGCCCCATCCAGGAACACTTGCAGGGATGGGGCAGCCACAGCTTGTCTGGTCAAACTGTTCCAGTGCCTCACCACCCTCACAGCAAAGAATTTGTTCCTAACATCTAATCTAAACCTGCACCCTGACAGTTTGAAGCCATTCCCCCTTGTCCTGTCACTAGACATCCTGATGAAAATTTTCTTTATCCTCACCAAAAAAATAAAGAGATGAGCAAATAAATACAGAGAGGACTAAAAAACAATATAGATTAAAAACCACAAGTTCAGAAGAAGATGCAAGATGAGAAGAGGCAGAAAACAAAAATACCTGAACACTCCCAGGCCATCAGAAAATGACTCATTGCTAGTGACATGCATTGTTAGCTGCTAGCACAGGCAGGACAAAACTGTTTTCAACAGTGCATGATGGAAATCTAATGGAGAATATAAATTCTGACATATTTGCTTTAACATAATCAAAATAGCCCTACCCTTTTCTAGAAGATAAACTTTTAAATGCACTTTTTAAAAAGAAAATCTGGAATGCCAGGTGACACCATTTCTGAAAAAAACAATCCCAATGTGTAAGGAAATAATAATTTATTTAGTATATGTGGAATCACACAGATTAAGAGATAAAGCAAGTATCAAGTGGCAAAGGAAATAAGAGACAATGAAACAAAGAGATTGAGTAAACTATTTTCTTTCCATAAACAATACAGGAAAACACCATCAAGGAAATAAAAGTTATTACACATCCTTCACTATGTAAAAGCAATGGGTACCACAGGAATAATGGACATCACCATCAGAAGGGATGCTCATGGAAAAGGATCACAGAGTCACTCGGGTTGAAAAAGACCTCAAAGGTCAGCCACTCCCAGCTCCTCCTCAAAGCAGGTCAGAGTCAGTTCCCAAAACGGTTTAAAAATATTTTGAAGTTCAATTCCTTGTTTACATAGCTGTGTAATTACACACAGTGCTGAAATCCAGTGGGGGGACCCTATCTGCAATTACTTATGCCAAGTACAGACAACAGAGATCATGGCATAAAGGTGATACTCAGACAACATAAATCACACCTAAACACCTTTGTTTAGTATTTCCTTTTAGACTGCCCCTGCCAAGACCCCAGTCTATCTGAATTGCATTTCAGAGATAACTACTTCACTCTTCTGACTAAGCATAAGGACCTCTGCAGAATTTAAAAACACTTCCTTCTTTCATCAGTAAGCTCCTTTAGAACAGTAAAATAAATATAATTATTCAAGTTTTGAAAGAAAACAATTCAGACAGAAACTAGACCATCAAATGCTCCTAAAAAAGAAACCAAGGTGGCATGACTACAGGAGCTAGAATTCAGCCCCTGCCCTGTCCCCAAGGCCCATTACTAATAGCTGTTATGGAATATGCTCCCACACCACATGATGTGGTCACATCCATGCAGATATAAATATATAAATTCCCCAGGTTCAGTTCAGGCTACACACTGGGGGACCAAAAAAAAAAAAAAAAAGAGAGAGAAAAAAAAAAACCAGAAATATTTAACAACTTAACAACTTAACTGAACAATATTCATTGTCTTTAGATAAAAGCCAGCTAAATGTCTATCACAATGCTTTTCCAAATTCTAGCCACACGAGGAACACAGTGCATCTGACAAGATATGGAATAGCTGAGAGCCCAAGCTTCAACTCAAGTTTAAACATGTCCAAGACAATTATGACTTCACATTTTCTAAGTGTGAGCATGTTAACTAAGTATAGACAAGAAACTCTCAGTGGTCTAAAAAAGCCTTTAAAATAACATGGCCAAATTAACAATGCAAAAACTGGCTCTTTCTTTTCTATCAAGACAGTCCAAAGCAAGCAAAATGAAAAGAGACACATGAATTAAAAAAAAAAAAAAAAAAAGTAAGCAGAAAATATTCTTAAACAAATATTTATTTACATTATCAGTAATTTAAAACCCTCACTGACAGCATCTGGTAACAAGCCTTGAGATCAAGATTTTCTGCTTGTCCATAAAGTAGGTTCACAACCAACAGTACTTCCTCTGTTCTGCTCCACCAATGTATCCTTGTCTGAGAAGACCACATAAAGAGCACATGAAATGTGAGTTTACCAAGCTTTTATATTATTCTTTACCAACTAATATATTTGAAATTGATGCATTTCCAAGCCATTCACAGCACACCACAAGAGAAAGAAGACTCTGCCATGCCATTAAAGAACGAGACAACAGCATAGCCAGACATGAGCCAGCCCTTAGTGCTACATGAAAGAGCTCAGAGATTATTTCTTTAAATAATTTTGCTTACAGATCATTTATTCCTTCAGTTACCCTCCTATTTTTGGGCCCAGTTCTCTCCTAAAGGGTTTCTGGAAGACACAGGCAGAAATCTAAAGTAGAACTCCTGCCAAATGTGTTTTGCACGGTCCTTTGTATAGATCTCTACCAGGATGCCTGATGCAAGGTTAATTACTCAAAATATGAACCAGGAAACATTGTGTAGCACTGAAATCCAGCATTTCCCAAAGCCTCATGCCTTGTACATCCCATCCCCTCTGCTCCCTCTAGAGCAATTCTGCAGTGAGCTGCTCCTCCTAAACTCACATCCCTGTGGGTTAGAGAACATTAACTGTGGCACACTGTTTGCCCAGGAGGCTGAGAGTGAAACTGATGAGAACTCTATCGGTTTGATTGAATTCCTCCTTGACAGAACACCACCAACAAAACAAATCCAGTTATGGTTATACCAGTACATTAAACACAGTTGGTGGTGGTGGCCTTGAGGCTGACAAGCACAGGACAGCTTCCATCCACACTATCTCATTCCCAAACTCCCACACAAACCATGCTGGGAACAGCGTGGGGACCACAGGAAACCTTGGGAACTGTTTGGCAAAATGGTCAGAACTGGGTGAGAACCACTGGAACCGTGTGACAGCAGAGACAACACTGGGGACAACAGTGTCCAGCAACTCCAAACATTCCCAGCTGGGCTTTTCACAGCCATGGACATGGAGCTGAGTGCTTTGTGTGCCAGAACACTATTGCTGGCTACAGCCATGCCCCTCATCCATACAAAACACTAGCACAGCCACAAATTAGCACAATTAGAAATGGAAAAAAAAATAAGGAAACTGAAATGATCAGTTGTTTTTATTTCAAAATTCCCTTTTCCAAGCTTTTCTTCACAATGAAAAGCATCTGGCCCATTTCTAAGTTCTAGTCTCATCCAGTTCAGTGGGCCACGGTAAGAAAAAAAATTGTCACTTTCTTTTATTACAAGGAAAAAAGCTGGAGGTGAAACAAACACATAAGCAACAGAGAATGGGAACTAGGGAAAAAGGAACTGGGGAGGCTGGGAGAGAAAAATCTGAGGAAGCTGCTGAGGCTTTGGAATCAGCTAGCAGAAGTTTTCAGAGCACGTATCTCAGAGGGTAAGACGAGGCCTTCATCATCCATACGTCTAAAAGAAAACCAAAATATCAGAACAAACAGCCCAACATGTTTGTGAAAACGCTGAGGACAACTGTTTCACAAAGTTGAGGGTGCCAGAAGAGCAGTTACTTCACACTTCACTCTATTAGGGCAGGCTCCATTTTAAACATCTCAATGTGTACAGTGATTTGGCTGGAAGTGGTAACGAGAAGCACTCGCTGTGCCAAGGAAGGGGGAAAGCGAGAGCAGCCGAGAGGGAGAGCAAGTTTTAATCTTCAATTAGCTGAAAGAAGAAAAGCAAATTTCAACAAACTCTTTGAACTTGTTGCTAGAATCACTTGAGACTAAAATTTAAAGGAGGACTGGCAGTTATTGTACTGGAATGTGCACAATGGCAAAGTATTCCAAAGCAGGGGAGAGATAGGAAATGTATATGAACAATACAGGCTGCATAAAAGCAGCCAGTAATAAGGGTCTGAAACTAGAAAGAATCATATTAGGAATGGAAACAAGGGCATTTTAATGAATATAAAGGAACAGCATAAACTGTCAGGGATAAAAATCAGAAGAGATAAAAGCACAGCATGCAGTATTACCACTGTGCAGTATAAAAGGCAAACAAAGTTTCAGAAATATTTTAGAAGTAAGAAGTAAAACACAAAAGTCTGTACAAACAGTGTTTAGAAAGAACAAACGGATAACAAAACAGACTCAAATGCCATTTTCTGTATTTTAGCCTTCATAAAACAGATTTATTGTAGCTAATACTAGAAACTGATTTTGTTGCTAGACTAAATAATCAGAGAAATTCAAGTCAGCAGGACTGGAAGAATTTCACACAATGCTTAAGAAACAGAAGTAATCTCTAAGCCATGAGCAATCATCGTCCCTAATACAGTCCTGGTAAAAATGCCCTAAGAGAGGCTGGCAACAATGAGCTATGGCACCCAGAGGGTTTTTCTTTGCAAATTCTTTTCAATCCATGTGGATGAACACTGCAAGAAAGTCCCATCCTCCAGAACTTACATGACGACATTGACACACACAGGAGAGTTACATACAAGACAGGGCAGGGGCTGCAAATATTTTTGATTACAAGATCTTAACAAAAATCCTTCTGATAAATTGAGAAGTGGCTCATATCAACCAAGAGAAAATAAAGACTAGCAATCTTTTGAAGGATAAATCAGTTAGATCAATATTATGTTGCTAAAGAGGTTAAGCTGGTTCAGTGCAGAACAAAGGAGACAATCACCTGAAAAGTTCTGTATAAAAATTGTTCTCCATTTCAGCTGTGGAGTCTTAGCTGTGAGTAATACAAGACAAAAGTGGCTTAATCAGCAGTAAAGAATATTTATTTTATACTACACAAAATTAGTTACTGAAACCAATTGCCTAGAGGTACAGGGGAACTGCATTCACTAAATACTTCAAAAACAAGTCAGAGAATCATTTGTCAGAAATGGAACAGATACACAACACACAGAGGGATGAGCAAGATCACCCTCAAGTCTTTTTTGGCCATAGAGTTCCATTTATCTCTGCTGATACACGAAAACTAAAATATTCCCTTTATTTAAAATAATTTCATTGTGCTTTTGAACTTCACGCTTCAGGTAAAAGAACCCTGAATAATTCACATTCTGGGTTTATGAAATGGCTTACTAATAAATCTCCCAAATTTTCAGACAGAATTACTCCTCTCTTTATTAGTAGCAATATGGAGCCATCCTTGTTCTCTTGAGCCCTAAGAACACTGCAGACATCCTGCACTGCCAGACAGAGCAGGGTAAGACACCATTATTGGAACATCCAGGTTCCATGAACACTGGGATGCTCCAGAAGCCATTCTGGATTAGCTGCACCTTCCAGACTCACATCACTAAGAGCCACCTCAGGTGTCAGTAAATGTTCAGGGGCAGACACTGCACATTTGGACCACATTTTCACTACCAAAAATCCCTTTTATCTTACTGTGCCATACAACTGACTCAATTGCACATGCTACAAGGAATATAAATATATAATAGGCAAAGTAAAAAAATGGTCATTTTTTCTAAAGCTGAATTTTTTTTCCTGAGAGCCTCATTAAAACTAGTTTTGGCAAGACTTTATTTTCAGTAATAATGCAGTAGAAGAGAAAAACTCCTCATTTTCCCTCCCCCTACCCAATGCCAAAAGTCTGGGTGGAAACATCCTAGTTTGATAGTACTTCCAGCAGTTTCTTCAAGAAAGGCAATTAGAATGTTGATAAATACAGCACTGAAAATTAGTAATTATAAGTGTATATGGGAATGGCTGGCAATAGGATTGGGTGCACGTGTGATTTAGTAGTAAAAATACTTCCCCAAAAAAAAGTGAAAATATTCTGAAAGAAGCAAGACCTCATTTGATTTCATTATAATGCCTATATATTGATATACTTGTAGGAAGGAGCTTCAAAGATACCAGAAATTATTGTTAACATAAAATATTTTACTTACATTGTTTTGGAGGATGCTTTAAATACTGAATTTAAGAATGCTTCCCAGGATCAAAGTGAGAACTGAAATTCCTCATTTGATCAATGCCAATGTCTGAGGCAAGGAAGATGAGAGAACAACTCCTCTGTCTATATGCTGTGAAGAACCCTCTCAACACCACCATTCCTTTTTGAACAACCAACGAACCAGCCTGTAAAAACCTCCATCTCCTGAATATTTCCTCCTCTATTGGAAAGCTCACAGGAGTCAGCCTGGAACCCAAAATCCCCCAAATTCCAGGGAGCCAAGGCTGCCCTTGGCAGAGAGCGCTGCAGGCTGGCGGTGCTGCCAGGAGCTGCAGCTCTGCCTCCTCCAGCAGCCTGGCCCTTGCTCTGGCCTCCTCCTCCTCCCTCGGGCTATCACAAACACGTTTCTTTGCCAGGTTAGCCCCAGCCCGGCTCAGTTTCCCAGCCCAGCTCACCACAAGCGCCTGGGTCAGCGCAGGGGAGAGAACAAACAGCTGGTAGCAGAGGGAGGGCAGAGCTGCTGCTCCTTTTGGCTGCCAGAACCTGCTGAAGATTTATGGTGTTTGGGGAAAATAACCACCTGATGCACTCCACACACTCACTCTCTTTAAGTAATAAATATTCTAGGTTTTAAGGGTTTTGCTGCTTTATCTCACCTGCTTTCAAAAGCACCAGTGCTCTCAGAAGAACTTACTCAGGGTAGTTCTTGAAACAAGTGCCCAAAGTTATTTTGACTAACAGAGGAATGGCATGAACAGCACTGTCTAGTGCCATCCTTCCAGTGGTGGGAAAAAAAAAAAAAAAAAAAAAGAACAAAAAATGCAGAATTCAGTACAAGTTACCAAAAGTACAAGTTACAAGCAAAAAAGTAGCAAAATCTTGTTCCCCTGTATTTATCCAAATTATATGAACCATGCAGATTGTTAGAACTGGTGATCAAATATATTAAACATAGGAGAAAAGCTTTCAATATTTCCTGGAATTGTCAGTCACCTAATTATTTAGCAATTAGTAACATTTTAGAGTACCTATGACAGCATTTATTGAAAAGTTAATTTCACAGCATTAGTGTATAACAACACTGAAAAAGGGAGTGATCATTAGTGGTGGATAAGGAAATTCTATTTTCCCTGGTAATACATAACCCTGCTACTCCTCCAATATTGCTGAGATGCAAGGAGTTAAAAACAACTCCAACCTGAGAAAGGGAGAGCTCACCCATTCTCAGCAAGCCAACTGCCTTGGAAAACCATCTCTGAGCTGAAATGATGACAAAGAATAGAAATGTCCATTTCCAATTACTTATCTTATGAAAGAACAATGACAAGAAGTCAGTAGGAGTTAACATGCTAACAAGAAAAAAAAAAATCCACAAGCAAAGCCAAGAAAATGGAACTGTTTTTATTGTTTTAAGCTGGGAAAAGTCTCCAGTGTCACTGCGCACAGGATGAAGAGATGTCTGGTGTGTAGATGGCTCAGAGCAGCAACCAAGGGACTGGGCAAGACATTCCTGGTGACCAATATGCTGAGATTTCAGCCAGCCGTCACACTGGATCTGTCTGACAGCTCTTGGAAGTCCTCTCATGACAAGTGCTACAGAAGTTCAGTGGATCATTAAATACAAACATAGAGAAACTAACAACTGAAATGTTAAAAAAAAAAAGTCTCGAAGAGTCCTTCACAGCAAGTCTGTTTCAAACTGGGGAAACAGACAGAATTACATCTATTTCCAGCATTCAGCTTAACTTCACTCACTCTTAAGACACGAGTAAAGACTCTACATAAATCTGTATTTTAATAATTTTGTGGTAAAACAATTCTATAAACCCTATTCATCACACAAGCAATTATCAAGAACAGAAAAATCTGAAGATTAATACAGATATCATTCATCTCCTGAGCACTGTGAGCCAGGCTCCTGTGCAAAAAATCCATAAAGCAGCTGGGGAATTGCTTGGTAATTCAAATACTGTGGAGGAAGTCACAGAACATGGGCTGCTGAAGAAAATGGCACAAAGCTCAGCCCTGTTCTGCAAAGAGCCAACTTGAATCCTCACACCTCATCTCCTCCTCACTCTGTGTTCCACTATGTGCCTTCTGGCTTTTGGCCAAGCAGTTTGATACACGTGGCTTGTAGAGGCCAGTGTTTGCTTTAATACATTAACCCTTCACTGTGCAACAGCTGTTCAAAGCTTGTCCATCAAAAAACCTCAGTCCTGCCAGGTAGGGATGACCTCCCCTGACTGTGATCTTGTTTAGGAACGTTTTTATTCTACAACACAACATACATCTTACATTTGCAAATGTTAAATTTTGAATTGAGAAAAGGGCAGGCAAGTAAAGACACAAGTATCACACAGAAGGTGTGTGATGAACTAAAGAAACACAGCTGAGCTATAAAGCTCCATCCAACACTTCAAGCTTCTTTTGAAATGAGAATAGGTATCTTTAAATATTGGCCTACCCTAATGCAAATGCAACTAAAGTGATGATAAAAAAAATCTCAAATAATAATTTCCTGGCAGAAATACTTATGCTTAAGGGTCCTCAGACCTTAACCCATCTGCACATGTGGCCTTTGAAAAACCTTCTGCAGCTCACATTGGCCAAAATAATGAAAAACTACTATGGAAATTAAAACATGAGTAATTAAAAAGGATGCACAAAATGTTCTCCACAATTTTGAAACCATTATTATATTATGCTTTAAACTACAGACATTTGCAAAAATAATTGATATTATACATCAAGATCTCATGGATGCTGAAAATAGTTTAAAGTGAGCTTAGACACTGATCTATAAAGGGTCATAATCAATGAGACTTCTGCTAATTTTGCTAAGAATCTGCATCTGTTTGTGCTGCTTATAATCTGTAGATATTAACAAAGATTTGCTACTTAAAAATTATTACAAAAATGTTTACTGGCCCTGTACAATACTATTGTAATACATTTTGATGAACAACCAGTTGTTCATGCACAGTCAAAACAAAACTCTTCCTCTAGAACTTCTTTCCAAGCACATTTCTATCCTTCAGGTCCCTACCCTGGAACTTTAGGTATAATCCAAGCAAGAGTTAAATTCCCAAGATTTCAGGCCATACAGTGAGGTGGCACCTAATTTCCATGTTTCCTCTACAACCCTAGCAAGAGTTCTTTTAACCATGCATCTGAAAGCTTCTTTCTTCTCCATCACATCCCAGCTTTAGTAATGCAACTTTATTATTTTTTTCAACTTTCATAAATTCAGTCTTTCTACCTTTTAAGGCAGAAAGGCAATACTACAAAAATATTTTCTTCATTCTTCATGCTTTGATTTCAGTTCTCTGTACTCTTCCTGATGCACCATAGCATGAACAACCTCCTTGCTCTAAATTTCAAGGCTCTGCATGGCCTGTTCTTGCTCCACCTCTTAAATTTGAGTTGCTGCTCTGTACAGATATCCCCTTGTCAAAATGTAAGGAAGAAAACAGGAGCGTTGGCCTGGCAGGAAAGCAGCTTTCTGTGAAAATCCTCAGGGTGACAATGCCACCCTGCTTTAAATATACCCTCCAAGTCGGATGCCTGTGAATCACCCCCCGATGCTGAGACAGCCAGGGCACTCCAACTCCTGCATGTTCTTTTGCTCACAGCATTCTCACAGCTCCCTTGTGCTTTCCCAATACATTTCTTACATTTACATACTGCCTTATCTTTACATTCAAATTAAGAAATTGTTTGTGCAGGAACAACCTTTGCTTATGCATTTGTACTGCGTGTAGTGTAATGGTGCCCTGGCCTCTAGGCACAAGTACAATATAAATAATAAAAATGAACTGTTCACCTAAGATCAACTCTCCTGACAGTGCCACATGAAGCTACATCCTTCAAACAAGGATAAAAGGCTGTTCTAGCACCACACTCCACCATCTGTACCTCTCTCCAGGTATTGATAACACGGATTCCCAGCTCTTCACCTACAGGAAGCCTCCACTGTTCCCTGTTCTTATCTGTGCCCACAGCACCCGTGGAGTTTTTACTGATAACCAGGCAAAATGCAGAGTGAGATGTGGGCAAGCACTGTCCTGCTGAAGGACCCTCTGCTCCCTTAACATCAGCCTGCTCCTGGGAAGGGCTGAGAATCCCTGGCATCTCACAGGAGCAGATTCAAGGCAGTTCTCCATCTGTCTGCTTAAACTCATCAAATTTGCTTAAAAACACGGCCTTCAAAGAAGGTAAAGTACCAACCTAAAGCACTCTCCAATATGGCACTGCTGTTTAATGGAGGCATCCATAGCTGAGGAATTATTCCATTCTGGCTTTGCCAGTTTAATGCAGAGCACTTCATTTTATCATTACTTAGACTGCACTTAGACTGAACATTCAGTGGAACATTTCCTATAATGGGATAAAGCAGTTGAACAATTTGACTGGCTAATAGTGATTTAGACATGTGATTACAGTACAGAAAATGGTCTGACATATGCTCTTTTATCTAGTTTACATGAGGCACATTAATCCAACTGGAAAGCACACAAGTGAAAAGGAAGACAGGACCAAGCACTCTGAAGGAAAAAATAGAAAATAGTTTGTCTCATTTCTGTATTTGCTAGGCTAGTTGTAATCTGTATTTTGTAAATAGGAAAACTTAGAAAATAAAACCATTTTCTTCCCAAAATGGATGCAACTACAAACCACCAGTCTACACCTATGTTGTGCAGGTTAGAAAATAGCATTTTTTTACAAAACCCTAGCTTCAAAAGCTTTATGAACCATGTCATAATGCCTTTACCAAAAGTACAGGATTTGCAGAAAGATGCAGCAGGACAGGGAGTACCACGCCAGCCAGGAATAATCAGAATGTGAACAAAAAGAGTATTGATTCATTTTAATTTTTGTCTCAGCTAATTTAATTTCCCACTTTCACACAAACACTTATAATCATGTCAGCATAAGCTCATATTTTACAGGAATATTTTATTTCTTCCTAAACCTAGCCAACAACATTCCCATGACACCAAAAACCTAACTGAAGGCAAGGAATTACCTCTTTAACACACACTTTTTTCCCCTCAAGAGTGCATACACAATCTCAAACTGGCCTAACAAGATATGTCAATTTTCACACGTAACACTATTTAGGTTTTTTTGGGCAGACTGGTACATTTCAGGTGAATTTGCATTTTTCTTGAGAAAAATTTCCCTCAAAATAAAACATTCAATGGTTTCCTATGCAAGATTTGGATTCTCTAAGTAAAAATAAAACCAAAGTATGTAAAGCTAAGCATAAAGGAGATGAACGCAAGAACTTCACCACGTGTACGTTTGCCAACTACTTTCAACGACCGCTATATTAAAAATTCTATCAGGAAAATACAAAAGCTAATGAAAACAGGGAGCTGTAAACAACACACCTTCCCCAGAACCAGAGGGGACATGAAAATCTTGGCAGGCAAACTTCCATCAATGACAACAACAAAAAAAATTGCGTATCCCAAACTAATGATAGTTCTATCCTGGGATACTCGTGTATTTGTAAAAACAAACGCATATAAAAGATGCACGGTCTTCGCATGTGGTTAGGTCCAGCCCAGCAGAATCCCTCGTCATGTTGTGGACTTCCACTGTGACTTTATGGTCGGGCTTGACCTTAAAAGTCTTTTCCAGCCGAAATGATTCCGGCACGGGAATCGGCGGCGATGTTTGGGGTGGGCGTTCAGGGAAGCGCCAGGACAAACACGGCAGTGACAAAACCGAGCGCGTCCCCCAAAACAAAGGGAACAACCTCTGAACCCCGAGGCTGGGACAGAGCGCACAGCGCAGGGGCTGCTTTGGTCACCTCCCGACGTTCCTTGGCCAAACGTGCCGCCCAGCTTCGCCCTATTACCGCTGCCATCAGCTATGCCATGGCAAGCTCCATCCTACTCAAAAATAACCCGCGGGGAGCGGAGCCAGCGCAGCAGCGGCGCTTCCCGGGGCCTCTCCCCGAGCGCAGCCCGGCCCTGCACCCCGGGCAGCGGCAGCGCGGCCATCCCCGCTCGCTCCGCGGGCAGCGCTGCCCGGCCCGGCCCGGCCCGGCCCGGCGGGACCCGCGCCCGAGGCTGCGGGAGCGGGGCGGCCCCTGAGGAGCACCCGGCGGGGCGGGGGGGCGCTGAGGCGGGCGAGCGCCCGCGCCCCCGGCGGGGAGAGGCCGCGGCCAAGGGAGAGCTGCCAGCGGCTGGGAACGGGCTCCCCCCGCCATCCTCCGCCCCCTCCCTCCGTGTGTTTGTTGTGCTTCGGCACCGTCCCGCCGGCGCGTCCCCTCCGTGCGGCGGCCGCTGACAGCTCCCCCCGCGCCGCCGAGAAACTCCTGCCTCAACTCTGCGTGTGCGCGGGGGGTGCGGGGGTGTCCTCGCCGCCACCCGCCGAGAACCGTGTTTCCCTTCCCAAAAAGAGGAGGGGAAGGGGGGGGCATAACGAGGGAAAGCGACGAGGAACTACCGGCAGCGCACAGGGAGTACCCAGGCGACGCTGAAAGCAGCCGAGCGTCCTGGAAGGGAACGGACCCAAAAAGAAGGGGGAAGGTGCAAAGGCGAGGGGAAAAGGAGGAAGAGGGTGGAGGGGGAAGAGCTAAAGAGAAACTCCGAAGAAGGAGGGGAAGAAAGGAATAGGGATGATGAAAGAAAAGTGGAAAAGGGAGAGCAGGCGGAGGAAGACAAAGGTGAAAAAGGAGGAGGAGGAGGGGAAAGTGCAAAGGGGAGAGGAGGGAAGAAAGAAGGGCCCTTCTCAAAATGGCATTAGGCAGAGGGAGGGGGCGACGAGTAGCGAGTCTCCACTGACAGCTCTGCCTGCGCCTGGCCGCCTGCCCCGGCCCCTCTCTGCCTCGCACACACAAACGCTGAACTTACTTCTTTCTGGCTCTCTGGAAAGGGGAAGCGCCATCTTTGCGAGGCCGGCCCCTAGGTCTTTTGTCTGTGGCTGCTGCTGCTGCTGCTGGGGGGGGAGCTCCAGGCTCGGGGGGCTGCTGCTGCTGCTGAGGCGGCTCCACCACCGCCACCACCAGACTCTTGTCCTCCGTTGACATCCTAGTCAGCAGGACGAGAGAGACACATGGATGATGATGATGAGGATGAAGATGAGGATGGTGATGGGGATCCCGATGCTCCTCCTGCTCCCGCGGCTCCTCTCCTCCTCACCTCCGCCTCCTCCACCTCCGCCTCGCATCGCTGGCCTCAGCCGCCGCCGACCAGCACAGGTAGCAGGGGGAGCAGCATGGGGAGAGCAGGAGGAGGAGGGGAGGGGGGGGGGCGAAGAGAAAGCGCAGAGGACGGAAGGAAGGGTCTCACACACAATAACACCCTCCCCGGGCTCGGCGGGGTCTCTCGGGGCTGGGGGAGGTGAAGAGAGCGAGCGACAGAGACGCGGCTGGTCCCGCCGCTGGGCGCCCCCGCTCAGAGGCCCCGGGCGCTGGCGGCGGCTCCGGCTGCTGCGCTGCCCGGCTGCGGCGGCCGCCGCTTCATTGTACCCTGGCCCTGCGCCCTCCCCCCGCGCAGAGCCCCCGGGGGCGGAGGAGGAGCGGGCGGCGGCAGCGGAGGCGGCGGGGGCCGAGGCCGAGCGGAGGAAGTTTTGACAGCTCCAGCTGTTGTGTGTGTCGAGGGGCTGAGTCCGGCCGGGCTCCGCGTCCCCTTCCCAGCCGGGCCGGGAGCAGGAAGTTTAACTTTGGGGAAAGAAGGAGGAGGAAGGGTGAAAAAGGGGGAGGAGGAAGGGGGAGGAGGAGGCGGCGCCCTGCCCCCTCCCCGCGGGGTGGAGAAGGGATCCCGGCGCTGCCCTGGTGTGTAACCCCCGCCTCCCCGACTCCCTTCCCCCCCGCCAGTGCGACACATAGACACAGCGACCGACCGCCCTCCTCCTCCTCCCCTGCCGCGGCCCCACACTGCGCCTGCCCCGCCCGCCCACCGCCCGTCCCCCGGCGCAGACACCCATCCGCCGCCTCGCCGACCTCACGGGCTGGGCTGGGGCCGCGCCGGGCTGCGGGGAAACCGCGGAGCGGGGTCCGGACGGGACGCGGCGCCACGGGGAGCTCCGCGCACCGCACCCCGCACCGCGCCCCGGCCGCTGCCCCAGCGCTCCCCCACCCTCTCCCCGCCCTTGTTATTTCTTTTTATTTATTTCCCCGTGGAAAAGGAAAAGCCCCTCCTGGCTGCGAGCGGCCGCTCCCCGCACACGGGCTGCGCTCCGCAGGACGCGGCTCCGGGGGCAGCGCTCGGTGCCCGCCCCGGCGGCGCTCGCTTCCCCGAGCCCCGCGCAGCCCCCAGGGAGGCGGCCGGAGCCCGGCGGCGGGAGCGCTCCCCTTCCCCCCGCCGCGCGTCTGCGGCTCGGGGCGGTGCAGGCGGGGGGAGCCGCGGGCGCCCCGGGGGATGGGAAGGAGGGAGGGAGCAGAGTTCAGCGCTGTGTGCGAGGGAGACAAAGTCTGGGGAGCGTGGCCGCTTTCCAGCAGCTCCGGCTGGAACAGCTGCGGGCGCTCGGGGCGGGGGGGGGCTCCCCGGGCAGGGGCCCGGCTGGCTGGCTGCCTGCCCGCCCGGCTGCGGGGCGGGGTTAAGCCTCATTACACGGGATTTAACGTGTCCCGGAGGCCAGCGGGGACTCGGGCTCCGAGGGGAGGCGGGGGAGCGCCGCGGCCTCGCAGCCGGAGAAAAGTCCGGCCACGGGGCGAGGAAGCGGCCGCGCCCCCGGCCTTTCCTCCGGGCGCTGCCCCGACGCGCTCCGCTGCCCGCGGCGGGAGCGGCTCCAGCGGAGCGCGGCCGCCGGCCCGGGGCCCCCGCCCCAAGGGCACCCCTGAGCCGCCCCCGCGGGGCCCCAGCCCGGCCCGCTCTCCCTCCTTCCCTCCCTGCCGGGGCCGCAGCGGAGGGAGCGGGTCGGGGCGCGGATGCTGAATCACGAAGCGGCGCGCACGGACAGAGGAGCGCGGCGGTGACTCGCGCTTGGCGGGCGGGTTCGGGAACTTCGCTGGACTTGCAGACGTGGTGGGGAGCGATAGCCCCAAGGGTGCGACTGAACACAGCCCGGGAGCGTGTTACCCGTGGCCTTTGGGTTTCTGTTTGATTCCCAGTTGATAAAATGACCTGGGGTATCACTCAGGTACAAAGAAGGAAGGAGAGCTGATGTTAGTAGCTATTTTTTTTTTTAAGTAAAAATAAACACAAAGCAATCCATACCTTTACACTGCTTTTCCTTCCCCAATTTTTCACTTGTCAGCATCAGAATACAGAATTAAATGGTGTGCTGTGGCAAATAGGACTTTTGCTGGCCTGTTTTGTTCAGAACCTTTTCATAAAAAAACCTTTGTTGATTCCTTTTCTAGATTTCCGAGTAATTAAATAGACCTTTGTGACATTTTCCTATAATGTATGAAATACATTAGAAAGTAATACATTTGTCTCCACTTACATACATATAAAATTATATGGAGCCATCCCTATTGTTCAACCGTGCAAGGAGAGCAGCTGGATTGTTGGTATGGCTTTCTTGGCCCTCTCACTGAAGATGTACTCATTTATGCAAAATAAAAAAATACATCTTGAGTAAAATGTTTGTGTTATGAAGTCTGTAAATGACAGCATGGGTATACTGCTCATACAGTTTCAGATACGGGATTTTAATGTGTTTACATGTTGTCTGACAGAATAAAGTGCCTTCAAATTTTGTTAACTCAGGCAAGTGAGCGTAATTTAACTGAAAACATTGAATGCTACACAGGCCCAGGCTTGGGTGGAGTAGAGAGAAAAAGGGCAGGGAGAGGGAAGGAAGAGGCCAGTGCCTCTGCCCAGTGGGATGGCTGGTGTGGCATTTGCTGGAGGTGCCAGGTTGCCATCTGGTCTGCTGACACAAATGGCCATCTCCTGACGGGCTGGCTGTGCGTGAGCCCACCCAGCGCTCATGCGCCACGGCCTGGGAGAGCCTCGGACGTGTCAGAGCCGCTCTGCGTGCGCAGATTGATTGGAGCTGTGACATGTGAGCACACCGTGGGCTCTCATCAACTGCTTGGTGTGTGGGGAATAGCTGCCACATCCCCTGGCAGATCCCAGAAATCTCTGGGTTCACTTGTCCCTGCATTGTTCATCCAGTCCCCCCGTGGAAATGTTTTTAATACCTTTAGATCACCTCCAGTGGTTGAGCTTCGGGATGTGTGTCTTATACAAAAACATGTAATTCAAATTTTTAGGTTTTTTTCTCTTTGTTAATACATTAATTATGTGTATATGTGTCTACCACAATATAAAATGGGAGTGGAGGCAGGAACTAAGTCAACACTGGTGTAGTGTGGTCTAGCACAGGAGAGAATTAGGGACGTAGCCCATGAGTTCTGCTGCTGTGCCTTATCTCCTTACGTGTCCGAACACAGCTGGGCAGGTCTGTGCTGTGAAGGGCTGCGGCCACTGCCGCGGCAATCAAAGGTGTGAAGAGCTGAGCAGGACTGAGAGAGGCTGGAAAGCAGGAACCTGAGGCGGAGACGGAGTTGTAGCAAACTCTGTTTGCTGTCACTCGGAGCAGGCAGAGGGACGAGCTGGGAGACGTGTCACCGCACATAAATCCAGCGTGGGAGTGCTCTGTTGATTCAGGATATTTGAACAGTTCTGTCAGGAAAATTTTTACGTTTATATCTTGGCCACACTAACCACCTATTATAAATTTTCGCTGTCTGGAAAACACACGCTTTTGGAGCAAATATATAATATTGAATGAACAGGTTGTCTGCTTTAGTGGATGTTAAGAGATCCTCTAGCTCATTGTAAACTAACTCAGGTGAGCTGACACACCTGGTTTTTTTTTAAACTGTCACGGGCAGGCAGCATTGAAACTTTCAACTGGAATTTTACATTCTAGCCTTCCTTAAAATAAACATTTCTGTAGTTTTGGAATTGTTTCTGAAACGTAAGTGAGATTCTTGCAGTTCTGATTAAACAAGGCATGCTAGTGGTTTTAACTTCAAAACATCCTAAATTGTCCCAATGTGCTTAATAACAAATACTTTCATAACAGAAGAAGCTGAAGACAGGATGTTGTCTCAAATCAGCTAGTTAAGGAAAATTATTCTGTTACAATTAAAGGAAAATGACAACTGGAATGTAAATATAATTTTGTCTTTATACAACTAAAGTGGTGTATGGAACATAAATAATAAGAAAATTATTCTGGATTATATCAGAAATGGGATCCAGATACTTTCTGGTTTATGACATTTATTCAGAACTCTGCCAGTTTAATGATCATCCATCACTCTACATAAACCAAATAAAAGTTTAATTTTTGTTTTCTTCACACTCGTGTTCCCATTGCAGAAACGTCCAGTTATCACAAAAGCTGCATTTAAGCTACATCAGCATCATGCTAACATTTCAAATGTTCAGTATATTGAACCACTTTGTCCTACCCTGTGCTAAATTGACTGTATTCAACATCTGCTTACTTCAATGTGCTGCTCTGAAAAGTGCAGACAGTTTGGTGCTGCTGCACATCCCATCTGGTTCTCCTTGTAGCAAACTTCAGGATGAAGGTGCAGGGGCAGCTGAGTGCAGCAACCACATCAGCTGCCTGTGATATTTGTTTTACATCTGCATTTATATTCACTCAAGCAGTCCAGAAATAGCCAAATTACTGGATTTTTTTTCAGTAATAAAAAACCAAGACCAAGATAATTTAAAAGAGTTCTAGACAAAGCCTAAATCAAGTGACAAAATCAGGATTACATCATACAAATACGTGACTTCTGGTTAATTTGTACTAAACTTGGCTGAGCTACAAAAAATGTTAGCATATGCTAATTGTCATATGCTAACCAATGTGTTGTGGAAGCCTAGTTTAAAACTTGAAATGTTTGTTTCTTCTTTTCATCAGTTTTGCTTGCTTGTCATCTCGTGGATCTGCCTTACTTCAGGCAGCAGCCCAGCCTGGGCAGTGGGTATGAGACACACACACACACACCCTTCCTTGAGCACTGGGGACTTTCCCAGCAGTTTGGGGGGATGCTTTTTGCTGCCATGGTGGGGGGAAAGCCTCAGTTCTCATCCTGAGCAGCATTCCCAGACTGCTGGAGAATCCCAGAGTTACCAGGGGCTCTGGAGCAGTGCACATAGTGGAGGTCCAGTTTGCCTAGAATCCATCTCACTGCTCTCTTTGGGGACATTCACAGCCCACGAGGAAAAACCATTTCATTCTAGTTGATGTTCTCTCACCTGCTCCCCTCTGTGAAATATTCTGATTTCTGTTGGACAGCAGCTGCACCCCACACAAATGGATCCAGAGTTTGTAAGGATGTGGGGCTGACACAGGCCAGGCTCCCCATCCCTGCCTTGTCCCCATCCTTCCCTGCTCCCCATGTTTCCCTGCTGTCCATCCCTGTGAGCTTCCCATTCCTGCCTGTTCCCCATCCCTCCCGTTCTCCATCCCTGCCTGCTCCCCATCCCTGCCTGCTCCCCATCCCTGCCTGCTCCCCATCCCTGCCAGCTCCTCATCCCTGCCTGCTCCCCATCCCTGCCTGCTCCTCATCCCTGCCAGCTCCTCATCCCGCCCTGCTCCCCATCCCTGCCTGCTCCCCATCCCTGCCTGTTCCCCATCCCTCCCGTTCTCCATCCCTGCCTGCTCCCCATCCCTGCCTGCTCCTCATCCCGCCCTGCTCCCCATCCCTGCCTGCTCCCCATTCCTGCCTGTTCCCCATCCCTGCCTGCTCCCCATTCCTGCCTGTTCCCCATCCCTGCCTGCTCCTCATCCCTGCCTGCTCCCCATTCCTGCCTGTTCCCCATCCCTCCCGTTCTCCATCCCTGCCTGCTCCCCATCCCTGCCAGTTCCCATCCCTCCTTGCTCCCCATCCCTGCCAGCTCCCCATCCCTCCCTGCTCCCCATCCCTCCCTGTTCCCCATCCCTCCCTGCTCCCCCTCCCTGTGAGCTTCCCATCCTTCCCTGTTCCCCATCTTTGCATGCTCCCCCATCCTTCCCTGCTCCCCATCCCTCCCTGCTCCCCATCCCTGCCTGCTCCCCATCCCTGCCAGCTCCCCATCCCTGCCAGCTCCCCATCCCTACTCCCCATCCTTCCCTGCTCTCCATTCCTGCCAGTTCCCATTCCTCCCTGCTCCCCATCCATCCCTGCTGCCCCTGCCCTCTCAGAGTGTTCTGAAGGCAGCAGTGCCCAGGCTGTGATGGATGTGCTCCTCACACCTTTGCACCTCAGCCTCACCAAACCCTAAGGCCTTTTCAACATATTAAGCTCCTTTGACTGGGCTAATGTGACTGAGAAACACACCTTTTTTATCCATTAAGATGAGGCCAAAAATGTTAAGTGCTCAAGATGCAAGCCCCTAGGGCTCGTCTATATATCGAGTTATTACACGTGGAGGCTTTTATCTTCATAAAAAAATGTTCTTTTTGTGCACGCCAGAGTGTGAATTTTAAACCAGTGGTTGTAGTATAATCCTCATGTAGACTCACTCATCCTGGCATTTCTGGCTTTTTTTCTTCTTTTTTTTAGATTAAGTCCAATTTCTTTTATTTATTTAGTGAAATCAAAAAAAGATACTCTGAGTGAGTTTGTCCATATGAGGAATTATGCTTGCCTACCTCTGGTAGTAGATTAATAATACCTTCCTATACGGAGAAGCTTTGTCTATTAGGAATGTTAATTTTGCACATGTTTGCACTTATTTGCATTTGAATCATCTTATTTTTACAAGTGGTAGCTGAGGCACTCTACTGAAATTCATTAAGTTATTCCAAACTGAGGCCATGATCCTGGGGATGCTAAATTAGGCAGATAAGTAACTAGATGCATAAATAGGTTCACTGAAGACAGCTACCTCCTGATTAAAGTTTGTTCTGTCTTGAAACATTTGCAGAAATGCTTAAATTCTTCCCAAACTTGCAATTTATATAACTTTTTCTTAGAAGAAACAATGAACTGTGCTATGTATTTTTTTAGCATCCCTGTGAAGTCACATAAATATCTACAAGTTACTTAGGAACTTCTGTTCCATTCTTTGTGAATTCCTGTCTGGTTTACACATTTATGAAACTGTAATTTTATAAACTTCAGTATTCTTTTATTTATCTATGTGGTGGTGAGCAGCAGAGAAATTATATTTTGTGACATACTGTTAATTACATGGGGCTTTTAATCCAAAAAGGTAGAATGCTAATAGTTTGAGGAAAATCAAATTAATACCTGAAGGCAGTATGTGCCAAACAGTGCAGAGAGATGGAAAAAACCCAGAGCCAGCAGCAAGAAGCCAGGGCAGCAGCTGACCCCTTTGTGTGCACTTCTGGGGAGAGACAATAGATTGCTGTGGAGTTGGGACTTTATCATGCAGAAAGTTAAATAAATGTCTGAGCAGTGTTTGCTGTTTGCAGGAGTGGTGTGTTACACTCAGATTACTTAACAGAAATAATTCAAACCTGGCTGTGAAATGGGGGAAAGGATTTGTTGGTGTGCAATCGTATATTGGGTTTTTATTCTGTGTTTTGCACAGAACCCCGTGCACAGAGGTTGTGGTTCCTTCTCTGAGATGCTGGGTGCTACAATACTATTATCATAGGAATTTAAATTCTGTTTCTGGAAATAAGCTTGTCACAGATTGCCAGTTTTGCAAGGAAATAATCTCTGCTCCATGTTCAGTAGGGTTGTTGCAGTGTGGGAGAGGCCTTGGGTTGCAGTGAGGCAAACACCTGGACACAGGTGCCCAATCCTGTTTCCAGCTGTTTACTTCAATAACACTGTGTGTCTGAGCAAGGAGGACAGCATTTGGCCTTTGCTTTTTGGAGTTAATTGCAGACAGTTAATGGGGACCTGTCCCTTACATGGGTTCCAGAACAGAATTCAGCCCTTCACTTCTTTAATAACTAATTTTTTAAACCAATTAGCTACGTACCCCTATGGAAACAATAGCAGAGCCTTCACAGCCAAGACTAAAGATCTGAATTACAAATATAATAAAGGTTGTGCATGTGTTTTCTGGCTGAGAACCATGTAATATTTCAGCCTCAAGCAAAAATTTTCTCCAAGCCGTAGTCCCTCAACAAAAACACACTTTTTAATGAAAGTCCTGACACCACCTTAATTACAGTGCAGCAAACATTACCATCATAATCCCATTTCATCCTTAGGCAAGGAGAGCATCCCTGGGGGCCTGGCTGCTAGTGACCAGTTTTAGAGAAACAACCTTTTCCCCAGTGCATTTTTTAATTTAACCTGTGCTGCGCCGCTCGGGGGGAAGATGCATGTGGAGCTGCTCATGCTCCTCTCCCCACGCTCCTTGCAGCCCTCCTGGCACCCCTGGAGGATCAGCCAGCCCTGGCTCTGCGGGATCAAGCAGTACCCAGGGATGCCCAGCCTGCAGCCACCTCTTTGGCTTCCCCACACTTTTGCCCGTGTGCCATGGGAGCCCAAAGCTCATGTCCCTGTTTGTACCACAGGGGATTCACCCTGACACTTCCCAGCATCCCCAGGCTGTCTTTCTGGTTTATCCTGTGCCCAGAGACAATTTCCCTTTTTTTGCTGGCTGCCACACTCCAGTAAAATCCCTGCTTTGGATCCAGTGGTGCAGGGGGAAGGCTCTCCCAGTGGCAGCCCTAATCCAGGTGGGTGAGGACAGAGCAGGGCTGTGCCGTGCCCAGCATTGCTGTGTTCATTTCAGGCAGCCTCCAGTGCCTCCAAGATTTCACAGTGTTTGTTTGGGTAAGTAAAATGTGATTAGTTTCTCATTACCATGTCAATTCAGTGCATAGATTTTGTGTGGGGACTGCAATATTGGCAGGACAGGTTTGCAAGGCTGTGTGAAGCTGGGATATTTTCCTACCAGAAATTCCTACCAGAATATATCTATATACACGTATAAACACAAGGGGTAATACTTGTGGTTCTTACATTTTTTTCTCCTGCCTTCTTAAATCAAAGTAATAAACCTGTATGATCAAAAGAGCTAGGATAATCAATCTCTCCAAATTGATCTGAAAATCCTAGTTAAAGGCTAGAGGGAAATTAAACATGAGGTTTTTTGTTTTCTCTGCAACATTGTCAAGTAATGTACGGTTTTCTATTATGAAACTCCTAAAATTCTTATGTACAGAGTAAAATCATGCAGCTGAGATACTGCCTCTAAAAACAAGCCAAAGCCCTGTGTCTGCTGGGAGGACATTTCTGTTATCCTGTTCCCTTCTATTTAGGTTCTCATATGGTGTTAATCACCATGGTATCTCACAGCTTTGTAAAAATATAGTGCACCATATGTGATAAATCACTAATATTAAGAATGAAGATGCTGGAGAAAAATGTTCTTCCCAAATCTAAAGCAGAATACATGCAGTAATGGACATACCCAGACAAGCAGCTTGAGCAAAAGGAGCATGAATACAAGAGATGGGGGCAGAATCATCCCTAAGGTGTGATCCCTAATATTTCATCCCTAATATTCCATCCCTAATATTCCATCCGTAATATTTAATCCAGTCACTGCTTGTGAGTGTGAATGGCACTCTCACTCCTTTCCTCCCCAACCTGTGCTCCAGCTCACTAAAGCACAGGGACTGTGTCCAAGCCATCTTCTGTTCCCTCCTTTGCACAGCAGAGCAGTGCCTGCTTTGTAGCGTTCAGGGCATCAGTCAAAAGAAGATAATTTGCCAAAAAACACAAAGTAAGCTCGTGCATTTGTTGCTAATTAAGTGCACACATAATTACAGTCCAAACATAAAGCAAAATGAGGGACTGCGCTTCCATTGGAAAGAATGCACTAGGAGTGGTCATAAATTATCCCCCCAACTGGTAATCTCAGTTACATATTTTCTCATGTTTTTTTCATTTCCCACTTAGTTCCAGCCAGATCTGTTTCTGTTTTCTATTTATATTGTCAAGTGTCAACACATAAATAATTTTCTCTGTTGTATCCCTCACTACTACATTCTTTTTCTTGATAGAATAGCAGAAGTAATTATATTTATAAATGGAATGCCTGTTTTGCCTAAGTACTGCATATAATTCCCCTCTGTATGAGGGATTTTTATAATTCCTCTAAAAATGTCTTGGCAAGGATCAACCCACCAGTTGGTAGTGTGGATCCAGCCTTTAGGAACAGAACTGGGGATTCTGATCCCTTTGGCCAGCAGGCAGGAGGGCACCACAGAAAAAATGCTCTTGTTTGTTTCAGAGAATGATGCTGTTGAATATGTGCAGTTATTAAGTACCCAGAAAGCAAATTCACTGAGAACTGCTTTCCACCTGTGGATTCCTCTGTTCAGCACAGAATTATTTTGGCAACAGAAGAATTCTTCATTGTGGATGGCTGTGGGAAGATATTAATCCTGTTCTTCAAGCAAGATGCATTCACTGATCTACTACACCTGCTCCACCTCTGCTGTTTCATATTGTGAGAGGAAATCAAAGGAATCCCAAGTGATGAGTAATCTCAAGTCATTCTTAGCCCCTTTCTGCCTTGTTTTGCAGCTGCTTTCTGCACACAAGTTCAGATGTCCCTTGTTCAACAGGAGTAGAGCAGAGGGAGATCTGATGTGAGCTCTGCTTTAAGGCAAGTTCAGTTTTCCATCTCTGGGCACTCCTTGAGAAAACCTCACTCAAAATCATTGTAGGGGGATGGCAGATCCCAGCCACAGCTGCCTCACGGATGGAACAGCAAAATGCCTCCTGGAGCTGATCTGCAATACAGGAGGAGAAAATCAGGATTTTCTTACTGGTTTCTGCTGTCTGGATGTGCATGAGTGTTCTTTTATTAGAGTTTCTCCAACATTTGCTCTGAAGAAAGGTTGTTCCAGGGCACCTACAAAGCACTGAGCCATCCTGTTCCTACAGATGTGGCAAGCTTGAAGAATGTTGTATTGGAGCATTCAAACCCCGTGTCCTGTGTGATTTGGGAGCTGTGGGAGAGATGTGGGTGATGTAAGACAAGTCCTTGGCCTTGGTGAAAAGAGAGCCTGTACCTCTGGAGTCTGTCAGGGTTTGAGGAATGACCCTGCACAGTGTGGTCAGCATTTCCATCGGTACCTCAGCCAATGGAGGTTCCATTACTGAGTTTTCCCTCTTGTATGATCAGCAGAACCAAATACACACTGCCCTGGAGCTCAGCAGCTCCTGGTCCTGTGTCTTCCACACAAATCAGCTTACACCAACAGGGAGGTTTCACTGCCACATTGGTGACTTGGCAGCCAGCACGCCCCTGTCTCCATCCCTGCAGGAAGGGTCCTGCTGGGAAGGCAGGGATGTCCCTGCAGGAGTGTCCTGCAGGAAAGGCAGAGATGTCCCTGCAGGAAGGGTCCTGCAGGAAAGGCAGGGATGTCCCTGCAGGAAAGGCAGGGATGTCCCTGCAGGAAGGGTCCTGCTGGAAAGGCAGGGATGTCCCTGCAGGAAAGGCAGGGATGTCCCTGCAGGAAGGGTCCTGAGCTGGAAAGGCAGGGATGTCCCTGCAGGAAAGGCAGGGATGTCCCTGCAGGAAGGGTCCTGAGCTGGAAAGGCAGGGATGTCCCTGCAGGAGTGTCCTGCTGGAAAGGCAGGGATGTCCCTGCAGGAAAGGCAGGGATGTCCCTGCAGGAAGGGTCCTGCTGGAAAGGCAGGGATGTCACGTCCTCACCACTGCAGTGACATGCAGGGGTCCCTGGAGAGGGGCTGTGTCCTACTTTGTGCAGATGATTGGAGCACACTGGATCCTGCGCCTCCAACAGCATCATCACAGCAGTGTCAGCTACAGAATCCACCAGACTGGGAGTGCTCCTGGTGGTCAGCCCTGCCAGGCTGTGCCTCTAGTCCTGTCCTTTTGGTAAGTCTGATTTAACTCTTCTACAGCTCTGGCTCCATAAGCTGCACAGAGAAACCCAAGACCATTTCCCACTCCCCTGTACATTTATTCAGAGGCCCCTCAGAAGTTTTGGACTGCAGTCTTTCCTTTTCCCTGAGTACCCCCTCTAAGGGTTCATGTTTATTTAAGATTTAACTTTATGAGCAGTTTTCTTTCTCTCAGTATACACAGTTCAAATTTGGCCTGTTCCCTCAGCTTTTGCATTCAGCTGGTTTGACTGATTTAATGTCGCTGATTTACCAGTATAATTTAGCTTGTCTGAAGGGAAGGAAGATTGATGCTGGCTGAAATAAAATTCTGAGATGCCTATGGAGTTTTATTGCCCTAGATTTTTTGATTGCTATTTATTCACAAAAGTGGGCAGAACTCTGACTTGAGATTTTTCAGGAATGCCTCCATTATGTCAGAGCTGCTAATTCTTTGAGTCAAGTCATTGTGGTTAGCCAATCTTGTTTTCTGTCTCTGTGGTAAGATTTTACATCCAGAAGGCAAACCTCAATGCTCCCCCACGAAAGCAGGCAGGGATGACAAAGCATTTCCTTCTCTGACCTCTGCACTTGAGTTTTGTAGCAAGATGAAATCTATCAAATCAGACCAAATGCCAAATCACCTGCATGAGAATGAACAGGTCAAACCCTGTTCCTGTAGCAGTATGTGGAACAAAAATATACTGAAACACGTTTTTAAAGTAATTTCTCTTCTAAATTTGTTGTTTGGTTGTTTTTTTTTTTTTCCAAATTCAGACTATGAACTATGAAATTCTCTCATGCTTGTGAGTTGCATGTGGTTATGTATCACATCAGAGCAAACTTGATGTTATTAGGATTTTTGAATTTTGCGTACTTGTCTTGAATTTTCTGGGTTTCTGATGTTTTTGGGGGGAATAAGTGGAATATTCTGATTTTGTTATATACCTGCTGGGATAGCACTGGGCTGGATCCCTTCTGCTGTGACAAAGGCCACACTACAGACCCTCAACACCTCCTCTTGATTCACACAGGGGCTGTGTCTCTCCTTCCAATTAGCAACGTAATCACCCCTGAGCTAAAGGACTCAGTCCCACCCAGATGCATCTGGAGCTGGTTTCAGGAGTGGAAGATATATTTTATCAGCATTATGTCATATTAAAAACCTCTGCCTTGTCACCATGAGATTCATTTGTGCACTCTGCTTGTACCCCTGGTGCTGTGCCAAGCAGCTGAAGCAAACTGACCATTTGGACCAGGCTTAGCTCCCTGCTTTAAATCCCAGGGTTATGATGGTAGAGCAGGAGTATTCCCTGTTCTGAATTTAGGGAATGAGTATTCCCTGTTCTGGCCACTCTGCTGCCCTGGCACTCTCAGATCAGTGAGAGGCAGCAGGTGGGTGACCAAGGAACCTGCCTCTGACAACTCTTTGCATGTGGTTGGAAGAACTGGTGACTGCACAATTCCCTCAAACTGGAGCATTTCAAACAATAAAAGCATGGTTTTGACACTGCCTATAATAGTGGAGGGACATCTGACCACTTTGTCACCGCTGCCACTTTGGCATCACAAAAGACTGACCTGAATTCTTGATCTGGCCAGTCTGTTGATCTATAATCATAGTGATCCGTTAATTACTTGGCTTAATTACAGGCAATTTATTATAATTAAAGGTTTAACTATACTTATCTTTGTAACTTTTCATATTATTTTTCATTGAGGTAATTTTCAGGCATAAAATATCCAGCATTAAAACAATCCATTCCACAGAGATTGTGGAGCTTTACTGGCAAATTCTCCACACAGTATTCTCTGCTCAGGCAGTAAATATCAGAGCCATGAGAAACATCCTGTATTCTTCACATCACAGGGGACTAGAATCCCTCTCAATGCCGTTTTAACCATGCACTCATGACCTGGACTTCCATCATTCCTCTTTGCTGTGATATTAGCACCAGGTGTAGCATCAGTACACCTGCCTTTTCATGTAATCTCTGATGGAGAGATGCAGTTAGCAAATGGCATCAGGTATTAATGCAGCAGTGACCTTTTAATGTCATGCACAGATACACGAAGAAAGAACTGCCACTGAAAACTTCTGATTAAAGATAAAAGTAGACAGCCTGTAAAAACATTAAGATAAAAAGTAAATCCATTTGCCCCGAGTTTCCCCTGCTATCCCACCTCCTACTCTAAATTGATGTTGTCAGCACTCATGATTTTATCACAAGTCTTGTGATGTTTGATGTTTCACTTACACTCCAGCTACTACAGTTGTGTAATGAGGTTAGAAACTCAGTTTTCCTCTTTCTTTAATTTAAAGTAAGTTCCTAGTCCTAATGGTTAGAGTATAAAGCTTGCAAGTGTGACCCAGGTGCACCCTAATAGCTCAAAAACCAGAAAGCACAGTAAAAGAGCTCCACATTTATCGTTTCACAGACAGGCTTGTGATTTTGAGGGTCAAACTGTAGTTCTTGAACATTTGGAGCTGGCAATAGCAGCTTGGGAAAAAAAGTGCTTGAACAAAGTCCCACACCATGTTGCATTTTCCAGGGAGGCATAGCAGTCATTATATCACAGTGATAATTCCCTTTTCAGACATGTACATTTTCCTGTTTTGTTGTAATGCAGCATCTCAGGGCTCAGCCTGCTCTGGAGGGGATTGTTCTGGTGTGGAACAATTTTCCTGATGTTGGTGGGCTCAAACTGCTCCTTGTGCTGGCACAGAGGAGAGGTTTTGCAGCATTCTTTAATTCCCACAGACTGGAAGATTTGTGCATAAAACCTGCAAAACCTGGAATGTTCTGACTTCCAGTCTAGGAAGATGATCTGCCTTTTGTAAAGCTCCTTCAAAAACTAGGAATACCCCACCCCGGCCAATCCAGCAACAAAGGGGCAAAGAACCAAACAAATGCAAATATGGAAATTCAGTAACATTGAAAACAGCTGGTTTGACTTACAGTGCCCAGAATGTGCCAAGTGCAGAATTTGATGTACAGACCACAAATCCTCAGCTGTTGGGTTTGGAAAAACCAAGCTCCCAACAACTCAATTTGAGCAACAACTCAAATTTGAAGGGGACACCATATTTAAATGGAGTTTTAAATTATCAAAGACTTCATAGTATATCACTAAAAGTATGAATTTCCCCAAGAACTGGAGGGGTGTCCAAAGCAATGGGTGGGGTCTGAGTGGGGTGTGGGCACATTGGTCAGAACTCCTCTGCAGTCACAGACTGGTAGTGCCAAAGGTCCCTCTATGCTTGCCTTAAATGATGGTGTAATCCATTCTGGAGGTGACAAAATTACAAATAACTGACAAAACCTAATTGCAAAGAAAAGGTGAAAGTCCATGAGACTCAAATACCACCTGAGTGTACAGAGTAACAAGGGAGGGTTTCTCTTCCACAAATATAAAAGGATGCCAAACTAAAGCTGGATAACATTTTCAAAGAACTAAAGAAGCTCAACTGATTCTACACTGTTCCTTTTAATGATTTTGTCCCTGAATTCAGCAGTAATTTCCATGTGGTGATTTCCATGAGACTGACACTTTGCTTCTAAACTGCTTCCCCTGTAAAAACCTGAAGAAGCCATTATTGACTCTTGATCCCTTTGCTGAGTGTTTCAGAGGGCACACACATCTCTGGGTATCACAGACCACCTTATTTAGGCCTATGGACTTACATTTTACCTCTAATTTAAAGGGCTGTGAAAAATCTCTGTCTTCCAAGAGGTGTATTCTTCAGCCTTAGGAACTTCTAAAGGGCTACACAAAACATCAGAAGGGGCTGCATCTTCCATATATTAGTTTCTGTGAAGAGGAACTTTCTTTTTGATGTTTTCCAGCTTCTTTCTAGCTCTGTTTTCTGTAATTGCTTTCAAATACACCCAAATCATCACCCTGTATGAAATGAGCTGTCTCTTGCTCTCACCTATGCAGGCCTGTGCTGCTGGCATAACAATGTCAGTTGTATTTTTGAAATCTAAAATGAGTAAGGTTTAAAAGCTTTTCCCACCTGTATTGTCCCTGCTCCCATGGCAGTCTGGCAGGACTCCTGTTGCTGTGGCAGGACAATTTAATGCTGGTTGTTGTTTTTTAAATAACAGAAAGTGTGTGAGTTCCTTGTGGCACCTGTGTGGATAAAGCTGTGTTCAAGCCATTGATTTGACTTTGAAACTCCACAATATATGAATTAAAGAGCTGGATTTCTGTCCTCTGGGTCTGTCTCCTTTTCTGCCCCACTAAGCATTAATTATTGTGGTCTTGACACTCTGTTCTGCCCTTTTTCCTCTCTTTCCTCCTCCCCAGTCCCCACTGTCACTCCCAGTGGCTGGGGAGTCTTTCCATTAAAGCAATCCTGTTCCTCTCCCAATAAAAGGCCATCAGCCAACACATTCTGGGCCTGAATTCATCTCATAAATATTGGTACGGGCTTAAATAAATGCAGTCCTTCATTTAATGTACTAGATTTCAATGGAATTACATGGGGAATTAATTTGCCTCTGTTTGTAGTCTGAAAAACAATAAAATAGGGAAATGCTTAGAGTCCATGGCTCAGCTTTCCCAACTGGATGAAGGATGGTTCTGCCCATGAATCAAGGCAGGAGCAGATTCCTGACTTTTCTGTACAAACACAGAATATTTTAGGCCTTACTGATCCAAGGCCAGGAGGATCTTTAGGTGCCAGCTGCCCTGACATCAGCCTGTGGACCTGTCTGCAATGTCATGTATTTCAGTAGGTGTCTATAATTCCTACATGTGACAATATTTATTTAGGGATGTTTCTGTCTTTGGATGATAAAAAGAGTTTTCATTTGGGTTTCTTTACACAGAGGTGCCACAGCAGCTCCAGGGGTCAGAGTGACAAGGTCCAGCAGAGTGTGAGCAGCTGGCCTGGCCTGTGGAGCACTTGTTCACTCCCTGGGCCTTGTGACTTGCTCTGCACCCGAGCAAAAAGCTGAATATCAGGATATTCCAGTACAGCTGGATGGGAAGTCACACAAGTGAAGGACTGGTGATGAATTTTTCAGCTAAAACTTCACACCTTTTTTTTTTAATTCCATTTATTAATCTCCCATCTTTTCTGCCTGCATATTATGCCCTGCTCTGTTTCTTTACCATCTTTTCCCCCATTGCTCTGTGCCTTTTCCTCCCCAGATGAAACATCCCTCTTTTTTCCATTGACTGCCCTTTGTAGGCTCCCTCCATATAACTCATAATTTCTCTCCCTCACCTCCCCCACTCATCCCCACATCTTGGGCAGGAGTGATTGAAGGCACGGAGTCTGAAAGAGCAAACCAGTCTCTAGAGAGAGAAACACTGCAGATCATTATCTTCCTCACTCTGTTAATGGAGAAACAGAAAATATGTGAAGTCAGCTGATAACATAATATAAATGTGTGGATGAAAGTCCTTTTGCTGTAGGAAATATCAGAAATTAAAGGTACCTACAGGTATTAGATCTGAGCAAAGTCTTCCCTGAGTCTCAGTATTCCCATTCTAGGTCCATGTATAGCTGATGTCTGTAGGAACACACTGGAAATGCAGATCTGTACATTAATTAAATTAGTGAGGTTTCAGCATGGAAGGTGCAGAAAAGCATTTTTTATCTCTTCCAGAGTGGTCAGCACACAAATTCCAGTAGTTTTCCTGGTTATTGATACCATGATAAAACTGATCTGCCCAAGAGCCTTTTCCTGACCCTTCATGGATCAGTCAGGTCAGTCCTCACAGTGAAAAGTGCTTGAACTGGAGCTTTACCATTTCAAATATTTTTCTAACTGCTCTCTGAAAATAGAAGAAAAATAAGAATACAATAGTTGAGACCCCTTATAAAATCTTCCTGGAGGAGTCCAAGGATACTCACCATTGGTCTCAATGGAGCTTTCACACATCCTTGAAAGGAATTCATTAAGCTGGAAAAGCTGGCTAGAAACCAGTCTTCCTATAATGTCTTCCATAATTTGCTCCAAGGGACACATTTATAGTCACTCAGCCTTTTTTATAGATCTTGTGCAAGATGAAGGGCTGGGTCACAATTGCAAGGCTTTAATGAATAGATGTTTGTTACATGCCACAACCCAAATAATTTTTCAAGCATCTCAGCACTGCTCAGTCTTTTCAGTCTGGACTTCCCCAAGGATATGGGACAGGATGATGGCTGCAGCCTCTGGAATCACAGGGGGATAGTGCCTGGTTTTGTTCCTTCTTCCACACTGACCCATTGAGGTGCAGAGAGAAAACACCTAGCAACTGCAATTTCTACTCTTGGGGTTTTTTTTATTTGAAGATTTCAGTTATTTATTTTTATTCATATTAATTTCTCTGTATACAGGCTTATATGGAAACAGATTACAATAGGAGACTCCTCCAGTTAACAAAATTTCACTGAAATTTTAAATGTCTATCAGTCACGGCCAGATTTCAGGATAACATTCTGCTTTTCAAAGAGCCCCAGGATCTTCTTTATGAACTCTGTTTAATTTTATAAGAATTGTCTGTCATTTCCATTCCACCAAATGCTGCCATTTTGGGTGTGAAGCTCACTGGAGTTTTAGAATAGGGTGATTTTTGATTACTAAATACAAATTTAGTCAGAAATTTCTTATCTGAAGGAAGCCCATATTAAGAACTAGTTCCCTTCCTAATTGTACTTATCTTTCTGAGAAAATGGAGCACTTGGACTTTTTTGCTGGATATTTTCCACCTGGCCACAAACACTGGAAGTCATGTCTTAGCTCGGTAAACCAAGTTGGTGTTGCACAAAGAAACACTGAATTAATTTTTATATTGCACCAGAACCAGCCTTGAGTCACCATATTGATATACAAAGGATCAGATAGTAAACTTTTTATTAGCAGCCAGGAATTTCTTTTGAAAATTATTCTTTTTTTGACATGCCTACATATGGCCTGAAGGATGCTGGTACTGTTCTCCTTCTATCAAAATAGGATATAATGTGTGACTGTGTTCTAGAAAAGTGTTACCTTTTTTAACAGATTTATAATTTTTTAATGTCAGACCACCACAGAGCTTTCAAGAGATAGCTGCTGGCCAAAACTACATTAGGAAAGTGCATGTTCTGCTCCATTTCCCTCAAGGAGGGGGAGGTAAACATGGCCAGTGTGGGCTGGGAGGGCCAGAGCAGAGGTGAGGAGGCAGCCAGCTCTCCTGGCTCCTGCTGTGCTCTTCCTGGGGCTGCTGCTGGATTGATCCCTGGCAGCTTCAAAGAGAGAGAACAGAACCTTTCCTGGAATTCACAATCCCTTGCTTTCATGCCTGTGTCCATAGTTAGGAAAAAGGTTGTTTTGCTGAAGAGCAGTAGCTGTGCCTGAGCTCTCTAAGGCAGCTGTTGGGGTCTGGACAGACAGACAGACAGACAGAGGTGCTCCTGCCCCAGCCTCTCAGCAGCAGTGTTGGCCTGGGCACGGAGCACTCCCTGCACTGAGCTCTCATCTGTGCTGACAGAGGTAAAATTGGCGTGGAAGAAGAAACAGGAGCCAAGGTCTGGGAGCACCTCTGAGCCCACCTGGTGCTGGGGCAGCCCCGCATGGCCTGGGCTGCTGGGCTGGATCCTGCCAGAGAGACAGGGAGAGGCTCTGGAGCTGCTCCCACACTGCCCTCAGGAACCCAGCAGGAACAGCAGCTCTGGCAGAGTTTCTGCAGGCAGCCCATACACCCATTTCTTCCCAAAATGTCAATACAAAAGTAACAATACAAAATACCAAAGGAGGGATATTGTATTCTGCTGGATCTCAGCTACTCTGAGAAATGGGAGGCACTGTGGGATTTTTTGCCTCTAAAAGGGGAGATGGAGACAATATTTGTGGTGGAGAGGAAACAATATTTATGGTGAGTCAGCACTGCTGCCAGTCATACCTGGTACACAGGGCTGGTGGAGTCTGTTCCTTCCATCTGCAGGGGAAAGCAATGCACTCTAAAGCTCAGTGGCATTTTGAAATACTTGTAAAATCCATCCATCACAACCTGAAACTATTATTAACCAGTTAGTCACACTGCTGCTAATTGCAAGTCACCTCAGACCAGCGAGGCTGGGTAAGGAACTGAACTCAGAACAACGACCACCTACATTAGGCCACCATTAGTCACTACTGAAAATCCAACCAGGTCACCTTGGTTGGATATTTGGGCTTCACATGCAGAGAGTGAGTAAAAAAACCAGTCTGCTTTCCTAGATAAAGGAGGTTTTGGGGGATATAGACTGCTAAATGCTGTGTTTGCCTTCACTCCCCTCCTTGAACTCCCAGCCATCCTCTCAGGGCTGCCCTGGATCCCTTTGGGATTTTGGCCCTGGAGGAACTTCTGGCACTAAACTGACCTGGGCCCACTCTTTATTGAGAAACAGTCAGTGGTACAGGGCTGAGCAGAGCCTGTAGTGCCCTTTTGCTGCTTCCTGTGGGCTGCCCAAACTGCTGTGAAAGAGATGGGCAGAGATTTCACCTCATCACTGTGTTTCTGTTAGCATTTTCAGTGTTTTCTGAGAGTGCCCTTCCAGTGATCTTTCAAATTCTGTGTAGGAACTGGCCAAAATCTGGGTTGCAGGAGGGTTTAGGTGGGAGACTGACCAGGATCCCTTGGGGATCAGGCAATGATGGTGGTGAGGCTGTGCTCTATTTGGCACTTCTGGAATTAAGGTCTCTAAATTCTGTCCAAATCCAGACGTTAAGGAGCAGGGATAAACCCTAAAAAAAGCCCTCAGTATATAAACTGCTCCTGCCCACAGACAGCAGCATTGTTTGGGTCTGTGGCAGAAGGAAGCAGGGTCAGGTGTTTCTTTTGTGCTCAGTGAAATGATATCTGTGAGCCTGAGGAGCTGGAAGGGATATCTGAGGTCACCGAGTTCAGCCCTTCACTACTGCAGACAAACATGATGTAATCCCTTTCATTACATGGGCAAACTTCCATTCTAAAAGTAGTTTTGCTTGGTTTTCCTTTTTTTTCTCCCCTTGCTTTGCTCTCCTGCCCTCCTGCAGTGAAGTTATGCCCAACCTTACTTTTAGTTTTTGAGCTTGTGTTTATTCCCAGCTAGTTTTCCTGTTATACTCTTCTGCCTAGCCCATGTCTCTGCATTTTTGGTATTTCTGGTGAGTGGAAATGCAAGATGATGAAATCCACAGGAAGAGAGTTCAGTATCTCTATTTGTGCTTATTAACTACTCAGCCCACTAGTGCTTGATTAGACAATTTTGAGATACAGGCAAATGATAATTACATTGGTCACAATACATTTAACTGAACATCTGAAGTATCCATTAAAAAGAAAACCCTTCTAGAACAAGAACTTTTATTTTATTAAACCATTTAAAATTTAGTCATATGGCTCTTAAAGATACTTATAGCTGAATTATAAAGTAGTTTATTTCACTTAGTGTCACTTTACATTTTACTAGTTGGAAGATCTGCGAAGTGTTTCACAAGGCAGAGCTGAGTCCCCTGGAGCCTTCTGATTCTATCTGAAAAACCTGAGCTCCTTTGCTCTCCTTTGTCTTTGCACATTCCAGCTACCAGCAATCCCAGTCAGCCAGAGCCCCCACCAGCAATCTGGCATCTCTCTGCTCTCCATCTCTGTCACACTGGACTTGGGGATGGTTTGAAGCCAGTTTTGTAATGGAGGTAGAACAGAAAAGCAAAGGCTTGGGAGCAAAATGATGAGGGTAGAAAAACGTTCTCTAAGCGTGTGCAGGTGACTGTGGTTAAAAGGAAGTGTGAACATTTGCTGGCTTGCCTAGCACAACAGAACACTGCAAGCCACCTTCCCTTGCGATACATTTGAGGCAATTTTATTCTGAATTTCCTTCCAAGTAAAATTCTAAACTTGTTTTCTGATCAATTTAACACATTGGTCCCTGGGCGATTCTGCTCAATGCCTGTAGGGCTGCTGCTCCCTCCCATCCCTGCTCAAAGCTTGGCTCTCCCCATCAGCTACAAAATAAAAGAATTTGGATGGGTCTAATCAGCATGACGAATATTGGTTCACAGTGACACAGGACCAGTTGGAATTTGTATCCATGCACTATCAGCATGTACTGATTCACAGTCACAGGAAGCCAATTTGAATTTTTATATCTGCATCATCAGCACTGCAGGTATTGGTTCACAAACACAGAACCAATTTGCAAATACATCCATAACCCCAAGAGGCACGTGGCCATTTGGATGCCTTGACTCCATTTGGATACCTCAACTCCATTTGGATGTCTCAGCTCAGTTTTTACAGAGTGGGCTCCTCTTTGGGCCAGTTCCTTGAGTGGTGACACAGGTACACACAGACCTGGCGCACCGACTGCCTCTGAGAGCATTTTCCCTCTGTGAGGTCTGGCTGCCAGTGCTCCAGGCCAGCTCAGATGTGCTGTGGCTGGAGGCTGCTGGGCAGGGACCGTGTGGGAGGAGCTGGGAGAAGTCCCCTGGCACTGACCCCTTCTCTCCAGAGCTGCTCGCCAGCTCCCACCCCGAGTCTGTGCTGCAGCTACATCTGAGCCTGGCCTCATCCCTCACTGAGCCTCACCTTGCTGGCTCTTGAAGCAGCCTCATCCCACATCCATGGTGCTCCCTGACACCGTGCACACTGTGGTTCACGTGCCTGAAGCCCAGAGAAGTGTGGTATTCACCTGCCCTCTGAACAGAGAAAAATATAATTATCTCTCTCAGGTTTTTTCCTGTAGAAGCACAGAGGAAAACAATTTTTATCTCATTTGCTGCTCCTGTGTTTGTGCCCATGTTGAATGTGTTCTGGAGGTTGTTTATCCAAGGTGATTGTTTGATTGGATTCGGGTGATGGTGTTTGGATTCATTGACCAATTGGATCCGTGTGTGTGTCGGGACTCTCTGGCAGAGTCACAGGTTTTCTCTAGTTAGTGATAGTTCTTGTTAGTGTGATATAGTGTAATATAGTATAATAAAGTAATTAATTAGCCTTCTGATATTATGGAGTTCTGCACATCATTCTTCCCTGCATTGGGGGATCCTTGTAGCACCCATAGAGAAGAGCTCCCCTTGCCTTTTTGGGGCAGGGAAGGCACAGACACATCTCCCTTGAATTCAGGATGAGCAGTACTGGGCCCTGTTCCTGTGCAGGCACCTGAGTGCTGTGGTCATGTATCTTTCTATAAATAATTACTTCACTTCATCACTTGCAGCCTCTTTTCATCACCTCCTTTCCCTCAGACCGATGGCTGTTTAGGGATGGAAGGTTTTTTTCCTCTCTAGCTGGAACAAGGCCATTCAATGGAGTGAGCAGCAGGAGGTACTGAAAGAGAGATACTGTTAGCACTGTTTCCACAAGCCCAAAGAGTGATCTTTATGCAGCTGAGACTACAAGGGATATCCCTTAAAATAAAGGCCAGCTTATCACCCATCTTCTCCAACTCCTGTGGAACGAAATATCCTGAAGTTGAGAGAAGCTGCTTCACAAAGCTTCTTTATAGCTCTCAGTGTGCCTTCTTTGCTGGCTCCAGCTGCCCCTACACTGTTTTTCCTCAGTCTTTTCTTCAATATTTTTTCCAGTTGACTTAGTTATTACAGTACATGGAGCAGACTGAGGAAAATCCACTGAAGGTTGGAGCTGGCAGGGCAGGGAGAGCAGCGAGGGAAGTGCCTTTGCCATGCCATGACATCACCCGTGCGTTAATTGGTGGCATTCCCGCGGATGGGAGGCACTGGCCGCTGGCCTTGGGCTCACTTCCGTGGTACAGAACAGAGACACTGCCTGTCTCCTGCCAGCCTCTTTCATTGCCAGCCTTCTGGCAAAGCTTAGGACATTTATAAAAACAGTACAGTACTTTATTTAGCCTCTAGTGAGAAAAAGTCACTTCACAGCTCCAGTTTAGGCACAAGGCCCTAACAAGCAGATTAAAATATATATATATATATATATCCTTTACATAAAAACATTTCAAACGAATACATGAAAGTTGATTTGTATTCCAGATGACCTCGCAAACCAGGAGGTTGAGCTGTGCCTTTTATCTCCAGAGAAATGGGTTCAAATCCTGATTAGCCAATAGAGGAAATTCCATTTAATGGTGTAATTTTGGTGGGCTGAAAAGCTGTTCCCTGCCTAGAACCACCATCTATTATGACATGATTGGCAGTCTGTGTTCAAGACAGAACAAGAACTTCACCTCATCTCTACTCTTATTACTTCAGCCTGCCATGAGCTTGCAATTCCCAACCCTCAGCTCCCACAGAGCCTGAGAAAAAGGGGATTTGTGGCATGAACAGAGTCCCCACAGCTGTGTCTGTGCAGGGCAGAGCCTGCCTGAGGCTACTGGTGGGGCCAGGAGAATGGAGAGGTGGCACAGGGGAGCCTGAGAAAACAAGGAAGCTGTTGGAGGGAAGTCTCAATGGAAGGAGATGGAAAGTAGGCAACAGGAAAAAAAAAAAAAGGAATGAGGATGGACAGGGAAAGGATGCATGGATAAGCAAAGGGTGAGATGAATGTATGCCCAGAGCTGAAGGCAATAGAGCAGAATGGGTGTAACTCTGTTTAAACAGCAGAAGGGAATGTCAGCTGAGGGAGGGAGTTACACAGGGTCATGATGTCACCAAATGTTCTCACTGTGGCTGGTGGTCCTGGTGTAGAAATGCCCTTGGACCTCACAGGATTGTGGTTTCCCAATGTCTTCATTCTTCAGAGCACAAAACACTGTTTTGCAGGGGAGCAGAAAATCTGCAAGACAGAGCAGCGGCCAGCTCAGGCCTCCATCATATCTTTGCAGAAGCCACAGATTAAGCAAAGAAAGGCTCATCCTCAGTCCAATCAGTGCAGTATTTCCATATTTCTGGCTGCATTTCTTCTGTCAGTGGGAAAAGCCCATATGGGGTCCTGCCAGGTGTTCTCTGTAGGCAGAGCAAGTGGAGGAAGGCAACAGGAATTTTCACTGGTGAGCCTTGTGACCCTGTTCAGTGCAGGGCTGTGAGCAGACACAAAACTTTGTCACTTTGAGGTGGCGCAGGAGTGGATGAGGATCCATGATGGCTCTGAAAGCATTGCTGCCACACCAGGACAGCTTTTCAGCCAGACCTCAATGTTCTCCTCTCTGTCCTTTTCATAACCTCCTGGGGTGTGAGAACAAGGGATGGGCTCACAAAAGACTTGTTTGGGGTGATCTTACTCAGGACAACAAAATCTGAGTTTGGAAGGGTAATAATAATGAGCAAAAATGTTATAAAGTCAGTCTGATGATGAGGTGCAAGCTACAGAGCTCTGGGAGAAGAAATACAAAAAGAGGATTTCCCAGCTGGGCAGCAGCACCAGGAGGGACTGAGGGTGCAGAGGGGACAAAAGGCTGAGGGTAAGGACAATATCAGGTTTCCTTTCCTGGCTGCAGTTCCTCCAGCTGTGAAAGCTGCTGTCCATTACCCTGCTGCTCATCATCTCCTCTCACCTCAGGTTTCAGCTTTTTTTTTACCTGTTTATCCTCAGCCTCACCTGGGCCTGCTGAACTGGTGATCAGGAAAGCCCTGTAGTTTGAATTATTGCCTCTAACCTGGGCTGCTCACCAGGATTGTGCTCAGAGCAATCCCCTGGCAGTTACTGCTGACCTGGGAGGGGGAGAGCCTGCAGCTGGGGGTGGTGATAAGCAGCTGGAGTGGGTGAAAAGAAATAAACTTTTCACCCAGCTCAGCTGCAGGCAGAACAGGATGTGAGACTGCAACCTAAGACATAGGAGATAATTATTCTACTCCGCTTGGCACCGGTGGGGCCTCAGCTGGAATAGAGTGTCCAGTTTTGGGTACTGTGCTGTAAAGAAAAATGTAGACAAACTGGAGAGAGTCCAGGAGAGAGACACGAGAAATATCAGAGGCATAGAAGGAACAACCTAGGAGGAAATGTTGAAAGGATTGTTTGTTTAGTCTGGGAACAGCAGAGTCTAAAGAAGAGCTGTGATAAAAATCTTGCAATATTTTAAAGTTTATTGTAAGGAGGATGGTGATAAATCTTTCCCCATGCTTGCTGGGGGATAGGGAAAGAAGGAACCAGCTTTATTTGCAGATAATAAAATTTAGGTTTGACATGAGGAAAAACTATCTAGATAAGAGGGTAATGCTGTAAAATCAAGCAGGGAGTGCATGGGTCTTGTTAAAATTCAGAAGGGTGTTTTATTTTAATAATGAGCATTGAAAGAATAAAGATGTTTCTTGTTTAAATAGCTGTTCTGGGCTAATGCCTGGGACTGGGTTTCCACATGCTGAGAGTCCAACCATGTGGATGCACTTGCAAGGAACAGCTCTTGGCCTGCAAGCTCCAGGGCAGACTCTCCTTTGGGAGCAGTGTATGCAAACCCCAGCATGTGACTGATCTCTTTTTCTACCTATTCCTGCAATACAAATAAGTCCTCATGGAATACAAGGATCTATATAAAATTTTACAAAAGCAGGAATAACCTTTCTCTTATGATCCCATTTCTGGCCCTGCTGTATTTCTTCCTTGCAGGTTCATATGCTATATCTCTAATCCCTTGTTTGTAGATTTGGTATGTGCACACAGCCAGAGATAGATCCCTGATTGCTGTTAATCCTTTGAGTGTTTTTACATTATACAGCATATGTCCAGGGAAAGTTCTGTCTTGTGCTTTAATGATACTCCCTGATCCTCCAGCGACACTCCTGGAAACAGAAAATCACACCATCCTCTTTCCATCCCAGGCACTTCTCAGGCTGTGAATTGGGTTTTATTCCACATCACAGAAACAAAGAACCACTGAATATTTTCAGAAGTTCAGTCTGATGTGTTTGCAAACCTAGAAAAGAAATGGAAGGTTGGCCTAGAGGCTGGACGAGGAGGAAGAAAGTCAGCACACAAAGGCCTCAGACCACATCTTTGGACTTGCCTATGACCTCACAAGGGTCAAAATCCATGGCTGGAGCTGGTCAAAATTTTCTTTTTGAGGCCTATGATAGAATGTGTTTTTCTCATGAAGTAAATTCTGCCAGAGAATAAATATATTTGCTATTTTGGGGGTGGTGAGGCTCTGGAACAGGTTGCCCAAAGAAGTTGTTGATGTCCCATTCCTGAAATTGTTCATGGCCAGGCTGGATGGGGCTTGAAGCACCTGGAAGGTCTCTCTGCCCCATGGCAGGAGAACTGGAAAGAAGTGATCCTTCAGGTTCCTCCCAGTCCAAACCCTTCTATTATTCTATGATTTTAATATTAATTGATGAGTTCTTTCTGCTACAGGGTTTTACTTTAGTTGCAAAATCTGTCAGACACATTTTACTTTAAATTCCCAGTATATGTGGTTAACCTCCATTGCACCTTGAAGGTTGAATTTATCTGTAAATGAACACTAATCAAGAAACCTGAAGTCATGTGGGATGCTTCTAATATTTTGAAGATAAGTAATATTAAGCCTAAATCACATTTAAAGATGATATTAATTGAAGTAGTAGAGCAGGACAAATCAGTAAAACAGAACAGCCAGTCAAACTGGGTTATAGTTGCATTGCTTTCCACAAAAGCACAAAGAACCCATGGGGTATTAATTACCATATTAATATTTTTTACAGTTCTTTGCAGAAGATAGGTGTCTACAGCATGTGTTGTGCAGAACCAAGAAGTGGTCAGTCTTACCTATTAAAATAAACTGGGAAAGGAAGCCAGATGTCAGAACCTTCGCTGCTGGGGGGTTGATGGTTCACAGGAGAGCTCCTGGAGATGCTTTGAGCCCACAGCTCCATGGTGGTGAACCTTCCTGCCCCTAAACCTGGCAGTTCTGCAGGGGATCAGGATAATTCTGTGCTCCCAGGTCCTCCTGTCAGAGCTGTGCCATCATGAAAGGTTTGCTGGGATAGAAAGGGAAGACAGGAAAGGGTTGGAGGGAGGACTCATCATCCTTGACGTAGATATTGGACTTCAAAGACTGTGCTAGTCACCCTAGGCTCCATGTAAAGTCAGTGGAGAGGAAAAGGAACTCAAGATTTTTGTCTGAGGACAGGAAATGCCCGATTCCCTGCTGCCTATAGGAGACAGGTAGGTACCTGGATACTGGTGAAGTTAGCTGAGGTGACTTGCATGGCCTATTGTTTCTGTCAGTGTCCTGGAAGGAGAGATCCTGAGCCCTGGCCTCTGCTTCAGGGACTTCTGATGGAGTTTGTGCAGATGACAAGTCACATGGACACAAGCATTAGTGAATGCAGGGTCCCTCCTTCCTCCAGCTGAGTGCATTATCCCAGGGGCTAAGGTATGTAAGGGAAGTGGGAGGTGAATGTTTGAATGTCCTTTAACAAGAGAAGGAACTTGGTCCAAGTGCTGCCTCCAGGAGAGTGCTTTGACCATTAACCAACTGACAGTGGGAACCACATCCTGCACAGCCCCTGCTCTGAAAAGCAGCAGTGTTGTCATTACATTGCAAGGGTTCCATACTACCAGAGTTTCACACCTCCTTGATGTTTCTTGAAGGCAGCTCCTCTAGGCACTGACTCTTCCTTATCCTCACAGCAGCCAACTGATTCCAGTTCCCCTCAACCAATCCACTCTTTTATAACACTCTTCTTACTGGCTACAGCTGTGGCCTGTTAACATCAGGCCTGCTCCTAATCTTTAATAATTAACCCAGCTGCAACTCTTTAGGGGCTAAGATTATATACTACCTTTATTTACTTATATTCTCATATTCTATTCCCCCACATAGCAGGAGGACTGCCAGAAGGTCTTGCAGCAGCCTGGACAGACTCTATTTCAGGGGGTTTTGGCTGAAGAGCAATTTCAAAGCCCTGAGTGACTTGGAAGTGAGCTGGGTGCTGGCTTGTCAGGCCTGAGGCTCTACCTAGGGAGGAACACAAGACATCACAGTTAAAAAGACTAACTCTTCACTGCCCACACCTGACATCTGGGCAGAGCACACCTGAATCTCTCCCAAGGGTATCAAACCCAGCTCCTGTTGGCTTCCCCTGGGGTTCTGGCAGCTCTTGGATGATCCATGGTGGGTCACAGGGGTGAGGCACCAGCTGAAGGGCTCTGGGTGACAGCTGCCCCAGGGCACTGCTGTTTTTCCCAAACCTTGCAGCACAGTCCAGTAAAAGCCTTGCAGGCAGTGCTGCAGACCAGTGGGAGGGAGAGCAGGAGAAGGAATGACACAACACATTAGAGCCAGGGAAAAGGATTCTGCATCAGGGATTATGTAACTTTTGACATGTCCTACATATCCAGTACCAAGGAGCTCAGGCTGTGCCCTGCCACGTTAGCAGGGCTCACTTTAGACAGCCACTGTTAAATGACATTCCCTGTCAGAGCTTCTCCAATTTCATGTCTCCCACGTCCTCCTGAGGCAGCTCCTCAGCTCCTGCGTGGCACTGGGCTGGAGCTGCCCGTGCCTGTGCCCGGCCAGAGCCAGGGGAAGCGGCTCTTCTCTCCTGCTTCAGCTCCCTGAAGAAGGACACAGGCTCATGGATGAGCCCTTCACCCCACTGCAGGCCAGCACCCAGCAGGACATGGTTTGCATTTAACTGCACCTCAGGAGTAGGAATCCTCGTTTGGGAAGCAAAATCCTTTGGCATTGTTAGCAGACCAAACCCATCCCTGCTGGCTTTGTGGCCCCTGATGGCTTTTCCACATTTCACAAGGGACTGAGCGCTCAAATGCATTTTACAAACTTGACCAACTCCCTCCAATGTCTGCTGGGGTTCGTTTTCCCACTGATATTTTGCTTATTCCAAATGAACTCCACACCTTGATTTTTATTTTTTTTTTTCATTAGTTTTTTTTCCCTTTCAGCAGAGAAAATAGGCAAATGAAAGTGCATCACATGCACAGTCTGGGAAGAGCACAGAGACAGCCAGGCAGCCATTGCAGGGGTTTGGCACCTAGCTCAGGAATGAGCACATGCAGGTAGAATGTTATTCTGCTGCTCCTGCTGAGCACTCAGCAGTTCAGTCTCTGCTGAATCCCAAAGTCGAGCAAAAAGCAGCTGGTTAAGGTGGAATTTGAAAATCAGTCATAAGATAAACAGGTTGCAACATTAAGCACTCTCCAAGGGAAAAGCAATGTGCAGCATATGTTCTTACTTTGGAAGATATTTAAAAAAAAAAAAAAAGAACTTTAATGGACTCTTCACTGGCTTATGGTAGTGGAGCTGTTAATTAATTAAATAACTATATGTGAATGGCATCCATTGGGAAAGAGCCTCACAGCTTCCAGATGCCAGTTATTGGCCCCATTACAGACCTAAAACTATTACAGTAAATCATTACATGCTCCAAGATGAACTGGCACACGATTGCTGTGAGGAAGGATGGAGCTATTCTCACTTGTGCCATTTTTTGCCAGTTTTTATCTAGTGAGATTAATTAGTACTTTTAGAAGTGCAAGTCAGAGCTATAAAATATTAAAGGATATTCCATCAATGGAGTGGAGACCTGCTTAAGCAGAGCTTTTAAAACTTTTGGATGTTCACAGGTAGATGGGAGTTGGAAGAGATAATGAACAACATCTGATTTTGATTTTTTTTTAAAGAAAGGTCAGATTTATAGCTAGTGGGACTGCATGAAGCCTCCTTTGTGTGCTATGGGAATACTCAGAGGAGGACATTAAGGTTTATCACTGAAGTTCAGGTGCCAGGTAAGCAAACAGTTTCTCAGGCCAAAACCAATCATTTAAGGCAGTTATTCCAAACAGAAAATCAACCAGAAAGTATTAAATAACCTTTTAGCCTGGATCCCCTGCTGGGAGGGGAACATTTTCTGACATTGGATGGCAGCCTAGAATCTATGATCTGGCCTAGAAATGGCTTTTTTTTTTTCTTTTTTAATTAATAAGCTATAAATTTTCACCCCAAATGACCACTGTAGACCTTTCTGTCTTTTTAGGCTGTGAGAGGGAAAACCACTGAGTCACCTACATCACTGCTTGCCCAGACAGAGCATCTTTTGAAAATCCTCTTGCCTGCTCTGTTTTGAAGCCCAAAAGCTGAGTACTGAAGAGGCACTCCAGGGACTGTTTATACAGTTTACCCAATAATTAGTTCTTAGAGACATTAATTCATGGATAGACACTTCCTCTGAGAAATTATTCCACAGCTGAAATTCCTCCCACAGCTGGACGAGGCAGGCTGAGCACATGGGGCTGGAGATTTTGCAGTCCATCAGCCAGAGCTGGGGAGGAGCAGTGCTGAGGGAGCTGCTGCTGACACTGTCCTCTCGCTCCAAGCCTCATCTGAACCACGTGCGAAATCTCTCGCCTGAACCCGAGTTCACGCAGGGTTCAAGTGGGGCCAGAGGGGCCAAGGGGGCTACAAGGAGCCACTTTTGCTGCTGCTGGTGAGCAGCCCTCCCACACAGCCCTGCTGGGGCAGACTGAGAGATGCCAGCACGGATAGGCCTCTCCTGCTTAATACAACAACCTGTTTGTCCGGAAGGACAGACAGACAGGATCTCCCCTGGCTCAGTGGGAAAGTGTCCCAGGCTGTTCTGGAACAAAGAGCCTCCACACAGCCCCAGGACATGGACAGGGGTGGCAGTGGGGCTGGGGTGAAATGCTTTGCTGCTCAGCCACACCACATCCAGGTCAGCCTGACTTGGAGGACATCATCCCTTCCCTGCACCACACAGGGTAGACCACGTGTCCAATAGCTGTTCACCATGGGTAGAAAAATCAGGAATGGAAAACCAACCTCATCTCACCGCTTCTCCTAAAGCAAAGGTAAGGCCACAATCACACAAAACCTACAGGGAAGTGAGACCAACTGTACGAGAAAAGCATGAGTGAGGGTTTGCTGACTAACCCCTAGTTAAAGGAAACAAATTGATTTATTATATGAGCATGACAAATTGAGGCACCGGTCTTGCAAGTTGGGCTCTGTGAGCAGCTCCCCATGTCCACGTGGCTCTGATACAGCCCAGTCAGGCTGACAGCTGGGAGTTGGAGCTGCCAAACCGGGAATGCTGCTGGCTCGATCGCAAAAGGTTGGAAAGTTTGTGGTTATACTTTTCTGACGCGCCCGAGATTTGGGTGGGAGCCATGGGAGCTCCAGCTCCTCTGCAGAGGCACAAGGACAGGCAGCTGCTTTGTCAGCCTTCCCCAGCGTGTGTGCTGCTAAGAAAGCACAGCCTTTTCTGTTTTTAAATGAAAACAAATTGCTTTTAGGACCTTGGATCTGAAGAGGGGAGTGTCATTGTGTGTCCAACACAAACAAAAAACTGAGCTGAGCCAAGACCAGCCCAGTGCTTCTTTCCCATTCTCTGGCTGTAAACACAAGAGACTCCTCTTGGCTTGTGTGAGAGTGGGAGGGAATGCAATCACCAAGCAAAAAATGTTGTTTCTACTTGATAGTTTTACGTCATGTAGGCAGGAGTTGTGTTCTTCTACTGAGCACACTTTCCTACTCCATGGAGTCTTTGACTGGCCTGTCCTTGTAGTAGAGGAAAATAAACTGAGATAAAATGCAGCTACTTTTTTTCTGCAACACAGATTATTACACTTTGTAGGATTTTTTCCTGAGTGCAACATACATACCAAAATACCAGTGTGGTCCTAAGCCATCAACAATGATGTGTTTGGTGGGAAAGGTCTCCAAGTCACCGGGGCATGGAGAGTACAGGGGACTGGGGACAGATGTTTAGACCATGGATTTTCATCCAGAACAAGGTGGAAGTGAGTGCCAGTCATCACAGGCTGGGAACAGGACATTCACCTGTGTGCAGTGAGCCTCTACAGGCCTTGGGATCACAATGTGATACAACAGCCACTGTCAGCAAGGCTTGGTGTCCTTCTCCAGCCAGCACCACCTGGCTCTGCCTGTGCATGTGCTTTCCCAGCCACCACAGTAATTTTTTCATGCCCCATGTTCTGAGTAATTTGGGAAAGAAGCAGGAAAAAGGAAGAGAGCTATATATAATGATTGTAGAGTTAATGGTGGATTTCAAGTTTCTAGGTGGAGGAATAATGGATTAGTGTTGGAAGTCTGGTTTAGTTATGTATGTTCTGGCAGACACAGCTGGAGGAAACCTTGAGGTGTAGATGAAAAGTCCATTTTCACTTTGTAAAGATGTATGCACACCCTTAACTTTAAAGGTATAAATTTTCCCGTTGACTTCCCTGGAACTATTCATGCATTAAACATATGCATGAGCCTTTCTAGAAATAGGGAATACAAATGAGGCTACCAAAATAGTTAACCAGAAATACTTTCTGTACAATGGAATAGAAAAATTTACAAGAGGTGTGCACATAGGAGCTCTTAGGAACAGATAAATGCAGGTCACACTGTTAAAGGACAGGGCATCATTGCTTCTGTATGAGAGGGTGTTTTCAGCAACCTACAGAGCAGACTGGAGTGCAGTTTGCTTTCGTTACATTAATTAAGCAATTTACTGGAATTTAGCATGTGGCAGATTGGCAGGAGGAAAGTTTAACTTGGGCTGTGTGGCTGAGATCCTTTCATTGCGTTGACAGCCTCAAGTCCTGCCAACAGAGCAGCACACTCAGTGCATTTCTGCTGGTGGCTTCTGTGCTAGGTCCAACTTAAACAATTCCATTGGGGCCTGACAAAGGGAAAATGGATAAAAATGAACAGGATCTACATTACTTGAGCAGTCTGTTATGAGCAAGATATCCCAAGTCTGCTTATAAGTAATGAATTTTCATTCAAGCAGTAGCTTACCTGGGCTAGCAAGAATTCTGTTACCTATTAGCACATAATTATTTTTTAATATTCAGATGGAAAATGTTTTTATTTTTATTGTCTGTAACTGTTTCTTCACATTGTTTTTCCTGATAGGTTTATTGTCTTGGTTATGCTGCAGTCATTAGCCTTTAAATCTATAGGTTGTTCTGGAGTTGCCATGGCCTGTTTGGGAATGTCAGCTACACAAACTTCCAGCAAATAAGCAAAATTGAGACTTGAGCTGGTGGTTGGAGAACAACATGTACGCAGCCTATAGGAAAATCAAAACCATTAAAAGCCAAAGGCCACTTGTTTGGGAAAGCTGCTCTATACTGAAGCCTTTTAGACCTATGTTTGTTAAAACACCTTACAACAGACATTTAAGCTTTGCTGTTTTCATGGCAGAAGCCTGGGCGAGTCGCATCTTCAACTTCTATGTTTCCTTTGATGAATTAAAAATGAGTACTCATACAAGACCATGAACTAAAAGTCTGCAAAAAAGCAATTCCTTATTCAGGAGCACTTAAGGCTTTTATACAGTTTCACAGGATTGGGGGGGTTTGGGTCTTTGTATCAAGACTATGCTCTGACCTCTCTTTTCTTCTGCATTCAAAACCTAATGTCACCCTGGCCAGGATTATCCAGATCTGCTTTTCAGTATCAAGACCAATTAACTGGTGAGCAAGAAAGCTGTGGGGAAACAAGGCAAATCCAAAATAAGATGAGGCTTCAGTCTCTACTCCAGTCTCCACTTGTATTTATTCTGGTTTCCAGCAGGCTTCTTTTGGCAAAGAGAGATTTACTGCCTGAGCTTTGGCACAATGTTTCAGACAGGGAGGAGAGCTGGGACAGGAGACCACAGTGTAAGAAAATGTACCTCACATTCAGTTTTCATTAAACAAAAGGATTTCTCCATTGCCTTTGAATGTCCTCTTTCGTGTCATGATGGCTTTGCAAGATGAAATGCCTTCTGTCCTATCAGTGTGTTGCTGCTGTTCACAAGAATCCTAGTGGCAACTAAATACATGTTTTAGTCTGTGTATGAATTAACATTTTAGTTTTAGTACATTCTACCCCATAATTACACTGAATTGGTTTTGGAGAGTCTGAAAGCCTACCTGCTCCCCAAATATAATGGTTTTGGCTTCAAATAAATGACAGGACAACAGTGACATTGAAATCATCCAGAGCAGAGAGTAGCCAGGATCAATTCTACATACTGGGAATTCAGCAGGTTTTGAAATTTTGCACTGGTATTTCATGATTTCGTATCCTTTATTTTCCTAGAAACGAAACCTTGGTCTTGGAGAAAACAGGTTGTAGGATCAAAAGATCTAGAAAACCAGCCTTGTTATTCTATGTCTGCATTTTTATCATCTTTAGGCTCTAATTCATCTGTGCTGTACATGTGAAAGTGCAAATTCAGAAGGAATAGTTCAGAGTTTGGCTTTTGGCTTTCAGATCTGCAGAATTTTCTTCATGCCCAGTGAGTTCATTTAAAACCTGCATGCAGCGCTGCCTGCTCTGTATTCTAGCATTCCTAATTTTCCCATTGTCCATGGTATGTTTGATCAATCCATGAGTGGAGCAACACTGTGTTAAGGAATGCACAGCCCAAACCAGAATATGTTTTTAGTTCAAAAAATAAACCCAGAGAATGTTATTTTCTTGCCTTTGGGGTAGGATACCACACACACTCTGTCTTACCAGAAAAGGAAGTATTGGGAAATTTTGTTTCCTAGAAGAGCTATTAGAAGCAGCAATAAACCCCAAACCAATGCAAAGAGAAAAGCCTGTTTTGTAACTTTGACACTCTATTATGCTGCTCTTTCTCCTTCCTATTTGGTTCACAGCCAGCACAGCCATGAGGGTGGGTAAAGTATCACCGAGACTGGTGGATGCAACCTCTGTCCTTCATCCAGAGCAGGAAAACCACTTGAGCTTCTTTACAAAACAGAAGTGACTCCAACACAAAGCACAAGCACGAGATCCCACCAGAGCAGAGCCATGAGCAGAGCTATGGAATTTGATCAGGATGAGAGACAGGGTTTTCCTTTAGTGGTGTCTGTACACTGTGACAGTGGTTGGGTGTCACTGCCACCACATGTGAGCATTGTGCAGCTCTAGAGGGGAGCAGAGCCAGCCCTCCCTGTGTCAGGAGGGATGCCAGGAGCAGTGCCCTGGTCCAGGAGCCGTGCTGCACCTACCAGCAGGTGCCTCCAGGTCAATCTCCTTCAGGCTGTGCTGTGGTGATGGTCACAGGGGTGAATTACATCAGTGTGAGCTGATCTGCAACCAGCAAAGACTTGAGAATGTCTGAAATTCCCATTTCCACCACTGAGAAAGGCTGATTTGCTACTGTAGCATAAAAATCAGGCATATTAGTATTTCTCTTTTGAGTAGAGAGGGGCCTGACTCCTCTGCCACGGTGGGAGATGGAACCTTTCCTGAGCAGCCAGCAGTGGATCATGGACACTCTGGCAGGCACCAGGCAGCTGAGCCCTGCCTGCCTCCAGCTAGCACTGACTGCTCCTTGATTTAACCACACCTGTGGGAGCAAAGGAAAGAGCTCAGCCAGTTGTTAGGATACTTATGGAATCCCACAGGACATTTCCACAAAATTGACAACTGTGCTAGTAAGTACTTTTTGTGTCTGCTCAAGGGACTGAAATGTCTAAGTTATTATCTGCAGCAGGGACTTCAGGCTTAATAGGCTCAGAGTGCTTGTGCAGGCCATACAATCAATGGGAAGGGGCATGTAGTGTCAGCCTGCAAGATTTGTTGTGAACAGGATTGCAGAATAATCATATTTGGAATGCCTCCATGTATTTTAAAGATGGTGAGCCCTTTCCTTTAACTGTGTGGGCTATTCAAATTCGTGCCTCCATCGGCTTCTGTAGCTTCATTGCCTATGCAACTGGTCTCTAGCATTTGCTTAGGGGATTCATAAATTTTTTTTAAAGCATCATTTTTTTCTGATGGGTGAAAATACAAGCACCTGTATAATTTCATGAAATGTGATTTTATTGTCAAAAAAGTGCCACTGATGCATATGGTAATTGAAATGCAAGCAGTGCCAGTGGTATCAGTGCAGAGCCACTAAGTTAAGGCATTAAAATAAAGGATGAGGGAAAGTTTAGCCATGACCTTGTAAGTGAATGCTCTTCATCATGGGCAAGACTGCTTAGCAGCCATGGGGACAGGGTGGCCTCCCACCAGTTTCCTGCTTCCCTGAAGGGGTTGAATGGTGTCACATGTCCAGTTGTGACATGAACTTCCAGTGGCAATATGCTCACAGAATTCAGAGGAGCAGAACAGCAGCTCTGGTGGTGTCTCCTCTCCAGCCAAGTTTTCCTCTTCATGGTGGCTGCAGGCTGCTCCTGGAACCCCCTGACTTGTGAGAGTGCTGGTTTTAGCAAAGCCTTTCTTTGCTACTCTGGGCCTTTTTCTACAGGCTCTGGAGAGAAACGGAGCCCTTTGCCTGCCAGATTTGATGACCAAATGGCTCTCCTGTTTCCCCTACTTCAGCAAAGCCTTGAGGAGTTTCCCAAAGAGCCTCTCCTCAACCTCTTCCTCTTTCACTTCCCTCCTCACAGAGATATTGGGATGGAGACAGAACTGTCAGTGATGGAGCCTGAGATGTGTCTAAATCTTGTCCTTAATATTCAAACTCCAAGATTTCTTCTCTTTCCTCCCCCACAGCTAGGAGGTCTTTAACACAGGCCCAGCGAGATGTATGAGAAAGAAACCTGGTAAAAGGTTTAAATTAACTCTAGTGGTTGTGCCAACTCCTGCAGAACGGGAGTGCCAAGATGCAAACATGGCTGCTCACCAGCATTTGGCAAGGCGGTGACATCTTGTCACCGCTCTCCTGGAGCACTGGGGCCCACACAGGTACAAGGACCAGCTGGCTGGGGCACGATGCAAAGCAGGGTGGGAAAGCAGAGGGAAGAGTGCCAGACTTTTCCCAAACGAAGTCACAGCCCTGTTTCTTCAAAATCATCTACTCAAATGTGACATTACTCCTGATTGCCAACAGAATCGAGTCTCCACAGCCACTTACCACTTAACTGATGTGTCACATGGGTTCAAGCCTCCCTGTTGGGGTAGCCCAGTCTGTGCTAGTAATAAAGAGTGCACATAAACCCATAAACCCTCAGCAAAGGAGAGAGGGACTCACTTTCAGTGAAACTTGCTCCTGCCACAGAAAGCTGCAAGAGCGCTCTGGAGCTAAGTGCTGACTGTTGGGAAGGTGCCTAGAGCTGGAGGGAAAAAAACCCCAACATAAAATAAAAAGTCTGTTTTTACATTTAATCCCTCCTGGGTCCAGAGCAGCAGAGTTTAATATTTTCATTATAAATAAGCTATAAAGCATCTACATAGTGGAATCCATTTTCCCAGGTGGGAACAACATACAGGCCCACTCTAGTCAACCTTCTCTTTGGAAGTATTGCCATGCCAGACAGGTCAGTGAAGTTCATGGGCCCTTTTGTCTCACTCCATGTTACTCATAGCCCAGTGCCACTCTGCTGTCTTCTCTCACACACAGGGACAGCCAGACCTTTGATTTCAGGGACTGCTGCAGGGCATCAGTTCTCCATCCAGATCATGCACATGCATTGTACTCATGTTCCTTTACCTGTCTGTAATTTTTTTCCATGGCCAAAGTCTCCCAAGCCCTTCCAGTGCCTCCCCTTCTTTACAAAATGCACGGGTCCTGTGCTACTCTGTAGCTGTTGGACACAAGCACCTGTCTGCAGCTTTTACACAGGGGAGAGAGAATTCACTGCAATTTCTACACCAGCTGGAGTTTGGTGGCACAGCTTTATGCTGAGGTGGGTGTTGAGTTTGGCATCAAGCTTGGTAATGGCAAGATGATGTTGCCCATCACCCCAGTATGGTATCTGCATATCAAAAGTACATTTGAATAAAGAGGTTCAAGAGACATTTTATTAGAACAGCCACAGAAAAGTAAAAAGTCATGTTCCTCTTCAGACACAGTCCAAGGCTTCTATACAGCTGCCATCAAATGTGGTATTCCTTCTTCCTCTGTCCATTACTCTCCAGCAAAAACACAACTGCAGGTATGTTTCCACAGGAGAACATTTATCTTATGCCATTTCCAAACTCCAGGAAAAGCTAAGTTTCTGAGATTAGTTATATAAGAAAAAGGAAACTTGAATTTTATGTGCTAGTGCAAATTTAAACCAAGCAAACTGTTATTTGTATTTTATTTGCTCTATAAAAAGCCTAGGAATACAAAGAACTTTTAACTGAATATAAAACTCAACATTTTCTTTCCAGGTGTCCATAGAAATACCAGTATAGTAGAAAATAAATATAAAACCTGCAAAATACCTTAATTTGTTTTTGCTAAGAAGCTCTCTCGTTATGGAAAGAAGGGGGGAAAGGGTGAACTAGTTCCTCTTTATTTCAAGCTTGCTGCTTTAATTCCATGTTGCATATGAAACAACAAACAAAATTCTAAGGAATGTAAAAAGTTCCTGTGTCTACAAAAGCCTTAATAATACCACCCTGAGCTGAAGAACAATGGCACTGACATGAAAGGATTTTCATTTCTAAGAAATACCTTAAATCAGAGTTCAGGAATACATGTATTCCATGCTCTTCTGCAGGGCTGATTTAAACAAGACCTACTAACCTGAAATGTGCTTCCTCCTTGGGAGACCGAGCTGCAGCAGCTCAGGGCAGCCCAGGTGAGACAGGGTGGTACCTCAGGTCTGGGTGAAAGAGGAGGATCTGCATTAAACAGAATATTCCAGGTATAATGCTACATTTCATACACTGTTCCTGGCTCACAAGGATGGACTGCAGTTTCCAATAAATACAATTGGTACAAAATTTGGAAAATTCTCGACTTAAAAAATGGTAAACTCCATGTTTAATATCCACAGAGCATTAAGGTACAAACAAAATTGCTGCTTTCCATGTTCTTTATCACTGCATCTTTCTGAGACTTGTATCCTAAAGGTTCATTTTCCAAATGAACATAATTGGCAGAGAGAAATGGCATAATTTTGGCAGAGGATGGGGTCAGTGAACTCCCAGATTATGCACTGCCTATCCCTCCTGCAGCATTCCAGGGATATGCAGATGCTCAGCACCTCAGAAATCCAGGCTTGCTATACAGCTAAAACAAATGTGCAGAGCATGAATATTACAATTACCAGAGAATTAAAAAAAAACTGTCTGCATTCAAAGTAAAAATAAAACTGGGAAATTTCAAAATTTCCTGAGGTGCTCTTTTTGATCAACTAGAACTTTGGCTTCATTTCAATTTAGGCATTTCTTTCATAGTACAATGCAAAATACAAACTACATTGTGAAGAATATAAAAGCTTTTTTTTCCAGTTGGGAATGCCAGAACATATCCATTGTTTTCTTCTCAAGCATGTTCTTTAGCAAGTATGATTTTACGAAGAAGTTAATCATCAGTGGAGTTGTATTCTCCAGTGGAAAGGGGGGCTGTTTGGTTTTGATTTTTTTCTAGTAGGAATTACATAGTCCTAAAATTTTCAGATTTTAAAGTTCTCTAGTTCTACTTGAAATTTCCCATTCTTTTTTATAAAAAAAATTCAATAATGCCCTTTATCATAATTCATAATGGAAGTGTCTACACATGGTAAACTATCTAACTTGGGTCCTCTCTAGGCTGAATGTTTTTTTTATTTTTTTTATGTATTTGTGTACTTATGCAGGTTTTGAAATAAAATACATGTTGGTAAGCACAAATGAACTGACATTCTATAAAATCATCAGCTCTGGGGAGATGTTGAAAAGGCAAAGTTTGCTGATGTGTCAGAGTAAAAGAACTGATGGCATGAAGAAGTCATCAGATGGAAGGTTTAAAATGAGAAGGGAAAAAGGGAATTTTTCCCAAAGAAAGAATAATGAAATTGAACTCATTGTGAACAGACACAGTAGAAACCAAGAGTGTAACTGAACCATACAAAGCTGGGATTCCAGACATATATTCTGCTTGAAAAAGCTGCTTCAGAAGTCAGGAAATTCAAAGGTGTCTCACAACAGAGTTTTTTAGGCATCTTCCTCAAAAAGATACTGAGCTAGATACTTCTTATTAATATGCATTTTTGTTAATAATCTCTTCAATCTAAACTATAAAACATGCTGTGCAACATGACTGAACAAACATCGCTGTGAGAAGTATTTCCCCCTTGTTTGAGTAATTTGAATTTGTAAGCTAATGTAAGTTTTTGTATTAAATAATGTACTGTGTGCAATTTTCTTTCTTGTAAAGTACTTTGAAGCTTTCAAAGGGCACTCTAGGTTCATAAATAATGTGCTGTTCTTTGCCAGAACTGTAGGGTATTTCTTGTAAGTTCTGAATGTTCTTTGCCAGAATTGCAACATGCTACATGCCAAATCCTGCACACAAATGTTCTACATGTGGCAAATGCATATTGGTAAAGACCAGAGGCATGGCATTCCTGGATTTCTTAGAGAGACTGGGGAAGGGAAAGAAGTGGGAAGGAATGATGAGGAGAGGCAGAGAAAAAAGTCTGTGCATCATTTTAAAAAATGAAAAACAACAGAAAAACAACCTCCACTCCCAAAATAACCTGTAACTTGCACTTAAGTACTTCCAAAAACTTTTTGTTGTACGCAGCACAAACTCACCCAGAGCTCACCAAAGTACCCAGAGCTGGGTCTTTACTTTTCCTTCAGTTATGGAAACCAGGCCTCTATTTCTTTAATAGCTGAAGATTCTTTAATGCCAGACATTTCTAAGCATCAGAACACCTGCAATCCCTGCTCCTCTGAGCACCCCCTAATGTAAATGGAGAGGCTGAGAGCCAGGAGAAGCAGCACAGTCAGGATCACCACTATTTAGCACACTGTGAAAATGAATCCTCTTCTTCAGGCAAAACTGTCATTTCTTATGCCCAAAGCTGCAGGGAATAAACCAAGGCCAATGTTTATAAAGTGTGAGCTCTGGCCTCTTTGCAACCTCTGCCACAGACAAGTAGGCTCCTACTTCTGCAGCTTGGAAGAGGAGAAGTGTAAAGCAGCAAGACCCAGAAATTCCAACAGGCATTTGGCCACATTGGTTAGACTGCTGAAGGACACCAGGTCTTGTTACTATTTTCTTGATTAAGCACAAATAAGTAATGTCAACAGTCCTCTATAGTTTGGATGGAATTGCTGAAGTAATTAAAAAAATTACCATTCCCTGCCCTTCACTGAATTTCAAGAAAATGGTGACAACAATTATTAATCACCCAGCAACAACCAGGTAGTTGAAAAGTTATGAGAAGGTACTTGGACCTAATCAGGCATTAAGCACCAAGATTTGATAAATGTTTACAAAATAAACTGATGTTAAAACTGAACTCCACATTCTGCAACACTAAATGAACGTTTTACTATCTGGTTTCTTTTGAGGTGGCAAGAAACTACAGTAAAACCTTTGCTGCTGCCAGAATTACACTGCTTAGAGAAAAACATCCTGTGTGTTACCATTTGCTGCCATGATTTACAGAGATATGGTCTGTAGTCTGTATCAGTTTCATGTGGAAGTTTTGAAGGTAAAAAGCCTTCTGCAGAGTTTGCAGATTTCTGCATTAGTGTCTGTGTTGTTGCAAAGAGAATCAAGTGGTGCTGTGTCACAAGCTTTTCAAGGAAGCTAGCACATTTCTTCAGGTTCATCTCCTGCAAGGTAAGACTCTCCCCTCCATTGCTTCTGTCTATCCAATAAAAAGCTGATAAACTGTCTAAAATCAAAACACAGAGCGAGGGGTGAGCACAGAACAGGTTTTCTAGAGAGTAGAGAGTGAGCAGTAACTGAGTGCTGCTACTGCAGCTGACAAGGAAGAGCCTTCCCAGGCACTGCTTTATCATTTCTTCTGTCCCCTGTGCCAGCCTGTTCTCAAGAATGGTGACCAGGCGGAGCATATCGAAGTGGTAATCGGTGTCAACAAACATCACTTCCACTTCCAGTCCTCCCTGTGCCTTGCCAAGGATGCAGCGGGCCAGCAGGTGATAAAGCATTTCTGTTTTGCCTGTCCCTTCTGGGCCATGGAATTCAATAACATCTCCTGTTCAAAAGCAAAGCAGCACGTTGTCAGGTAAGAGCATTTCTACACCAGAGTTGGTTCTCAGTGTTTTCTGAACCAATACTCACTATTCCACAAATTGGAAAATGCATTTTAATCGACATTAATAAAAGGGTTTAAGTCCTGGTCAGCATCCACCAACAGATATTTCAGTTTTCAAGAAAAGCCTCTAAAGTGAAGTTAATCAACTATGAACAAAGACTGAAAGCCTCTGCCAGCACCATCTAGGAGACTTCCACCAAGAAAAGGTTGGCAACTGGATTTCATCTATATCATTACAGGCAGATAGAGGCAGAAGAGGAAGCTGCTACACAAAAGTGGCTAAGAAACCATCTACACTATGCACACACAATTAAGAAATAACAAAGCAGAGGACAAAACAAAAAAAATTACATATTAGATGTCATTACACATAGATATAAAATGCTTTATGTCACAAGATTCCTACAGGAATCTGTGTCTGGTGAAGAAATCACCAATAAGTTTATTTAGCACTTATATTCTCCTGTGGTGATAATGTGAAACTGCTTCTTTTGACAAGGGAGACTCAGGGATTCCTTCAACTCCAGGCAAGGCCTCTGTCTGAAGCAAAGGATCTCTGATCATAAAAGGATTCAGCCTAATTACCTCATCCATGTGGGTCATAAAATACATATCATAAAAATTTAAAATGTTAATTAAAAACAGCATTACACTTCATAAGGAAACCAGTTCTTTTGTTGGATGTGAATGCAAGATACTCTAAAGCCTTATCCAAAGTCTTCTGATGTCTTGTATCAGAGCAAGACCCTAGAAGAAGTTAATTGATTAGCTGCTCTTTATAAATTTCTAATTTTGGGGACGGGATTATTTATTTATGACATTTTGGATTTTATAGGCAGAAGGGTAACCACATGCAGTAAGGAGAATCACACCACTGTAATTGCAGGAAGGTGAGAGATTTCCACGGCCTGGACAAGTGCAAATGGCCTAACAGCTTTCCATAGGGGGATGTGAGAGTGGAGAATTAACTGCAACTTTCCTTCAACATGTTTGTGCCTGCCTGGGTTAACAGGGTTTTTCAAGTCACTGCTCAGCTTCCAGAGGATGTCCTCATTCACAAGTGCCTACCACATCAAGATGCAGTTTGGGATCAGGGGAGCAGGATGGTAGAGAAGAAACCAAGCTCTTCTCCCTTTGCAAGTGTTAAAAGCAATTTACACCTGATGTGACAAGTCTGTCCATTTCAGTGACACTCAGAAATATCATTTATATGAATTTCTGATTCTTTGAAATCTATTAAAAAGCTTGATTGTCTCCTAAGCCCTTATTAAGCTGTTCTGAATGGCTCCCTCACTTCTGAGATGAAAGATAACTACACATCCTGGGACATGAGTTTTTATTTTCTCTTCCTGTGCAGAGGTCACGGGGCCCGACACTGTCACTTGCAGGCAGTGGCTCTGCTGTCACACAGCCTGTGCCAGAGACACAACCACACCCTGGCAGGGTGAGATACCAGCTTGCAAGAGCTCCTCCTAAAAGTGCTGGCTAGGTCATTCCCTCCTATTTTGTCTCTTGCAGGATTTTAGAACAATTGTGTAAGGCAGCTCTTGATAAGGAACAAAGTGTATCTTTTGCCACTAGCTGTGGCACAAAACTTCTGCCACCCTGGTTGGCATTTCTCAATCCAGAGCAGAAACTGAGTGGGGCCAACAGGCAATACTGCTTCACCTGCCTTTACAGCAAAATATGACCTGCTGGATTCAAAAATTCTTCTGGGAAATAAATGCTTCACTTTTTCCATTTGAAGACATTCTAGCAGGGTGTCTGTGTGCTGCAGAATGACACTGGATGAGTTGGTTTTTTTATTGGCAGAAGTAATAAAACTTATTTAAGTAAAAATTCTAAGTTGAATGACAAAAAATCATTCTCAGAGGCTTTTGTGGTGGTGGTTTATAAATGTGAACAGCAAGACAGGCAACCACCCCTCAAAGTTTGTTCAAAACTGCTGAAAGAGATCCACAGCTGCCCTGTAGTTGGACCAAGACACTTGAGTTACTCTGCAAACAGAAACAGCTTGGACTGCAAGAAAACCTCAAGAGAGCTGGGGATTTCTGTGCCTTCCTGATTATCCAAGAGCTGCCCACAAGGAGAACGGGTGCAAAACAGGAGCCATTTATAGCAGCATCTATAAATGTTGGGTTTCATTGAATTAGCAACCAGGCTGTTACAGTAAGATAAGGGGGGAAATTAATTTCTCTGGATCAGAGAGGACAAGCCATGACACAGCAAAGGAGGAAGTGAGGCCAGCAACGTTTTCAAGAAGCCTGACAGTAGGTCACAGAAGAAACAGTGATCACGACCAGCATCATCCATTAATGTCAAAACAAGTTGGAAAGGAGGATTAGTAAAAAGACACTGTCACAGGATGAGTACAGGCTGAGAGGGAGAGCAGGAATAGCACTTTAACATGGAAGAAACTTAATGGGAATTTTTTCTATTAGAACTGGTGTTGGCAGACATTAAACATATCAGTAGATGAATGTTCCATTAGCTTGGCAAAACATGCAGAAGACAAACTAATTGGGTTAATAAAAACTTAAGTTTGTGAAGATTTAACAGATGGAGATGGATGAGTAGAGTGATTTCACATGAAATTCAGCACTAGTGAATTCAAGAGTTAGGTTTTAAGGAGTCCCAGAACACATTGCCTGGCTCAGGGCAGCCAGAGCTGGCTCATTATGGGCAGACTAAAGAGAATAATAGCCCACTCCTATGAATGGGCATGCAGGTTAAACCAAATGATGCTGAAGAAATGTAAATATTTATGTAAGATTAATACATTTTAACTGAAATACTGTGTTCAGTCCTGGTCATCAGTTTGATGTTACATCTTGAATGAGAAGAGCCTTATTTTTGTCTGTAATCAATCCACCAGCAAATGCTGGTTAAACTGTTTTCTGACACTGCAGATACAAACAGGCTGCTGGAACCCTCAGCAATAACTTTGTGTTTCACATTCTAGGCTACCTTGAAGTTCCTGGGCTGGTCATTTACAATATTGTGCAGAAGCTGTCACTATTATTTATACCATTTATAAGTGAAGTAGAAAGGCCTAATATTTATTCCAAGTTAATGTTGGGTGTCATGCAATTGGTGAACATCAGAGCCTTAAACTGACACCCACACCTTCATGCCAGTGGCACAGGGGAAATATGACTGGCAATAGTGGAAGATTATTTAATGCTTGTGTCACTTTTGCTCCATTCCAGAAGAGCTTAAATGGTATGTAATTAATGTACTTATGTGCTCTTAAATATGCAAGTCCATCATAATTAGAAGCAGTGGTTAGAGTATCACATTAATACCTATATTACCTGTCCCTATTTTACAGTACCCTGACATGCAAGTTATGAACACTTAACTAAAATGTAACCTTTGGATACTTTATTGAAACTTCATGTATTTGTTTGAAAAAATGAATAATTTAGGTCTTTGCATTGCTTTAATCACAGCATTTGAGATGAAGAGCTGTTCAGTATTGACTTTATGGGCAACCTATTACAGAATTCCACAGTGACACACTAAAAGTCAAGTCCATGACAAATGGAGAGGTAAGCCTTCAACAGGGATTTAAGACTGAATAATGTGAACACACATCAAAATAACACATGGCCTCACATGAATACTGTGGTATTAAAAGACAAAGCAAAAATGCAATAAAAGGTGAAGTCCATTTATATATATACAGCTAAAGGGCTGTGCTAATATGTTAGGCAGCTTCATTAATGTCAGCCAAAAAGCATGACCAGTATGGGTAATAATTGATACCATTTGTTGGAAGCAGAAGAAAAATACAAGTGCTTCAAAAGCTCAATGACTCTGTTGGCACAGAGAAACCAGTGATGCATTTTAGAAGGTTTCCAGCCATGTCAGAACTGAGGTTCTGGAACAGTCTTCAGACAGACATGAACAACCTACAAAGCTTCAAGAGCAAAGCAGATCATTTGATATGAAATTATGTAACACTGTGGACTGCAGTAAGGGCAGTTCATAATCCCCAAGAAAACATCTTAAAATCTGTTTGACCAATACATAGCCAGTTCAGTCTCAAACATTTGTTTGTTGTGTGTAAAGTTGACTAAAAAATACCAAACATCCAGACTAAAAGATTGTTTAATATTTATGTTTTGAAAAAAAATACACTAATATCTCATTTTCTAAAAAACATAGGAATTTGAGAGTCTTGTGAAGCATACACTAATTTCACTCCTGGCCCTTAATTCTTCTTGTGAGTAACATAGCAGAAAATGAGAGAATTCAGAAATGAGAGAATTTAAATATTCTTGTGCTCTACTTGCACTGGCTTAGCAGTATTTCTCCATCCTTTATCATTATTATGTCACACTGGAAACTTTCAGGGCAGGAATCATGTACTGCTAAAGCCCACATGTGTTTTCTAGTGCTGCAAAACAACACACAAAGTGTCTCACAGTGACTCTGTTTGAAGATTAAGCATCATCTCTCATCCAATTATCCTGATTCTTTTTATTGCCTTTTCTGCTCTTTATTCTGAACATTCCATATTTGTGGGAATTCAAACTGCAGATAAGTGTGCTGCTAACCACTGAAGCCACATATTTGCCCTATGAATCCACTCACTCACACATAAATTCCACAACAGTAGCACCTCACCATTGATCCTCACTGTTTGCCACTCATATGCCTTTTTTCATACATATTTTTAGTCTTGTGTAATCAGAGTTGTCTCTTCCATAGTGAAATTCATGAAATTTCACACAATCTGGAAAATCACTCTGACTTCCTGAATAGTGTGTTATTTTCTGTTTAGTTCACTAATTTCTTTCATTAAAATATCCAACCTTGATCTTAAATTTTCTTGTACTGGTGTCATTGAAAGGTTAGCCCGGTTCTCCAATCTGAAATTCTCATTTATTCACTGAAGGTCTTCATGAGCTATGTTGATCCTGCATTGTGAACTCATTCAAACTAATTAGTACCTATGGCCATAATGGAATTGTTTATGAAGTTCTATTCTAAGCATACTTAGGATTGTCCAGGTCAAGACTGAATGGCATGATGAGCTGGCTTTGTGTGCTCATGCTCCTTACCCTAATTTACCCAGACAACTTTGTATCACTGAACTCTCTGCTATTTACTGAACCTCATGTTCTTTGCAAATTTCTGCAGTTATGACTTTGTGGTCATTGTCTAGACCACTGATTTAAAAAAAAACAAACAAAGAGGTTTAATGACAGACTCTAGAACAAATTGCTGGAAAACTACTGACACTGACCAATGTGTTTGGTATTTACTCACCTACACCTGTGTCTTGATATGCATAAAATAGATTTTGAGGCCTATTTAATAATGTTTGGAAGGGTGACTTTGCATTATTCCATTTTATCTAGATTGCATTGAACCATATCAAAAATTAGAATTCTGATCTAGGGCAAAATAATTTACTTGTATGCTTATCTCTATTGATAGAAATATAGAGAGATAGAAATACAGAAATATAGAATACTTCTACATGAACATTTTTCCCTAAATGGGATGAAGACACATTTTTACCATGAACAGGAGATCCTTCCTCAGCAAACAGACAAGGCTCCAGATTCTTCAGAGAACTTCTGCCCTCGAGTCGTGCACGCAGCTTTTAAAGACAAGGCAAAGAGCCACGCTGTTAACTTTAAATAATGAACCCCAGGACACAAATTTAAATGATTTTAAGAACTGACAGTTTTCTATGACAGTCCTATTGAAAGATTAGTCTGATTTTAAAAGTGTTTTCATAAATACATATGGAAATGCGTAGTCTGGAGTAGAGCAACAGAAGGTCCCAGCTTTACAAACAACAAGCACACAAATTCAGTGGCAGTGAGGACTGGAGATATGAGGAGAAATCAAGTTTAAAAAGCAAAGGCTGCTCAGGGACATTAGTGAGAGGGATCACCTCCAGTCCACAGCAGTGCTGCCATTCCAAAGAACAAAGGGAAAGAACATCATTTGTAACAACCAAAAAAAACCCTCCAAACCTCCAAAAAAATTACTGGCTGAGAGCTGAAACCTTACCCATCAACAATCCCCCGAGCCAGCCTCTCTGAGCATTTCTAAGTAAAACCATGTGCATTTCACCTGAGAGGTTACACAGGACTCCTCTGGGCTACAATCCTATTATATCATAGTTACTTGTTCAAACAGAGTATGGATTAAGAATGTTCAAAAGTAATTAGTCACCAGTGGCTCTGCAAGAACCTTTCTAAAGCAAGCTTGAATTTGTTAAGCAAGTTCTCCAAAGCCCCTCATAAAATAAGCCCATTGTAAAACTAATTACTTCAAAGATCATGGAAGTTTCTTAAATTGAGAGGTATTTGCATAGCAAGCAGACAGGTATTCACAAAACCTGTGTTGTTATTAGTTCTGGCACACTGTGTAAAGGAAGAATGAACATTTTCCCTGGTACTGGAGCTGCTGTTCCCTACATGTATTCCCATACATGGGAAAGGACTTTACTGGGATGCTCAGTGTCACCAGAGCACCTACCCTGGGGCCAAATACTACATTCTACAAGGCATCCAGGTGTCATTTAGAGATCTGAACACAACAAATCCTGTTCAGTTTTATCCCATCCTCAAGACTAAAAGAGCAGTGAGCACACACCTTCAAACAACTGCTGCCTTCTCTTGCTTTCCTCCTTGTCATATCCCTGAGCAACACTTGCTCTGAATGATCTTTAAAGTTCTTTAAACAGTTGTGTGTGTGTGTTTGCCTTTAAGAGTAAAAAATTAAATGGTCCTGAATTTGCTTGAAGTGGTCACAATGGGAATGTAAGTGTGACATTTTCATTGACATTTTCAGAGTCCCTTCCATTAACAAAATGTCAATGTGTTTGCCTTGGCCTCTTCACACCTACCCAGGAGAATTTTCTGATTCATCCTCTGAAGGGCCAAAAAAACCCTCAAACTGACCTTGCTCTGGATCAGCAGATCCTCCCATTACACTTCTCACATTTGTGCAGCACTAAACACACAGTGAACTCCTGGGAACCAGCAGGGTTCCATGATCTGGACAAAGCAAACATCCAGATGGACACACACACACAAGAACACAGGAGTTAACTCGGGGCACATAAACCAGCAGCTCTCAACTACCAAGAGGGCCTTGGCAGGCCCTGCATGTGCAGCTCTCCTGCTGCCAGGGCCTGGCCACCAGCAGGGAGAGGCTGCACCCACAGGGAGAAGAACCAGGAATCTCTCACCCCTTTGTCAGCAGTGGATGTTGAGGGAAAAAGGAAAACCACCACAGGCTGCTGCTTTCTGATGCTCTGCACTGCTCACAGAGGAAGCACTGCTGCAGCACACAGGGATAACAGGGGCTCAGTGATGGGCACTGCTGGGACCAGCAGTCACAACTTCTGCTGGCCCAAACACATTGCTGCAGCCTCCTGCTCCTACATTAATTTGTACATTTACAAATATATCCTGTGCAGTTTATTTTACCTGGAACAGTGAGCCCCTGTGTCCTCTTAGACTATCAACTCTTTAAGTTTACTGAGAGTAAATTGATCAGTATGGTTTAAATATGAATCTGTCGTTATTTAAATGACAAGTTTATGGATTAATTTAAAATAAGTACAGGTGCTTTCTCTGAGCACTGCTCATGAAGGTAATTTATGGTAATTTGCTGATGATGGCACACCTGTGTTTTTATCCAGCTTGTATTTACTTCCGAGTTCTGAAGCAGAGTCTCCAAAGGCACTTGCCTCATTAGTGCCATGCTGGGAGCCACGGGGTTCCTGGCACAAACAGGCAACAATTTTCCTTCAGCTCTCACAAAGGTTTGTCCACAGTGCAGCACAAGTGATGGGAGCACAGCTGAGACACCACACAGGCACCCCTCACCTCTGCCCACGTTACACAGGGACGGCACAGGCTGCTCCAGGGGAGCCTCTCCCATTCTGCCTCCCCTCCTGTTCTTCTGGAATATGAGGGGGGAGAAATCCCCAGCATGTAAAGGGTGATCTCAGGGTGGGTGTCAGGTGCCCCAAGCTTTGTCACACACGATGGACAGAAGGACAGACAGCACCCCTGGAGAGAACCTTGGAGCGGGAAGAGCTTAGAAAAAAATCCCAACTCAATTTCAAATCCCCTATTAGAGATTTCTGATTCTATAATCAAAGTGTAGGTGCTCATTTTTTCCTCCATAAGCCTTTCTTCATCTTTTTTTACACAAAACACCGCCCTTTAGCAACCTGCTAGTCGTAGCTCCTCACTCTTAGGTATTCTTTGAAAATGCAATTATGCCAGCAAGGAACTGCACAGATGTGCAGTTACACGTAGAGAATAAGCTGTGCAGCAAAAGTTCAGCAGCAGCTGGGATAAGTGTCAATAATGATGAAGCTGATGGGACTCAAGTATTTCAGCTACACCTTTTATAATTTATTTTCCTTTTAATAAACAGATATGCATATGGACAGTCCCACCGACTAATGCAGGACATGCTTGTGCTCTGTTGGTTCCAACAGAGCTGTGCATCAATGCAAGCACACACGTAGGTCTTGTCAGGAATGAGAGATTACTTCATTAAAATGTTAAAGAAATTCAAATTAAATACTCCAGCTCTGGTAGAGGCTGTGAGCTAACCTACAGGCTATTTACACATACAAACCTATCTCGAGTACTAGACAAAATTTAATTCTCAACCACTATAACCACTCTGATTGAGCTTTTGTAAACTTTGGGCATGAAGACATATGCAAGCCATTTATCATTTCTTTTACTGTGATAAACCAAAGGTGTTTTGCAAGAAGTTCTAATTTGTTGTATTAATTATATTCAATAATAAAAGCACAATACTGCGGTCTCAGTATAACTCAGTAAAATCTGACTTTATGCATGAGACTATTTAAAGAAGTATTGGTTTAAATTAAGTGTTTTCTGTTTCAAGTGCTTTTACCATTTTTTGTCTGGACATTCTGTATTCATACATTGACTTTTCTTAACCCATTGGTCTTCAACTCCTCCCTTGTTCCAGATTGGATATCCATCCATCCATCCATTGCAGGCAGTTGATGCCACGAGCATTCCCTGTCAGCACCACTCATGTGGACAAACAAATCCATTTATCCCTTGGACAAAGAGCACACCTCATATCCTTAATTCACATCTATTTGCCAATAGTGGACATCTGATACTAATTTTTTTTAAGTGTCAAAAGGGCTTAAAAGCCCAAGTCCCACTAAAAACCACACAGAGCTTTAACAATAAATATTATCACACTTTTCTGTTTTATGTGAACTATTCAGCATGTTCCGGTATAGTTACACACAAATCTCCAAGCAATTAAGTTGCTGATCGAAAGTGGAAGTTTCTAACAAATAAAACATCGAGAGATGGGAAAAAACCTAATAAAACAACACAAAATCCCAAAACTCAAACCTCTTTTCTCCTAAAGAGGAGGAAAGCAATTCCACCTTACAAAATGTTTATTTACAGAATCATAACGCTGGAAGAGACCTTTAAGACCATCAAGTCCGAACCTTTAAAGGAAACCTTCCTTACAGGTCTCCTTCCTTAGGCATCCCCTCCAATGCCTGGGAGGGGAGCGCGAAGGGAATATTTATAAAAGAATTATCGAGACACCCGAACCAAGAAGCGCCCGCGGCAGGAATCCACCGCATCCGACATAAAGGCAGAACATGGCCCCAGGGAACCCCGATCCCTCCGGGATCCGCGGGAAATCCAGCGGGAAATCCAGCGGGAAGCCCCGCGGCCTCCCGGGGGCGGAACTCCCTCCCTCCTTCCCTCCCTCACGCACCGCCCCCTCAGGAGGCCCCGCGGGGGCTCCCCCGCGCCCGCCCGTGGCGGTGAGGGGAGGAGGCTCAGCGCTCCCCTTTTCCCCTGGCTACAGCCTCGCCCCGCTCTCCCCGCCCGTGTACCCGGGCCCGGGGCTGCGGGGAGCGGGGAGCGGGGCGGGGGCCGCGCCTCACCTGCGTGCCCGACTCCGCCCCGCCGGACGCGTCACCCATGGCGGCCCCGCGGCCCCGCGCCCGCCGCCGCCCCGCAGCGCCCCCGCCCGGCCGCGCCCTCTGCGCCTGCGCGGCTCGGCCCCCCGGGAGCGCGGGGAGGAGCCTGAAGGCTGTGGAGTCGCAGGTTCGAGTCCCGCCTCCGGCTCGATTCACCCTGCCCACCCGCCCGACCTTCCTACGCGGTTTAGGATTCCTTGGGCACGGCCGGGAGAATCACAGAGTCAAATAGGTTGGAAAAGAGCTCTGGAGTCATCGAGTACAACTTGTGACTGAACACCACCATGCCAAGCAGATCATGGCACTGAGTGCCATGTCCAGTCTTTCCTTAAATGTTGTATTGCACTAAACCAGAGATCAATCTTACACTTAAACAGCTCCAGGGACGGTGACTCCGCCGCCTCCCTGGACTGTCATTCCAGTGTCTAATAATTCCTTCCAAGAATAAATTCTTCCTGCTGTCCAACCTAAACCTCCTCTGGCACAACTTACAACCACATCTTCTCATCATATCCTGAGTTACCTGAGGGAAGAACCTGACTCCCACCCAAAGACAAGTTGTTTATTTATTTTTAAGGACTTTTCTTTCTCCAGATGTGTCTGGGTTTTTTCTGCTCCTGCTGGAAAGCAGCAGGAGGCTGGGCTGGTGTGACTCAGGGGATGCTCCTTGGTGGCACTGGGCAGCTGTGACTCAAGGGAAGCTCGTTCGCGTGGCTGCGATTAAACTCTTGACGCCTGCGAAATTGCTCTTTGCCAAAGCCAGCTCTCAATTATGGCTTAAATTAAAAGGGGTTTAGAGCATTTTTGAGAAGTCCCTGGAATGAACGGGGCTTGCGTGGTGTGTGATGCTCTGAGGCAGGAGCTGATGGTCAGCAGCTTGGTCACACCAGCAGCCTGTGGTCAGCAGCAGGACCTGCTCCTCCCGCGCCACGGCCCATCCACTGCAGTTGTGCAACCTGGGCAGGCAAGAGGGATGGGCACAGGGAGAACACAGGAGAACCTGTTTGTTTTTTCCATAGGCTAAATGCAAAACCAGCAGGATAAGAATAGCAGCTCCCAGTATCTGCATATCAAAGAGCAGCAGTGATACCATCCCTTCAGGTCTAGGAGGTTATCGGTGATACTGCACGTCCTTACAGTCAGGAGGAGAAACTGGTGGTGGAGTTCTCTGCTTCTTCAAAGAAATCATGTTTGTCTATACAAAAGACTTTCTACTAGCATGTACCACAACAAAAAAATCTAACCTCAGATGCAAGGCATTAGCTTTGTTTACTCTTTCAACCCTTTTTCAGCCCAAAATACAGAGCTCCAATGCAAAACACACTGCTGCTGCCACTTGACTAACTCCAGATGGATGGCACCAGATAGATTTAACCCAACTCAAACCTCTAGTTTTGGTGCCCAGTCCTAATTCTGCTCATTAAAGTACAGAAGGGAGATGGTTGCTCTGCACAGCCAAAGTAGTCTTTGTCTTTTTCTTGTATGGATACATGTGCCAAATTTTCAGAGGCATGGTGAGAAAGACTTGGATGGCCATGGGGAGGGCACAAAAATGCAACTACAATACTTTTGGTTTCATTGTATTGAAGGAAGTTTCTTCTTCGTATTTGTTCCTTCTTTGTATTTCTTCTGTGTTTTGGAAGAAGTCTACATAAGGGACAGACAACTTTAAGAGCCGTGTATCTGAGTATTCTTACAGTACCTCAGTGGTCTGGGCCACCTGGAAGAGTTTAAAAGCTTTGTTAATTAGTAGTGATTGTCCTTGAAGCTGACTGAGGAGTGACCTAACCCAAGAGCAGAGTGATGACAAAGACATTACTCACTGCATCAACCACATGATTTTTTTTTTTTTTTGGTAATTATAGGTTCTTTGTTGCTCTTGTCCTCTAATTAAAGATGTTGTACTAATTTTTAAAAAGTGATTGCTAGTTGAATTCAGAGCCATAAATATACAGCACAGATAAATACCAGTCGACTGAAGCCCACTCCCAGCTCATCACTCACCATTGTGAGAGTCCCAGTAGGGTTCTGTGGGAGCTCTTCCACTGCACAGCTGAACACAGCTTTGGCATTACAATCTAATGCAAAATGAAGTATCACAGTTCAATGGAGATTAAGCAGCAAATATTTGAGAGAGAGGTTAAAAACACAGAACTCATATGAGCAGAAAAAAAAAAAGATATTAAGGATATTTAATAGCTTGAAATAGTACATCGCAATTAGAAATGTGTAAATCAAACACACCGGTCACCCTGATGGGCAGATTGCACATCAGCAGTCAGCACTGCTGGCATCTTACCACGTTTTGTAATATTTTATCAAAGGTGTCAATGTAGTTTTAATAGTTAATCTTTTTGTTTGTTTGTTTGTTTGTTTTTTGTTTATTTTTCTCCCTGAATGGCAAACCTCTTCATTGACCTCGCTTCTTAGGAGAAAAACAGTAACATGGGTAAGGAGAGAAATTCTTTACCATTGGTAAAGAGCAATGATTTTAATTGTACCCTCTATTTTTTGGGCTGCTGGTGGGTTTATTTATCTATTTATATGTTTCTATTTATTTATTTATTTATGATTCATTCTTTCATATTTTTCTGTAGCATTTCTGAGTGATAGTGGGCGATCCAGGAGTACAGGATCCCACCCACCCCTTACTCTTCCTTCTCAAACAGCAGATTCCCCCTTAAAGCAGCACAGCTCTAAGTAGCTCATAGTATCCAGGGTCTCCATGCCCCAGCACTCCTGTTTCTACAGGCAGAAAATGAGTGTTCCTTTGTTTGGCATGAGGGGAGCCTGAGGGGGGCCCCAGGAGCCACAGCACTGCTGGTGTAGCCATCGAGCAGCAGGAACAAGGACTTTCATCCGAGGAGTAGAAAGATCACACTCTAGGGGTGAACATCTCTGTCTTTATGAAATGTGTATTCCAGAGAAAATTCCTATTTCTTAACCTTGATTTTGAAGATTAAATACAGGATGCCAGCATCTCCCATGCTGGGATCCTGTATTTTCTACTGCATGTGTTTAAGACCTGCATTGTTGCGAGGAAAAATGACAGTGCAAGAGAGGAAGGCATTTGAAGTGGATTAGCAAAATTATTTTTTATTGTAGTTTTAAAAATTTTTTTGCTTCTTTATACATTCACTATCATTAATTTCAGCCAGCAGAAGGAAACTGGGATGGGTTCTGGAGGAGGAAGGACTAGCTCAGGTGCCCCAGGGATGTTGAGAGTCTACTGTATATATAAACATTTAATTTATTTTTAAAATGCAAAGTCCTAAATTTAAATTGCCAGTTGGTCTACAATAGCCTCAAGAATTCAATTATTAGACTTTAGATGGCAGTCTAAAGAACTAACACCCTGTCCTGGAACAAGGCCTGAGGTAAGAGCTTAAACAAAAGGGGAAATGAATGAAGAAAACCAATATGTTGACAAGAAAGTTAGATTGTGTGAGGATGTTTGCAAAAGAACACATCAAATTTTTATATTTAATTAAGTAATAGCTAATTTAGAAACTGGGATGTAAATGCTTCCTCCTTTGAGCGATTGGGTTTTTTTCCCAGCCACACAGATTTTGCTCCAACATAAGCTTCATCATAAGTGTATTGTCACTTAATGTTCCCTCACAAGATTTGTGTGGGTGACATTCCAGCACAAACCAGCTCCAAACAGATCTTCTAGCTTGAAAACAGTTTGTTCATATAGTTGAACTAAACTCTTTCAGTAAAGTCAGTTGTTGTTTTACTCATTAATGTCCAGACTCTTAAATACCTTCATTCCAAAGGTGACAAAATGACTCTTCCAAAAGTCATTGCACAAAAGAATCACTCCTAGAAATAAACCAGAAAGGTTTTGAGTTGAATCTTATCTCCTCCTTTGTGTAGTAGTGCTAAAGAATCACTCCTAGAAATAAACCAGAAAGGTTTTGAGTTGAGTCTTATCTCCTCCTTTGTGTAGTAGTGCTCAAACCCCAAAATGTTTATCAACTAAAGACTATCTCAAAGTTGTAAGCAGACCTAAAAAAGATTAATAATAGTAACAGAAGTAGTAGTGGTAGTAAGAATTAAGACTTAAAGATGTGTTGAGTCTCCATGTAGTGAATGCCATCAGATTAGTTGCAGCCTCTCTGTTGTGTGACTCCTCCAGTTTCATGGAGCTGATTTCAGCCTTACTGTTCCAAGTTTCTCTCAATGAGTGCAGTGATGTGTCACTGGGTTTTATTAGATTTTTGCTTTTATTTTTTAGAGCAGATGGCTGATTCTTTTTACCTGGAGAGCTGCCACTTTCTTTAGATGCATTTGGGCTTTTTGGTAGTCTCATTTATCTGTTTATTTGAGAAATAAGTAACCCAAATTGCAAATGTGTTATAATTTCACTGACCTCAGAAAAGCTGATAGAGTTCCTGAATTTTGTTGAAAAAATAAAAACAACCCCACAAAGAGAAAATAATTTAATCCACTGGTAGCTGGACTGCTAGCCACGAAACAGCAAGTCCAGGTCTTTATTAGTTCTGGCATCTGTGATCATGGAATCATAACATGGTTTGGGTTGGAAGAGACCTTAAAGCTCATATATTCCCATCCCCTTGCCATGGACAGGGAACCTTTCACTAGACCATGCTGCTCAGAGCACAATCCCACCTGGCCTGGAATAGTTTCATGGCCAGTTGCTGGATATTCTGTTTTGCTGGATATTTCTGAGACTATCTTTCAGCTTGGAGACATACTTGCAGAATAAACTTGCTCTGTGTAGCCATTCACCTGTATTTATGTCTAGGTTTCTTATTTGCCTTTCATCAGCTTGTATTCCTGAGCTGAAATTCCTTCATGTTTGTTTTTTACCACATTGTACTGACAGTACCACAGCTACTTCTGTCCTGCCTGAATGATTCTGCACTGGCTCACTGCAAAGTTGCCAGATCCTCCTTGCTTGGACTGGGTTTGTGTTGGTGACCCAACCAGGGGTAATTTCTTGTCTGTCTATGGCCACAGTTTCAGGTTAGCAATAAGTAAGCAAGATTTTCAGAGAAGAACATGTAGTTTGTAAAGCCACTTTCATAGCCAGCAGTGACTGCAGATGAAGTTTCTCTTTGAGTACTTGAGCTCTGACCTGCAGCCCATGGAGGGAGAGGTCTTGTGTTTGACCTTGTGAACCTTCCTCTCTGCTCAAACCCCACTGATGGAAATAAAACAAATTTTGCCTCAGTCAAACATGCTTGTGAAAATATCCTCTGCCTTCTACAGTGCTGTTCAATGAAGTATTAATGATCTTTCTAAATTCTGCTCCTGTGGGTTACCCTTTGCTTGAGTGTTGATGCCCTTACAAGCGCCAGGTTTTCCATAGAATCCATGCAGGCACTCTGACCCTGCTGAAGAATTCACACAAATCCTAGGCCTGTCAATAGGAGTGAATCAGTATCTTAATTAATTAGCTATTTATGCTCCCCTAGGCACACTGCTAAAAGGGCATCCTCTAGTAGGGTAGCTGGCACTGAGTTCAAGCTGACTGGTATTTCTTGGTGAAGACAAACCACAATTTGCCCATGTGGTACAGAGAACTAATGGTATATTTCAAGTGTGCAAGAAAAATAACTGTATAATCCGGGCCATTTATTTTATTTTATTTTATTTTTCTTTTCTTTTTTTAACTGACTAGGGAATCCCCATTTTATCCTTTTTACACAAATTTAGCATTAAAGTTTCTGTTTTCTCTAATCCCCATGGACCTCCTGTCAGCGTGGAATATACATCTATTTCTTTTCTTTTTGATCTTAACACTTGTAAGTAATAAATAATTGATTGCCCAAGGAATTCTGGGAATATATTCAGCCTTAAATTGAGCACTAAACTATTTGCAAATGTGCTTAGGCACTAGTCCAAAAGATACATCAAAAGAATGTCAATGGATATTGGGAAGTGAAGTGCCATCATATGTTGGAATTAGGAAGCATAAAATGTAAGTAGAGAGATAACACTGTCAGATCTGCTGCCAGTAGTAATAGAAAAAGGTATGTTTTTATGGAAGGCTAAAAACTGTTGTTCAAGCCACACCAGACTTTTACCTCACTCCAGACCCTGTTCAGGCAATGCCTTGTTTTTGACTGTTGTCTTTAAACTTGGACTTGACAGTGCTCTCATCCCAGAGATACCTAAAGCTGAGCCTGCACAGCCTGTGTGCTCCATCTGTCAGAGAGACCTGGGTACATTTCCTGCAGTGACTGCCCATCTTTGGCACTGCACACAGGTTTTCTGCGGCACTCTGATTTCACCATGGCTCCAAGCCCCCACAGAAGGCTGCTCAGTAAAGTGACCAAGTCTGTCCTACTGTGGGTAAACTCTTTGTAGGGTCTGAGCTAATCTCACTACATCTGCACTGCTGTGCTTGCAGCAGGATCATACCCCAATATCTGGATATCTGTGAATAAATTTAAGTGTTGTGTGATGTTGGCCTTGCCACTACCCTTGAAGCTCTGCTCTTCATGGAGCACATCCTTTGGGAATCCACTTGGAAACAAACAAATAAGATGTGTGTTGATGGTAACGACAAGGAAGAGTGAGGATGGATTTATTTACCAAAGGTAAATTGTTCTTGACCAGCCTGGTTGCTTTTTATGGTGAAATGACTGGCTAAAAAGATGAGAAAATGGATGTAATACATTACCTCTTCAGTAAGTCTTCTATAGGATCCTTATCTGGAAGATGAGGAAGTACAGCTTGGATGAACAGACTGTTAGATCAGTTGAAAACTGATTGGATCATGACGTTTGAAGAACAGTTATCAACAGCCCAAAACTCAGTAATTATGTACCCCAAGACTGGTGGTGTTCAATATTTTCATTATGATCAGTGAGAAGGCAAATTCTAAAAACCTGCGTATGATGCTAACCTAAGGGAAATGATCAGCACCCTGAATAACAGAGGTTTCAGAGGGACTGAAAACATCTGTGGGTGGGACCTTAAGACATTCAGTAAGGTGTGTGAAGCCTGGTACCTGAGCAGAATAACCTCATGCAGCAACACAAACTGGAAACTTACTGTGAAATGTGGAAACTCAGAGCAAATTTGAGGGCAAGTGCTACAGTTTTCATCTTGGGAGACTGAAACTGGACATTAGCAGAATTTCTTCAGTAGGAGGACAGTACAGCGCTGGAATACATTTTTTGGAAGAGTGGTGAAATCTTGGTCCTTGAAGGTTTTCAAGATTCAGCCAAAGAAATCCATGTCTGGTTTGATTTATAGTTGGTGACAGTCTAGCTTTGAGTGGGAGGTTCGTTCAAATGGCCTTCAGCAGCTTATTCCTGTTTCTCTGACTCTGCAATGCTTGTTTCCACACAGCAGCCTGAGGAGTCTCAGGTGAGTTTGCCTGTGACCTGCCTGGGTCTGTAGGGTTTTCCTTGCTTAGATGTTTCTCAGAAGTTCCAGTCTGTGCATACTGGACATCTTTGACCTTGGCTATGGATCAAAGATGGCTTTGCAATGGCTTTTTCAGAGCCTTTTCAGTCTCCCGGTACTGAGGAAAGCTGCATTATCCATGATGGATGTTACATCAGCCTCAGAGAGTCTCTTGTGCAAGGCAGCTGGGATTACCTGCTGTGAAGTTGCACATGTGGAGAGTTACAGAGGCCATCCTGCACCCTGGCATGCTTGTAGCTCTTCTGTCACAAGGATGGAAGATGGTCATGGAAGCAACAGCAAGATGGAATTGAGTCAGCCAACAGTTTAACAATCTGTAGTTCTATCAGAGAATAAAGTCTGGCAGAAAACAAAAATTCTCTTGTGGACTCTCTTGGCTGAATAAAAACGGGATGAAGGGATATCTCATCTTCAAAATCTCCAGGTAGAAGTGTTTTGGAAGTGCTGAGATATTATAGGTTAACAATTTGAGTGTGAAAGCTGCCCCATGAAACATGTTTTCTGATCTTAACATTAAATACAGTAAGATATTTGAAAGAAAGGAAGCCATAGTTAAAGTGAAGGATTTAAAAAATGTTCTTGTTAGCTCAGCTCACTGGTGAATTAGAGTACAAGACTTTGCTCTTTGGGTTTTGAAATACTGAAATTCCCCTAGGATGGGAAACCTCCTCCTACTGGTTGTTAAAGAAAATAGCCATCTAATATTCTGTTAGGTTAAACAGCTTGTTGTGGCCTGGGAACATTATCCTGTGTTTTGTTTTCCTATATTCATTGTGTCCTGACACCACTGCAAAACTTCACTTTGGGATAAGTAGCATTTCTCTAATTTTTAAATGTATTCACTTGGCTTGTGATCATACCTATTTCAATGCTTGATTTTCTGCACATGCTCTCACAATAAACTGCGGACAGGAACATTCACTGAAGCAGCAAATTTGTAAGGCAACATTCAAATATAGCTGCAATAAATAATTCTAAATAAATATATTAAATAATTCTAAATATGTTAAATAATTCTAATTAAGTATGTTAAAAATATATATAAATCACATTTTTTCCCATGAACTGTATGTTGTGTACTCACATAAGTAGTGATGGCCTGAGTCTTCTGATGATGCATTTTGCAACAAACTTGCTGAGGGATAGGTTACAAAAAGAGTTCCTCTTATAGAAACATTTGGAAAAAAAGTTAAATCTGCTATTTGGTAACAATAGTCTCTGGAGGGAAAAGTGTGTGATAATCTCCTTTCTCTTCAAATGGGGTTTTCTGACATACTTTCTCAGCCTATGTACATCATGAAAACATGATCGCCTCTTTCGCTGCCACAACCTGTGACAATCAGTGCAGCAGTGAACAGTGTTCATTTGAAACATTAAGCACTTCACTAAATCTTAAATTAGCTGAGTAATTTGAAATTTTCAGTGTGCAGGCTGAGGTTACAATTGCCTGAAGGCTTTAAAACAACAGAAACTCAAGCTGCTCCTGGAAGATGTGAACCCTCCCAGGTCTGCAGGTCCTTGCTCTGTCCTTTGGGCTGTGCTGGTGGTCGTGCACTGAACCAGGTCAGCCTTGCAATGCTGCTGGGACCTGATGGAGCTGAGAGGAAGAATGGTACCCCAGTTTTGGTGCTCAATTCCCTGGTGCAGAGATGGCATCATGAAACCAGAAGTGAGAGAGGCCAGGCCAGGCTTCTCTATTTAAGCTGACAAAAAGTGACTGCAGTTGTAGGGATACCTCAAAGCACTGTTAAATCTCAGAAATTAATTTATCCTTTGTGAGATTTAGTCTCAAAAACAAAGTCTGAAATTCTGAAGCATGCAATGAAGTGTCCAGAAGAAAATATCCTAATGCCAGAGCACCTGGAAGTGATCCAAAATTGTTTGTGTGCCTGACCCAACACAGGGCATTTCTACCCTTTGATTTGTGAGGGAACTGTGATAGATCCATAGGCTAAAATGATTTCTGAATAAATCCTCTGATGGCAGCAGAATTTCAACAAGAATTATTTCACACATAGCTACAGCAGCAACAAGTGTGTTACAGTGCTTCCCCCAAAGACCTGCATGCAGACACTTGCTTGGATTGATTAAACAGATGCTCAATAACAAAGAAGATGATCTAGGACAACTTGGAAAGTTTGGAAGTGGCAGCAGACTTGTGGGAGCTGCACAGCCCTTGACCATGAATTTCTGAGAACCTCTCCATGTCCAGCAGGTATTTCAGAAGTTAACTGAAATATTAAAAATTACTACAATAAGAGCAATAAGAGCAGGCTTTCTGACAACTCACACCAGGAAAAAAAAAGGTCTTGGATTTCTAAGAGACTTGTCTGTGTCTATGGTAACTGGAAAATCTGTTTCTCAGGATGCATTTGTAGAAGGAGAATGGGACATGGAAACATCTGCAAAATTTGTGTGGAATCACTGGTCTGACAGGTACTGAGGATGCTGAGAGCAAAGGAATAGGAAAGAATGGGGCTGGTTTGCAAAAGAGGGGAGATGGGGGCTGATGTGGTTAGGACTCTGAAATTAATACCACAGCTTCTAATTGAACACGACAGCCCCTAATATTGCTGGGTTTTTTTCTGAAATTAAGGATAACAGTAACAGAGTAACAGAGCTGTGGGAGCCAAGAAAAACTCTTCTTACCCCATAATCTGGAGGCTTCAGCAGACTATTGTGTTTGTCTGCTCTTCTAAAGTGAACCTAATAGTTCCTTCAAAAATAAAATAAAACAGCCAGAATCATTCTCTCTATTCTCTTTTCCCTCTTACCATTGGCAAAGCCTCAACAGGCCAAAGCCTTCACTAAAGTAATCCCCAACCCCACAAATTAATGTAAAGAGTAGCATGGAGATAAAAAAAAGGCATAATTTGGTTGATATTACAGCTGCAGGAGCAAGTGTTCTCCATGCTATCAAGAGATGAGGTGCCTCTGAGAAGTTAAATAAAGCTGCCCTAAGAGCAGTAAAAGGGAACACAAATAGGTCAGTTTGCTTCCTTTGGAAGCAACTCTGCTCATGCTTTAACACAGACATAAATGAGGGGCCTGGAGAATGAACAGGAAACACTGTTGATAAGTTTGAGCGATTGTGGAAGTATCTTTTGGAGGTAGAATTCAAACTTTATCTGTATCTTCAATATTGCCCTCTTTCTCTTGGGATCCTGTCTTGGAAAAAAATTCCACTTCACATCCAAGGGAAAAAAAAGAATCATTAATTATAAGCATCTCTGCTTACATATGACCATGCACTGACCTCTATATGGCTAAATGAACTGTGCCACCACTTTTTTTTTCTTCATTTTATCACCTTTTATTTTCAGTCCCTTTTGTCCTTATGGCAAGTTGTGCTTTGCCTGTGGGATATTTCAGTCCAGGTAGTTGCCATGTGCTCCCCTCCTCACTGGCAGCTCTTTCACTTGTGTCCTTTCCTACCACCCACTCATCCCTCAGTGACTTGGCACAGAAAATGATGCTTGGAGGATTACCAGAGCACTGTCTTTGCAGGGGCAGCCAGGTGTTGACCACAGGAGAAATAAATGCCCATTTTCCTTTTCTCAGGCTCGCCCACTCCCTCTCAGTTAAACAGGAGGTGAACCAGGCCCTGCCAGTGCCTCCATGCCTGCTGACGTTCTCCAGCTGTGCATTCCTCATCTGCCTCTGCTCTTTATTTCCCCCCACCTCCGTTTTGAAGGATGAAAGTAATGACAATGTGGGATTCTAAAAATAATCGAGCTGCTTGCAGGTTCTGTGACTGCGCTGTGGGCTGTGTGAAATCCGAGGCAGCAGAACGCCTGCTTACGGCATTGCTCTAGGTGGGAATCTGTTCTGTGCCCTCAGACAAGGCTGGAGACACAAAAGCCCAAAGGCCAACACACTAAGGGAGATGTTGGCAGTGGTTGCCTGAAACCCTGTGTGTGTCACAAGTAATGTCCCCACTGGAATATGTGTTCAGTGACAGATCTCCATTACAGTAAATTAGGTGTTTGCCAGTACATGAAGATTCATCAAGTGAAGCACTTCAGGGACTGAGCACATCCATCCTCCCAAGGGCACCCCAGGCGTACTTGATCCCAGTGAGGGAGTTATTTTTTTCAGGCTGCAGGCCTCAGAGCTGAAGAAGTCCCTTCTGCTCCCTCACCTCCTCCTACTTCCAGCCACTTCTTCCCACTCTCTTACTCCTCCTTCTGCTACTCTGGCACAAGCATTTGGGCATGTGGTGAAGTGCAAAGGGAGAGCTAATCTGACTTAAAAAAACTCTGGCTGAAAAAGAAGAGGTGGGGGGTTATCTAGCTCAGCTCCCTGCTCTAGTTTATTTGCAGCAACCTAGGAGGTACAAGGAGAAACAATGTAGGAGCAGGGACGCCTTTAGCAGACAAAGATGCTCAAAATATTGCTCATCAGGCTGTGATAGGATTTCCTTTTTGTGATGACTTCTTCCTGCCACCTGCAAGGAGACAAGACAGCCCTGTGGCAGTTTGCTTGATGGGGATGGGGAGGAAATAACCTGTTCACAAGTGCTGGGTGCCAAACTGGGCTTCAAAGGGGAATTCAGAAGAAACTGTCAGGTGACAGTCAAGATCTATATTCTACTTTGACATATATTTCAGTTTAAAATAAAAGTTTTTAACTAGTGAAGCTCTTCATGGTTTGAATCTCCCTACCTCCAAACAGAGGAACTATCACTTAGTTCAAAGCACTGATAAGAGAAACCACTGGACCATTAGAGAATCCTCTACTGAAAGGGAAATACATCCTTGGTTATATCAAGGAGTTTTGCATCTGTACTCCAAAACTTAACAGGTTATGTAATTTGTAAAATATCTTTCTATGAATTTTTCTTGTGATGTTAAATGTTATCATTGTGTACACATTATCATTGTGTATATCTATTTATATATATCTTCTTACCTCCTTTGTTTTTCAGTCTTACTCACCTCTTGTCCTCTGGAGATAACTGGAGGCTGTAGAGTGTTTTCAATGAGTCAGTTTGAAAGTGACTCTGGGGATCTGAGGTTGCACAAGTGCTTTTGAAAACACAACCAAACACTTGATATACCCAGTAGCTTCAGGCATTAGGTTAAAGTGAAATAATGCTTCAAAACTAATTCCTGGCCATCAGGCAGTGATTCCAAGTGAAGACAGATAGCTCAGAGGCCATGTCAGTGTGCTGGAGGCAGTAACTCTCCTTTTGTTTGTAATGAATCTATGGGATGATGAAGCCTGTGGGCTGAGGAAGAAGCTCCTGGGATAGATGATGAGATGAAGATGTGTCTGAGACCAGATGCCTGACTTGGGACTGCCTGGGGGTGTCTCTGTCCCTTGCAGATCAAGAATACTGAGTTCTAAGAAGGTAGGTAATGATAGGTGGACTCTGAAATGGAAAAATACAAGCAGTCACTGAGTGGGAACAAGATTCCTGCCTTCTGGAGCTGCCCATAATTAAGGAGTCAGATTGATGCTTAGCTTCTCAGTGGCCCAGTGAAAGTTGTCTTCCTTGCAGTTCAGTGAGCCAGCTGTCATGGGAGATGCACAGGAGTGGGGCTGAGCAGTTTCTATTCCAATGGCTGGAAGATCTTGCTAGAGTAGTGGGAGCTGTGGGAAAGAAGAACAAAAGACCCAGATTTTTTATACTCTGGGAGTGTGCTGCAGAGGCTCAGCTGTGATCTCCACCTGTGTTCAGCAGTGAACTCCTGTGTAAGGCTCACTTGGATATACTGAGATCATGTTTTATTTTGCTTTTTTCCAGGGAGCTTTGCAGAAAGCAAAATTATGAGGCAGCCTTTAAGGGCTCACTATGTTTCTTCTTTTTCAGACCTCAGGTCAGGTTTATTCCAAAGTGATGACAAAAGTTGATATTGATGTATAAACACACACACACACACACACACACACACACACACACACACACACGTTTATGTGTACAATAAGTTCCTCTGGGAGTTATTTGGTACTGCAATAAATGGCCAGAATCACTATTTGGAATTCTCCAAACTGGCTGATTTGCTGGTAATGTAAATGGGGAGGATCTGACCTTCTGGCTATCAAGCCCTTTGTATTTTGCTTTTTTCAAATCCCAGCAGAAATGCTGGTGTCTGGGGTGTGGTACAGAGAGATGACCCATGACATTGTCATTAAAAAGTAAGTAAGGGTTCACAAAGTGATGATGCAGTGACTGCGTCCCTGCAGTGTGCCCGGCAGACTGTGACTACTGGATTACTGGATAATCTTTATTGCCTCAGTCTATGGAACTCTCAGCTCCTGAATTATGTTAGAATCTCATATTTCATCTACAAAACTGTGAAGCAGGTACATTTTTCAAACAGTATGAACATTTTTCTTTCCTATTTTTTTCAGGCCTTTCCTGAGGGAGCCACAGTGTCTGGCTAAGTGGAAAAGTAATAGTGCATCTGCAATGAATAGATAAGATAAAAACTTGCTCTATTGTAAAGGGTGCAGCTGCTTGATTGCATCTGCTTATTTTGTCAGTATGTGATTCCCACTTTCCTCTTGTCAGGCTTTGAGATTGTTAGTACTGAATCTTTACCTCACTGCTTGCATCTGCTGATAGTCTTTCTTACTTTGAACCTCATGGTATGATAGCCTGAGCTGCTGTAATGACAGTTTTTTATGCAAAAAAACCTCCCCACAAACAACAAAACAAAGCCAGCTGAGGAAAGGCATGGCACCCACACATGTCCCAAAGAACTACCTCTTCCTTAGCTGCTCTGAAGAGTTGCTACAAGCCTTTCTCAGAGTGGGAGTACAGGCAAGAGGAAATCTGATACGCAAGGATTTATGGCATGGTGGCCATGCATGTCTGCCTCAGCTGGAGGTCTGCTTGTAGTGTGGGTAAGAACATTTAATTTAACTTTGATCTACTTTGCTTGGGCCACAGGCAGGGTGAGGAGATCAATGCAAGCACCACCCACTCTGTTAATCACCCCCAGCCCCCTCCGCGCCGTCACTGCTGCCCGTGGCCGAGATACAAAGATTAGCAATGCTTTGCATACGTTTACAGGTGCTGCAATTGTATTTTTATTTCCAGTTGCAGAACAGACCTGTTGCACTATGGTGTACGTGAAGGTGGTGTGTGAAACCAGGTGTCCACAGACTTGCAAGTCTTTGTTTTCGCAAACGCTGATGCCATGATAGGGAGACTCAGGACACGGGGGTTGCCTCTGTACAGCAGTAGTATCAAAACATTTTGTTATGCATTAGCAAAATTCTATGCTTTGTGGAAAAAGCCTAGTTTATCTGCTAGTTGATAGATAATTCAGTGCCCCCAAAACAAGTGGAGCTGGATGCAGGGAGGTATGAGTGGAGATACAGGAGCTGAGGGGGAAGCAGCAGCAAAATATTTGAAGAAAATTATCTTTGTCCATATAGGAGAAGATGAAAATGCTGCTTAGGGAAGATGGGTTTCCCTTGATATATTATATAGGGAAATAATAAGTTTTGAAAGTGACTGAGCTTATATAACTTTACAAGGCTGAGGCTTGCACAAACCTTCATGGTGCTTGAGGTAGAAAAGGAAAAAAAGGTGTAAATCAATGGACAATTACCACAGGTTTGAGTACTCTGCAGTGAGTGACAGATGTTGGATATCGGACCTGTGAACTTAGAATCAAAACAAGACCTCGCACTCAGCATTTTTACTGCTAAATGGATGAATACTGTCAGTGAGTTAAGTCCAACTAGAGATTCAGGGGAATTTTAATATGCAAATGCTCAATGAAGATTGAGTATGGAGTTAGCAGTAAGGTCTAGCTCCAGTTTTTGAGATTTTTGTGGGAAGGCCTTGGAGAATGAAGCAGCCCATTTCACTGTTGACAGAATGAATATCCCAGGATTTTCATGTAACTGAAGAGAATTAGCTCCTGGCCTCTGGGGAAGGCTGGGTTTCCATCTCCAATCATGTATGTCAGTACCAGTCTCAGAGCCCTTCTGGTGTGTGACTTGTTGCAACCTGAAAAATTCACAAGTTTTTCCTCAAAAGCTTTTTTAAAAATAGTTCTGCTGCTTAGGAAAGTTACACACAGACTCAGAGAGATAGTTGGTCTAAATAGCAGGGGTTTAGGAGATGAGGAATGGCATGTTGCTTTTAATGGTGCTTCAGACCAGCTATTGCCCTACTCCTGCAGCAAAGCTTGGTCAGGCTCCGTTTTGTGCCTCTGGGGCTGATCCTGTCACATGCAGTTTGGATGTCTGTGATTTTTGAACAGCTGTATTCAGCTACAATAAATGTTTTCTTAAAGCCTGATTAGATCAAAATTATGTTTGTGTTGTGTGTGACAGTGCTGTGGTGACTTCGAGAACCAAAGACTTCATCACAAAGAGGCTTCACTCTATCTTTGGTTTGGCTGATTAACAAATGCATTTAGTAACTGGAAAAATATGTTGTTGCTTTGTTGATGTGTGGACTCATTTGATGTATTTTAAAGGAAAACAAACAACAAACTGCTTGTCCAAACGAGTCTACTGACATGTCTGCAGAGGTAGGCTGGGCTGGAGGATATCGTCTCATCAGATTATTGTGATCTCTTGTTTGCTTCATGGGCTGGATGAAGAAATCACTTCTCTATTACCACCAGGTCTTCTGGGCCTCAGAGGAGGTTTCAGATGGCATCGTTGTGACAAACACATCTACGCTTTATGAACATGTCATGGGAAACTTAGCAAACCATGAAACTTGAGCAGGTTTGATATTGATAAAAACCACATTGCATAAAAGTTATCTGAATGGTATTTTAATGACTCAGCCAGTAATAGGAGAAAATATTCCGTTCAGTGCACAAGAGACAAGACGTGCAGCTGTCAATCTAGAGTAACAGAGGCTCAGTTCAGCTTGCAGGAGATTTTATTTAAGGATGGAACCATTGGACAGGAGGTTCAGCACACACATATGGGTGACACACTTCTCAGAGCGGGGGGGCTTCTATATTGTTACAGAATATAATAGTATATTCTATTTCAAAGGGTTATTGTCTGCATCCTGGAATACCCCTGCATGAACTTAAATCTCTCTCTGTCTTGGTGGTTTTTATTTGAGCGGCCATACATGCTCCAACCGTGACAAATTCGTCGCTGTGTTGCTGCGTTCTGTGCCTTTCTGCTGGGTTTCTGTAGCTATTTCAGGCAAAATAAGCAAATTGTCCTTTAGACAGTGGCACCTGGGAAGTTGCCTCTGCCAGGGTAATTTGTTATTTTGTTGTTGTCTAATAATAGAGCTGTGCTGATGCTAAAATCTTTCTGTGAGGGTGATATTGGCCTTTCCCTGTAAGATTCTCATCAATTTTCTTCACACAGCTCCTGAAAATCTTTCAGGCCTCTACCCCTGACTCAAGCTTGGTTGAAATTGCCCAGTGAGTTTGTTGGAGGGAGGGAAGAAACTATCAGGTAATATAAACTTTTTTCCTAAGAAAACCAAACTGAAAACCCAAATGAGAAATTTGCAAGTGAACACTACAATTACTATAAAAACTTGACAAACACAACTGACTCTGTGCTATTTCCATGTTCAATATGGCAGACTTATTTTTTCTTAAATTTACAATTCACAAGTGTATTGCTGGGAATGTTAAGCAAGATAGGATGAATGGAGTAGTTCAGACCTTCCCTAGGTACTGGCTAGACCTTCTGTTGTTTGCCAGAATTCTTCAGTAGTGCAGGTGTAAAATCTCTGATGTAAAATATGGATTCTGGTGTACTCTTTTTAAAATCAGAGCTGCAATTTTTTGCAAATTTCATGGTGCAACATCACAAATTACACAGAACTGAGTATATGGAACAAAATTAGGTGTTCTGTTTTAAAACCATGTGACACAGTTATGTCATTATATATACATATACACCTCAATATGCAGACTTAGACTGTGCAGGCAATAATCAGATTTTGAGGTAGATGGACAAGTTAACATAGGTGAAAGTGATCATGAGTTTATTGCAAGTCTCCTGGTTTTGCTCACATTTGAGGAACTGCTGCTTTAATTAATTATGAATGTTCTATATGTTCTATAATATTTCTCTTTGAATATGAGAAATATAAGTGTTTTATTTACCTAGCTGAGAGTTGCTGCAGCTGATATTCTCAGCTAACACTGGGTCCCAAGTGTTGGACTGGCTTCAAATTACCGACAGCTCCTTGCAAAGTGCAAAAGGGCAATTTCTTAGCTGGGGTAAGATGAAGTTGAGAGAATTCAATTTTAAAGGCAAAGAATCAGAATGGTTTAAAATAAGCTTTGCATAGTCTCTACCTCAAAGGCACTTTCTAAGGCATTCAGCTACCATGGTGATGAATGTGGTATAAATAGAAAATAGATTAGATAGAATCCAAAACGTTTCTGAGTAGATCTAAATTAACAGTGGCCATTCAGGAAAGGGAGGCAGAAAGTCACTGTGCAAAATTTAAGAAAATACACACCAATAGTAAATCTAGAGTGGCTTATAGAAAGAGGAAGGTAGGAAGTAGTTGATTATATCATGGCTGGTAGTACAATATCAACAGGAGTATTGGATTCTGATTCTGTTCAACCCTTGCACAGAAAAAGCAGACACAGGAGATGTTTTAGAAACCTGAGAAGCACTGAAAAATTTTTAGCTGGGAGACAAAAATGTCTTTTGTACAGACAGGTGCCAGCAATGGCAATATTCCCCCATGGATCTATGAAGCACACAAGGGATACACAGCTAGGAAAGACAATCAGAAATAAGACACTTATTCTGCAAAATGCATCTCTGTCCCCCCATCAACCAAACCCTCTTTAACTTGTCTTGTATCATAAGACCCTGATATAATTTGAAGACTGCAGGTTCTTTTTTAGACTGTTTGCTCAAGCAGCTTGTAGTTTTTTGCCACAGTATATTAAGGTCTGGTTGGTAGGAATTAAAGGCCTTGATTTGCAGACTTATTTAAAGGACATATAACTTCAGGGACATGGATGGTTCTGTTGTTTTCAGTGTTTTCATGTACTTTAAATTGCAGGTGGACTGAAGTACCCTGCTGAAGAATGGTCCTAGAAATAGCTGTGCACAGGTATTAATATGCAATAAGCTAAAGTGTGCTTTAGAGATACATCTTTGAATGAATAGTTCACACTGTGTTACTGCTCTTTTTGGGGGGCTTTGCAGCCAAGGGGAAGGTTTAGCTTCTCCATCCATTTACTTTCTAGTGATGGAGCAACACTGTGATTACTGGTGTATGAACATCATTACTTGGTGACCTTTCCTAAGTGATTGTACGATGACAACTGCACAACAGCTGCTCTTAAACCAGCCTCAAGTTTATGAAGATCAAGGGATTAAAGACCTGGTTTTTGTGCTGCTGCTTGCTGAGCTTCTGAAGTGAGTCTTTTTTGTTGTCATCACTTCTGATAGTTAGAGAACAAGGTGGGAATTCAATCCTGTATTTGTGACTGAGATGTCAGCACTGGTTTTGGCTGGTACGATGAACAAAATCAGAGGGGACAGCTTA